>NC_136069.1:426398660-427092366 GCF_964261635.1 Lissotriton helveticus | reverse complement strand
TACACTGCACTCTGCCAGGGGGGTACTTTGGGCCTTACATAGGGGTGACCAATGTGTACAGAAAGGGAAGGGTTGGGCCTTGCCAGTGGGGGCACTGGCCAGGAGGACATGCCAGTTCACAGACTGCATACAGGCACTGCAGTGGCAGGCCTGAGACACCATTTTAGGGCTACACATGTGGGTGGCACAATCAGTGTTACAGGCCCACTAGTAGCATTTGAATCACCAACCCTGGCACACTCAATGCACTTTGCTAGGGACTTCCTGGGAATACAAATATGCCAATTATGGAGAACCAATTACAATAACAATTTACACAGAGAGCATATGAACTTTTGCACTGATTAGCAGTGGTAAAGTACCCAGAGTCCTATTGCCAACAACCATAGGTCAGGAAAAATAAGGGAGGAAGAAGCAAAAAGTTTGGGGATAACCCTTCAAAAAGGGCCATTTCCAACAATAAGTCACATCTGACTCCTTTGCAGAGGCTTCCTTTTATTGGGGCTGTCATGGATATGGTAAGCTCAGAGCCTTACCTCCACTGCAACGAGTCCAGGACATTCGGGCTATGATCGTGATGTTTTATCCTTGACAATGGATCTTGGTGAGAGCAGCTCTGAGGCTTCTTGTCCTTTTATCCTCCTGCATTCTGTTGTCGTCCATGTAAAGTGGTATTGGTGGGCTCTGTAATGGCATCTACAGTCCCAATGAGCTCAAAACCAGGGAAACCTGTCAGATGTAATTCCGGTTTCAGAGGAGACTCCACGTGATCTGCAGTGGTGGTTCCTTGACCACAGGTAGACCATTGGCAGACACCTCTCCTTTCCCCACCCAGAAATGATGGTGGTGACTTATGTGCCATTGCTGGGTTGGGGAAGTCATCTGTGGGAGGTAGAGATCAAAGGACTCTGGTTCTTGGTGGAAACCCGGCTACATATTAATCTTTTGGAGTTGTAGGTCAATCATCTGGCATTGAAGGCCTTCCTGCCATCCATCAATTGGAGGCAGGTGCACAATATCACTGCCATGTTCTACTGCAACAAGCAGGGAAGACTCATATTCTAGATTCTGTGCCAGGGGGCTGTGCACATCTTGAGTTGAGTGGAGCATCTGAGCATCTCCTTGATCATGAACCACCTGGAAGAAGCCTTGAGTAACAGGGCAGATGATGATCATCATCATCATCATCATCATTTCATTTCATTCCTGCTTAGATCTTTTTGTCACCATTGAGAATGCACAATGTCAAAGGTTTTTGCATTGGAGTTCCAGCAAAAACTCTGAATAAGATATGTATTCCAGCTGGAGTGGTATACAGGATTTCTGTATGCCTTCCTGCCACTTCCTCTACTGCCCTAAGTTCTGAAGCAGATTAGGGACGACCAGGCCAGGTCATCCAGGTGGCTCCTGATTGGTGCAGGAGAAAGTGGTACCCAGAACTTGGGAAATGAGTATTTGCCATCCGATCAGGTTACCACTTCGGGAGGATTTTCTGTTGCAGCACCAGGCATGGTTATGCACAAAAACCTGCCTAATCTGCACTTCTATGCATGGCAATTGAGTGGCAGCAGGTGACTGCATTCAGTTTATCACCTGAGGTATTGGATGCTGTCAGGCATCTTTCTATGTAATCCATTCATGCTGGTCGCTGGGACAAAATTGTGGCCTGCTGTGGAGTCCACAAGACACACCGTTTACAAGCCAAACTGTCAGATGTTTCAGTATTTTTTTGTCTTTGGCTTGGCAAGGCCTGACTGTGTGCACTGTTAAAGGTTATTTGTTGGCCCTTTTGCCCTTTTTCTTAGTTTTCAGGATCAAGTGAACTGCAAGCACTGTCGATGCAACTGCCCTACACCAACATTTTGCCATGCAAACTAGTGCTGAGGACTCAGGTTGCCTTCTTTCCAAATGTTGTAACCCCTTTTCATGTTGAGCAATCCATCACTTGCCCTAAGTTCTTTGCCCTGCTCCACCCCTTGGAAGAGAAGAAGGCTCCATTAGTTGGACCCAAAAGTGCTTTTTTTTTACAATGATCGTGTCAATGGCTATCAAGTGGACAATAATCTTTTTGTGAGGTTCTCAGAGGCAAAGAAAAAGTAGGCTGTTCATAAGAGAACTCTGTTGAGGTGGTTAGTCCTCTCCATTAGGATATGCTATGCTCCTGCCACAAAACAGCCTCCAGGAGGGCTGAGAGCCATTTTCACCAGGGCTAAGACTCCTACCACTGCGTTGGCATTCAGAGTGCCTGTCCTTCCCCTCTGCCAGGCTGCTATGTATGCTTTGGTACACACATTCACAAGGCACCCCTGCCTCAACAGCTGGGTTTGGCAAGACATTTTGGTCTGAATCTTCTATGCAGACACTTTCACTTCCGGAGGTAGTTCTTTATTAACTATTAAAAAGGTGAGGAAGCTGCACTTATAAGAATCTATCAGAAGAACAAGTTACTTACCTTCTACAACACTCTTTTGAGGGGAAACTCTATGTAACTGCAGGTTTCTTACTGCTCTCCCACCTCCATGTTTAGAGTGGTCTCTTTTTAATATATAAAAAGTTTCCAAATTAGAGTTCTCCACACTTGATACCAAACATTGTTATATGTCACAGCTCTGAGTGTGCAGAAAGAATCAAGGAAGAAACTGACAAGTGCAGGGAGTGGCTCTTACATGCAGCTCCTCTCTGTCACTTACAGGGTGGTACGAAGTGAGCTAGCTGCTATGAAAGGTTTTCAGATCCAGTTTGACACCTGGGGAATATTCTAAGGGTGAGGAATGTGTGGTTAGAGCATTTCCAAAGTTAAGTGACTTGTTTTTCACGTTGCCTGTTGCCCTGTAGAAACTTTTTTTAAAGAATTTCAGAAGAAGCACCACTTTATAAATTTACATCTACAAACACCTGCAAAAGTGCAACTAACTCACCAATAAATTGATGTTTTCTAAATGGGATTTCATTTACTATTGGGGGAAAAGTCCGCCAATTTTGCCCCAGGTGTGGGTTATGATTGGTGGTGGCAAGATTTTCACATTGTCAATGGGTGTTGTATTGCAAAATGTCTGAAACACCCACAAGTAAAAACATTTGAATGTTTTCACAATAATTTTGGATGGCCTCTTTCACAATATAACAATAAGGGAACGGGTGAAACAGAAGGATAAGGGACTTATTCCCTGAAGATAGCATTTCCAACTGAGGAATCAAAGACAACTATTGCATATGCTAATACACACACCATAATACTTACTCATGCAGCTTGGAAGCTCATCAGGCGGTGTGAAGGAGGAGGTGTACAGCAGTAGGAGAAATCATGAAATTACAATTGATAATAATTTTTAACAAAGAGCAATGTTTTAGTCGTACACCAGGAGGCGCTCTCTCCTCAAACATCGCGTTCGAAAGATTCCATTAAATTTCAGTATCAAGATATATGTCCTCCATCCATTTAACAAAGCACAGACGTGACGATTGTAAAGAAGACATACGCCTAAGTATTTATAGTAGTGTTTAATAGTAATTTTCTTACAGACATGCAAGAGACAAACAGCTACGTATTTTTTTATTGGATTGTTGGTATTAACCTGCATGGCCCCCAAGCGTTTTTGGTTTCAATGGGTTCTTCTGTTTCGCCGTTCTTTCGACAGGTGTATTGCCTTGTTGCTCTTTAAAGTCATCTTAGTTTTTCCCTTTCAGGCAATTGGCTCTCATAAAGCTTTGTTGTTTGAGGTGGCATGGGTGCGTGAATGGTAAATATCTGGAAGAAATGGTTGCCCGTGATCAGTGGGACCTCTTCAAGCAATTTCTATTGACGCTAGCTAACAGAGGAAGTATATACACCAAATAACGTGGGATGAAAATACTTGTGCTGCCAACATCTTTTCAGGGACTATGGGGCATATTATCAAGCCCGATTTTGCTGCTTCGGTTTTTGGCCCAAAAGCGGCGATTTAAACATCGTCCTATCATCAAGCACACGCTAACGCGTGTTTCCATGTGACATTCGCCGTTTTGAATACGCCTCGCATCGCTTCTCTAATGAGATGAAAAGTAGGCGTTCCTCAACTAAATACATGTGAACACCTCCCATAATCAGCTTCTCCATATTTACAAGGAAGCCACAGACCCGCATTGCGATAATTGGACTCACGCTAAACTCCCATTATCGCCTAATCTAACGTCTGCTGAAATCCGGATTTAGCAGTATTCCCTATGGGAGGTGGATTGTATGTTTACATCCACACTCCCATATCAGCGAGCTGAACAGTGAATGCTGATCGCTTATCTCTGTTTACGTGGCGATAAGGGGCATTTCCTCCGCCATTCGCTGGATTATATATCGCCCTTGAGTTGGGCACTAACTCGATGATTTCATTTAATTTAGCGATAGCCGGTGTTAAGGAAATCAGGGGCATATTATCAAGCCTGGGCTATACAAATATCGCCGCTTTATCGGCCGAAAACGGCAGATAAAGCGGCGATAATGGGCTTGATAATATGCTCTATGGAATTCCAATCGAAGCCCATGTTAGATATCTTCACATCTAACATGGGATTCGATTGGAATTCCATAGAGCATATTATCAAGCTCATTATCGCCGCTTTATCGGCCGTTTTCGGCCGATAAAGCGGCGATAATTGTATCGCCCAGGCTTGATAATATGCCCCTCAGTGCTAGGCATGCTGGGCGATCATTATCGCCACTCGTTGTTGATATGCCCCCAAGTTATATTAAATATTTTTAGATGCACACTAGTAACTTAATATACATATATTTTACACTGGAGGTGCCACTGTCCATATTAAAGGCTTTTTTGTTTCTGTATTAACTGTGGCACCAATTGAATTGACGAATCTGCACGAAACATTAAAAAAAAAGTTCATACACTTTGTACCTCCTTCATGGAAAGTGTTGTGCTTTTTAATTCTCATTGAAAGTTTGTTTTCCATTACAAATAAATGCCTCAATGGAATTTAGTAAGATTGGGCAAATGTCAGAACTTAACTCAGCGTGCTTTTTTGTTATTTGGTGTATATCTGTTAAGTCTTTTTCGAGAAATGAATGTTTAAAAAAGTGCTCAGGTGGGTATGAAAAGGTTAACGCTGGTAAAAAAAATTGAGTTATCCGTACTGTCAGTGTCCAGTTATGATATGATTAGCCAATTCAAAGAGGATTGGCTAAACCTGTTTGTCTTGCCACAACATGGGTTATATGTTGTGGCAGCCATTACAGAACTCCGGCTCCAAGTCCTAAGCTAGCAAGGGGCAGATTGGGCACACCTCGTACCTAAGAGCCATGTGGGACCAAGTGGGCATGTCTGAGGAAAGCTGATTCTACCTAGGATTCTAAAGCAGTGGAAATGGGCTGCTATATAAACAAGTGTTAGATTTAGGGGTCTCTAGTTGCCAGAGGTAGGTACCTTTGACCAAATAGGGACCCTTGCGTCTATTCTGGGTAAGGGGCTATACTGGGACCCCAGCCTAGGGTCTGTACCCTCAGACTGTGTAGAAGTCAGGGTGAGACTGTCCTCTCCCCGCCCCCCCCCTCTACTGAGGCCCTGCACCTCCCACCTGGAGTGTTGCCCCCAGAAGACAAACTGGTCAGGATGCTGTTTACAGTTGTCCCACCCTCTAGGTCAGAAAACACCTGAACCTGGCTTCCCAACCCAGGGACTAACTCCTGCGGTTGAACACTTGCCCGGCACACCAGGACTTCATTGGGAGCACATATGCCCCCCGAGGGTGACACACAACTCAAGTGTCGTGTGACAGTGTGCCTGGCGTGGATCTCCCGACCCCTGTCCATCTGACAGCGCGTGAAGATCCCTCAGGACAGAAGTGGTGTCACCATGGTCATTCATCGGTGACTCAGCCCTTCTGGCTGGCCCCTGACCCACTGGTTCTTTCACTGGGGACTCTCTCCCCCTCTCCCCCTCTTCCCCTCTCCCCCACTCACCCCTCACTCTGGACTTCTGCACCCTCCACTTAGGAGTGGCACTGCCAGACACCAGAACTGATGGAGGCCTGCTCACAGACACTTTCCAGTTCACTAGACACTAGGGGATCCATCAGGACAGACTAGGCTCCCTACCTGGTGTTCCCTTAAAGAACCATCCAGGCCCTGAGACTGAGGTTGGGCACAATCGGGACACATCCCAGTCTCACTCCTTCTCATCGAAGACAGGATGTGTGGCCCTACACCCCTCCCCTTACAACGGGACCTAGCTGGGCTACTCTGAACCACTTCCCCCACTCTGGGTTGGAAGATACCTGAGCCACTCCCCTTGAGGTCACTCCCCAATGCCTTCCCAGACCCTCTGGAATCCACCAAAAGGTCTGCCTCCAATGTGAGTTCCCTGGGGTCAGGGAACTCACTCTCTAACAGGTGTTGGTATAGATCTGGAAAACAGGGACTTACAATATGCTCTCCCACAATTGGATCGCACATCCCCCTACAAGGGTTAACCAAACTAACCTTCACCTCTCCATCCAGTGCCTCGCACACGTACTCCACACCACCCTCTTGAGATTGGCAAGACAGTATCTGACTGCCTCTGTCACTCAACCCATACTCTTCTCACTCACATACCATGACTTCAACCTTGGGGGAACCCTTCTCCCTGCACCTCTCATCTAGAGTCAGTAGAGTGTCCCTCCCACCACTAGGACCATGAACCCCTGCGTCAGATTCCCCATTTACTTCTGAGACACTGTGCACTACTGAAGCTACCTCATGTCCTTGAACCTCCTGGTGTATGTTAACCCTCTCCTTCAAGTCAGATGCCAAATCTCTGGGTGTGTGTACTACTGCCTCAGCACTAGAAAATTAAATTTTGTTGCCACCATCTGAGCTGGACTCAATATCCAACTCAGCAAAGGTCACTTCCTGAGCTACCCAAATTTCTTCTTCTTGGGCTGAGGCCCTTTGGCCTCATCAAGCTTTCTCAGCTCCTCATCAATGTCTCTCAGCTTCTGGTCACAAGCCAAAAACCAGTCATCTTCTTCTGTTTCTTCCTCATTTTCAGAGAACTCCTTCTCCTTAGACTCAAATGGTAGTGTTGCCTTCCAGCGGGGTAACTCATACTGAAATAGGGATGCCTCTAGATCCTCTCTGGATCTTCTCTTCACAGGCAGCCATCTTTCCTTGCAAAACACACGTAGCTACTTCATTGTGTAGACAAACGTGCCAGAAGTCGAGTTCCATTTTGCAACAACTAACCAGAGTCATAGTATCTACAAGCATTGGCAGAGCCAATAGGTTTCGCTTTTGGGACCTTATAAGTATTTAGTTATGCAGCACAATATCCTTGGTGCAACAGCATCAACTGTTGCATGGCTAAACACTTATAAGGTCCCACAGGTGAGACCTATTGGCTATGCCAATGCTTGTTTAAACTGGTTAACTCTGTCTTAGTAAAGGTTTCCACTTATTAGCACCACTTTAACACTCAATTACAGCAATAAGCTTCTGAAAGATGACCAATTAACCTTTGGAAGGGGGCCTTCCACTGGGTAGCAACACATTGCTGCATTTTTAGTAACATTTGTGGTAGAAACATATTATGTTAAAATCTGGAAGTCATGCGGCTGACGGTGTATTCTTTGGCGAACCCATAATTATGCAGGAAAAACACCATGGCCTCAAAATTGCATAATTAGAGTGACCCTACCCATACATGAGGAATATATATATATATATATATATATATATATATATATATATATATATATATATATATACATACACTCTATTAAAATAAAAAAGGTCTTTCTTAAAACCAGTCTTGAGAAAAATATCTTCTAGCTGGTGAGATAAAATGTTGTTTCGGGAGATGGGCAGGCCATCTCCAAAGTTGTTCAAAACAATGCTGTACCATTCGCTCATGTGTCAAGTTCGGATGTTTAAGCCTACTGGCTTACCTGAGGAGGACAGTTTCCCAACCAACACAGCTTGCAAAAAAATTGTGCTTTTAGAGACAGACTTCAGCCCAGTGTTACCGTAATTTCAAATTATAACATGGCTCTGAAAAACAATCTATCATGATCAGTGGTCCTAGATTGACACTATTTTCTTCCATTTATGTCATTTATTCGGTTGTTTATAGAAATGCAGAGGATGGAAGAAATACATAACTGCCAAACAGTGGAGGTTGAGAAATGTTACCATCCAACAACAACTCTAAGATATTGGCACGCCGCATGCAAATTGAAGTGTCAATCACAAACACAGACTCTGGGGTTGTTACCGGATGTTGTGAAAGGGCCCAACCTTCAAAAATATCAAGGGCGTCATTATAGTGGGCTACCTACACTAAAACCGGAATAGTTGTTTCACCTGAATTACAACAGAAAACAAGCATTGGCATAGCTAATAGGTCTCGCTTTTGGCACCTTATAAGTGATTAGCCATGCAACACTTGATGTTTTTTAATTGAAGGATATTGTGCTGGATAACTAAACACTTATAATGTCCCAAAAGCAAGACCTATTGGCTATGCATTGGGGGGCCTTTTAGAGCTATTGACTTTGCCAATGTTTCTAAGCTGTGCTGTAGAGAAGTGTGGCTGCTGTGCAGCACACTGAGAAGTTGTAATTAAAATATGTAAGAAGCACTGAGTGATGCTGTGGTGTCGTTGAGTGATGCTGTGCTAGCCTTGTGTTATGCAGCGGTGAAGTTGAGAGATGCTGTGCTGGCCCTGAGTGATGCTGTGGTGGCCCTGAATGATGCTGTGGTGGTTCTACTGATGCTGTGGTGATGCTGATTGAAACCACCCGTCCCTGAATATGTAAACACATTTAGAATTTGGACGATTGTGTCTGTGCACGGTCAGTGACCTGGCCAAAGAGGGTATGAAAAGAGTTAAAACTGACTCATAAAATCAAAGCTAGTCCGAGTAGAGGCACCCAAAATACGTTTGGCCCAGGGACCCCAAAATCCTTAAGATTTCCACTAGGATCAAATTCCAAAACATATGTCCAAGGACACCGTCACTGAGGAAGCCTAATGGCGGGGACTAGGAAAAATACGGTCATAGACTGGGTGCTACGGTGTGCGAATTTAGTTTAATCAAAGGACAAATATAATTTGCAATAAGGGCAACTCAGACTGCACCAACATAAACTGGTTTAAACCACACCATATGATTATTTGCCGGAACACGGATATTTAAGCGGAACACAAGAGAACTTTTCAGAAACGAAAGTTTTAGCTTCAACAAAAAGAAGTCTTTAACTACTCAACCAAGTACATCTACAGATCTTTAAATAATAATCAAACAGGCTGCATGCCAGGGTTATGGTGGGTGCACTGGTGCTCACCCGCGTGGAACAATGGGCAGCAGAACTCAGTAGGTGAGAGTCGAACTACACTCACCCCACTCGTAGCACCTCTGATGGGCGAGGTCACTGGCCTGAAGTAAGTGAAAGACCATGAATCGCACCCAGTGAACCGTCAAGCTACTGATGAAGAGTAGAGCCGTGCAGCAGCTAAATACTGTGCCACATGCTCATTAATTCTTCGGCCTCCCACAGAAAATGAACAGCTACCAAAATGTACTAAACCAATCACAGACCACTGTAAAATCTTCTCAACTCCGTACACAACCAGCAACTGAGAAACAAATCCCAAAGCCAATCCCTTTACCAAAGTTCTGCAAACTTATCCAAGATCACCACATTTTTTCTCAGCAATGATATATATGGCTTTCTACTCGGCTTTATTTGGAGTGCCAGGTCCCGCAATTGTGTTCTCAATTATATAATCCAAACGAAAAATAGACTCCAATATTAAATATCATATTGGCTAGTGAAGTTCTGGGGGCGGCAGACTGGGATGTGCAGACGCACCGGCTACCTTAGGAGGCAAGCAGGAGAGTGGCTGCAAGCAAGGTTGGTATGGATCATCCAGGATGGTGGTTAGCACATGCAGGAAGGAGAGGAGGAGACCCAAACTGAGGGCATGGAATAGATTAGATTGAAGTGAGGAAGGTACTTGCCATACGAACCAGTATTAGGGATCAGAGATGATTGGTATTTAGAACAAGCATTGGCCGCGCGGCCGTAAAAGTAACACCGCGTAGCCGTGAAAGCGAAAGTCATCGCGATTGCCGTGAAATCGAAAGTGATGAGCACGTGAGGGATGCACACGCAGCATTGGAGAGGCGGAGCGAGGCGCACATGCTTGTGCGCGTAACAGCAAGATGGTGGCCGGAAAAAGTCTGTGGGTAGCACTTCGAAAACCCGCTTACTAAATGTCTCGTCAGAGTAGCACATGCGCTGGCTCAGGAGAGACCTAAAAATACTTCCAGGAGGACACCAGAAAACAGAAAAACAGTATG
The DNA here is from genome assembly GCF_964261635.1 of Lissotriton helveticus. Lineage (NCBI taxonomy): Eukaryota > Metazoa > Chordata > Amphibia > Caudata > Salamandridae > Lissotriton > Lissotriton helveticus. Next base: position 427,082,038 of record NC_136069.1, on the reverse strand, counting down.
TACTTGCGTTTGGTCTGCACTCCCTAGTAGTGTTCACCAATCACTGTATATGAGCCACAAATGCAAGTCCAGAATCCTCACCGCTGACCACCAATGTTAGATTTGGGGGACTCTAGTTGGCAGTGGTAGGTACCTTTGACCAAATAGGGACACTTTCGTCTAGTCAGAGTAAGGGGCTACACTTCTAAAATAACCCCTGCTCACCCCCTTGGTAGCTTGGCACGAGCAGAGAGGCTTATCTCAGAGGCTGTGTAAAGCATTTGTGAACACATCCATTAATACAGTGACAACACTACAGATGGACACCACACAAGTAGTATATTAAAAATAAGTATTTTTATATAGACTTAACACAAGAAAACCACAAATTACAAAAAATCCACAATAATCTACTTTAGAATGGTGGAAATAGCTTAGTTCACTTTAGATGGTAAATGCAACACTTTACGTTCAATGTACCTTTGGATGCGCAACGCGATACAAACAAAAGAGTTGTAGGGAAGGTGATGCGTTGGTTCCTTACACGCAAGAACGGTGATGCGTCGGTTCCCTACTGCTGCATAGGGGACGGTGATGCATCGGTTCTTCTCTGCGTGGGGAGGTGATGTGTCAGTTTCTTACTGCGCTTCCAAGGCGATTCAACCCGAGGGCTGTGATGCGATGACGATCCGATACAATGAAACAAACTAGCGCCTTCTTCTTGATGCTACAACAACGAGGTGATGCATACATGCCCAACGGCCGTGCGGCGACTCTGTGAATCTTCTGAGCCACGACAGGCCCTGGACACGCTTCTCCGGTGATGCCCTGTCATCTGCTGCGACGGTGACACTCTTCTCCAGTGATGCGTGGTGCTCTCGGGCATGTGATGGCGACAGCGACGACACCCCTACTCAGTGATGCAACAACAGCGACTGTGACACTCTTCCCCAGCGATGCGTGGCGCTCTCAGTGATACGATGGAGACAGCGGCAGCGGCGACACCCTTACTCAGTGATGCAACGACAGCGGCTGCGGTGGCGACAAGCTTCTTCTCCGTGAGTCACGCTTCCAGTTCCCAGCGACACGCTTCTTCTCCGTGATTCACGCTCCTAGTGACAGGCAGTCTCTCAGAAGGCCTGGCAAAACAGCAGGCACTTCAAATTCCCAGTAAGGGAATTCAGAGGAGCTGGTTGGTGAAGTCTGTTATCCCTGAGACTTCAGCAGGAGGCAAACTCAATTTCCAAGCCCTTGGAGATCCTTTACAAGTTGATGAAAGAAGCACAAAGTTCCTTTCTCCTTCCTGGGCAGTCAGGCAACCACTGCAAGCCAATCCCCCAAACAGCACTCAGCTTAGGGATAGTCTCCTCCTTCAGTTTCTCTCTGGTTCCTCTTCTCTGCAAAGGTTCTTCTTGTTTCCCAAAAGTGATCTGAAGTTCTGGGGTCTGGGCCCTAATATTTGTACTACTATTCTCTTTGTTCTTTGAAGGCAGAGAGTGTCTGTACCTACTACAACCAGTTCTGGTCAGTCCTTTAGCACTTTGTTTACATGACTCCTTCTTTCCTTTAACAGTGTGGGCCAGGGACATCAGACTCACCACAGGAGGAGGAGCCAGCATTGTGGAAGGCAGGCACAGCCCTATCCAGGTCCCAGGTGCTCCCCTCCCACCACTCTACATGCAGATGTGTCTATTCAGCCCTGTGCTGACTCTCCCTGTCTCCTGAAATCCCCCAGCCCCTGTCACTCAAACTCCAGACAAGGAATACACAACCTAGCAGAGGCAGTCTGGGATAGTTAGAAGTTAGGCAAGAAAATATATACTTTCTAAAAGTGGTATTTTCAAACACAGAATGTTAAAACCAACTTCAATAAAAGATGTATTTTATCATTCTGAGTTCAGGCTTACTAAACTCAAATTTCTACCTAGTTCCCTGAGTCAGTTAGGATTATAAGGTGTTATAATCAAACTGCCCATTCTGGCCTATGGGGAACAGGTAGCCATGCAATAGTGAAAAACGAAAAGGGCTGTAATTCACTATTAGGACATGCCACGCACATCAGTTCATGTCCTACCTTTTACCTACAATGCACCCTGCCCTTGGGCCTACCAAAGGGGTGACTAATATGCAGAAAAGGGAAGGTTTAGGGGCTGGCAAGTGGGTGCACTTGCCAGTCAGAGTGGCAGTACAAGACTGCACAAAGGTTCTGCAATGGCAGACCTGAAACACACTTTACAGGCTGCTTCTGTGGGTGGCACAACCAGTGCTGCAAGCCCACCAGTAGCATTTGATGTACAAGCCCTGGGGACACGCAGTGCACTGTACTAGGGTCTGGCAAGTAAATCAAACAAGCCAATCATGGAGTCACTAATCCATACATCAATTTAACATAGAGAGCATATGCTTTTTAGCACTGATCAGCAGTGGTAAAGTGTCCAGAGTCATAAAACAGCCAACAACAGGTCAGAAAAAATACAGGAGGAAGGCAAAAAGTTCAGGAATGAACCTGCAAAAAGGGCAAAGTCCAACAACAAGCATCAGCAATTCAATTCAATCAATTCAAAAGGCTTTATTTGGTTTGTGCAGCAACCATAAAAGCAAAAAACATGATTTTAAAACAGACATGTAAAAACATTCAATACATATGACAGTCAAATTAATAGTAGTGTATAATACATTTCCTAGCAGCAATTTGTTAATAACAGTATCAGTCCAATTAATTAACAAGTATAATAGATTTCCTAGCAGCAATTGATTTTAGGATATAATAAGCAACATAGAAACATAACCCCGGGTCATTAAGCGTAACCAATAAATTCATAGTAGCGTGGGTTGTTCTCACATTACATTTTAAAAATGTATGTTTCAAATAAAATCGTCTTAGAAAGGAATAAAATGTACAAAATAGTAAAAAATGCATGGTGCTTTGTTTGGATATCCTATCACAAGGACATAAAGTCAGCGGGCACATTTTTGTGGGGAGAAAGGCAACTAGATAGTGTACTATGCCTAATCTCCATCTAGTCAAAACAAAGCGATGAGATGGCCCAGTTACTACTGACAGGTAATCTTGGAAGCCTTTTATAACCTTGAGCTGTTGATAAAATACAAGAGTGGGTTGCTTCCCAATCACTCTCCTGCGAACTTCATTTTGATGGGCTAAAAAGGTATTTTTAATCTCCTGTTTAGATATAAGTGTAACACAACCAGGGTCACCCTGGATAGAAAGATTGAATAAATTATGAAACCAATCCCAAATATTCTTCAACCAGGGTATCCTGTGAATTTTATCCAGGGATAGACAGTCTCTAAGAATAGATAGGGTAAATGTGTCTCCTCTTTAGCCCAAATGGATCTCCATAAAAGTAATGGCCGCAAGCCAATTAGATCCGATAAATAATTGATGCCTACTTCACAGTGTATAATTTCGGTGGATGCTGATGATGGTAAGCACAAAAGGCATTTTAAAAAAGAGTTTCTTCGAGCTGGAGTGCCTGTACATGATTATGGCCCCAAACTCCTGCACCGTAAAGGGCTATGGCGACACATCTGGCCTTGTATATGTCAACAATATCCTTGATACAACGGGTGCCTAGCTTGGCTGCATTCCAATAGGTCTCACATTTGAAGAGTTATAGCTATTGGCTTTGTAAATGACAATTTCTTTTACCCATGTGTTTTTGTTTGGAGTGGAGTGGATGAATGTGGTGTGGAGTGAAATTATGTGGGTTGGATTGGAATTGTTAGTTGTGGAATTGTGTGGGGTAGAATTGTGTGGAGAGGATTTGTGTAGTGGAATTATGTGCCATTGTGGATAGATAGGGGTGAGAGAGGTACAGACTAGATAGACAGGAAGAAAGAGAGGGATAGGTAGTTTGTGCATGAAGTAGTGAATGAATTCTAGATGGAGGAGCAGACAGAGTATGTGAGAAAGAGAAAGAAGGGGCGAGCAGGCAACAGATGCATAAACGGGGAGCACCTGTGTAAGCAGAAGACACCCCAAGAATAAGAGGAGAGTGTGGGATTGAGGGGCGGAAACCTTGAAAAGGCACGGGAAACAAACTGTGCTCAAAAACCTGAAGTCAACCACATGAGGAAGGCGGGAAGAGTGTGTGAGAGAGCGAGAGAGATGGGCGAGACAGAGTACTGGTTGATCCTCCACCAGAAACTTTATTAAACTCAAAGGTAGGCAAGTGTTCAGAGAGGCAATGACCACCCATCAGCTCACTGCGAGGCACAGAGGATGGGCATCGACTGAGAGAGGTGTGTGAGCAGAGATAGCGAGGAAAGAGATGGGCTGTGCACATCTTCCAGTTTCCAAGTATACGTGAGAGTAATAACGAGACCAGTGGAAGGGGCACCCAGAGGGGGCTGGTGAGCAGTGGACGCATACACAGCAGGAGGAGGTACAGGAAGGCAGTATATGTGGGCAGGCAGTACAGAGAGGAGATAGTGTGTGAGAGGGATGAGAGGGATAGTGGGAGTGAGGGATGAGATAGGGCAGTGGGAGTGTGAGGGAGAGATGTGACAGGGTGTGGGGAGAGATGATAGGGTTGGTGTGAGAAAGAGCTTAGCAGAGCTAACCAAAGACATTACACCACCTAGATTAAACACAGATATACACACACTTTTTTGAGGAAGATTAAAACCTCCTTATTGAAAAGATGAAGTGACATGAGATAGTTATCATCTTTCTGAGACTGTTTTTGCAGCATTGTTTACAGTCTGTGTCTGGCTGCTTTGAGCTCATGTGTATGCAGTGAGCACATGATACCAATTGTGCAGGATTAGGCCAATAAACTTTCCACAGGGTTACAGTCTGCTAAATCTGATGGTACCAGCAATATGACGTATTATCTAAGATACTTACACTCCTACTGGAAATACAAATCACATAGACCACATCATTTAAATAGCAAAACCGAAGAGTTTGTTTTGCGAAATCACACTATGCCCATCCCCCAAACGTGAAGTGCTTACCGCTTCTTCCACTTGGGAAACTTTTACCTAGGTAAACATAGAAACACAATAGGTCTCAGGAAAAAAATCAGTCTACCATACATTACACTACATGTCATTTGCTCACGGTCAGCCAATTGTCGCAAGGAACCGATGAGGTGAGAGGTAAGTGAGATAGGTACTTTAAGGTGCTCTAAAGAGTACGGGGTTGACTGTAAAAGCACTGATAATTGAAGAGACTGAAGGGGTGATTTGAAGATAATATAGGGGGTGATGAAGAGAGAAGAAGACCCTGAGGAAGATTTTGATGTAAGTTCCGGGGAACACGGAACCAAGAGAGTACACGGAAAGAGATTGTTGTCAGTGTACAAGAGATGAATGAGGGTGGGGACTATTGAGAATATAATAGCATGAGAGATAGAGCAGAAGGCGAGATAGTACTTAAAATACGAGAAAGGTGCATTAGGAGGGTGCATACATACAAACACTCCTAAAGCTGGTTGTGAGAATCCTGATGTTTACAGAAAACAGCTGCTTCGGCTTACACAGTAGCATTTGATAAAAGGACAATGCCCCTCACCTTTCAAACTCCCCATGAAAACTACCAGCCCTATTAGCCCCTAGCCCTTGCCCTAAAAAAACAATTTGAAGTGAGTTCAAGGCAGACAGACTGTACACGAGGTCCCACCTAGGTGGTTAACAAATGATGACAGTGCCATATATCGCCCACTTTTTCAGTCAGATCCCTTGGGGTGGATTAGCCAAAGTTAAACACTTGTTAAAATTCCTTCCTAACACACTGCAGATTGTGACATCTCAGAAACTAGGATGGACTATGAAACACACATTGGTGTTCAGAAGTACCTGTGAAAAGACATTATAGCTCCTAGGAACCTAGAGAAGTCCAACACAATCAATATAGTTCTTGTTAAAAATGGGGGTCTCTTTTTGGCAGGTTGTTACCCTGTCCAAGTAGGCACCCGTCTTCCTAGTCAGGTTATGGGGGATACACTTCTGAAATAACCCTTGTTCATCCCCTTGGTAGCTTGGCACAAGCTGTCAGGCTTATCTCAGAGGCAATGTGTGAAGCATTTCCACATAATCAACAGTAATACAGTGAAAACACTGCAAAAGGACACCACACCAGTTTAAGAAAAATATTCAATATTTATCTGTGCAAACAAGACCAAAAACGATAAAAATTCACCATACAGTTCTTAGAAATATCAATAAGCAAAAATACAGTACCTTGAAGCAGGGGTGGCTCTTCCATGTGGGTGGAGGAGTGTCGCCCCAATGCTTTCTCGGAGTGCGAGAAGCAGAAACATAAAATGGTATGCGGGAAAGCAGAAGGGTTTGGTTGGGGCAGGCGGGTGGGCGAGTCTGTTCAAGGGCAGGGGAGGAGTGGCTTGCGCACTGCTGAGGGTGCTGACTGTTTGGTCGGCCCTCTAGGGCCGACTACACCAGTCATTCGCACTCTGCCTTTTCACCATGTAGGCTGCATGCACCCTACATGGGGAAAATAGCCTCCCCATAGACGCCTGGATGGATGGATGGTTGGCGTCCCCACCAATCACAATGCTGCCATTGGCCTCAAACAGTGTGCATCGTGGACATGTTGTACCCTTTCCGGTCCCCCATTTTGCTATTTTATTCGGGGTGTAATACAGTGAACAAAAAGTTTTATAAAATTGGGCTTGCAGTTTTATCGACATAAAGCAGGTCTGTGACAATTCATAAGAGCGGAGGGGGGTTTGGGGCAATACTCCTAATTTAGCCCCACAGTTAGCCATCTGTTTCTTCATATCACCTGGAAACAGAGAATTCAAAGATTCATAGATCTCCCCAATAGTTAAAACTGTTTTTTACGTATATCCTCTATAATTTGAATTGCTTGAAATGTTACCCTACCCCCCCTTTCTTTGTCAAAAAATCTCTCACCTGTAGGAATTTGAAGAAGTCCCTATGGCTGAGGTCATAATCGTTACGTAATTCTTCGAAGGTCTTCAGCCCGTTCAACGCGTAAAAGCAGCTAAGCTGTACAATCCCTGTCTGTATCCACCGATCCATACAGCTATCACTGAATATCTCTGGAAGGTCATCATGTTTAGATATTGGAGTATAATGCGAATATCGCCCAAGTCCAAGTAATTTTCGAGCATAACCCCAGACCTTGTATATGCCAGAGATGGTCTTGAATGTAACTTTCTTAAAGTAGCTGTCGTTAACATGTCGCCAGAGGCAACCTTCACAGCCCCTTCCCAATATAAGGTCTTGTGGAGTGGGTATATTATCGCTATTAAGCCCTGTAGAGATGAGTATTGTACAATATCTTAATACCGGTATACAACCTTTACAACAAAACTTTTACAACGAACTACCATTACAACGCAACTTTTACAACGCAAACTATTACAACGCATTGCGCTGGGGGGCGCTCTAGGATAGGGAATAGGTTAATTTACTATCCAATAACCTTCCCTAGTGTCCACGGGGACTGGAGTTGGAATAGTAAATTAAACTATTCACTATCCAACACCCAAAAGGACTATGCGTTGTAATGGACTGCGATGTAAAAACCGCGTTGTAAAGGCAGGCGTTGTAACAGCCTGCGTTGTAACGTCATACATCCCTTAATACCGTGGCCCAATAATACACTCTAAAATTGGGCATTGCCAGTCCCCCTCTATCTTTTGGTAGTGTAATAAATCTAAAGGCCCTACGTGGCCTCTTATATCCCAATATAAACCTGGAGAACATGGACTCTATGAGTTTTAAACAGTTGAGGAGGAAATTCTAAACAATTAGACCTAAAAAAATATAAAAAATCTAGGTAGAAAGAGCATTTTGATCACATTACATCTCCCACCTATCGTTAAATGCAGGTTATTCAGCCGGACCAGTTCTTTTTTTGTGCGTTGGATCAGTGGTTCCACATTATTACTAACTATATTATCTACCTTTGCGGTTATGCTGACCCCTAGATATATAGCTTTATCTGTGACTAACATCCCTCATCTTAATTTTGTCCTTAAGAATAATCTGTGTTTTACTCTTGATTTAATTTATATCCGGAGACTACTCCAATGCACCGAGCCTCCTCTTCTATCGCGTCTATTGCAATAATAGGATCGCTAGTAACTAGAGCGATATCATCGGCATAAGCCAGTGTTTTTGTCTCATATTCTCGTGCCCAAATTGATGGTATTAGTATATTATTATCTAATCTACGGATGAACGAGTCAATATAAATCGCGAATAGAAGAGGAGAGCATGGGCACCCCTGCCCTGGTAATAAGTATTTTTTCTGATAATACCCCGTTTATCGACACCTTGGCTACTGGTTCCACGTATAGTATTTGTATTGCTTTTATAAATCCATCACTAATCCCACTATGTAGCATTGCAGCCCACAGGAGACCCTTTCCAAAGCTTTTTCAGTGTCGAGTAATGTAAGTGCCATAGGGTCTCCTGTCACCTCAGTAAAATCAAAGAGAAAAATTACCCTTTGGACATGATCAATTGTAGATCTCCCGGGGATAAACCCGTGTTGGCGTACGAATACGATTTTATGTATAATTGGTGCCAAACGGTTCGCTAATAATTTGGAATACATTTTGGAGTCTCCGTATATCAATGTGATGGGACGATAGGACCCGGGTTCTAAAGGATCTTTACTTTTTTCTACAAAGACTACAATTTTAGCAGATGACCATGAGGCTGGCAGCCTCCCTCCCTGAAAAATATGGACAAATAGTTCCTGTATTATTTATGTTAGTTGGGATGAGAATTTAACATAACATTCCATTGGGATTCCATCCATACCAGCTGCTTTCCCTGCAGCAAGACTATTCATAGAGAGTAGGATCTCCTCCAAATATGGAGGATTTTCTAAACTTTCTTGATCCTCTTTCTCAAATCTTGCCGAAACGTGTAGATTTAAATATGCCTCAGGTCTGCCCTGTTGATTCTCTGCTGCTTCATACAAATTCTAATAACATTGTTAAAATGTGGCTCTGATTTCGGAGGATTCAGTCTTGAGGCCAAACTCTGGATCCTTGATCTCTTTTACTATGTTAGCTGAGTACTCTTCTCGGGTGCGAACCGCCAATTGGTGGCCCACCTGTTCATTCACCTCATATATTTTCTTTTTATGAGTTTTGTTGCCTTGGCTACCGCTTTCTCCGTTAGAGTATCAATTATATAACTTTTAGCAATCGCCGCCCAACTTAATTCACTATCGGATACTCGCCCCTCCTGAACAGCCTTAATCAGATCTCCCTCAGCCTTACCCAAATTGTGCTGTAAAGTCGCCATCTTTTGTTTGAACACTTTTTTAGAGCTGAGAGAGAATTGCAGCGTCTCCCTTCCAATACCAGCCTTTAGGGCATCCCAAACTACATCTATTGCTACACTACCAAGATTATCCTCCAAGAATCCCGGGATCCATCTCCTCATATGTTGACAACATTTCTCATTACCCAGTAATGCTCTTTCGAATGTCCATGTCCTCGTATTGGATTTATTTACCCCACATTCCAGGTTTAGTAAGAGAGGATTATGGTCCGATAAAACTCTTGGCAATTTTTCTATTATACTGGCAGGGTTAAAGAAGCTACACATAAGCATGTAATCTAGCTGAGCATGCCGGGAATGCGGATAAGAATAATACATAAATCCTGGATCCCCAGAGTACTCTAATTGCCAACCATCAATCAGCCCATGTAACACACACATATCTTTCATTGCCTGGAATACTTTTGGTTTTCACCCTTCATATTTAAAATCTGGATCAGAAAGCCAGTAACCAGGCAAATGTAAATTGAGATCCGCACACACAATCAACGGGAGAGGCCAGTGAGCCAGTTCATTAGCCACGCCAGACAGCACCTCTGGGTCGTCACTCACATTACCATAGATAGTACATAGAGTCAATTTACTTTCCCCATTATCATAGAGGCATTCTGTAATCGCCCATCGTCCAAATGTATCAGCTAATGTACGAGTAAATTGAAGATTTTCCCCTTTTGCCAAAATCACCTCCCCCCTAGCTCGCACCCCCCTGTTTTGAAGCAGTTATCAGCCGATATCCTAGTGTCTTCAGCAGATATTGTTGAGATCCCTCAATATGTGTCTCTGGTAAACATATGATATTGGCCCCCTTTATCTGTAATCCCACAGCTTCTTTCTGTCTTTTCTTTATATCGTTAAGGCCCCAAATATTAACAGTCACAATTTTCAACCTAGCCATGATGGTATTTGTTCACTCCATCCATACTTAGCTGTAGTAATACCCCTCATTTTACGCCATACTTGCCCTTCCCTACTATTTCTGTTATTGCATTGGCCCACCCATCCTGCACCCATCAAATACACCTTGTGTCTAAAAATCCCCCTAGTCCTGTCCTCCCTCCTCCCCACCCCACCACACCCCACACCCCCCACCATTATCTAAGCCTCCAGGCTCATCCTGAGCCTGTGTGATAGCGTCTGACCAACCTCACCAACTCTCCACACCCCCCCACCCCTCCTATATATACATCCTCTTCTTAGACATTCACCCGACTTACCCCTCCACCCAGCTGCAACAAAAAAGTAGCACAGTTATATCATATGAAAAAAAATACACCTAAATAGACCAACACCAGAGAAAGAAGAAAAAAGAAAACTATTGGTTGCTCTCAGAGTGTCCAGATTTCCCTGCAATGATTTCCTTCAATGTTTGCTTGGCTTATAATTCGGATGTAAAATACAAGGTTCGTCCTTGCGAGACTACTTTCAATTTTGCAGGGTTCTGGAGAAAAGCTAAGGCACCAGCTTTTTGAAAAGGTGTAATCAGTTGTCGAAGCCGCCAGCGTCTTTCCACTGTGGCATGCGCAAAATCTAGTTTAGCGAAAAATGAAAAACTCTCCCAGTTCCCTTTTTTTTATTAGGTCTGGCCAGATCATATACAGCCTGTCGGAGCAAAACATTTCCAAAATAAATCAAAATAACTGTTGGATATGATTGGTTATTTTATGGGCGTTTAGACATTGTTATAGGGAATCTGTGTACACGTTGAATCTATTTGTCCCAGTCCCATTGCGCTAGTTCTGGAAACGCGTTCTTGAACAAGTTGATAGTAAATGCGCGAATATCGCTTCCTTCACTATTTTCAGGGATCCCTAGGATCCTTAGATTATTCCGACGTTGGCGATTTTCTGCCTCCTCTAGTTTCCACATAATGTCTTTCACCACGCTCTAATCTGAGCCTAAATCCATTGGTTTTTTTTGCTCTCTTTGCCATTGCAGATTGAACCCCGACATATGCAAATCAGTCTTGACCCTGCTCCCAATGGGAACAGTCCAGCCCGAACTGCCAGGCCAGGTCCACCCTGGACTGGAAACAAGCATCCTAGGACCGGTTTTGGATTTCACCCCTCATCAGCCAGACTAGCTTGACTCCAGTAGCATGGAGAGCACAGGACCCACGCCTGGGCATACCCGTCCCACTTGGAGTGACAAATGCAAAAAGAAAAATTGATGGAGAGAAGGCAGAACGTTGTCATGCATTCACCCCAGTACATTGATCCTCGCCTAAATCCATAGTTTTTTTTGCTCCTCGTGCCATTCCAGTTTGAACCCAGCCATATGCAAATCAGTCCAGCCCGAACTGCCAGGCCAGGTCCTCCCTAGACTGGAAAAGTCCACTAGCAGCATTTTATTTTAGGCCTTGGACACACACAGTGCACTATACTAGGGTCTTAGTAGTAAATCAAAGAAGCCAAACATGGAAACACTAATCCATTTACAGTCTAACAGTTCTAAAGACCAAACACCTACAGAAGATTACATCCTTGGACGTCCAATGAACGTTTAAGGCCCCTGCTGCTTCCCTGGTACAGCACCGCTCCAGACTACTAGACCCATCACTGACCCATCCCCTTTTTAGGTCTCGCTGGCGTTGCAGCGCGAAGCGCTGCCGCCAACTAGACTTATAGTCACCTTGCTAGGCCCCAGGGGAGTCAGAGCTGTGCACGAGCCGCTACAGACCTGGGCACGAGCCGACTCAGGTCTGTGAATGCCAACGTGCATGCTCACGGCATCACGCTCCCGCCCTCCGGCGTCTCTTCCGAGGCGCGCTACAGGCCGACGGGCTCCACTGCAGGCTCCAGAGCGACGTCAGGTAGGCTGTATTTCAACCTTGTTTTAGCAGTAACCAGTTTGCAATCTGTGTAAACAACGCCATGTCGTTGAAGTATGCATATTGTTTTGCACATAAAAGTGTTTTAAAACGAACGCTTTGCAAGGCTGTCTTCGGCGATAGATGCGCATTAACTGTTTTATTTATTTATAGGATGTACTGGAATGTCGAATATATATTGTTATTCCACGTGGTTCATGATCGACGAAGAGATATGTATTAGGTCAAGACTGTGCAGTACTGAAAACAACCCGTTTATTTTAGCAGTAACCAGTTTGCAATCTGTGTAAACAACGCCATGTCGTTGAAGTATGCATATTGTTTTGCACATAAAAGTGTTTTAAAACGAACGCTTTGCAAGGCTGTCTTCGGCGATAGATGCGCATTAACTGTTTTATTTATTTATAGGATGTACTGGAATGTCGAATATATATTGTTATTCCACGTGGTTCATGATCGACGAAGAGATATGTATTAGGTCAAGACTGTGCAGTACTGAAAACAACCCGTTTATTTTAGCAGTAACCAGTTTGCAATCTGTGTAAACAACGCCATGTCGTTGTTTTACTTTTCCTTTTGAATTTTATGCAGACTTCTTTTAAAAACAATTTCTCGGAGAGGAGTTTACAAGTTAGTGTATTCTTAGTCGAGAACCTGGTATTGAATGAACCTTGTTGACAGGCTTGAGTTCAGGCATGGAAATGGCGTTGTTTACACAGTCCACCTGTGCATTGCAGCGATTATTGCTCCAGGGATTTAGAGGGAGGTTTGTTTTGCTCGTGCCTTGGGAGAGCGGCGTGTGCGGGGGGGAGGGGGAGAGTCTGCAGAACATTGTCTGCTCTGGCGCTTAATAGAATCGAGTGCCGCCTGCCACACGTAAAGGCGGGAAAGTCAAGTGAGGACTGAATGCGTGGTGTGTGTGCAGGTGTAAAAAAAAAAAAAAACAAGCTCTCCATCTGGTGCGCTGCTAAGTAGGCCATTATCTGGTACTTGTGGGGAATCTGCCATACTGCTAAACCACCCACATTGTCCTCCCTTTCTGTTTACATCTCGGACCACGCAGTCAGCATATTTCCCACAGAGGAGGAACCAATTTCCTGTTTTTTTGAGTGACTTTCGTGCAAGACGTCTGTAGCTGGTCTGGGCTCATGGTAGATTACAAACCAAGGTTTTATTTAAAGGGAGTGATTGCTAGACAGCTGCAGAAGGTATACGACTCCCCGAATGGTTTGCTCTTGGTAAGTGGTAAATTGCGCGATATGCAAACCGGTGGGACCGATAATTATCCAAAAATAATAAGGATGCGAGAGACACCCGTGTAAAATTATAAACATGGCTTGAAGTGTGGATGAGAAGAACCGATAAGTGCGGTGGCAGCGCAATAGAGGTGGTTGCTCTGCCAGGCCCCATTCATGGATAGCTGCTCTCCCGTTACGACATTGCATCATGCCTCTACCTCCCACTAAGAAATTGGGGAGAGGATGTCAAAGTGGGAAATAGTATGAGGGCAAGGAAAGGGTGACACACAAAGACAAGCAGGCTCACATTTGAGCCATCCCATAGAGCATGTGAAAGGGTATCTTTTTCACAGTGAATAATTCTAGAATGTATCCAGAGGTGAGAGTGGCAAGGATTATAGGTTTATGGTTTAGGAGAACTGTGTAGAAGTCCAAGTAAAGTAAAAGTAAAGTCCACATTTGTAAAGCGCACAATCACCCGTAAGGGTCTCTAGGCGCTGGGGGGCCGTCGGGAAGACTAAGCGAGGTATTGCCCAGAGTCACATGGTGCTGGGCTAACCTGCCGCCGGAGCCGGGGATCGAACCGTGGTCCCCAGATTCCAGCGTCAGTCGCCCTGGCCGCGGCGCCACACCTCTCCCACGGACACACGCATGTCCTGCTCCACAACCCCCTCGCCCCCAACTGATGCCTGAAAGACCAATCCTAGAGGACCAAGTCTGGTTTGCTTTTGTATCCGAGGCCTGACCAGTAGGCACGAACAGCAGCTATTCATATGAACTTAAAGAGCATTACAGAAACCTGTCCTGTCTAGCTAATTCTAGTTCAACATACATTGCATAGGAGGCAATGAGCTCTTATGGAAGGGAAGCAGGAGTTTATCACAACATATCTCCCAAGGGATATTGATTCCCTCTTTGCAGTGTCACTGAATCAGAGGGTATGTCTTGTTATATTTAGGAATGATGCGACTGAGTTCTCGCTGAAGCCTTGGTGCTCCCTCAGTTTTCACTAAAACAATATTATCTGCCAGCTTTTTTAAAACTAAGTCTAAATGATATCTCTTGGGTGACTCGACAATGATGCCCAGGTATAATGCTGGCTTTTGCTCGTCACAGGGAAGACATGATTGTCATTACATATCTCATTTGAAGAAATACGTCGCTTTATTTCAGGGTGGTTGGGGGCAGTGTTATTGCTGTGTATTGTAGTTAAAAAAAACAATTTCCATGGAGCTATGAGGGTTCCCGACTGCTCTCTGATTACACTTGCAATCCTTGCTGTAGATTAAACTACCTGGCAAGACCTGAAGTATTTCTGCCTGAGTGTTGAAAGAGAACAAAAACTCTCAGAGCTGCTGTGAGAAAGACTCGCTTGATGGGGTTTCCGACAAAGAGAGCACCTCATAATAAACTGTAAGGAAACAGGCATTTTACCAGCTGTGGCCGCTGCAGGTGATGGCAGTGGGGCGTCTGGGGGGGATTTCGAGAGACGACCATAAGAGAAAATAAATAATGAATTAATTTTCTCTCATGGTTGTCTCTCGAAATCCCCCCCAGCCGGCCCTACCGGTCTTACCTGCTGCAGCTGTGGCTGCATTTGACTGCACTAAACTCAGTCTAAATCTCCCCTTTTTTAGGTCGAGCCTGGGCAGCTCATGCTGCGAGGCATGCTGTATTAGAGTCTAGACCTGAAGCCCCGCTCACTCTCCGCCCATATTTGTCATTGGCTTGAGTCATTGTCCTTTGTAAATGCTGCCTTCTGATTCGTTAATAGGCTTGTTAGTCCCTCTTTAGTACCGCCTTATCTTCATTTCTAACCTCCCATGAGGACTGGCCCTTTTACATCGGTTGTTACACAGTATTTTTTTAGGTCGAGCAGAGTCTGCTCGAGACCTATTGCTGCCCGTATCTGGGAATGTAGACACGAGTCTGACGCGCGCTTTTCCATTCTCAGTTTTCACTGCGGGAGCGCGCCTCTGAGACGCGCTTGCGCAGACGCACACACAGCCCCTGCTTTCGCCTGGCTTGCATGCAAACACGGCGCACACACACACACAGCCAGCCCCCACCCCCTGCACACACACACACACACAGAGGCGCGCGCACACATACACACGCTGATGCCCCCCAACCCCCCCTGCACACACAGACACACACACATACAGACACGCGCACACAGACACGCATGCATACACCCCCTGCATACACACACACACACACCCCCACCCCCTTACAACTAAGCCCCACTCCCCTCATCGCCGCCACTCCTGACTTCTGCAGCCACCGCGGAGCCCCGCGTCACCAATGCTGCTCTCTGGCACTCCGTGGATGCGGGCTTCACGCAGAAGGCGGAAGTCCCGCCCCACGACCGGCTTCACGCTGCCGAACTTCCGGTTGCTAGTTTGCCTATGCTGTGGAAGTTCTATGCATTGGGGTTTGTGCATATTGGGTTGTCTTCTGAAACCTGGTAATTTGGGATGTTGGGGTACAGGGATGCCTGGCGCTGTGGTTCGGAGTAAACAGGTGGGTGTTTTAGGATGTGTCCTGAGCTCGTGCACGTCAGGCTGCTGGGGAAGAGGTGAGCAGTGAATCGTGTGCTCAAGGCTTTAAATCAGCGCAGCATTAGCACGAAACGCCACCACTGCGGGCCATGGAAGCTTCCGGAATGGCGCCTCTCAATATAGCCAGCACCAAGCCACGCTTTAAGTGCAGCCTTGAAGGCGCTCCACTCACGCGTGCCCCCGCCCCCCTTCGCCAGGTGCCGCTGCCCAGGGTGGCGCCTGACGTGCCCCTGACACCTATTCACCGCGTCCAATGAAAAGACTGCTGCTTCCTTCGTCGCAGGCAATTATTTCCCCCCTTATTTTCAGGAACCATAGAATTGCAATCATTCCGTTACTTTTATAGCGCTGCGCTGGTACAAGCCGCATAGGGTTTTATGAATGCAGCTAAATTATATATTCCCTCCTCCCCTTCGCTCTCTCTAGCTCTCCGTCTCTCCCACGCACCCCTGCCTCCCCCAGCTCTCTCTGACTCCCACTCATCCTCTCCTCTCCTCTCCCTTCCTGACTCTCTCTCTTGCTCATTCCACCGCCCACACGCGCTCACCGCCTCTCTGCCCCCAACCTGTCCACCTCCTCCAGCCCCCACTCCCGCTCTTTCTCTATCATTGCGGTTTGCTCTAAACATGGCAGGAACTCAAAGCCACAAATCTTTAAACACAAATTCACCGACACACACAGGCAAGTAAAATGCATGCACACACAACGACTTGTCACACACAGGCAATTATAAATACATACAGTCATACAGATGCTAACATGCAACCCACACCATGCCATGCACAGTTCATGCAGTTACATTCATTACTGTTACATATATGACCGCACAAGCACTCACACACATATGAGCTAATTCAGACATGTACAGATATAAAAAAAATAAAGCAAAGACAGACAGATACATGTAACAATTGACATAACGTGCACACAAGCACAAAAGCACTCACGCACAGACAACAAGCGGAGACACAAACAGAGAAAACACAAAATACAGACATATGATTTCATAGATAAACAGCAACGGTTGCTGTTTATTTATGCTGCAACACACACATGCAACCGCAAGCAGACACGCAGCACACCTACACTACAGCACATCACAAAGTGTGTTATATTATGGCATGCTCGGAGCATGTTTTTATAGTACATTTCCACCCCAGCATCAATCTGCGCAACCATTCAACAACAACTGGTTCAAATATGTTCTCTCAATGTTTCACACTTTATTACAAATGTCACAAAAAGATGTTAATATTTCACTTCTGTTCTTGGATTTTCGTCACAATAAAATACACTGAACATATTCTTCACAAAAGTTATTTACAAAAGTTTAAGCTATTGCCATTATAAATTAAAATCCCTTTTATTTAAGTATTCATTATTTAAAAAAATTAAAAGCCATTGTAATTTGTAATATTAATACAGCTAAGTCACGTAAATACAAAACATGTTGCATTACAAATGCTATAGGTGTCACATTTGCGAAAGTTATAACTATTGGCATTGTAAATGACAAAGCTATTAATTTAGATATTTTCAAAACTAACACATAAATAAAAATAATTGTCATTTACAAGACCAATAGCTCAAACTTTCCTAATGCGAGACCTATTGCATTGCAAATGCTTGTTTCCCTTGTTGCCTTGTCCTACTCCTCCTTGATCTCTTACTGTTCCCCTTCAGGACACTGAACACCCCCAACCCTTGGCCTTGCACTGCACTCTTAACACCCCACTGCTCTCCAACCAGGTCTGGACTGGGAACCCAAAGCAGCCCTGGCAATTTTCTCGGACCAGCCCCTTTGGAAGCACTGCCTGGCCCCGGAAGGCTGGAAACGCTTTCTTTCAGATTTTGCTACTGGGGGACTATATTGCAGCAGTGCTGCAAAACCACACCATTGCAAAACCAGCTGCCACCCTTCCAACTCACATGGAAAAGCCCGGGATGGCCAGTCCAGGCCTGTCTGCCACCCTGCCCTCTTGGACGCCATGCTGCTCACTTCCTCTTGTAGAGCCAGTACTGTTCTCTCACTAACCACCTATATCTTTTTTTACTTCTGCGTAGTGAAACTCTATTCACTAGACTTCACTAATATGCAATACATCTACAGCCTGGGCGGCAGCAATTCAAGCATTTAAATCACCCAGCTAAATTTGCAAAACGTCTTGATTATTTTGCATCGTTTTCCCTTGTGGGGTGCACTATTTTGCATAGAAAATGTCTACCTAGAAATCATGCATGACTCTTTTTTAGGTCGAGCATTCAAGACCTCTTGAATATATTTTAGTATATACTCAGATGTGTATGTACTTTGTGGGCTCTGGAGAGCAGCCCTAGGACATGTCTGCTTCCGCTTAGGGACTTTCTTTTTCTGTTCAACTGCCTCTATTTAACCGTCTTGATAGAAAATGACCAGTAGAGGTCAGTAAAATTCTAGAATTGCTTTCTGCTTCTTCAACCGCCTCTATTTAACTGTCTTGATAGAAAACGACTAGTAGAGGTCAGTAAAATACCAGAATTGCTTTCTGCTGAGGGACTTTCTTTTTTAAAAAAAAAATCTGGCAACTGCCTCTATTTAACTTTCTTGATAGAAAACAAACAGCAGAGGTCAGTAAAATATCAGAATCACTTTAGCATTCTCTAGATTCCAGTCCATAGAAATTGTCTTCCACGAGCACCAGTAGACAGTAATATTTTTTTTTGATCCTGTATTTTCAGTGATATGACCACTGAAGGCCCTAATTTTATATTCAAAACAGGGCTTTGGGCTATACCATTTACTGATAAAAGGCAATATTTCTCTCCATGTGTTCCCATACCTGGCGTGTCATGCTGTTTGGTGCCTACTTTCCCTCCATGTTAAAGAACAGAAGATGTTTCAGCACCCAAGCTAATGTGCTGCGTAGCTAAATACACGTAAGGTCCCAAAGGCGAGACCAGTGCATTGCAAATGCGTGTTTAAATGTGGTAGGCCCTGAAGTGGACAAAGCCATGTGAGATATTGGCAACCTACATTTCATGTTAGACACGTAATTTCACAAAAATCTGCATAAAAATGACACCATTTTGCACTCTCCTAGTTTCTATGCATGGGAAAGAGCTGCTTCCACTACTGATGTGCATATGCTACCTCTTATGCATATTACACCAACTTGCATACATCTTTTGCATACACAAAAGCTATTGGCTCTGCTTAAGCTTGTTCGTTTTTTGCTAGTGTTGCAAGCTTACTACATTTGAATGAGTTTAGGCAATAAGAATGCTTCAATAGAAGGGGTGTAGCCAAGCCAGATGGCAGAGTGGTAGCGTTCTCTAAAGGCTCCTGCCATCTCGCAACCCGAAAACATCCTGGCTGTGGGAGAAAGTAAACTACAGCATTGGCAATCGATAGACGTACCTCTCCTCCCTGGATGGTTGTGGAGCTGAACGTTGGTGTTGCGATGCGCCGCAGTAACAGTGAAAACAAATGTTGAAGATTAGAGGCCATCTTGCAATGCTCGCGGAAGGCCCGTCCATGACAAAGAGAAATAAAGGGCATCTGAGAGTGCTGATCAAAGCACAAGGAGGGGTGCTAGAGTTCTGCCCGCAGCGATCGTTGAGGTCCCCTGAGGATGCGGCAATAACCAGGTATGGCTGATGGCTGCGGGTGGAGGAGACGCGGGCCGCTTGGGGTCGGGCGCAGGGGAAAAAAAGACTTGCGCCGTGCATCGGGTTTACCAGCGCAAAAGTGATTGGCAGACACAATGCGGGTAAAGGCCCTGTTCGGCTGCGCATGGGGCCATCGGCACAGCTGCAGTGACGAGGCCCGGCGGTGTAGAATAACAATATAGAGGACACGGGAGGGAAGTGTGTGAGGGGCTTGTTGTGTCCTTAGAAAGCCCTGTGGTTTGGGGCTGGGGGACTGATGGAGCGAGATAGAAAACAAAATTTTGTTTAAACTCGCAAAGTCACATTTCCATAACATGAATAAAAATATTAATGATTTGTGATATGTCGTGCTAATACAACTTAGATTAAACTTTACACGTGGGGGGACTAACATGTGTGCTCATAAATGTGCATATTTGTTGCATCTTTTTGTTCGTGCAAAATAATAAAATAATTATTGTTTTCGTTTTTTGTCATTACTAACTGCTGCAAACTTAAATAAGCATGTGCTTGTTTTGCTTTTTCTTGTCTGTGTAATGTTATTTCTACTATTCTAGGTGCATATGGGTCTCATTGAAAAACGGAGACTGGTAAATATAAACGCTGCTTTATTTGTTTGCAATGGCTAGGTAACATTTTGATTAATAGGGTGGGTTAATTAATTAGTAAACCATGGGGTGGATACAGAATACACTTTAATTCTTACATTAATACTTTTCTTGTGTTTGTTTTATACTAGAAATCATAAATTGCCTGCTTTTGAGGCCTAGCTATTTGAGCCGCAAAATAAGAGCTGATCTAAAATTCTGCAAAAAGTCACGAGACGCCCATTCTGAATTAAAACGTTTATTGAAGCTGCATTCACAAAGCAAAAACTGATGAGCTGACATCATTCTGTCGGACATGGCCAAGGTCGAAAGTGAACTTTTTGTCAGTCCTTAACTTGGCATCCGCGGAAGTTGCACTGAAAAGCTATGGAAGCTGCGAAGATGACTTAATACAAAGTTGCAATCGCAGGAAGCTTCTGGCTTCACGTGGAAGAGACAATGGTCTTTGTAAGACATGATTTTGTGGAACTTTTTAAGAATCGGGTGACATGTCACTTGTCACTCTCAACCAATGGGACGTCGTAGATTTCTGAAAACTTTCCTTTGCTAGTTTAGTTAGCGTAGAAAGGTATAAAAAGTCATGCCCTTAGGGTTGGGCTGGCTGCTGCTTTCTGACTTTCCGATGAGGGTGATGTGCTGCTGGACTTTGCGTGGAGCACGTAAGAATCCTCAAAGAACTTTACTTTAATTTCTGTCTATTTAGCTCAGTTAGGGAAATAGGTTTTAGAAATGCTAAACTTTATATAATTTCTTTATATTGATTCAATTGCTTAAATTGTATCATTCTCATATTTCTTACCATCATGCTTGCTTTATTGCTAATAAAATTCATTTATAAAACTTACAACATATATACCATAATTTAGAAAATAAAATCTTACTTTTGACAAACAAGCTGGTCTTGGTTATTTAGAAGTATAGGTTACCTTTAGCTAGATCACGTCGCCTATGGTGGTCGTTTAAATGGTTGGGTTTTATTCTAATGACAATATTCTTTCTGCAAATGTATAAATATGTATATAGTGTGTAGATAATGTGTATATAGATTTATTTTGACCACCTGATTCAGTAGGCCCAAAATATATCAGGTTCATAAATGGGTCCATATTTAGTATAGAATTTTGTTTATAGGTTATGAAGTTGGGTAGCGTAGTTTATGATATATTTTCTATAGCCCGCTGGATCAATTATCTGGTAGCAGAAATTGATGGTTGCTAAGAGGTAACCAAGGTAATATGTTGGTTGCTAAGGGTTGCGTCATGGTATGGAAATAGGATCGATGTTTTAACACTTGTTAAGTTCGTTTTTCGTGCCTATCTGTAAGCTATACCGGTATAGATTGTGTGGCGAGAAATTAGTCACGCAAGCCATCTGTTCAGTTTGTAGTGATATCGCCGAGTATCACAAGAGGTATCGCCGTGTACCATAGTGTTGTCGCCGAGCAGCACAGTTTTAGGGCTAGGTCTGAATCTTGTATAGTGAGGATTTTCTAAGAAATCAAAGCAGCATGAGAATAGGGACAAAGCGCCTTCCATAAAACTCACTGTGATGAGAGTATTAGTTATATCCGAGCTTGAGTGAAGGGTAAAATTAACGTCGGTGCATGATTATCTATAAACAGGTTAGAGTCCTGTACGGGTACATGTTTCATATCTATAAACAGGTGAGAGCCCTGTACGGATAACGTCGTTATTTTGCTAACGGTGCATGAATTCTATAAACAGGTGAGAGTCCTGTACGGATTTCATGTGTGTTTGAATTTAGGGAATTTTCCGTGTAAAAGTGCGAGTTTGAATTGTATTTTATGTTCAAGTGGAACTCTTAGAACTTTCACTTCGCGGTGGGTTCAGAGCAAAGCGAGTTCATAATTATACGTGTTAGAAGGGTGGGGTAAGGTTACTCTACTGACAATTGAATATTATCCTTAGTGTGAATAGCGCCGTCTATTCCGAAGTGTGGATACTTGAATGTATGTAAACTATCCTAATTAGTGAAACGAACAGATGTTGTCTTTATAAGTCATTGTTAAGAATTAATTTACACTGAAAAGTGTTCTTAAAATGGCGCAGGGAAAAGATTTTGTGAAGGAGGGGTAAGCGCCAGGAGTGAGAAGCGAGAAACCGCAGCTGCTGTGTACGTCACAGAGCCGCGCTGGGATTGGGTGACCTACGTCACAAACTGTATTCTGATTGGCTCCTGAGTCTCTGACGGCCTGTGAACTGATTGGTCATTCGGAAATTCTCCAAATTTATTGGTTGAGCAGAAAACTGACGTAGCTCAACTGCCATTGGTTTGTTGGTGTGTTTCGCGCACGGATTGGTTGTTTTGCGGAACATCCCGGAAATATTTTACGAACGATTTTGTGAATTAAATTTAACTTTTGAAAATGAGTTATCATTTTAAACATGTTGAGAAAAAGACAACATTATTTCAGAAATTTAAGAATTTATTTTCACCTGACAAGAAAATCGAAACGCGAGGTGGTAAACTACTTCATAAGTATAAAACACCTGCAGCGTACATGGAAGGTGAATACGGATATCATACTGTCTTATGGTTCGACAGTTGGAAACGCTATACTAAAAACGATGGTGTTTTGGCTTGGCCTGATGATGGTTCATTTAATGTAAGGGTTTTAAGAAACTTACGAGAGAAAATGAATGCTCTTGTTCCAAAACCGAGACCAACTCAATTTGAAGCTTTAGTTGAGTGGGAAGATGAGATGTATCAGTTACAAAGAGAAGCTAGTGGAATTAAAAGACCTTCTAAAAATCCATCATGGAAAAGAGAAACTCATGAAGATAGATTGCGAATGTGGAGACAGGGAAACATGAGTGAAGGATTGTATTTAATTCATGAAATGGTAATGGGTTCTCCTACAGGAAAATCTATGGAAAGTGAATCTGAGGATGCAATTATGGAAGAAATATATACAACTGCTAGAAATAAACAGCCTAATCAGCCTTTGAGACCTCCTAGATCATGGTCTACTCCGGTGGTTTCTACTGAAACTTCACCGAGTGCACCTCCAATTAGTGAAGCTCCTAAACTTTATCCAAATAATTGTGAAATCACTGAAACTCCTAGAAGACCAGAATTCGAGAATGCTCGAAATGAGGGTAGACATTTTTCAATGACTCCAAGAGCAAGGGAACCTCCAAAAGATTATGCAAGAGAGACAAGAAATGTTGATGATGTTGATTATAATGAATATTTAAGGTCTAAAGAAGAATTAATTAAAAGAATGACAAAAGGCATGGAAGCTGTCACAGTTCCAGTAACAATAGGTCCTGTTCAGCCTGTATTTGATCAAAGAAATACAAACAAAACTGGATTGACTATTCCTTTAAATACAGAAATTCAAAAGCCTGTTGAAAAATTTTATTCAGACTTGACTGAATTAAACACTTCTAGATCGAGAATGCCTGATTTAACCTT
The DNA here is from genome assembly GCF_964261635.1 of Lissotriton helveticus. Lineage (NCBI taxonomy): Eukaryota > Metazoa > Chordata > Amphibia > Caudata > Salamandridae > Lissotriton > Lissotriton helveticus. Next base: position 427,058,424 of record NC_136069.1, on the reverse strand, counting down.
TAATGAGGATTTATCTCCAAAAACACCAATGGGTGCTATGTCAGATGTAGGAAGTCCTGAAGCCAGGGTAACCACACCAAAACTTGATGTGGCCAAATTAAAAGCGAATATAGAAGAATTAATAATTGGAACAATTGGCCCAGATAGTCTAAATTACTATCGGGATGATGAACTACTATTCATTTGCAAAAGTATTCAGTGGAAAACGAAAAATAAATATGATCAATTAGAGGATCTAGCTGCAGAACTTGAAATCGATGTAAGTAAACAAAAGAATTTTGCAAAGCATTACAGATTAGATTTCTCAGAAAGTGACATTGAGAGTTTGAACTCAATGGGAAGAATAGTTCACATTAAAGATTTGATTGTCTATATCAAAAAGCTAGGAGAACTGAACAAATGGAGAGTGAAATGGACCAAAAGGAAGGAAGATGAAAGATTAGAAAGAATGTCAAAACAATTTCCAATGAGAGAAGTTGCAGGTGGAGGATATGTTCATGTCCCATGGTCAAGACAAGACATTCTGTTATTCACAAATGACTTTCCAAAATTAAGAGAGAAACCTGTTGAGTGGTACAGGCAAGTCGATAGATTTATCAAAGTGTCAAAAGTTCTGTGGATTGATTTAGATGGATTTTTTGACATTGTTGTTCCATCTGATCTTTGGACAGAATGCAAAATATCTATTAGTTGGCCAAAAGCAGAACCTGAGCGAATTAAAGAAACAGGTGCCCCAAATCCACTTGTAATGGATTTTTATGAGAAAGTAATTGTTTGGATGAAAAACAAAATTCCACCCAAAGAAGTTGATTGGGTTAAAATAGAAAGAACAGAGCAGGAAACAAAAGAATCAGTTCATTCTTTTTATGAAAGACTATTGTTAATCTTTAAACAATACAGTGGTTATGAAAAATTAGATGAAAAAGACATGAGTCATTTTATCTATAGATTTGTTTATGGATTAAAACCTGAAATTGGAGAAATGATCAGAACTAGTATTGTTGGATGGCAAGCACTATCTATAGATGATATTCTGAGAAAAGCAAAATATTGTAGCGATGAATTAGAAGTAAAACAGAAGAGGCTGAAGGAGAAAGCCATGTGGGCTCAGGTAAAGGTAGCTGAGCAACAGATTGCCAACATGGGAAACAAAAACACTAATTTTGTTCAAACTGGAAATACGAACCAGATACAAGGAAAGTTTAAAGGTAATAATAATTTCCAAAAGAAATTTAGCCCAAAGATAGAAGAGCTGAAACAAAGATTACCTTGTTTTAATTGTGGCGAAATTGGACATTGGAGGGACGAGTGTCCTCATCCTCCTAGAAACTCAAAGAATCCCTTATTGAATCCACAGATGCAGAATGGTGTTAACCTGCAGCAACAGCTACAGATGCAACAGGGGTTAAATGAATTTAATATTCAGCGACAGTTACAACAACAGCAACAACAACAGGTGAATAATCGACAAGACCAATTGCCACAACCACCTTTTCCGAATTGTGGGGGAGTTCAAAAATATAATCCAAACGTGGGATTTCAGGGATGTGAACAGGTAATAAAACCACAAAAACAGCAAAAGCAGCAAAAGGTTCAAATGCAAAATGCTTCACAACAATTTTTATTAACAGAAAGTCAAGATAGTGATTCTGATGATTATTGCTGACGGTGCCCGAGAGAGGAGGAAGAGTGTGTTGTTGGAGCCACTCTTGAGGTTGACCAGTCTGGTCCTTATGTAAACGGGAAAGTTAATGATGTAGACATCACTTTTCTAGTGGACACTGGTGCTACCCGTTCTACTGTTAGATCAGTGGAAATTGAAAACCTACCTCTCTCTGGGGATACCATCCAAGTTGTGGGAGTAAGTAATCAGCAAATTAAAACAGACTTAACTGATCCAGTACCAGTTGAAATTGGAAATTACAGAGACAAACACAGATTTGTGGTTTGTAATAGTAGTCCAGTAAATCTATTAGGTAGAGACATCCTATGTAAAATGAATTGCAGAATATATTGTTCTCCTGAAGGAGTTGAGTTACAAACAATGGAGGAAGATGGTTTGTACAGAATGACGATGATGATGATGGAAACAGAAGAAACAAAATTGTTTCCTGCATTTGAAGAAAAGGATTTACCTGATGAGTTAAAAGAAACAGTGAAATCTGAAATATGGGATTTTACTGGGAATGAGATGGGTCTGATGAAAAACGTAGATCCTGTAAAAATAGCATTAAAACAGGGAATAGAATTTCCAAACACTCCACAGTATAAAATGAAAACAGAGACAATTGAAGGTATTACACCTGTAATTGAAAAATTAATCAAGCAAGGTGTATTAAAGGAAATGAAGAGTAGCTCTTGTAATTCACCAATTATGGGAGTTAAAAAGGCTAACGGAACATTTAGGATCGTACAAGATTTGAGAAAGGTTAATCAAATTGTCATTCCATGTTGTCCTGTGGTTCCAAATCCAGCAGTGATTCTATTTCAGATTCCACATGATGCTGAATGGTATACAGTCATTGACCTTTGCAATGCATTCTTTACTGTTCCTTTACACCCAGACAGTTATGAAATCTTTGCTTTCAGATTCCAAGGTAAGACCCTTGGATGGACAAGAATCCCTCAGGGCTATACAGAAAGTCCTTCAATCTTTAACGAACTGTTAAAAAGATCACTAGAAGATTTAGACTTACCAGGTAGGTCTACAATGGTGCAGTATATTGATGATTTGTTAATAGCTGCAAAGACAAGAGAAAATTGTGTAACAGACACAATAATTCTGTTAAATCGCCTTGCAGAAGAAGGACATAAAGTGTCCCCAGCAAAACTACAGTTTTGCAAACAAGAAGTGAAATATCTTGGTCACAGAATTGCAAAGGGAAAAAGACAAGTAACAATAGAGAGAATAAAAATGATTCAAGCAATGTTACCGCCAAGAACACAAAGACAGGTTAGAATGTTCTTGGGAATGGTAGGTTACTGTCGACAATGGATAAGTGGATTTTCAGTAATTGCGAAACCACTACAAAGACTGACCAAATCAGATGTAAAAGATCCAATTATTCTCAATGATGTTGAGATGGAATCTTTTGAGAACCTGAAAAAGAGCTTATGCCAAGCTCCTGCTTTGGGTATGCCAAATTATGAGAAAGATTTTGAACTGTATTGCAGTGAGAAAGAAGGATGTGCATTATCTGTGTTAATTCAGAGACATGGAAATTTAAAGAAACCTATTGCATACTTCTCTGCAGTTCTTGATCCAATTGCAAAAGCATTACCAGGTTGTTTGAAAGCAGTCGCAGCTACAAGTATCAGCCTTGAACAAAGTGAAGGAATCATTATGGGATTTCCTGTGAAAGTTTTTGTGCCTCATTCGGTTGAAATATTACTGACAAGAGGTAAGACTCAACATTTAACAAGTAGCAGATTGACAAAATATGAGAAAATCATACTGGGAGCAGATAATGTTTCGATTTCAAGATGTCTGAATCTGAATCCTTCTACATTACTGCCTGATTCTGAAATTGTTGATGACATTGAAACTGAACATGAATGTTTAGATGTCATGGAATTCTGCACTAAACCAAGAAAAGACATCAAAGACAGACCTTTGCCTGAATCGGATTTTGTCTACTTTGTAGATGGCTCATGCTTAAGATCCGAAGGAGGTGTCTTGAAAGCTTCATACTCAGTTTGTACAGTCGAAGATGTTGAAGAAGCATCATGTCTTGAAGGAGTTCGTTCAGCACAAGTGGCTGAATTGATTGCTTTAATTCGTGCATGTGAAATATCAAAAGATATAAGAGTTACCATCATTACTGATAGTCAGTATGGGTACGGAGTTGTGCATGATTATGGACAACTCTGGTCACAGAGAGGATACATGACATCAACAGGATCCCCAATTAAAAATGCAGTTTTCATTAGAAGATTAATTGAAGCAATACAATTGCCAAAAGAAATTGCCATAGTCAAGTGTGCAGCGCACACTAGAGGAACTGATTATATTTCCAAGGGAAATGCCTTCGCAGACGAAACAGCAAAGTACTGCGCAAGGAAAAATTATTCTTACAATCGGAATAGAAGTACAGAAACTGATTCAAATTCATTAATGCTAACAACTGTTGTAGAAACTTGGAATGAGATTAGAGATTTACAAAACGAAGCAGATGATGAAGAAAAAGACCTATGGTTAAGATCAGATTGTAGACCACGTGATGAAGATGGAGTGTGGGTTTACAAAGATGGCAGAATAGTCTTACCAAATTGCATGATTTCTGACATGGCCAGATTATGTCATGGTCCTGCACATTTGGGAAGAGATTCAATGGTCAGACTTTTTAGAGAAACATGGTTCAATACCAAATTTAGAACCATTGCAGAATCTTTTTGTCAAAGGTGTTTATCATGCCAACAAATGAATCCAAACAGAAAATCAGTGGTGGGGACAGGAATAATTGGTCGAGAGGGTGGTCCCTTTACCAGGTTACAAATAGATTTCATTGAAATGCCCTTACACAACTGTTTGAAATATGTACTTGTAATTGTATGCTTATTCTCAAGATGGGTAGAGGCTTTCCCTACACGACATTGTGATTCAATTACAGTAGCAAAACTAATGCTCAGAGAAATCATCCCAAGGTACGGTTTTCCAGTTACTATTGAGAGTGATGGAGGAAGTCATTTTGATAACAAACTGTTGAAGTTAATTTGTGAAGCTTTGAGCATTGAGCAGAAAATACACTGTGCATACAGACCAGAGGCATCAGGTGTAGTTGAACAAATAAATGGAACTATCAAAAACAGAATTGGAAAAATGTGTCTAGAGACAGGAGTTAAGTGGACTGATGCTCTTCCACTTGTTTTGATGTCATTAAGAAGTACACCAGATAAAAAGACAGGTCTGAGTCCTCATGAAATTTTAATGGGAAGAGTTATGAGGCAAGCTTTTGTACCTGTAGGTAAACTGTTGAGCATAAATGACAGTGCAATTTTGGATTATTGTAAAAGGTTATCTGATATGGTAACTTCTGTGTCTAATCAGGTGGGAACTGAAGCTCAATCAAATGACAAAGTTTTGACACATGATCTGAGACCTGGAGACTGGGTCAGAACGAAAGTACATCGGAGGAGGAATTGTCTATCTCCTAGATGGCAGAAACCTAGGCAGGTAATCTTGATCACTACTAATGCTGTAAAGTGCAGAGGATTGAAGCGCTGGATTCATCCAAGTCATACTATTCCAATACCAACACCTGAGAATTCTGATGTTGAAAGTGATACCACAGATGATTCTGATTCTGAAGCAGAAGACAAAACAGAAGGTGAAGTAATTCCAGATTCTGAAGATCGACAAGAAAGTCGACATCTGGAAACTGTGCCAGTGAATGGAAATCTGACAAGAAAAGACTTAGAAATAATTGAAATAGATTCTGAAGGTGAAGAGAATCTGTTAAAAGGAAAGATAACTGAGGATTCAGTTGTCTATATTGAAGACAAAGAAGCTGAACCGAAAGAAGTTTCAGACCAGGAGAGTATCGAAAGGCAGAGAACAAGCTCTGAAGTAAGGAACAAAAATTCGAAATCTGGGAAGCTAGAGGTAATTGAAGAAGAGGAGGAGAACGAATTACCGAGTACCAGTGATGGAAGACAAAGTGAAGTTCCTGAAGGAGTGAAATTGCCGAATAGAGAAGTTCCTGAGTCAATTGAAATTTCAGACTACGAAACTGAAGAAAGTGACGTGGAAGGTGGAAGTGAAAACGGAAAGAAAAGGACTTGGAAGTCAGAATCAAATAATTCTGAACCAAAGAAAAAGTACGTGAGAAAAGCAGACTACTGGCCTGGTGGAAGATTGAGAGTGAGATTAATCAAAAAGCCAATAGAACAAGTTGAAGAAATAAGTAGTCAAAAGAGTCCTGGAAAAGAAGTTGGAGTTGGAAGAAAAATAGAAGTGATATCGAGAAAAGGGAAGAGAATAATTAAACCAAACCAGAAATACAAGTCTCCTGAGTGGACTTACTTGGTAATTCCACCTGTTATTGACATATATGATAGTAGTGAAGAAGAAAACGAAATCCAAGAAATTAGTGACAATGATTAAAGTACAGAATTATTAAATTGGCAAAAGGCTGAAGAAATCCTGTTAGTTGACACAAGGTCGAAGAAAAACTGTTTAGTAGAAGAAAACTTATGTATGACATAAGGTCGAAGAAATCTTGTTTAGGGTTATAAAAGAAAAATATATTTTAAAAGGGGGGTGTATATAAATTTTAAAATTTATTTTTATTTTTGAGGCTAAAACTAACCTAAAAATGCCTTACGTTAAGGAGAGCACTTCAAGATGTTCTGTTTTTAAAAGATGCTGTAAGATGACTCTGGTGTGTCTGCTCATTTTAGTTCTGCTCTGGTTGATACTGGCTGTGATTATACCTTTAGAAATGAATAGAGAATTACACAAAGTTAACATAACAAACAAAGCTCTGGTTAGCCAAACTAAACATAGTGCATCTGCAAAAGTAATTGATCATCAGCCTAACATTCATCAAGATAAATCAATAGGTGATTTTTCAAGCAATACATTCACAAAGCTTTTGAGTGAATATGTAAAGGTAATGGATGCAAAGGACTGTTATGTATGCGTTAAATTACCCGCTTCTGTTTCTGAGGGAGTAACATATAATATGCTTCCTCTCACTTATGCTGTTACATGTAGTGTATTAACTAGTTTATTTTATCAAACTGGTCGTTTAGAATACTACTATTCAAATTATGATGAGATTTTTGCTAATGTTAAAATTGATAATGCTTTAAATAAGCATAAGAAAGCAAAACAATTAAGAGAGTATTTCCTTGTTACTAACGAACTCACTTATGAGTATGCTTATAAGAATAATCTGACATGTAAATTAAGTGCTGAAGGAAAGAAATTTTTGAATATGGTTGAGGAGAGAAGAGCAATTTATAAGAGAAATGAATTAGTCAAGCAGACTAAGTCATCGTTCTGGCAAAAAGAGGATGAGAAATTAAATGGCAAAATGCTTGAAAATATTGCAATTCACATAGACAAACCTGTTAGTGGAAAGCTTTGCATTAGAAGAGATAATACACTTTTTGATAATTATTTTGTAGGTGCAAGCAACTGTGAAGATACTTATCTGATAATGGGAGGTTGGGGATTTAAAGGTGGAAAAGATCCTATCTTTCCTGGAATTTATTTTGTTTGTGGTGATAAAGCCTACTACAACCTTCCAGACCATTGGTATGGAACTTGTTATGTGGGAATTGTTTTTCCTAAAGTGTTTCATGTTGACAGAGATTCAGAAGGATTATTTAAAATTCATAATTATGTAAATAGAGTTAAAAGAGAAACTTTTACTGAAGTTCTGGGAGATATTTTTCAAGCTGTAATACCTTTTGTTGGTATAACCCTAAATGCAGGGAGAATCAGAAAATTGTCCACTATAGTTGATAGATTATCAACTGACACTGCTGATGGGTTTCAATTAGTGAATGTTGAAGTTATTGCAATTAGATCCATGGTAATTCAAGATCGCCTTGCTTTAGACATACTCCTAGCAAAAGAGGGAGGAGTCTGTGGCATTTTACATGTCCAACATTGCTGTACATATATACCGGATGAAAGTAAGAATATTGAAATGTATATTAAGAATATTACACAAATGCATTCAGAAATAATTCCTTTAGAAGAAGAAGATTTTACAGAGAAACTTTCAAAAAGGTTTAAAGCAATTAAAAACTGGTTTCATAATATCGGAAGTTCAATTCTTGGCAAGATTCTGGCACCTTTGATTATAATAGTATTCATTTTTATTTTGACTAAAATAGGTTGTTTGTTGCATAAAAGAAAGAAACATTTGAGGGAAAAGAAAAGAATCTATAAACTCAGAAAAGAAGAGGAAAGGGAGATCGAGTTGCAGGAGTTACATAGAGAGCGTCATGTTAATTGCAAAGATTATGCTGAAACAGACTTTTAGGTTTACTAATATTATTGAATTTGAATCGATTTCTTATAAATTTAATTTACCAAAATTTTGAGTGCTGGTGTGGTGATTTGTTAATCACCAGATGAGGGAGTTGATGGAGCGAGATAGAAAACAAAATTTTGTTTAAACTCGCAAAGTCACATTTCCATAACATGAATAAAAATATTAATGATTTGTGATATGTCGTGCTAATACAACTTAGATTAAACTTTACACGTGGGGGGACTAACATGTGTGCTCATAAATGTGCATATTTGTTGCATCTTTTTGTTCGTGCAAAATAATAAAATAATTATTGTTTTCGTTTTTTGTCATTACTAACTGCTGCAAACTTAAATAAGCATGTGCTTGTTTTGCTTTTTCTTGTCTGTGTAATGTTATTTCTACTATTCTAGGTGCATATGGGTCTCATTGAAAAACGGAGACTGGTAAATATAAACGCTGCTTTATTTGTTTGCAATGGCTAGGTAACATTTTGATTAATAGGGTGGGTTAATTAATTAGTAAACCATGGGGTGGATACAGAATACACTTTAATTCTTACATTAATACTTTTCTTGTGTTTGTTTTATACTAGAAATCATAAATTGCCTGCTTTTGAGGCCTAGCTATTTGAGCCGCAAAATAAGAGCTGATCTAAAATTCTGCAAAAAGTCACGAGACGCCCATTCTGAATTAAAACGTTTATTGAAGCTGCATTCACAAAGCAAAAACTGATGAGCTGACATCATTCTGTCGGACATGGCCAAGGTCGAAAGTGAACTTTTTGTCAGTCCTTAACTTGGCATCCGCGGAAGTTGCACTGAAAAGCTATGGAAGCTGCGAAGATGACTTAATACAAAGTTGCAATCGCAGGAAGCTTCTGGCTTCACGTGGAAGAGACAATGGTCTTTGTAAGACATGATTTTGTGGAACTTTTTAAGAATCGGGTGACATGTCACTTGTCACTCTCAACCAATGGGACGTCGTAGATTTCTGAAAACTTTCCTTTGCTAGTTTAGTTAGCGTAGAAAGGTATAAAAAGTCATGCCCTTAGGGTTGGGCTGGCTGCTGCTTTCTGACTTTCCGATGAGGGTGATGTGCTGCTGGACTTTGCGTGGAGCACGTAAGAATCCTCAAAGAACTTTACTTTAATTTCTGTCTATTTAGCTCAGTTAGGGAAATAGGTTTTAGAAATGCTAAACTTTATATAATTTCTTTATATTGATTCAATTGCTTAAATTGTATCATTCTCATATTTCTTACCATCATGCTTGCTTTATTGCTAATAAAATTCATTTATAAAACTTACAACATATATACCATAATTTAGAAAATAAAATCTTACTTTTGACAAACAAGCTGGTCTTGGTTATTTAGAAGTATAGGTTACCTTTAGCTAGATCACGTCGCCTATGGTGGTCGTTTAAATGGTTGGGTTTTATTCTAATGACAATATTCTTTCTGCAAATGTATAAATATGTATATAGTGTGTAGATAATGTGTATATAGATTTATTTTGACCACCTGATTCAGTAGGCCCAAAATATATCAGGTTCATAAATGGGTCCATATTTAGTATAGAATTTTGTTTATAGGTTATGAAGTTGGGTAGCGTAGTTTATGATATATTTTCTATAGCCCGCTGGATCAGGACACACACTTGGGGTCACACACTAGGGGAATACTTTCTCCGTTCTGTAAAAGAGACACGGACACGAGAGTGCTGTTTCACTGGTCACCACGCCGTCACCAACTAGCGTAGGTGCGTGCGTAGACCTCTTTTAATACTCTCAGGTCACATGGTGCTTACGTGTCACCCCTGTTACGCCACAGGCTAAAACACTACATTCCTCCCCAACAAACAATAAAACAAACAACAACAGATATCTTTTAGTCATGCTCCAACTCGGTCAATTGCAACTTCACATGGTAATCAGCAGGTACATATGTATATAGAAACAGCCTTACGTGAAGTAGTCTCTGAGTCGGCAGGATGGCACGGTATTCCGCCGCAATTGGTGTTGTGAGAAACCCCGGCTCTGGGTTTCGCTGACATCGGTGTCAGGCGAGGTTTCGCCGGGTCAGAACTCCTGGTGGCAGTCGCTACTCTCCCTCACCTCAATTTCGCTGGGTCAACGCTTGGTCAGGAGACCCCCGACTATCTGCAGTGAGGGACAAATCCATCAACCCACTGGACTGCGTAGTTTCTCTGGTCTGGGAGCACCGGCTCTCTTCATGCCTCGTGGGGGAACCTGCGGCCCCCGCAGAGTGGTACCTTTTGAAATGAGACACATTGCGAGTCACTGTTTCTCTCCCTCGGGTGGCAATGACCCAGGTTCCTTTGACGTTAACGACTGTCCATGGATCTGTTTCATAGGGCAGTCTGAACTTTCCACTGGTGATGCGATTCTTTAGCAACACGGCATCTCCTCTGGCGAGCTGGGGCGCTTTGGCCCTCCTCCGTCGACTGACCTGAGCATGGGCTTTGCGGTGTCTAGCATCAACTTGACTGTCATTGGGAGGCTCTGGCCGCCACTGGGGATGGTGAGGTATTGAGTCCGTAACTACTTGGCCCATGAGGAGATGTCCGGGGGCTACACCTGTTGTGGTGTGGGGTGTCTGACGATAGCTCTTTAAAAATGTGAATAAGGCCAGTTCAAGGGATTGTCCTTTGTCAAAGGCAATTTGAATCACCTTATTCAATGTTCGCATAAATCTTTCTACTTCGCCATTCGCTTGTGGCCATCGGGGTGGGATTCGGCGATGTTGAATGCCTAAAGTGCTCAGGTAGGTGGCTAGTTCTTGACCTTGAAATGGGGGGCCATTGTCAGTAGTTCAGCTCGCGCATCAGTCCGTGCGCCGCTATTATCTTCTCCAGTTTGGGAATCACCTCCGTGGCACTGAGGGTGGATATGATTTCCACCTCCGGATATTTAGAGTGGTCGTCAATGGCCACCATTGTGTGACGGCGGTCCGGAAGGCTGCCAAAATCAAGGCTGACACACGCCCAGACGGACTTCGGCCGGGACTCCACAATGGTTGGGGCTGGTCGAGGGGCTTCTCTTGTCACTTGACACGCATCACAGGACCGGACCGTAGCCTCCACCATTTCGTCCATCAAGGGGAACCACACCTTGGTTCTGAGTCGTGACTTGGTCTTATCCATGCCTTGATAGCCCACATGAGCGAGTTGAACCACTTGGGCGGTTAGTGATGAGGGTATCACTAGCCGGTGTCCTCTTAGCAGGCATCCAGTGTCATCTTCAGTGAGCTCGTCTCTCACGTGATGTAGACTGTCCATGACACGCTGTGCTTCGGGGGTCAGTATCTTCCATTCCTCCTTGGCCTTATGCTAATTTCCGCTTTGCAACACCGCCCTAGCCCGTGGTAGGCAGTCGTCCCTTCTGGTGGCCTCCACCAGGCTCTCCATGGATATTGGTGGGGGACGTGATCCGGCGGTGATACACCGGACATATTCTTCAGTGTCGGCCGCGTCTTCCATTTCTTCCCGGGTGGCTGCTCGGGGATGTCGTGACAAGTAGTCGGCTGGGTTTCGAGATCCAGGCTGGTATTCTACTTTGCAATTTTAATTTTGAAGTTGTAGCATCCATTTCTCAATCCGTGGTGGAGGCTTTGTGGAGGTTCCAGAGAAGAGGGCGACTAGTGGTTTGTGATTGGTTGCTACCACGAAGGGTTTTCTGTATACATATAGGTGAAAATGACGGCACCCCCAATGTATGGCAATCGCCTCTTTCTCGATTTGGGAGTATCTCTACTCCGTCTCGGTGAGGGATCGGCTAGCAAAGGCTACGGGGGTCCAATCTTCGTCCGGGTGCCGCCATTGCATCAACACCGCCCCTAGTCCCATGAGACCGGCGTCCATGGCCACTAATGTCAGTTTCCGGGGTTCAACGAAGGCAAGTGTGGTGGCCTCTGAGAGTGCCTCTTTTATCTCTCGAAATGCTTTGGCTTGTTCTGGGCCCCATCTCCAGGGAGTGGAGTCTTTGGTGAGTTCCCTCAGTGGCAGTGTTAGGTTGGCAAGGTCACGGATGAATCTTCCGCAGTAGTTTACCATACCGAGGAAGCTCCGGACTTCTGTGACAGCGGTGGGGGCTGCGGCGTCTTTAATATCTTTCACCTTTTCCTGGTCAGGGTTAACGCACTCGGTCAAGAAGGTGTATCCAAAGAATTACAATTCCCGCTTCAAGAACTCGCCCTTTTCCCGATGAAGGGTGAGCCCCACATCTCGCAGGCGCCAGAGCACTTGAGTTAGGCGGTTATTATGCTCCGGAATGGTTTTCACATGTATCATAATGTCGTCGCTGACATTGATTACACCGGGGATGTCCGCGATGAGTTCTTGTATTACGTTTTGGAATACTTCCGCCGCGCTGGATACTCCGAAGCTCAGTCGGGTGTATCTCCGGAGCCCAATGTGTGTTGAGAAGGTTGTGATGTTGCGGGATGCCTCGTCTAGCACCAGCTGGTCGTAGCCTGACCGCAGATCCAGTTTGGAGAACCAGCCCGCTCCCGTCACTTCCCCTATGAGGTCATCTATGGTGGGGGTTATGTGGTGCTCCCGCTTGATGGCGGCATTGGGAAGTCGCATGTCCACACAGATCCTCACCACGCCAGGCTGTTTTGGTTTCCTCGTGACAACGATTGGCGAGACCCAGGGGGTGGGACCGGTTACTTTCTCTATTATTCCGGCAGTCTCAAGCTTCTTGAGTTCTTCCTCGACCAGCGGTCGCTGGTGGAATGCTATGCGTCGGTCCCTCAGTGCCACCGGGTGAACGGTATGATCAATATGGAGATGGACCTCTTTCCCTCTGAATTTTCCGATTCCTTCAAAGACTTCAGCAGGTGTTGGATTGACTCTTGGTGGACACCGAAGGCGAACGTCATGACCCCTAGATCTTCAGCCGCCCGGCATCCCAGCAGCATGCCTTGTCCGTCTTCTGTTATAAAGACGTTGGTTGTGATGGACTGTTCCCCATGGGAGATGGACGTTCTGAATTTACCTCGTATTTTGAGAGGTGTGTCTTGTCGTTTGCCAACCACGGTGATGGCTGACGGAATAAGTACTGGCGGTGGACTTAGAGTTTGATGAAGGGTGGGTGCCATGACATTTATGGTGGCACCTGTGTCCACGACCGCCGTGACATCTTGGGGTCCTGCCCGGATGTCGCACTGGGGCAGGCGTTGTGCCCTTCAAGTGGCAGTGCCGATCATGTGCACCTTGTGCACGATCCGTTCTTCCTCCTCGTCGTCGTCCATGACGCTTTGCCCTCGGTCCCCTTCTGGCACAGCGTTAACCACTTGTCTCGGCTTGCGATACCTCTTGGATCTGCAAACTTTCTCGAAGTGGTTAAATCGTCCACATCCCGAGCATCGCTTGCCTTTGGCAGGACACTCTGCCGCTGGATGAGGTCATCCGCCACAGTATCCATAGGACTTTGGCTGTCCTGACGTAGATGCTCCTGATCCCTACTTGTTCCAACTCGTCGGAGGCTTCGCTGTTACACTGTTGACCGGTTCGGCCTTCACTGGCGCTTGGAGGGCCGCTTCCATGTGTGCGGCTTGGGCCTTCGACAGCTCCTTGGTGCGCCCTGGGGTTAGTATGTCGGCAAGAGGTTTGCCTGACTCTTCCAGGATCCGCTCCCGCAGCTTGATGGATGCACAACCCTGAATGACCTGCCCACGGATTTCTTCTGTAGAGTCGGCGAACCCGCACGTAGATGCCAGGTTCTTGAGACGGGCGTGATACGTGTCCAGCGACTCCTCGGGTAGCTGCCTGGCCTGCCGGAATATGAACCTTTCATAGTCCTGGTTCACCATTGGTTCAAAGTGTTCATTAAGGGCGTTTATTAGTGTATGGTGGTTCTTTGGTGTGACTTCCACCAGGGTCTTTGCGATGTTGTGGATGTCTTTGCTTCCGAGGTGGAGTACCATGGCCCTTTTCTGGTACTTGTGTACCTTTGTTGCTTCAAAGAAGATAAGTAGGCAATCCACTCAGTCCTTCCACTTGGGTGCGAGTGATGAGGGTGATCCCTCCACTATGAAGGGCTCTATTGGGGGTATCGTGGACATATTGGGTGCAGGGGTGCATGGCTGGCCCTACAGCGTCCGTGTGTTGGTCTGTCCGCTTTGTCCCTTCTGGCCGGCCCTCTGGGGTGCCCCTTTTGGATGTATCGGTGTTAACTTGGTTGGGCCAATGCTTGATGTCTTGGGTCTGACTTTGCTTGCAGGTGTCAATGCTTGTTTGCCTGTCCCTGATGACTTGCTCTGGGCTCCTACCCAGCTGGTATTTTTCTGGGGCCAGGGTACGTGGTGCCTCCTGAGTTGGGCCTCTCCACCGTTACACTGTGTGTTGCTGGGCTTACTAGGCCCGTGTTTGAGGCTTTCCTCCTTCCCTTTGGTGACTTGTACTGCCCTTGTGGCTGTAAAGGGGTCTGAGGCCCTGTTGGGGCCGTGCTGCAGCGCTCGCTGGGGCGTCAAAGGGGAGAGCTGGCACCTGGAGCTCCTCGCACCTTCCCCCTCCTCCCTTCGGGAATCTTCAGCCGCAGATCGCCGGTCCTGGCGGGACACCACGTGGCTGCTGGCCGATACGCAGCCAAAACTATGCTCCGCACACGGAGCTGTCGCGCGCCTCACCTCCTCCACACTGCAGGCTTGGCGGTGACACCAGGGACTCCTCCACAGGCTCCGCCGAGGACAGGCGCAACGGGCCGCACAGCGGGGTACGAGCGCCGCGAGCCGATGGCAGTGCTCGCGGCCGCCTCACCGCAGGATCGGCGACACACGGCGAGGGCACGCCCACCCTTGTCGCCAGCTGTTGTGTCCTTAGAAAGCCCCGTGGTTTGGGGCTGGGGGACAAACTTGGGATCACACACTAGGGGAATACTTTCTCCAGCTTGTAAAAGAGACACGGGAATGCTGTTTCACTGGTCACCACGCCGTCACCAACTAGCGTACGTGCGTGCGTAGACCTCTTTTATTACTCTCAGGTCACGTGGTGCTTACGTGTCACGTCTGTTACGCCACAGGCTAAAACACAACAGGGCTCACACGGCCCTACCCACAAATTGAGCCAAATAGCTGTGTTGCTGGGTGCATATCACATGATTGGCAGAGCTATTATCGCGTAATTACCATGCAGGCTAAGGGAGCACTTATAAAAGACAACGTGGGTCACAGCAGGAGGGGTGCAGACATGATAACCACGTTGTAAGCCGCAAGCAAGACAGCGTACAACTAGAAAAGCCCCTTGAGGTGGAATAGATTGAGGGACACTTCGAAGACTCAAGAACTCCCCAGAGGAGAACAGTTCCTTACCCCAAAGATGCATACTGAAGCTGCAGACAGTCTTGGAAGCACGCCCCCCAAAAAAACAGAACACACAGCATCCAAAGTATACATACAAATCGGTGACAATCAGAACCACAAAAGTTGAGGGGGAAACATAGAGAACGACTACTAGTCTTTGTGGAGTGATTGGGAGACCCTCCTAGGATGGTTGAGTGAAGAAATATCTCCACATAAAAGTGAACACTTGATGGCCTGAAGAGGTGGAAGAGAAGCCTGACTTGCTGAAACTCAGTGACAAACTGGGTAGAGATTACAACAAACGAATCCGAGCTCAGGCCCCAACGTGCCGGCTGTGTTTTGCATTCCTTATAGGCCAAGAACCTATCACACAATATGGTGAAAGAGAAGGGGGATAAGGCAACCCAGATGAATAACATTTCTAACTATGCCCAGCCGCTCTCCCTGGACAAGGGGCACAAATGCTGGCCGGAACACCAATACAGAGGAGCAGGTACAAGACTCGGACTGACCCCCCTATATAACAGAGGTGCTTCCAGCTACACATGCCACAAGAGATGAGCTAAAACATAACATTGACTCTGTTGCCATAGACTTGAATCTGGATCACTGACATAATATAGAATGCCAAAATATCGACCTACCAAAATATCGAGGTAAAAATATAGAATACCAAAATATCGACCTCCTATCTCCAAACAGGTAAGTACAAAAATATGGAATAAAAAATATCGATGTAAAAAATATAGTTAGTCAAAATTAGCAGATTTGCCTGTTCAATTTTACATTGTATTTTATCTGCAATTTCAAATTGACGAAACAACCAATGTAATTTTGCAACAATGTTTACTTTAACTGTGGGTTCATTATTTTATTGGGATTGAATTTTTCCTCCAACTCCTCCAATGCGCCGCGTCCACTTAGTCTTTTTTCCATGGCCGCGCAGCACCAGCATCCAGCTGCTGCCCGTGCGCGCGCGTCTAACTTACACGCGACCTCGTTTGAGCCACGGATGGTTCCCCGACCCAGCCTCTGGATGATCACTCTCCTTTGCGGTAAGCGCATGCATACTCCGTTATAGTCATTCCCCCTTCCCCCTTACCCCTCCTCCCCCCGCCCCCCTTTCCCTTAACCAACAAGGTCGTGAACATTTCCATTCTGCATTTTAATATTCAGATTGACATGCGAATCGGCAACCCGGCGGGGATCACTGATTCTGACTCTCCCTACACTGCCACTGACGGACACTGCATAGGTACTTTATTCTGAACCCATATAGTCGGTGCATTGCAATGTGTGGTTATTTGTTAGAACCTTGCCATGCCTAACCCAATCGGTTCATCATGTTTTCCGAGGAGGTCGTCCCCATGTGTTCTCCCCTCACCGTCAAGGCTTCACGCTATTGTGATCCTATTGACTCTATTTCCTCCTTAACCTGGTAAATTTAATATGTTCATGGTGGGTTGTGTAAGTCCTTTTGCTGCAACAGGTTCACATCCAAGGGTGCTGGCTGTGACCCGATCGCGGTGTTTGGAATTTGAACCGGCTGGTTCTTTACCAAGTCACCCTGCATGACGGTTTTTAACCCGGCTGGGTATTATCAGTTCTACATAACTGTATAGAAACACTAGACATATTGCGACATGCAGTATGAATATCGATGTCTTGTTTTTAATGTTATGCCTCAGTATGTTTGTGTTTATCAACTATGTTTTCCCTTTCTTGGAAATGGACATATACATGGTTTAATTGTGTAACCAACCATTAATTGGTTTTTTGATGACTAGTATACTACTCTTACCATTCACAGGTAATTCCCACGCTCACCCTCAAGAGGAGCCTGCCGGCCCTTTCAAAACTCCCCCCTTTTTTGGTATATAATTCACATTAATTGCATTATATTTTGACCCATTCACAGTCCTTTATCTAAATTTCCCCTTTTTTAACTTTAGGTGCCCCCCCCACTTCACGTCCTGATGAAGACCCCACTGTAAGGTGAAAACAACCTACACACAACAGGGGTCGAAACGTCAACCGTTATACCAACGCCCTACCCAGCTTACAACAATGCATAACTACTGTGTAACTTAACGACTGGGATAGGATGGAATGTGTTTGTACTTATGTATTGGGTGATTGATTACAGCACCCTTGTGATTCAAACTTACGGATTGCTGTTTTATCACATGCAACTTTTATAACTGTCCACTCACCACCTTATCCTCACAAACCTTCTTCCCTCCCTTCTTTTTTCTTGGGCACTAATGTAAATGTGGATTATGCATTGTACATGGAATGCAAAACCAAGAGGATGTGAATAAACAACATTCCTCTTCAAACTCAGGGTACGAGTAATATGTATCTAAAGTTTACAAACTCTTCTGTACATATTATAAGTTCTAATTAATCTGGGACCCCTTTCTTTGTACTACTTAATACCCAGGTCCCAGTACCTTTGGGTCAACCCTTTAATTGTGACTTCTCCCTGGACAAGGGGCACAAATGCTGGCCGGAACACCAAAACAGAGGAGCAGGTACAAGACTCGGACTGACCCCCCTATATAACAGAGGTGCTTCCAGCTACACATGCCACAAGAGATGAGCTAAAACATAACATTGACTCCGTTGCCATAGACTTAAATCTGGATCACTGACATAATATAGAATGCCAAAATATCGACCTACCAAAATATCGAGGTAAACATATAGAATACCAAAATATCGACCGCCTATCTCCAAACAGGTAAGTACAAAAATATGGAATAAAAAATATCGATGTAAAAAATATAGTTAGTCAAAATTTCGAATTTTTTAAAATGCTTTAAATTAATAAAAAAATTATGAAATAATAAATATAATTAACTTAAGCATACTTAAAATACTTAAATAACCTTAAAATTAATAAATAATTAATGTAAGTAAAAAAAAACATACAAATTGATTTGTTAAAACATATATATATATAAACGTAATATTAAAAAAATTTACAATATTTATACCATAGGATAGCGGAAAGGGTAACATTTACTATTACTACTCCAGTGAGTGCAACAGTAGGGAAAGCGTTGGATAGCGTAGGGGTAAAAATTACTATTCCCACTCCAGAGAGTGCAACAGTAGGGAAAGCGTTGGATAGCGTAGGGGTAAAAATTACTATTCCAACTCCAGAGAGTGCAACAGTAGGGAAAGCGCTGGATAGCGTGGGGGTAAAAATTACTATTCCCACTCCAGAGAGTGCAACAGTAGGGAAAGCGTTGGATAGCGTAGGGGTAAAAATTACTATTCCCACCCCAGAGAGTGCAACAGTAGGGAAAGCGTTGGATAGCGTAGAGGTAAAAATTACTATTCCCACTCCAGAGAGTGCAACAGTAGAGAAAGCGTTGGATAGCGTAGGGGTAAAAACTACTATTCCCACTCCAGAGAGTGCAACAGTAGGGAAAGCGTTCGATAGCGTAGGGGTAAAAATTATTATTCCAACTCCAGAGAGTGCAACAGTAGGGAAAGCGCTGGATAGCGTGGGGGTAAAAATTACTATTCCCATTCCAGAGAGTGCAACAGTAGGGAAAGCGTTGGATAGCGTAGGGGTAAAAATTACTATTCCCACTCCAGAGAGTGCAACAGTAGGGAAAGCGTTGGATAGCGTAGGGGTAAAAATTACTATTCCCACTCCAGAGCGTGCAACAGTGGGGAAAGCGTTGGATAGTGTAGGGGTAAAAATTACTATTCCCACACCAGAGAGTGCAACAGTAGGGAAAGCGTTGGATAGCGTAGGGGTAAAAATTACTATTCCCACTCCAGTGAGTGCAACAGTAGGGAAAGCATTGGATAGCAGGAGGGTAAAAATTACTATTCCCACTCCAGTGAGTGCAACAGTAGGGAAAGTAATTACTTCATATATAAATACAAATAAAATAAATATCAATACCAATTACAAATTAATTAAAATACTTAACACTTTTATATAGTATATTAATTAATCAATTAAAAATACAAATAAAAATTAATTAATAAAAATAATTACCTACTAATACAAATTATTTACCAATTAACAATAAATTAATTAACAATTAAAAAATAAATAAAACAATAATTTAAAAATAGAATTACTTACAATTAAATTACTCCCCACCCTATTCCCCTATAAACCCACAACCCACTACAGAAAATAAAGTAATAAAATTAACATAATTATCAATGAATACATTAATTAAAATAATTACCCATTATATTTTAATTAATTACCAATTAATAATTAATTAACAATTAATTCAAAATAAATACAAATAAATAAATTAACATATTTAATTATTTATAATTAAATAACTTCCCACCCTATTAGCCTATAAACCCACAACCCGCTACAGAAAATAAATTACTAAAATTAACATATTTATCAATTAATCTATTAATTAAAATTAATTAAAATTAATTACCAATCATATTTTAATTAGTTACCAATTAATAATTAATTAACAATTAATTCAAAATAAATACCAATAAATAAATTAACATATTTAATTAATTATAATTAAATTACTTCCCACGCTATTCCCCTATTAACCCACAACCCACTACAGAAAATAAATTACTAAAATTAACATAATTATCAATTAATCAATTAATTAAAATGAATTACCAATCATATTTTAATTAATTACCAATTAATAATTAATTAACAATTAATTCAAAATAAATACCAATAAATAAATTAACATATTTAATTAATTATAATTAAATTACTTCCCGCACCGCAGACTAGAAAAACATGTTCACACGACGTATAGACAGGGAAGGAGATAGAAACAGAGTATTGTTGGCATGCCTGATAAGACAGGAAACGGCGATGGCAGAATACTACACATCCGTCCTGAAAACGGGGATATAAGTATAGTCGCAAAGAGCGATAGCCGAAGCCCTGGCAAATCACCTGCAAAATGTATACACTAGTTGTTCTGGACTAGATCGGAGGGGGATGCTATCGTACCTGGACACAATAGAACTCCCTTGTATAACGTCCAAGGAACAAGAGACTCTGAGTTCTCTGATTACCAGAGACGAAATAAATGGCACTATAGGCTGTCTCAAGCCAGCTAAGAGTCCGGGCTCTGACGGGCTACCTGCAGAATTCTATAGATGCTTTGCCCCCTTCTGGTACATAGACTCCTAGAAGTCTGTAATGAGGCAGTAGGCAATGGTCCCCTGCCATGTACAATGGGAGAGGCACTTGTGCCCATTATTCTAAAAAAAGATAAGGATCCTTGCCAGCCGATCTCATACAGACCAATATCATTGCTAAATATTGATGTGAAAATATTAAGCAGCATTATGGCGGATCGACTCCTCCCGAAGATGTCACAAATAATTCACTCGGACGAAGCGGGATTCATCCCTGGCAGGAACATGACCTGTAATCTGAGGTGACTAGCACATGTATGATAGCCCCCTAGACTGCTGGAACTTGACGTTGCCGCTGCACTGTTAGATATCGAGCAAGTGTTTGACTAAGTGGAGTGGTCATATATGTGGCAGGTCCTTCGGCCTATAGGGGTGGGCGATCAATACCTCCAATGGATCCAATTGCTCTATGCTGCCCCTACTGCTAGAGAACAGGAATGGTATCAAGACAACAATCTCTAAGACGTGGCACCCGTCAAGGATGCCCGCCCTCACCCTTGCTTTTTGTAATAGTGATGGAACCACTGGCCATTCAGCTGAGAGCTGTGATGGAGCCGTGAGGAATAAGGCTGGGAGGAACCAATCATATGGTCTCGCTATACGCTGACGATACTCTAGTCTACCTGACACAGCTAGAACGGTCCGTGCCAGTACTGTTGGCAGAAATAAAAAGCTTCGGGGAGATATCAGGACTCCATATTAACCGTACGATGTCCAGGGTGGTTCCAATGGGTAGATTGGCCACGGTTCAACCAGAGGGGAGACTGCCCATTGTTTTACCGTGTGCTGAAGAAGGAGGGCGATACATAGGTATATATCTGGCAAATACAGCCGATGCATATCACGAGCCAAATTTCGGCCGCTTGATAGAGGGGCTAAAAGGATCGATTTGTTCCTGGGCTGAGTTACCATTATCCCTTATGGGGCGCATAACCCGGTGTTTATATTTATTACAACACTACACCTATCTAATTTCACGATCATAATTCACCATAATAGAAAGTCTCATTGGGGATCTTTTATGGGGGAAAAAAGAAGAAGAGTGTGACTAACGATTTTACAGAGAACATTTGAGCGGGGCGGTGCGGAGGTACTCCGACTCGAATTCTACTACATGGCCTTTCAACTGCAACACGCAGTCCAATGGTTAGATAGTGAGGATAACTGGGAAAAATCTCGACTAGCCAGAACATTTGGAAATGGCTCGTTGGCTGAATTGCTGATGTTGAGGGGTGGAGTTTCTAAAAAGTATCCATACATAATACGCATGTGGCAAAAATATGGGAAAATGTAGTGAGACGGGTAGTACAACTCGCTCCATATGCACCCGACATGCCCTTATGGGCGATTCGATCCTTTGCTGCAATTGCGAACTCTATGTCGGTTTGTCGGTGGAAAGATGTTGGCCTCCAGCTACTGGGAGAGGGCAGGTTATGTCCCAGGAGGAGGCACAAAATACCTTTAAACTAGAGCCAGGTCAGTTTCTCCAATATAGTAAAATATCTAGCGTAGGGCGAGAACTTTGGCAGGGCTTCTAAGAGGAACAACCGCCACTAACATACTACAGGTTATGCTGTCCATGGCATAAGGTGGACGACTCATTTCACACCTCTATCGAGCACTACACGAGGACCTGCCTATGGGGCTTATTGGATTTCGTCAAAAGTGGGATACATCAATGAATGAACCTTTGACTGAAGGTGAATGGAAAAGGGTACATAAAGGTGTGCAAAAGGTCAGTGCAAATGCACGATTCAAACTCCTACAACACAATATAGTACATCAAACATATCTTACCCCGCGCACATTACATTTAATATACCAATCTTGCACAGATGTATGACCTAGATGTGGGGCTCAGGGGGCAGATTTCCTCCACATGATTTGGCAGTGTTCATTGTTACACCCTTACTTGGAGGAGGTCCTGACTCGTCTAGGAGAAGCTACCTGTTGGAATATACCAAAAGAGATCAAACAGATATCATTGGGACTATTACCCATGCCAAAAATTAAAAAAACTAAGCAGAGGCTTTGTCAATCTAGGGTTGGTTTTGGCCAAAAGACAAATAGTGATAGCATGGATGCAACCCCGCCCACCGAAATATGCGAACTGCATGAGGGATATAAGCGAGTGGGCAACAGTAGAGTTGGTGCAAATGAGATTTGTGAGAAAATATGAAAAAGCCGAGGAAGACAGATTGGCATGGGCCTCTATGTTGGCAGACCTACAGGGGGGTCGGGACCTGGCGTCCCAAAGGGCCTCAGGAGGGGAACGCCCCTAATAGCACAAGGCAAACTAAGATAACATTTAGAACAACAACACAATGTATACAAAGATATGAAACAACTATGTAAGTGCTCAGAAGTCTCAGACTAGCACTGACTGTAAGGGGGCGGGTGGGAGATTTGGGGAGGTTCTGTTAGGTTTTGTTGTATCGGATATATTGGCTAAAATGTATGATAAGAGACAAAAGACCTGTAATGGATTAATATAACAGATGATTGACAATCTGTAAAGTGTAAGACATGATACAATATGAACAAACCAGAATGTCAACAATTGAACAGAAGGTATATTCTGTATTCTGAAGCTGTTATATCATGATGTACTCCTGTATGAGTAAAAGTGCAGAATACTTCTATAGATAGGCGTTCTCCTCGGAGGCTGCAGGCAAGGAGGTTGCAGTTTTCTCAAGTTGCTACACCGTCTGCTGCTCTGAGCAGTCTCCGTTGTTTGTTCATGTGTGGCCTCGCACATGAGGGAAAGTACAGGGTATTTCCGAACAGCCTACTCATTTGCTTGGTGTTTGTGGTACCCTGCCTACATCCAAACACTCACAGACAGTTTACAAATGTGAACAAAAATTCAGCAAAATCTCAGAAACTCTATTTGGGAGAGTGGGCCCTGCCAAACCATCTAATCCCAGCTGAAGGCCCAAGCCATTGTTTTGTCAATTCACATCCCTATATGATTGGCTGAATTACCCGTGGCTTTCGTTCCCCCAAAGAGGCAGACACATTTGGGCTGTGGTGCCTTATATAAGCAAACTGACAGTTCATAACTATATCCTCCATGACGTGTACTGACTGGGTTTTCTTCTCGATAATAGAAATGTCATTATCTGGTTGTCCGCAGACTAGCTTGTCCTTAATTCTTTTTCCCTCAGTCTGCTAAATTGTTGTTCTACTGCTCTTAGGGATACATTCAAAAGAGAATGGCAGCAGGGTCCAATCTGGGAGTGCCTGAGAGGCTGGTCTGACAGATCAGTGTGTGGGCTGTGTTTTGTGGCTGTTTGTGGGCCTCTGCTATGGTCTGATGGGCCGTTTTTTTGTTTACTGTTGATTTTTCTGATATTACTACTAAAATTGTCTGCTGTAAACACAAATGCATGCAGTCTTCTATGCCTTGCAAAACCCCTATGCAACGCATCTTTACAAGTTTAAAACAGCCCAGATTTGCAAATATGAGCTACATTTCTGACTATCTAATTCACTAACTTGGGCTAATTT
Source organism: Lissotriton helveticus (assembly GCF_964261635.1). Classification (NCBI taxonomy): domain Eukaryota; kingdom Metazoa; phylum Chordata; class Amphibia; order Caudata; family Salamandridae; genus Lissotriton; species Lissotriton helveticus. The sequence goes on along the minus strand of NC_136069.1, from coordinate 427,034,425 downwards.
TATGGCCAGATGTAAATGTAAATGTGGGTGTACTTGTAAAGCGCACTGCGACTCCATGGAGTATCCTGGCGCTGAAGACCGCTGGGGAACCCGTCCTAGTTTTCCCTGTGAGATGGTCCCTTTCTGGGTATCTCCAAGGTGAAACCAGGCATCCCCGGGGGGCCGTCGTAGAGATGAGGCAAGCTTAATGCCCAGAGTTGCCGAGTGTGTTCCCTGGTTAGAGTAGGCACAGAGACGAGAATTATCGAGTCCGTTTTGACCCTGGTCCACGACCCTGCCGCGTCAGGAATTGAACCCTGGTCCCGGGCCGTTCTCAGCTTACAGGTCTGCCACCTCTAACCAGTGAGCCACACCACATAGACTTCCGTTTGCAATTTCCTAATAGTGAATTTTTGCAATTCGCTATTAGGAAATCGCTAACAGCTATGTATAACCGTGTGTTTTGCACTGTTTGCGATTCCTAATGGCTAACAAGGGACCTGCCTCATTAATATTCATGATGCCCATGGCACGCCTCTTCCTAATCGCGACTCGCAAACCCAATCTGTGATTCGGTAATAGCTTTGAACCTGTAAAATGCCTTTTTCAGGTTGCAAACGGCCTGATTGTGCGAATTGGGCCTTTTGCGACTGAAAAAAGCTTCGTACAGCTGGCACTTAATTTGGTGCACAAGCCTATTTTATGTCATAGTCCAGCCCTGAATGGCAGTGAGACACCCTCAGATGAGAATCCCCAGCTGCCATATAACAATAATATTTACTTCACTTGCATAGGTCGTGCTCCTATGTTTTGGGTCTCTAGGCCCTGATGGTACTCATTTTATTGATCCCCTGAAAGATAAGTGGCTGAGTGGATCCCCAAATATTTGAACGAGGGACTATGGGGTTGAATGCAGAGCACTGCAATGGATCCATTAGCCCACAGCACCCCCGGAACTGGCTAATTTCTCATATAGGCTTTCTGCTTCAACATTCTACTGATTGTCTTTCTCTTTTTTCATATTTACCGTGGAACATTCTACCCTGAAAGAATAACATGTTCAATTCGCATTGTATCCCCTCTGCCTTAGACTACATTGATGGTTAAAACTCAGCCTCTCGTCTGTTGCTCTGGCCTATTACTCGGATAGAGGGTCTTTACTGAATGTTATAACCAGCTATAATGTTCTGTTTGCACATTCAAATTTTGTGAGCTCCTTTGATGATGATGGAGTGTGGAGGGCCAATAATGGCTGGTACAGCTTTTCTTCTTTAACTTTCAATATTTGTCTTCTGTTTCTCCCTGTTTAATTGTGAACATTCTGCACTCCACTGATTGTTAAATGCCCTCTCTCGTTTTTAGGCCTCAGTTACACTCGGGAAAAGGAAATTTCCCAACAATTATAACCATCTGCAGCAAGCTCTGTCTCAGACAACTAAAGACTTAGGGCCCGATTCCGATCTCGCTAGGAAAGCCCTCTGTACGACTCGGATCCGGAGGGCTTTCCTAGCGATTCGCACAGTGTGAGTCTGACCGAACGAGTACGATGCAGCCATATGCTGACGGACTCGGTTCGCTCTGAATCCCATTGAACTCTATGGGAGCCTGTATACTGACGCGTACATGGCTCCCACAGCAAAATTGGGGAGGGTGGTGAAAAACATAAGCTCAGTGGCAGGCACCCCATGTTGCTGGCCACACTGTGCATGCTTGGATCGGGGGGACCCATGCTCACCCCGCGACCAATTCGGAGGGCTGCAGGTGCAGAGGGGCCTACTTTGGCCCCTCAAATTCCGTTTCCGACAACCGTTCCATCTCGCTGAGACCAAGTCGATAAGCCTGTCTGAATAGTGCATTGTACTCGCTCGTTCGGAAGCCAGGTCCATTGCGCGGCATGATTTGGCTGCGGACAAGCCGGACGGATAGATTCGAGTTCAGAAATGATTCGGTCGGCAAGGTGAGATCTTCACATCCTACTTGGTTGCTCGGAATGGAGGACGATTCAGACGGAAACAGTGGCTCTGAATTGGGTTTGGTCGTTCCGGATCCCGTCAGGAGCCCTTCGGCCCAAGATCGGAATCTACCCCTTAGAACGCCGTCAATGACTGCTGTCGTTTTCAGGCATTCTAAATTCAGTGACAGTCCGAAAGAGAAACATAAAGCAGGAATGACAGTTCATGGACTGCATTTAGGGGCTGCAATGGGTCGCAGCTGCGACCCCCCTGGTGTGCCCCTTGCCATCCCTGGAACTGCATTTGCGCTTAGAGATAGCAAAGTAAGTGCCAGGAACACAGGGGTAGCTTGTCCATATGGATATCGGTTGGGGCACCAATCTCCTTGTTTTTTGTAAAAAATGTTATTACAGTAAGAGTGAATAAAAATGTATGATAATTCACCATTAGTGTATTAAAAAATGGAGTACAATTAGGTGGACTATAACCCGCTGTTGGAACTGGCACTTTCTGGTTGGCTGAGGCTGTGCCTTATCCAGGCTGAATCTACCACTTCCATCAGGAGTAGGTGATTACACTCACTGTGTAACCTGCGCTCACCCTCGGGTAGCTAGGCAATGAGAAACCAGGCTTATCACAGAGGCAATGTGTAAAGCATTGGCCCAGCACTTTCACACAATAAATACACTGAGCATGTGGTGTGTGTAAATAAGTTTTGTATTCAACACACACATTAATTACCACAACATGAACATCATGTATTTTTGGGCATAAATCACATTTGGAAATATTACTAGCTGAATTAGGCCCAACCATGTTAAAATAACATCAGTAGTATGCACAATTGGGAAAGTTCCTACATTACTTCCCAGCACCCTTATACAGGGCGAAACATTGTCAGAACTAGGCCCACCCTGGCAATTATTACAATTCAATACCACACAGTTATAGAATGCACCCCAGATCACAGCAATATCAGAAATGTGTACACACGAATAATGACACTTTTAAGAAATACCGTGGGCCAAGGCAGCACGGTTAAAAACCAATGTCAAACATGGTATTCTTTTGGCAAGGAATCAATGAGTAAAGCAACACCGCTGTGTGGTGTAATTATTAACAGGCGGTCCTCATGAAGTCACTCCCACACACTCAGTCAGCACCGCTATGCAGTGCAACAGATATCAGGCACGTCCGTATGGAGCAGGTTCGCACAAACACGCACAGAACACTGTAATGCAGTGCAACTGATAACTGGCAGGTCAGTTGATTGTAAAAATGTGGACCCCGTGGTCCAAACTTTTCAGCTAACTCGATTACTCTACGCCCACAGGTTGGAGGTAAAGAACTCTCCAACTATACTAGGCAGATTGTGGCCAGAATCACACTTAGTCAGGGTCCCAGGGAAGAATGTGGGGGTAGGTAGCAGGCTAATTAGTAGGCCTGGGCGGTAAATTCCGTTCCCATTGAGGAATTTGGGTAATTTTACTCTTACCACCAATCGGGCAATACTACCTGGCAACACAAAATCGTCAGGGCGGGTGAGGATAAGGCAATTGATCTGCTGCACTGAGAGCACAAAAGGAACAATCGATGAAGTGAAGCAGGGGAGCCTCTCAGAAGAAGGAGACGCCCCATAAGACACACGTCTATCTCCCAGGAAATCCGGGCACAATGCAACACAAATCTGCTCCCCCCACCTCCCTGAAAATGAAGGACAACACCTGGTGCGCGTTGATACGAGTTGCACCAGACAGTTCCGGGCACATTCACTGAAGAGTTGTATACTCAGTACCTCCCTGAAAATGAGGCACTACATCTGGTGTGCGTTCCTGTCACACACAGGTGCAAGTTTAGCAGTGCAGCGTGAGGTAGAATGAGGCACTACTACAGGTACACCCTCCAGCTGAGGGTCGCAACTTGTGAATCGGATACTGTACGCAGTAAGCATATAGATGCATGAGAGAGATGGGGCATGATCGACGAAGAGTGCCACGCTGGGTCCCACAACTGGTAAATCTGCTCACCACCAACAAGACAATTATGCGTATTGAGGACCCCACAATGAAGGGGTCACAATCCTTAGATGCAGGCAATCCGGTCTCCAGGCAGAATACTAAATACCATGCTCACACCAGCCACAGTGGCGGGCACATCCTGCATTTCTAGCATTGTGGCGGGCGGTGCTCTCAGCACCGCCCACCACAATGCTAGAAATGCATTTCTGCATTTGCATTAACAAAGCGGCAGGCACCGCGCGGTGCCTGCCGCTTTGTTAATGTAAATGAAGGGGGTACCACAGGTACCACCCCATGAGCAATACCCCCTCCTCCTTCACTCTGGGGGCCCGCGGGGGCCCCCAGAGTGAAGACCGCATGCCTTTCCGTGGCGGCATCGCCGCCACGGAAAGGCATCACCCTCAGCCCATCATAATATGGCTGGCGGTGTCTGCTTGACACCGCCACCATATTAATCATTTTCCACCCCGGCCGCAATGCGACTGGGGCGGAAAAGTGGCGGGCAGTGTTTTGCTCCGCCGGGGTCCCCCGCCCATTCTAATATGGCGGGGGGAATACAGGGAAGGATGGCGGGTGAATTGCCCCCGCCAGGCTGGCGGTGGCTACCGCCAGCCTGGGGGGGCAATACGTCCGCCATCCTAATGGACCCCATTGTGAGCAATGCTTTCATCCCCGATAGAGTGGACTTCTGCAATAGTTTTTGCTGTGTCTCACCAAGAAAAACTTTCAAGGACTCAAATATATGGAAAATGCAATTGGTTTAAAAATTCGCAAATTTGAATCTATCTCATCTGCATTGACTTCCTGTTAAAAAGATGGTGGCATTTAGAACCCTCGCACAGGATTCTCCATTCTGCCCAACCTAATCGTGTGGCACGACAGGATTTTTAGGTCAATTCCAAATCGCAGATTCACAGCTACATCAACCAAACTGTGTAGAATCATCAAGTATGAATTCACCAAATGTGGTGGCAAATCCTTCAGGGTCTTGTGACCTTAGCTATGGAACAGTCTGTCTTTCAGCCTCAGAAATGAACTTCTTGCAAGAAAATCTAGGGAAAGCTGAACAGATGACTGTTTAATCATGAAATGCAAGGAACCTTGGTATTTTTCAATGTGCCCTTCTATCGTAGCACCAAGAGACCTCCACTGGGGTGTATTCATGCGCTTTCTAAATATTCAATTAGACGGATGTTTAAATCTTTGACAATATAATATTCTGTGTATTCACCTAGAGTGCAATCATTCTCCTCCCACTCCATCAGAATATATGTTGTTTGTATGTAATGCTATTGCTACTTATAAAGCATCCTTACACCTAACGATTTCATGGTGCTCTCTGCTGGAATCCAACAGACCGAATTAGATTTTCAGGGCAGTTTTGAACAGCCACATTTCCAGGGGGGGTAGTAAGCAAAAGTAGTTAAATTCAGCTCGCATTTTATATAGGCAGTAGCGGCTGTTCTGCCAAAGGGGAGTAGCGTCACCCTGCTGCTTTTCCGCAGTGTAATTAAAAGACAAATAAAATGATAATAACTCTTTGTTATTACCATTTAATTTTTTCCTGCTGCAGCAGCTTAGGAGGGCGGGGTTGCCGTGCTCAGAGAGCAGCGGGAGGATTGGTGAGCCCTCTGTAAGAGTGCATGAACGTTTGGCCGGCTTTCTTGCGCTGGCCAAACAGTCAGGAGCAAATTTGCATGTTCTCCACTCAGGCTGTATTACATCCTGGGTGGAGGACATGCCCAGGCTCCCAGTCCCCATCTGAGCACCGAACAATGGTACTCAGACCAATCACAACCCTGCATTAGCGTTGTGATTGGCTTAGGGAAGCCTGGGTGCTTCCTATTCCGGTCCAATGCAGAGGAGAGATGGAGGAGAGATGCAACAATAAGGTAACTTTATTTTTCTTTTATACTCCCCCTTACCCCCACAACCTATCTGTGTCGGCCGCCACTGTATCTAGGAGATGATTCCAAAGTTTTGACACACAATAAAAAAAACTTCTGCCACCCGATCCTCTTTTCAATACTTTAGGAATCCTAAGCTTCTAGCTAGCAGAGGGCAGCAGGCTCCGGTGTGGAGTTGGAGATGAACTCAGGCACTAAGCCTTTCAAAGTAACACAAAGAGGTTTAAATTGAATTCTTTAAACCACCGGAAACCAATGAAGTTTGATCAACAACAGCCAGGACAATGAATGTCTAAGTAATTTTGAGATCAGCCTAGTGGCTGCATTTCACACAACCTCCAATCGTCTCAATTGAAAAGATTGCAGGCCAGGTTACAGCATGCCGGCATGGTCCTGCATAGACATGACTGGTTTCATCCCCAGTTCAAAATGGCTGTTTCTTGAAAAATCTTAAAAAACAGCTGGACACCACAGAAGAAATCTAATTGATTAACGTTAAAGCACCATCCAATTTAACTGCTAAGGTCTTGACAGCTGACGAAGGATTGCAAGTGTCCAGTTCTCTGGACCAGTATATGCCCTGCCATAAATCAGGCTTTCAATTGACCCCTAGTACCTTTGTTTTTTCAGTGTTTAACTTCAATATATTTGTTCCTATTCATTCCAAAATACATTCCATGGTCTGCTGAAATGCCTCTTGGACATCTGTACTATTGCTTAATCTGAGCAGAATTTATGAGCTGTTGACATACATATACATCTTCAAGCCTTTACAAGCCAAAGCCATGGCTAGTGGGGCTATTTATATGTTGAAAAGATGGGGGATAGTGAGCATCCCTGTGGTACCCCATAAATATTTGAGGAGTGTTTGGTAGTAAAGTTTGACAGCTTAACCACTTGTTTTAGATCATTGAGGAAAGACTAGACCTAATAGAAAGTCATATCCCCTAGTTGCACTATGGTTAAACGTTTGAGCAGGATAAAACGATCTACGGTGTTGAAACCCACACACAGGTCCAGAGGACCACAGCATTTGTGAATACTTGATGACAGTCCCTGCGTAAATCCTCCCGCATCGATAATATTACTAATAATAATGCGAGCTTGCATATATCCAGTAATAATGCTGGCTTGTATATCCTATAAAAAGCAGAGGTTTGAAGATGGTTAGATATTATTACAACTACATATTTTTCCAGGACTTTTGCCCACCAGGGAGCGAAGAATAGGGCAGAAGTTTTTAGGATCTTTGATGCCCAACCCACCTTTTTATTAGAGGAATTTACACTGCATCCTTGAAATCCCTAGGGACTATGCCCTGTTCCAGTGAAAGATTGATTAATGTTAATAATGGACCCACAATAATGTTGACTAGTTTCGCAAATATTTTAGGCAGATATGGTTTTAGGGGGAACCCGATTTCACTTTATCTGTTAATGGTATTACGTTTTTTTTTGGCAGCTGACTTAAAAAAGCAGCTTAATTGGATTTACTTAAAATTCCTCATCAACTAGTAGGAAGGAGCTGCTAGATATCTTTGCATTAACATTTCCAATTTCCAATTTGTCTGCAAAGTATTCACTGAGCAGGTTGGAGAAACTTTTCAAAGGTATCAAGCTTGGAGTAATCAAGGAAACATCTTAAATCTCACGTACTGTCTTCAAGATTTCTTTCCGCATGTTAGTAGCATCATTACTAGAACCGTATAATATACTTGATGGGTCATGTATATAATTTTCTTATAAGCTAGTAAGCCTTTTCCTTAATTTAGCCTTGTCTACATCAAAGTAATTTCTACTCCAAGTGTGTTCCAGTCTGTGGAGGAGCATATTGTAATAGGCCAACTCCTGACAATACTAAGGTGCATGCTTTGAACGATAGCAGTCCTTTTAGTCAAAGGGCAAATTTCTCAGCTGCATTTGCTCACCATTTCACAAAAGCTTTAGATTGCAGATCATACAAATTATGTCGAACACAACTTGATGTTCTAAGATAGTTTGAGAATGCATTCAATTTTACTCTGTTCCAGTTTTGACATACAGCATTAGATTTCACAATCAACGACCAAACAGCTCACAAGTCTATAGCAAACTTAATTGTGAAATGGTTGGACTAAATGCAAGGGTTTGAATGTGGGATAATTCATTAGTCACCCACACATGGTCTAAAATATGTCTCTCCTCATACATGGGGACTCAAAACAACTGAGTTAAGTTTACAGAGGACAGTGAAGCAAAACATTCTCTATTTTTGCTGTGGTGTGGTGTTTTCATTTCATTACTATTTGAGAGTGCATACATACTTTATACATTGCCTCTAAGTTAAGCCTCACTGCTTTTGTGCCAAGTTACCAGTTTGTTAAGTACAGGTTTATTTAGTGACTTCTGTGGCTCACCCTGACAAGGACTGAGTGTATTAAATGAGTGGGGTTTCCACCACTCTCAATTAATAACCACAGGGCATATTACCAAGCTATAGCGATAATTATCACTAAGCTTGGTTAGCGGGTATAAAAATATCGCCGCGCTCCGACGATTTTTACCGCTGAGATACCTTGATATTATCAAGGTTTATCTCAAAAGCGGCAAAAATCGTGGGAAATGCATGAATATCGCTGTAAAATCAGCGATATTCATGCATTATCGTGACAATGCTCTTAGCCCTGTTATCCACCTTCCATTGGATAACATGGCTAAGAACTGCTCTGGGCAGGCGTTAGCTTTTGGAGATAATCGCGCTTAGCGCGATAATTTCCAAAAGTTGGTAATAGGTGATAGCGATGTTAGCGACTGTTTCCAGGCACGCCCACTTTGCATGTCATTAGCGATAATTATCGCTGACATGCATAGTGGGCCCCTAAATGCCCACTTTTGCCTATTAGCTGTCGCTAACTGGTGTTAGCGACAGCTAGGTAATAGGGTGATTAAATTATCGCTGCTTTAGCGGGAAAAATTCCTGCTAAAGCGGCGATAAGCCCTTGGCAATATGCCCCCACATTTCTTACAGGCTGAATCTGTGCTACAGGAAAATGTGTCCGCTTTGACTCTGTTGGACACTCTTTCTATCCATCACAAGGCAAAATCCAACTTGAATAACTACAGAGGTGGTTAGGGAGCTGAGAGCTGCAAAAGAAAAGTATGTAGACTGCCATGAATGCTGTAAACCTCCCTCATCAGCTCAAAGAACCAAGACACAGCATCTGAGGAGTACAGCCGAAGCCAGGGCTCATGGTTCTTGCTTAGCCTAACCCAAGGAGACCATTTCAAAGAGGAGAAGTTCCAATGTATAAATACCACAGAAAATGTGAGGGAACAATTCAAAACACCATTGGAGTTAACTGCTTTAGCAACACAGCTTGCAAGACGTGCTCTTCCTGCACCCTGTGCATATCATGTAGCGTGTGTGCTCACTTATCTTATCTTCTCTTAATAGGAATTTATAGAGCGCACGATCACCCAGAAGGTTTCACGGCGCTGATCAGGCAGGAGTCACACCAAGGGAAGTCACCCGAGAGCTTGCTCGTATAACGAAGTTTTAAGCATTCTTCTGAACGCCTGGAGATTATTACTCATCTGGATTGGTAGAGGCAGGGAGTTCCAGAATGTTGGGGCGAGATAAGAGAACCTACAGCCCCCCTTGCGTCTAAGCTTGATAGTAGGGATAGACAAGAGCTGAAGATGGGCAGATCGAAGGTTACGAAAAGGTACATGCCTGACTATTCTGCAGCTAATGAATTTTGGGCTATTGCCATGCAAAGCCTTAAAGACAATACACCCAGTCTTGAAGGCGATGCGTTGAGCCATAGGAAGCCAATGAAGTTTATCCAACATCGGTCTAGCGGATAGCCATCTAGGTTGCTTATGAATTAACCTGGCGGCCTGGTTTTGTACCAGTTGGAGACGCTTGAGTAGGCCCAAAGGAAGGCTAGGGTAGATGGAATTTGAGAATTCTAAGCATGACAAGACCAAGGCTATCACGACCTGTATCAGAGCAGAGTGGGTGAGCAGATGGGCAGTTTTCCTAATCCTGCGTAGCTGAAATTGGCAGGATGAGACCACTGCACCCACTTGGCCTCTGAGGGCAAGGTCGGTGTTAATGATGAACCCTAGGCTTTTTACCGATGAAGAAGGAGGAGGGGAGGGACCCAGTTCCGCCGGCCAATAGTGAGGGCCCCAAACAAGTTCACTCTTCCCAGGCCGGATTAATTCAGTCTTGCCCGGGTTAAGTTTCAGATGGTTTCGGTCCATCCAGCTCTGAATATGGAGCATGGTAGTTTGGAATTGAAGAATGGAGTTGGTGGAACTGTCCAAGGCAAAGACCAGCTGGAGGTCATCCGCATAATTGAAAGTGGTAACCATCATATCTTTTAAAGAGTGGATCAAAGGCCGAAGATACAGGTTAAGAAGGAGAGGCGAGATGGAAGAGCCCTGTGGGACTCCACATGAGGTTGCCTGTATCGGAGCGATGAAAGGGGTGAGACGGACAGCTTGAGTTCTGCCCTCGATAAAAGATCTAATCCAGTTATAGGCAGCGCCCAGGATGCCGGCCTGTTTGACACGGTCCAACAAGATTTTATGGTCGACCTTGTCAAAGGCGACCGACCGATCTAATAATACTAACACCGGGAGCGACACCTCTATCGGCATTAGCTCTCATGGTATCCAGTAAAGTCAGAATTACAGCCTCAGTGGAGTGGGCAGGCCTAAAACCTGCCTGATGCGGCTCTAGGTATTCTGTCTGTTCTATAAACTGTGACTTTGTTGCTTTTGCTTGAGGCCTGTACACCGATTTTGATGTTGAAGTATAGTGCCACTCTGAAGGGGCACAAAACATCGACACGCCATGCATTGAAGGACCATGGCTGTTGAAGTGTCTGACCAGGCTGGACAGCATCCCGCCAGCCACTCCCTCGCTGCACCCCACCGACCCCTCTTGAAGGAGATGCACCCATGTGAGAACTCTACACTTAGGCAACTGAAGCACATTTGAGGACCTCTAAGCTATGAGGGAAGTCTTATAGTTTGAATAGAGTAAGAACACTGCCAGGACAATGAATTTAGTGACAGTGTTATCTGTACTTGAGCATTATACCTTGTACCACCTTTCACAAGAAAGCTTTGTGTGTTCATCACCATTAGCCAGTGAGCCAGAGCCTGAACTTTTCTGAAAACCAGCTTCAGAAGCATTTCAAAAGGTCACATAATCTTAGGGGAGTAAACATTGTTAAATGCTTCCGAAAGGACATACTGGTTTGAGGTCAATGAAGACAGATGTGACAACAAAAAAAACACAACAAAAAACCGAAAAAACAAGCAAACAGCATTGAGGAAAGTGAGTGCAATCTACGACAGCACATTCGAGATTAGAATATGTTCTATGATTTATCTGGGTCAAGTATAGCATTTCTCATGGCGGATGGCAAATGTTTTGTTGATACATTTCAACATGATTTTGGTTATAACTGCTACAGCGCTGGTTAGACACCTAAATCAAGTGAGGGGTTTGTTGCTATTTGGCAAAAAGGTGTCTCTTGGCTAAGGGCAGCACCCTTTGTTGCTTGTCACTTTGTGCTGTATTTACATTGGGTCTATTGCGGTTTAATGAATGAAGGAATATAAAATGTATAAAGCGCTAACTTACCCCAAGGGCGTCAAGGTGCTATAAGCAGAACAATATGCAAGCAGGCGAGGATACACTCAAACAAACATTGTTAAAAACAGCCATGTCTTTAATGCCTTTCGAAAAAGGGTGTGTGACAATTGCCCCGAGATTTACTCCGGGAGGGAATTCCACAATTTAGCTGTGACAGTTGAAAAGGCTCTACCTCCCCATTTCACCTTTTTAAACCTCGGGACAATGAGGAGATGTTTACTTGCTGACCTGAGCTTCCTAAAGGGAGCATAGCGCTGAAATATGGATTTGACACCGTCAGGACCCAGGTCATAGTAGGCATTGTGAGTCAGACAGAGGGTTTTGAACATAATTCTGCGGTCCAGAGGAAGCCAATGCAATGAGAGAAGAGAGGACGAGGCTGAGTGGTATTTAGGCAGGTTCATCAGCAGCCTGGCAGCGGCGTTCTGCACCAGCTGCAGGTATCGCACCAGTCCCTTGTTAATGCCCAAATAAAAGGCATTACAATAGTCCAATCTGGACATTACTAGTGCGATGACAACTTGTTTGCGTGAAGCAAATGATAGGAACTGAGAAATCTTCATAATAATCCTGATTAGCCCAAAACAGGTAGCCACCATCCTGCTAATCTGCAGATTCAAAGAAAGGGAATTGTCCACCAAAACTCCCAAGTTTTTTCCATGGGAGACAGGACTTGGGCAGATGCCCAGTGTCAGGCCACCAATCCCTGGACCAAATGTCCAGTTTGTCCCCGAATATAAGAACCTCAGTCTTCTCACTGTTTAACTTCAGAACGTTTTGCACCATCCATGAGGAGACTGCATGCATGCAATCTTTAAAATTGATGACGGAGTCACTGATGTTATGAGTGATGGACACCATTATTTGTGTGTCGTTCGCATACAACAACAGATCCAAACCAAAAGATTTTACCACCTTTGTCAGCGGGGCAACATAGATATTAAATAGTATAGGGCTCAGGGAGGAGCCCTGAGGCACTCCACATAATAGGGGATTTGGATCCGAGTAGAAATTGCCCAATTTCACTGTTTGGGTCCGCTCACTAAGAAAAGAGGCGAGAAGCCCTAGAGCTGAGCCATCAATCCCTATCTCCCTGACACACTCCACAAGCCTCAGCGGAGACAGGGTGTCAGAAGCTGCGGTAAAATCAAGTAAAACCAGTAGGGTGGTGTGGCCGGCGTCCACCTGGGTGCGAATGTTGTCAAATACTGCAGTAAGAGCAGTTTCTGTACTAGACAGCTTCTGAACCCGTGTTGTGAACCATCAAGGATTTGATGGTCCCTTAAATAGGACTTTGTCAAAGCATCCATAATATTTAATGTGGCTTTATACATGGTGATCCCTGAAGATTGCAAAAAAATAAACCAGTTGCAGACTAAAATGTGTTTATTTTGTAAAACTTGGTAGAAACCTTCGATCCTAATGTGTATACTTGTGGTCTTATTTCTAAACGAGAACAATTTAACTCTGTCGCCATTAACATGGCGATGAACCTTGTTGGCATGCTCTGTATATTCCTCACTTTTGACTCTATCCACATTATGTCTTTGTGTTTTATTTAACTTCACTGAAAGTACCATAAATTCAAGAACGTTCACCTGCAATTCCTGCACGGTAGTGTCGGCCCTTTCACAAAATGGATTGGTGTGGTGTAGCGGCCAGGGCAGCTGTCTTTGAAACACAGGGCTCACGGTTCTATCCCCAGCTCCTGCGGCAGCTTAGCACCATGTGACTCTGGGCAATAGCTCACTTTATTTTCACAAAGGCCCCCAGTTCCTTGAGACCTGTAAGAGTGAGTAGTTTGCGCTTTACAAATACGGATTTACATTTTTCTAAAGTCCTATGCATGATCATCACATTTTACCAAAGATAACTTGTGTCTTTCTCTCAAGTGCATTCTAGGTAAGGTAGGCCAAATGTCCGATTTGTTGTGCATGTTTCAAACGTTTTGAGTAAGCCACATTTTCTTTTTTTAAGCGGTATGATGCACGAGCTACTGTACAGCAAACAAAAGCTACAAATAAAAACATAGAAAAAAAGCATACCCAGTAAAATAGCATTGTATGTTAAAATCTTGCTGCTGAGACCTGTGTGTATCCTGTAGGTAGACCACCATTTTGAATCGTGGCATGAATACCTAGCAATAATTGCCAATGGCAAATAATCTGAGAGAAAGACACAAGTTGTCTTTGGTAAAATGTGATGAACATATCGTAGGACATTAGAATAATGTAAATCTGTATTTGTAAAGCACAAACTACTCACCATTACGGGTCTCAAGGCGCTGGGGGCCAAAGTGGAAATTAAGCAAGCTATTGCCCAGAGTCACATGGTGCTGAGCTGCCGCCGGAGCCAGGGATGGAACCGTGAGCTCTTTGTACCAAAGTCAGCTGCCCTGGCCGCTGCACCACACCTCTCACCACCAAGACATTTTGTAATATGGCCGACTCTAACGTGAATCAGAACATATAAAAAATAGTAAAGCTACCATAAGATCTGGTGATAATACTTCTTAGAATCGAAGTGAGGGACCTTTTGAGAATGCACACTAACGTCCAAAGAAACCCTTTTTCAAATGACCTAGAGAACCATGATGCTGACAAAGGAGAAAGATAGTTTGGTAGGTGAAAGTTGCTCCGCTTTAGTAATGTTAAAGGAGATGTGAACTAGAGACTGCCTCTCAAGGTCAGCATCAGCACAGAAAGGGAGATCCAGGGTTTTCCTTAAGGTCAGATGCAAGAGAGGAGAAAAGAGCTAAAAGACATGAGCAAGAACATGTGATATGAACATGCAGGCCTTAATTCGTTGACTGATGCCTTGAAGTAACCCATGGAGAGATGTTTAAAGTCTGCAACTGCGTAAGGTGAGTGATTTTCTGTAAGATATGAAAATGATGCTTGAAACAGGCTCAATTAAGGTCGCAAGTGCTGAAAGAATTGCACTATCGGGAGATTATTGGGTGGTTCTTCTAATTGTTGTTTGCAATGTCTGTGTTCCCTTTAGATTATATCATTGTGTATTCTAAGATTCTTGTGAAAAGTCCTCTGATTGTGTCCCTGCACTGTTTTCAGGGGTTCTGTTAACATCCATCATAAAGTTTTGTTGAGATATGAATTACAGATTTTAATACAATAATGTTTATATATGCTTCATTGATGAAGCTGTGGGGCATATTTACAAGCCCTCAGCACCACCGAAGTGTCACTTTTTTTGATGCTCTAAGGGTAAAGCGCCATTTTCCATATTTACAAGGTGGCGCTAAGCCACTTTGCGTGGCTTGATGCCAGATTTTAAATACGCCCCTTTCCACCGCAGACCTCTGAGGCAAAGGGGCGCGCAATGGGGGCGGCTGAGGGCGTTCCAACATAATACCCATTGCTTTTTGATGCTGTCCCAGATTTACATGGCTGAGGCAGCACCAAAAACTAACCCCATGGAATACTAGGCGTTAGAATGGCACAATGAGGGGATATTATCAAATTCTCCTCTGTTTTTCATTTATCTTTCCATGTGTGCTGCACTCTGCAGCACTGAAAACCCAAAGGAAATGATGGACGGAGCGTTGACAATACAAGCACTCACCCCCAGTCAACTGATCTGGGTTTAATCCATCACCGTTCTTTAGCCCACTCTGCCACCCCAGTTCAGACATGGCCATATGCAAATCAGTCTGACCCTGTGCCTCATGGGAACAGTCCAGCCCGAACTGCCAAGCCATGCCTTCCCTGGACCGGAAACAAGCTTCCGAGGACCGGTTTCTGGCATTTCAGCCGTCTTCAGCCCGGCTTGCTTGAATCCAGTGGCAAAGTGAGCAAGGGACTCACGTCTGAGCATACCCTGCCAAATTATGGCGAACAAAGAAAAACCAAAGGAAATGATGGACGGAGCGTTGACAATACAAGCACTCACCCCCAGTCAACTGATCTGGGTTTTATCCATCACCGTTCTTTAGCCCACTCTGCCACCCCAGTTCAGACATGGCCATATGCAAATCAGTCTGACCCTGTGCCTCATGGGAACAGTCCAGCCCGAACTGCCAAGCCATGCCTTCCCTGGACCGGAAAAAAGCTACCGAGGACCGGTTTCTGGCATTTCAGCCTTCTTCAGCCCGGCTTGCTTGAATTGTTTTTTCACTCTGCAGCACTGGCACCCTTGAACATGGTGACAAGGTGCCTGCAATGGTGCAAGGTAGCTTTAACTCCGCATCCCTGCATTTTGAAAATGACGGAGCGTGACGCTGCCAAATTTGGCTCAGTTCCGCGCTCCAACATTTTCTTGGGAATATGCCCTATAGTCTTTTTCAGCATTTGCGTGTTTACACTCAGTGCTGAAGAAAAAGCTGAGAATGCACCCCAGATACTTTAGCAAATGCTATTTAAAATATAGTATGCCTGCGTATACCCCTAATTTAAAGGCTCAGAAATGCATTTGCAAATACTCTGAACAGGAATGGAGGAATGGCTATAAGGGCGAGGACAAAATTAAATATAAAGATAGTTTACGGGCATATAAGCAATTGTTTCTTACAGCTAAGCAAGAGTACTTCGCGAGCCAAATTAAATTAGATGAAAACTCACCAAAGGAACTCTTTAAAATTGTCTGTCAACTGGCCAATCCTCATTCGTCAAAAGTAGTAGAGAGTCAGGAACTATGTGACAAAATTGCTAAGCATTTTGTAGACAAAGTCGAAGTTATTTTTTCAACTTTCATTAATGCCAACAATGGTCTCTCTTATGAATTAGATAGGGACATAAATCTAATCCCGCAAACACAACATGCATTGATGGAATTCTCTGCTATGGCTAACACTGACACGGCTACACTTTTGCAAAATTTGAAATCTGGCTCTCCTTATGACCCCTGTCCTGTCAAAATAGCCAAACTGATTCCTCATGTAATCACATCAGCACTGACTCCTCTTTTTAACAGAGTATTGGGGAGGGCAGTTTCCCAGTATATTGGAAGACGGCTTCCTTGATTCCGCTGCTAAAAACCCCAAATTTGGATTCTACAGATGTGCCTAACTTCAGGCCTATTTCTCGCCTACCTTTCCCAGCAAAAATGCTGGAAAAATGGATAAATAGACATCTGAGCAGCTACCTGTTTGAAACTGAGGTACTTGACTGTACACAATATGGCTTTCGGGAGGGTCATAGTACAGAAACTGCTCTCATAAAATCTACTGATGAGATTAGGAAAACGCTAGATCAGGGGGGTAAAGCAGCAATGATTATGCTTGACCTCTCCGCAGCATTGGACACGGTCCATCACGCTCTGTTGATGGACCGTTTGTCAGCCTGAGGAGTAAAAAATTCTGCCTGAAAGGTTTTAAAATCATTTCTTGCTGCGCGTAGGCAGATAGTAGCCCTTGGAGACTTCTGCTCAACTCCCTTTCATCTGCCTTGTGGGGTCCCTCAGGATTCATCACTAAGTCCAACTTTATTCAATGTGTATGTATCATCCCTGGCCCCATTGATAAGATCTTACGGGTTCCAGCTTACATCTTAGGCGGATGATACGCAGATAGTGGTATCCCTCCTTCCCGGACTAGAAGGGGTGGTTAGCCACAAGTTACACGATTGTATGGAAGCAGTTGGATCTTGGATGGCCAGTAATTGTCTGAAATTAAACTCAGACAAGACTGAGGTCATCCTATTTGGTAATGACATTAATATTTGGACCCCAAAATGCTGGCCAGACTCCCTGGGACCTCTACCTGTTCCCTCCAAACAGGTGAAAAACCTGGGTGTCTATCTGGATGAGAGACTTGACATGAGGAAACAAATTAATGCTGTGGTTTCTTCTACGATGTTCACCATTAGAACCACCAAGAAAATTCTCCCTTTCTTGCCCAAGGAGAGTCGGCAGACGGTGGTCACGGCACTTATCATGTCAAGACTTGATTATTGCAACAGCCTCTATCTAAACATCCAAGAGAGGCTGTTGCGGAGGCTTCAGCTGCTGCAGAATACAGCTGCCAGGCTGATTTCCGGCTTACCTAAATTTTTCCCCATCTCTAGTGAGATTCGTAAACTTCATTGGTTACCGGTGAGACAACGGATACATTTTAAATCTTTGTGCCTGGTCTTCAGGTCACTTCATAATCAGGGTCCACACTATCTTCAGGACCAATTTCAATGGTATCTACCATCTAGAACTCTGCGCTCATCAGCTCAAAAATTAGCAAGAGTACCACCAGTGAAAAAGGCTCGGTGAGGTGGTAAGAGCTTTGTGGTAGGTGCAGCAAGACTTTGGAACCAGCTCCCCGTTCATCTGAGGAGCTGTACTGAATTACTCCCCTTCAGAAAAATGCTTAAAACCTGGTTGTTTTAGAACCTCTCTTTGATCCAGCAGCCCACTTCCGCTAGAGATAGCAGATAGCGCCAGGACACCTTCGGGTAACAGATGCTCTTTACAAATTAATTAACATAACATAACATAACATATACAGGATCATTGAAAAGAAGTGTACCAACAAGGGCTCATGCCTGAATTACATTTCACAACTGGTATGTGCAAGTGGTGCTAGAACGATTTTCGCTGTGGGTGTGCACCCAGTAATGTTACATCACTGAAGTAATAGGGATTGCGAAAAATCCATGCTTCACACTAAGAACAAGTGTAACAAATGTATTCAGTGGGAGAGTGCTACGGGTGCAGTATGTAGTTGGTGATATATGTTGGAGCACACTATCCAAATATTTTACTATAGGATGGTGTGGTAGTGTACTGTCAATTACAGATAGTAAATTTTTCACTGAAATAACCCAAAAATTTGCACAGGTCTTTAGTTTCACAGATAAAACCATGTAGCACACAAACGTGTGGAAACCAGGTTGCAGCTAATAATTTAGGGACATATTACCAAGGGGGGCGATAGGCAATTATCGCCGATTTAGCAGCCGTTTTCTATCGCCCTATTAGCAAGATGTCGCTAACTGTTGTTAGCGACAGCTTTTAGGCGATAGCGAGCGGTTTGGGGCCCGCTTTGCATGTCAGCGATGTTTATCTCTAATGACATGCAAAGTGGGCGTACGCAACCAGTTAGCGACTGAAAGCAGTCGCTAACGTCGCTATCGCCTATTAGCAAGGCAGGCGTAGCGATGGAAATATTTGCGCTAAGCGCGAATATCTCCAAATACTAACACCTGCCTAGACCAGTTCTTAGCCATGTTATCCAATGGGAGATGGATAACATGGCTAAGAGCATTTCGTCGCTAATGCGTGAATATCGCTGTATTCTCAGCAATATTCACGCATTTCGCCGCTATCGCTGGATATTTTAGCACAATGGAGAAAAACGTTGCTAATAGCATGTTTTCTCTGCTAACATATCCAGCGATAGGCAACGATTAAAAAAAATGCGCTAAGCACATTTTGCGATGAATATCGCTATTCCTTGGTAATATGCCCCTTAGTTTCACGCCACCAATTGTATTGATTTGTGTTGTTCCTACTAAAATCTATGTTTCCACTACACTTCTGAAAATACAGTTACAGGTAACTACATTTTGTTCTGTGCTAGAAAAAAATTACATCCTACAGCTTTTCCTTTCACACTCCCTGTAACACAGCAAGGTTGTGGAATGGTTTACCTCATTTTGTAGTCAGACAAAGAAAAGCAAACACCAACCTCCCTTTCAAAAGAATAAAGGGCTCCTTATTGCTTATTCACCTTCCGTAATGTAACAAACAAATGGAATGGAGTAACAAACCAAATTATCACTGAATATGGCCTTAAATTTAACTAAAAAGAGTATATCCTGATTTATCAAACAACCCTGAATCTACCATCGAAATATAGAATTGTAGATGGGTAATTGTATAAAAAGAGGTTTGTAACAGAGGGGTCTGAGTGACACAAAATACACCACAGGAGTGAAGCTCGAGTTGTCTATGGTGTCACTCAGATGAGTTTGTAGAAAAGAGAACATACTCCAAGGGAACAGGTTATAGTCGTTGACCCCTCAAGCCTAAACACAGTTAGTTCAACGTAGACAGTACCACTACTCCAAACTCCAACACATGCTTGTGCAAAGGCTTAGGCCAATCACAGAGAGACTGATTGCTTTTTCCTGATCCTGTCCTAATACCTCCTCTTATTAGGTAGTTGCACATAAAGTGATTTGGATGGGTATTGTATAACTGGAGATAAGAAGGGGTGGTGCCATCAGATACTCCCCTGGCTGCATTTCCTGCACACACTGCTGTTGACTTTCTCATGTATAGCAGGAATGATGGCGGCTGTTACGGATAGCTATAAATGCCCAAACTTTCATAAATGATTAAGTGATTTAGCCATTGCCCTCTATTTACATGACATTTCAATTCTCACTCACATCAATACATCTTAGTAGAGATTCACCAAAGCACTACTGGAGTGCTGCATTCCCCTATGAGTTGACATTCCTCAAATCCAAGCCACATGTACAAAAGTTAAAGTTATAGACATCATTCCACACAAAGAAACTAATATTGATTTAAATATCATTATTCATGATTCTGGAGCAGATCATAGGTGGTTCGAAGCTACCGTCTTCTCCATGTCATGCTCTACATACTCCAAGGATGTATTACAGACATCGTAAATGTCTGACCAGTTACATCCTGTCATATCTTGCATTTTGCTTCTTTATTTATTTATTTATTTATTTAGTGTATTTTATATAGCGCACAGCTACCCCAACGGGGTGTCCCGGCGCTCCTTTTACAGGCTATGTATGATGTGCATCCCTTCTATAGTGTCTCCTTTTCCTAAGTTGGCACGTTGGTATAAAAACAAGTCAATTAATCCTGGGAGATGGCCAAAAAGAGATTTTCCTGGTTATAACCAAAACCTAAATCCTGAAATCTAAATGTATGCAAACCTAGGAGGCAGAGCACAAATTAATATTCAAAGATGCTATCACATCCATCTTAATGTGATTTTCAGCGTCAATAAAATATATTATGCTGCCTAAACTCAAACTGTGCCTATTCAAAATGTTAGCTGTACGGCAGATGCAACAAACCATGGGGTCTATTAGCAAGAAATAGCGATATTTATCGCTAAATGTGGTTAGTGACTTTTTTTATCGCTGGCTATCGCTGGATATTTTAGCAGATAAAACATGCTATTAGCAACGTTTTTCTCCATTGTGCTAAAATATCCAGCGATAGCGGCGAAATGCGAAAGTATCGCTGGAAATCAAGCGATATTCTCGCATTAACGCCAATGGGGGCTTAATCTGATAATCCACCCCCATTGACTATACAGGTAAGTCAACTTTTTAGCAGGCGTTAGTTTATAGCGATAATCGCGTTTAGCGCGGTTTCTTTTATCGCTTCGCCTGCCTTGCTAATAGGCGATAGCTGTGTCAGTTTGGGTACGCCCACCTTGCATGTCATTAAAGCAGGCCCCAAACCTTTAGCTATTGCCTAGAAGCTGTCGCTAACTACTGTTAGCGACAGCTTGCTAATAGGGCGATAAGAATATCGCCGCTTTAGCAGAAAAAAGTCCCGCTAAAGCGGCGATATTGCCCTTGCTAATATGCCCCCATGTTCTACCCCTGATAAAATCTCTCCATCTCACCACACCCGTGGCAATGTTTCTGAATGCTTTACTGAGAAAAAGACACACTAACATTGTCTCTGTTTCTGTTTGATAAGCAGCATGCACCCTCAATAATCACTGTCTCTTGATATTTAAGACCCAGCCCTTCGATAGTTGGTATTATGGGTAAGAACTCAGCTTCTGTAGAATATGCTCTATACCTGGAACCCTCATAAACAATATTACCGGCCCTTGAGACAGCTTTGGACGACAATCCAGATTATTTTTTGTTTTTAGTAACGTTCCCTGCTAATCTTTTAAACAAAGGGGCATATTACCAACAAGTAGCGATATTTATCGCTAAATAGGCTTAGCGATGATTTTTTTTATCGCTGCCTATCGCTGGATATGTTAGCGGAGAAAACATGCTATTAGCAACGTTTTTCTCCTTTGTGCTAAAATATCCAGCGATAGCGGCGAAATGCGTGAATATCGCTGAGAATACAGCGATATTCACGCATTAGCGAGGAAATGCTCTTAGCCATGTTATCCACCTCCCATTGGATAACATGGCTAAGAACTGGTCTGGGCAGGTGTTAGTATTTGGAGATATTCGCGCTTAGCGCGAGTATTTCCAACGCTACGCCTGCCTTGCTAATAGGCGATAGCGACGTTAGCGACTGCTTTCAGTCACTAACTGGTTGGGTACGCCCACTTTGCATGTCATTAGCGATAAACATCGCTGACATGCAAAGCGGGCCCTAATCCGCTCGCTATCGCCTAAAAGCTGTCGCTAACATCAGTTAGCGACAGCTTGCTGATAGGGCGATAGAATTATTGGCGCTTAGCGGCCGAAAACGACCGCTAAATCGGCGATAATTGCCTATCGCCCCCCTTGGTAATATGCCCCTAATTCTTTAAGAATAGGATTAGCGAGTACTTGATGCTCGCTTGGGTCTGGACAAAACTATGGGGCATATTATCAAGGACCGGTGTTAAAATGATCGCCGTTTTATCGGCAGGAAACTGCCGATAAAACGGCTATAATGGGCTTGATATTACGCCCTTATTAATTCCCATAGAAGCCCATGTTAACACCAGAACATGGGCTTCTATGGGAATGAACAAGGGCGTATTATCAAGCCCATTAGCGCCGTTTTATCTGCAGTTTCCTGCCGATTGAACGGCGATAATTTTAACACCGGTCCTTGATAATATGCCCCTATGTCTCTCTGACTAGCTCTAAGAAGAGCAAAACACGTGTCAGGTACTGCTTTTATTCATTCGAGGTTGGCTTGGATAGTATTTTACCAATACAAAGCTGTAATACAGTTCCTGGAGTGATAGAAAGCTTTTGTAATTCTTCAGCTCAGCTATGCTCAAAGACTTAGGACTTAGACAGTTTTCTATCTAGGCGTGGATAGCATCATGCCAATCCTATGCTTAAAAACTGCTAGCAAAACAGACATTTGAGGTGAGCAGTTTTAGAGTGTCAGTGGTGTTCTGAACCGCTCTAACAAGCTGCTCTCCACCTAAAACGTGGGCCCTCTCAGCCTAACTACACTATCTAGGTACTACAACGGTACTCAGTAGCTTAAAAAAAAAAATATGGAAAATTATAATGGATTTTCCCTACCCATTACCACTTTAATAAAGTGGTAATAGGTAAGAAAAATATAAAACCTACTATTTACCTATACTAAGGCCCTAACCGAGAACACAGCTAAGTGTGGGTAAAACAATATGGCTGGATTTAACTTTTGTAATGGCTGCCTTTACAAAAGCAAAAGGCAGCCATATTGTTTTACCCACATTTAGCTGTGTTCTCGGTTAAGGCCTTAGATATAGGTAACGCAATTTAAAAAATATAATGGTCTGATCGGCATTGGGTGCTTTTTGTCCTCTGGGCCAATTTGCTCGACAGGAGAACGCTCTGATTGGCTGCCTGCAAAAATTAAGGAAAATGTTGCAGGCAACCATTACAGGCCTCGAGGACTTAGTCCCATGTCCTATGTTTTTTTTCCATGTATATGGGTGTATGGAAACCCTGCCCACCTAGTCCTTTTGGCCTAAATAAAGAACAAATTCAAAAGCTAAGATCCCGTGGGAGTCCCAGGAGACTCTTGTGGGGTTACAGTAAAAAGAAAAACAGGAAATGTCAGTCGGCATTTTAATTTTAATGAACAGAGACTCACAGGGTGGGCTAGGGCCCGGTGGTCTTTTCATTTTTATTTTTGCCAAGGGGCATGTGAGTGGGACCCTTTCCCCTAGGATGGCACCAGGGACCCCATCCTCTGGGCCGGACGGAGGCTTTCACCCCAGAGTGTCTAGTGGGCCCCGGGGACTCTATCCCTCGGTCCCAAAATACCAATAGAAGGATTGGGGGCCGCGAGCGCCTTCCCCTTGTGGCTTGGGGAAGGGGACTGCGCATCACCCTCCCCTTTAACAACATCTTTTTGCCTGGGGAATAGTGTCCACATTGCCACTATTAGCTCAGGGTAGGTGGCCCAAATGCCCCCCTCCACTGAATACAGAAAAAGGCCCTGGGGGAAGGGGTCCCTGGGACCCTTAGTGGCCTGGGTAGGGAGGCCATGCACTCCCCTCCCCTTAATACATAATACAAAAGACCCTGTAGATGGGTAACCTGGGGTCAAAAGTGCCGTGGGCTAGTGGCTCTATGCCCCTCATCTTGAAAACAAAATCAAAGGCCCGGTGGATGGGGTCCCTGGGACCCTTAGTGGCCCGGAGAGGGGGGCCATGCACTCCCATCCCCTTAATAAATAATACAAAGGACCCTGCAGATGGGTAACCTAGGGTCAAAAGGGGATTGGGCTGGAGGCTCTGTGCCCCTCACCTTAAAAACAAAATCAAAGGCCCGGTCGATGGTGGCCCTGGGGCCCAAAGTGGCTTGGGGAGGGGGGCAGTGTCTATGGGTTGGACGCAGGGCCTCGCCGCAGGCTGAAGGCGTGTGGGGAGTGGGTTTGTACCTTATGGGTGATGGAGGGGGGGTCGGCTGCTGGACCTGGACTTGATGTTGCTCTGGAACCCAAGGTTAGTGGTTAACCCACGTACACCTAGCTCCTGTTAATTTAAACCACCACAAAGAAATTGCAGTAAATGCATGGAATTGTTTTCTTGAACACTCTTTATCAGGAAAGTTTAGTGAGTTCATGTAGCTGGATGGTGAGATTAATAGAGGAGATTTGCTATTTTATGTTGTAGGCATGAGTTTCAAATAAGGAGTGATTTTTAAAATTCTGGAATGAAATGAGGGCAATTGACAGAAATGCAACAACAAATATTCAGCCAAAGAGCATGTGACATTAAGTAGGCTATGCTCAGAAAGGGGAGGCCTGCAGCTGTAAGCACTTGATCATTATGTAACGTGTTCCTATTGTTGACCTTGTGTAGTGTTCTCAGTAGATATAACTTATAAATATGAAACATCCACTTTAATGGGAGGAAATGCATGTATTTCTTAAGATGCTATATTTCAAGCGTGTTCAGCTTGTTTCAAGTCACTCTGATTCTCCATAGGTTTCTGGATGGAGCAAGTAAATAAGTGCACTAAACGTTGAGTTTCTTCGGGAAACACCAGTAATTGCATTTACTAGATTATGCACAGAAAGGTTTACTTGGGAGACATGCAGACTCCTAATGTCAATACTCATTTGTATTGACGCATGAGGATGTACAGAAGGCAAGGGTGAAATAGAATCATTCAATACTAGTTTACAAAATGTTTGGGATGCCACATTTCACGTTGATACTTTACTTATCCCCTGTTAGATCTAGCATCTTTTGGCGTGGTTTCCCTCGTCTTTTTACTTCTGACATCCTGATTTTGACTGTGTGCTGAATCTCGTTTCTGCAGCTTTTAGGACTCTGGTTTCTTTACCACTGCTAAAGTTCAAGTACTCCCTGTCTAAAATGTAATGGTATTTGTTTTCTCCCTGGTTGACCTATTTGATTTACTAATAAGTCCCTAGTACAGTGCAGCAGGTGTGCCCAGGGCCTGGAAGTCAAATGCTACTAGTGGGCCTGCAGCACTGGTTGTGCTCCCTATATGAATAGACATGCAAACATGTCTCAGGCGTGCCACTGCAGTGTGTGTGTGTGTGTGTGTGTATGTGTGCAGTTGTAAACTGCCATTTCGACCAGGCAAGTGCAGACTTTTGCCAGGCCCAAACCTTCCCTTTTATTACATATAAGGCACTCCTAAGGAGGGCCCTAAGTTGCCCCATGGGCAGGGTGCAGTGTATTTAAAAGGTAAGACATATACTCCTGAGTTTTACATGTACTGGTAGTGAAAAACTGCTAAATCTGTTTTTCACTACTGCAAGGCCTATCTCTCCCATAAATTGCCATTGGAGCTACCTTGTAATATCTCACATGTGTATCTTCCAATTGGGAACTGATAGAAACTTGGAGTTTTGTGTCTCTGAAACCACAATTTAAAAACACATATTTTAGTGAAGTTGCAGCCAGATTCATCAAGCGAAATGCGCTCGCAAAAGGGCCAGATTCTGAGAATCTGGCCCTTTGCGAGTGCAATTTTTGCATTTGGGATTCATCATCCCAAATGCAAAAATCGCTAATAAAGAATTCGCAAATTTGCGAGGATTAGCATTTAAGGAATCTCTATTAGAGATTCCTTAAATGCTATTCATGAAACATTTTAAAATAGCGAATTCGCAATTTAGGACCGCTAGTTATCACGAAGTCAAACCTCGTGGTAAATAGCGAAAACTTAGAAAAATGCATTTAAATGCATTTTTCTAAGTTGCATGTTACACACACACATGTCCTTTGGACATGTGTGTGCACAACATCAGTGTAAATTCACATTTCAGGGGTGCTACAGGGTGTCCTTTGGACACCCCTGCACCCTTGAAATCGCATCCTTATTTGCGATTAACAAATTGCTAATCGCAAATAAGGAATAACTCCCCATTCATTCCTATGGGCATGTAGGAACATGTAGGAATCGCAATATTGTTTTGCAATTCCTACATGAATCCCGTTTTTCAAGTCCTTAATAGCGATTCCTTATGAATCACTATTAAAGACTCGCAAAACGGGTCTTTGATGAATCTAGCCGTTGGTTTTTAAATTGCAAGTCGGAAAATGCCACTTTTAGAAAGTTGGTATTTTCTTACTTTAGCCATTCTGTGCCTCTACCAGTCTCCGAATACACGTCTGGGTTGGATGACAGTTAGGCTTTGTGAATTCACTATAAACAGTCACACACAAAGGGAGCTGAGGTATCCCCTCATATCCTGATGGCCCATCACCAGACTAGTGGGTCTTCCTGAGCTAGAGTGGTGGGAGGAGTTTACACTTGCACCTGAATAGGGCTGTGCCTGTCCCCTCACAAAGGAGTCTCTACCCCCCTGTAGTGTGTCTTCCTTTGAAGTTTTCCTAATTCAAAGGCTGAAATTGAATGGGTATAAGTACTAGACCTCCGACACTATATACTCAGAACACTTCTGGATTGAGGACAGTCTGACAAGAAGAAGAGAGGTGTTGCTGACAGGTGGGAACTGCCTCTTTGCTGCTTGCTTTGTCCTGCTGGCCTGTTCCTTGCTGCTTCTGTCTTGAAAGTGAGGAGAATGGAATTCGCTCTCTGTATCCGGTTTTCAAAGTTTCTCCAAGGGCTTGAGTGAGTTGAGCTTGCCTCCTGTTGGAAGTCTCAGGGCCATCAAAGAATTCAGCTGCAGCACCTGGGCTTTCTTGCTGAGAACCCTACTGTGCGAAGTGGTGTCAAATCCAGTTCTTAGTCCCTTGAAAGTGAGTTTGCAGTGCTAAACAAGAATAAACAAGCACATCACCTTCAAATGTTACTTTGGAGCAGGTAACACTCTTCGAACCTCCGCCACTGCCTGCACTGAAGCTGTGGTCCCCGCTCCAAGCGACTTACAACGCAGGCCCGAGGCTGCTGCCGTGCTTCCAAAGAATCGTCACCGAGGTAGTCTTGAATTCCGCATCACCAAAGTCCGTGGCACCCGACACCAACTGCGCCACCGCACCAGTGACCCCTTGGTGTGACACCGAAACTGCAAAATCAATGCCACGTGGCTTGACTCTTGACACTTCATCAATACCGCACTACCAGCAGAACCAAAGCCTCACCACCAATACCGCATCACCTATCCTGTACCCTGCAACGGCCCCTGGCGTCACCAACGCTACACCGCCCACAGAAACAAACACCTCACTTGTTTCATTGATGCCTCACCACCGTTGTGCAATGCGCCGTCCCAAGCCTGACGTGCCAATGACTTGCACCAACAGTAAGAAACCAATGCTGCACTGGCCCCAGCAATGC
Organism: Lissotriton helveticus; assembly: GCF_964261635.1. Classification (NCBI taxonomy): domain Eukaryota; kingdom Metazoa; phylum Chordata; class Amphibia; order Caudata; family Salamandridae; genus Lissotriton; species Lissotriton helveticus. Next base: position 427,007,057 of record NC_136069.1, on the reverse strand, counting down.
CTCACCTCTCCTGTGCCTTGCAACGTATTCTTTTCGTCATCATTTCCAAGGTACTGTAACTGGGGTCTGTGCAATTCTGTAGGCGCTCCATCGCGATTGGCTCCAAATTATGAGATTCGAATTTGTCAAGCATATCGTTTTAGCCCCAGTTGGAGCTATTGTGGTGCTAAGTTCTAGAACAGCATTTAATCTTTGAGTATTCGTAACTTGACTTTTGCATGTTGGATTTTTGTCATTTAGGTCTTGTGTTATTCAGATAAATATTGACTATATTTCTGACTTGTTGTGGAGTACTTTTGTGGTGTTTTCACTGTGTTACTGTGTGTGCGTACAAATACTTTTCACATTTCCTCTAGGGATGAGACTGATTGCTCTGCGACAAGCTACCGAGGGGTTGAGCAAGGGTTATTCCTAGTGTGTAACTTACTTACCCTGACTAAAGTGAGGGTCCCTACTTGGACAGAGTGCAAAGCACTGTCAACTAGAAAGCCCATTTCTAACATCTCCTCTAGTATTTTGATTACAGTATTTTCCCTGGAAAGACAAAGGGCCTGATTGAGAGTTTGGCTTATGGGTTACTCCGTTACAAAGTTGACAGATATTCCATCTGCCTTATTGTAAGTTCATGCGGATGTAATAATTTGTAATGAGGTGGACAAGATATCTGTCACGTTTGTGGTAGAGTAACTTGCTGCCAATCTGCAAATCAGGTCCAAAGTTTTTGTGTACCTCAGACCTCGACTGATGGAGGGGTGGGAGTGAGACAGCAGAACAGGGATAAGATTGTGTTAATACTCTCTGAAAAAAAATCCTAAAGTACACTTTGACCCTCAGGTCGATCAATATATGAAGGTGCCTTATCCGTCTGTACACCTCTAGGAAGTTCAAAATAACTTTACTTGGCTACTGTTCAGTGGCTCTGACGTGCACAAAACTCCAGTACTTATTCTTTCTCAAAACGTTTTATAGCACTTGCTACCTTACCAGAGTTTGTTTCTAAGCATTCTTAATGTTTAAAGATAAGAGAATGAGGGGATTGTGAGGCCTAACATTCTATTTCATTTCAATTCAATAATCAAGTTGCTTTCTTTGCAAGCGTCACTCGCTAAATTAGTGATATAAAAGCCGAGAAGGCTTACCCCGGTGTGTGGTAATTAGATAGCGACTAAGATGCAACATAATACAGTATGACCACATTTGAATGTCTTTTAGAAATTTGGGACATAATTAAGAGGGCAGCATAGAACAGAACTGTCAAATAACTCAATGACTTACTGTTATATCATGTACATGCGTTGCTCCACCTGCGCTCACCTTACAGCCACCTCTTCCCTGACCCGCACCCTACTGGCATGAATGTGCCCTGCGGCTACACCACAGACCATACTTTTTGGCCCCTGAGAAAATGTTTGCGAGTACTCAGGGTGTACAATATCACTCAAAACCATTGGCAAAGCCAATAGGCCCTAAAGGTAAGACCTATTGGCTTTGTAGTGCTTGTTTCCTTCGTTACTAATGGATAGCTGCCTGAGGAGTGCTCAAGGGGGAGTGCTGTCTTTAAATGTGACCTTGAAACTTCCAACTGATGCATGAAGATGAATTAGGAAAGATACAAGGGGAATTGTGTAAGCATCTGTCACAAAATAGGGAGTTGATTGAGTTTATTAACACACAGAATGTTGGGAGAGTATGGCAGCTTTAGCACAATAAACTGGGTGCAAGTGGAACGTTTTAGCCCTCTAGTTCCGAAGTTGAAAGAAGGTCAAAACTCTCCACTAAAAACGTTAGAGATCACTTGAGGACAGAGGACAGAAGATTGACGCAAATCTATGGAGGAGTGGAAAATGTGACTGATGCGGGGGAAGAGGGTGTTCCCGCTGTTCCTCAACTCAATCAATATAGCCCATGTCCTTAAAATTTTGAAAGGGAAGAAACTGACTCAATGTGACTGCTGGGAACCTTAAACAAAAACTGTAACATCTTTAAATCTTCTCTTTGTAGAAAGGCACATTTACAATTTATTTTTCCATTTGAGGTTTAGTTTAAGACACGGTTTTAGTACAGTGTACCAGATGCTGAATTACAGAGATAAAAGAAAGAACACACAGTGTTTTTTTGTGTCAAACATTAGATTTAAATTGAAATGTTTGTTTTTCTAGTGACTTACATCTGTTAACCCGCACTTAAATTCAGATGGGGGTTTATGATGGGATAATGTACGTGTACGGGGAGTTTGACTTAAAAGTGAGGTGAAGCTGCTGCTACTTTCTTTTTCAGTCTTCTTAGAGCCTTTCCTACATGGCACATCTTACAGTGCAGTGGACTGACCAAAGCTCATCAGAATGTCTATGAAATGGAACATCTGAATTTTTCACTTAGTTAAGATGTTACCACTTTATGGAAATTCCAGCTCACCAAATACAAATAGTTTATGCTTTATTATTTTACAGCATTTGAACACTGGACAATTTCTGATCAGGAAAAACAAGGAAAGTCTATTGGTTAAAAGAATATTGAAAGAACACATATGTATTGAAGCATTCCTTTCTGGCCACATCACTTTCAAAATTTCACCTAGCCGCCATGCGTTATGATCAAACATGAGATATCATTGAATAAAGATGTTGTAAGCATTTTGTTGTCGAATCTGAACAAATAGTTATGTTGGTTGCAAGAATCCAGGTATCTTCTTGAATCGTGAAACCCAGATCTAATTCCCATTTGGCAATATAACTATGGGAGCCTGTTGCAATAGTCTGACTTAAACCTTTGAGTTTGAGAAAGAAACCATGTATATCCACAGTCCTTTTCTTGAATCATGAGACAAAGGTATATTTCGCAATAGAACTATGGGGGTGGGTTGCAATGGTAGTACATAAATGTTTGTACATGATAAAAACATCAAAACATTCTCCTCTACGTAAGTGAGGTCGCATGAGCCTTCAATTTTCACAGAAAGGATGGATGCCCAATGTAAGAGATGAGACAAATTAAAATAATAACCTAATAGGTATAAGAGGGCAATACTGGATAAATTATCCCTCACATTTGCGTAACAATATTGTAGTAATGGTCAGAGGTTTACTCATAGGTTGTTGGTGTCTCAGCAGTAACCAAAGTGAATGGTGTAGAGAGACAAGTTTTCTTGTTAAAACAGGAGTTATGGCATTACTCTCCACCCGAGATATGTAATTCGGCATCTGTTACACTGTACTAAGACCATGTCTTGAACTAAGACTCAAAAGAAAAAATAAATTGTAACTGTACCCTTCTACAAAGAGAAGATTCAGAAATGTTACAGTTTCTGTTTAAGGTTCCCAGCAGTCACTTTGAGTCAGTTTCTTCACATTTTAGAAGTTTTGAAGGCATGGGTTTTATTGGTTGTACTGAGGAACAAAGTGAACACCCTCTTCCCTGGCATCAGTCACATTTTCCACTCCTCCATTGCTTTACGTTGATCTTCTGTCCTCGGTCATCAAGTAATCTCTTTCATTTTTGGAGAAGAAAGAGAATGTTGACCTTCTTTCAACTCTGTAACTAGAGGACTGAGACTTTGCTCTTCCACCCAGTTTATTGTGGTAAAGCTGCCATGCTATCAAACATTCTGTGTATTCTTCCGAATCCTTTCAGTTCTTGTCAACAACAATTTTACTATACTCAATCAGCTCCCGATTTTGTGATAGATGCTTAAACAGTTCCCCTTGCATCTTCCTTGATTCATGTTTATGTGTCTGTTGGCAGTTTCTCGCTCACTTTCGAAGACAGCACTTCCTCTTGACCATCCGTCGGCCGGCTATTCATCAGTAACAAAGGAAAGAAGCATTGCACAGCCAATAGGTATTACCTTTAGGATCTATTGGACTTGCCAATGGTTTCTAGTGATGTTGTACACCCTGGATACTCACAAACATTTTCCCAGGGGCCAAACGTATGGTCTGTGGAGTGTCCAAGGGCCGCATTCATGCTAACGGGCGGGTTCACGGGAGAGATGGCTGTAAGGTGAGCGCAGGCGGAGCAAAGTCTATACATGGTGTAGACAGGGAGTCATGCAGTTATTTTGAAGGTTCTATTCCATACTGCCTTTTAAATTATGCCTCTAGTTTCTAGAATGATTCAGAAAAGGGGGTGGTGATGAACAGAGTGCCTGAATTAAGCAGACCACTCTTACCCAGTCCAAAGATCAGGGCTTGATCCATCACCGTTTTTTAGCTCACTGCACCATCCCAGCTCAGAACTTGGCTATATGCAAATTAGTCTGTTCCTGTCCCAGTGCATGATGGGAACAAGGCAAACCAAACTACCAAGCCAATTCCTATACTGGGAAGAAAACAAGCTTCCGGGGACCGGTTTCTGCCATTTCAGGCGTCGTCGGCCCGGCTTGCTTGAATCCTGATGGTGCAATGAGCAAGGGACTCACATCTGAGTATACCCTTCCACGCTTATGGTGGACAAAATGATTCAGAAAAGGGGGTGGTGATGAACAGAGTGCCTGAATTAAGCAGACCACTCTTACCCAGTCCAAAGATCAGGGCTTGATCCATCACCGTTTTTTAGCTCACTGCACCATCCCAGCTCAGAACTTGGCTATATGCAAATTAGTCTGTTCCTGTCCCAGTGCATGATGGGAACAAGGCAAACCAAACTACCAAGCCAATTCTTATACTGGGAAGGAAACAAGCTTCCGGGGACCGGTTTCTGCCATTTCAGGCGTCGTCGGCCCGGCTTGCTTGAATCCTGATGGTGCAATGAGCAAGGGACTCACATCTGAGTATACCCTTCCACGCTTATGGTGGACAAATTGATTCAGAAATCGTAAATACACTGTACTACACTATATTTCACTAATGTAGTGTACTACAGTGTATTAGATAATTGGTAGAGAGCAACAATTAAACCTAATACATACAGATATCTTAGGCTCTAGCCCAGAACACAGCCAAAGTGTGATAAAAACCACATGGCTGCCTTTTAGTTTTGTGAACACAGACCCATCACTCCACTTTATGCCACTCCACTCTCTGACAAGCTACTCCACTGAATGCCACTCCAGTCTACACCACTCCACTACACACTATTCCACTGTATGCTATTCCACTCTACGCCACTCCACTTTATGACACTTCACTCTACGGTATTTCTGCTGTACACTACGGTTCTCTAAGCCTACGCTACTCCACGCCACTCCACTCTATGCCAGTCCACTGTACGCTATTCCACTGTACACAACTCAACTCTACACCACTCTACTCTATGCTATTCCACTATAGGCCACACCACTCTCTGGCACTCCACTATACACTATTTCACTGTATGTTACTCCTCTGCACACCACTACGCTATACGGCACTACACCCTCCATTCTATGGTATTCTACTGTATGGCACTCTAGACTACTGTACGACACACTACTCAATGACACACCACTCCATGTACTTCACTCTATGCTATTCCTTTTAAGGCCACAACACTCTACGCCACTCCAGTCTACGCCACTCCACTGTATACCACCCCACTCTACACCACTCAAGTCAAAACTATTCCAATTTACACCACTCTACTCTACGCTGCTCCACTCTATTCTATTCCACTGTATTCCACTCCATTCTATGCCACACCACTCTATGCCACTCCACTCTATGTCACTCACTCTACACTGCTTCATTCTACACAACTCCACGCTACACAATTCTGCTAGACACCACTTCACTCTATGCTATTTCACTCTACAGCACTCCACTCTACTCTATGAAATGCTACACAATTCTTTGCCACTCGTTTCTACACCACTCCACTGTATGCTACTCCACTATACTCTACGGCATGCCACTTCACTCTACCCTACTCCTCTCTACTCTTCGAGACATTACTCCACTGTATGCCACTCCAGTCTTTGCCACTCTACTATACCCTATTGATTGTATGCAATTCCACTGTATGCCACTCTACTGCAGGTCACTCCAGTGTACACCATTCCACTGTACACCACTCCACTATACGCTGCTCCACTCTATGCTATTCCACAGTTCGCCAAACCACGCAATGCCACTACATTCTATGCCCCTCCAACTTCCAATCTACACTACTCCACGCTATGCTATTCCACTGTATGCAACTCTACTCTATGTTCTCCACTATGCTATTCCAGTGCATGCCACTCCACTCTCCACCTTTCCACTATACATTACTCCATAGTACACTATTCCACTCTAACCCACACCATTCTCCACCACTCCACTGTATGTCACTCCACTCTCTGCACACTCAACTCTACTCTATTCCATTGTACAGCACTATGCTCTATGACACTCCACCCTGTTGCATTCCACTGTATTCCACTCTACTGTACGTCACTCCAGTGTATGCCACTCCCCTCTAAGGCACTGCACTCTACACTATTCTACTGTATGCAACTCCACCATATGCCACTCCAGTCTAAACCACTAAACTCGATGCTATTCCACTCTATGAGATGCCACTCCACTCTACCCCACTCTACTCTAATCTACAACATGCTACTTCACTGTACGCCACTCCAGTCTACACCACTCCAGTGTATGCCACTCCACTCTCTGCATACTGAACTCTACTCTATTCCGTTGTACACCACTATGCTCTATGCCACTCCACCCTATGGTATTCCACTCTATTGTACATCACTCCAGTGTATGCCACTCCCCTCTAAGGCACTGCACTCTACACTATTCTACTGTACGCCACTTCACTATATGCCACTCCAGTCTAAGCCACTCAACTCGATGCTATTCCTCTCTAAGACATACCACTCCACTTTACTCCACTCTACTCTAATCTACGACATGCTACTTCACTGTACGCCACTCCAATCTACACCACTCCACTATACGCTATTTGCTATTCGACTGTATGCCACTCCACTCTCTTCCACCCCACTCGCAGATATTCTACTGTATGAAACTCCAAGATAGAGTCTACACCACTCCACTCTATGCTATTCCACGGTATTCCACTCCACTGTAAACCACCCCAGTGTACCCCACTCCAGTCTCTGCTATTTCACTCTACGCCACATCGCTCTATTCCACTCCACCGTACACGACTCCAATCTACACTATTCCACTATATACAACTTTACTCTATGCTCTCCAATTGATGTTATTCCAGTGTATGCCACTCCACTCTCAGCCTCTCCACTGTACACCACTCAACCGTACAGTTTTCCACTGTACGCCACTCCACTGTATGCCACTTCAGTCTATGCCACTCCACTCTATGCCACTCCACTCTACACTATTCTACTGTACTCCACGCCACTCTATGCCAATCCACTGTAAGCCACTCCACTCTATGGCACTCTACTATGCGTCACTCTGCTCTCAGATAATCCATTCTACGGTACCCCACTCTACTGAATGACACGCTACTTGACTCTATGGCACTCCAGTCTATGCCCCTCCACTGTACGCCACTCCACTCTAGTCTACATTGTGCCAATCCACTGTATGGAATCCCACTCTACATACTCAACTCTATTCAGCTTTACGCCAGTCCATTCTGTGCCACTCCACTTCACAGTATTCCTTTGCATGGCACACCAGTCTACTGTGCGATACGCTTCTCAACGCTATGACATGCCACTCCACTCTACGCCACTCCAGGGCTATTTCATTCTATGCTACTTTGCTTTACGCCAGTCCTCTCCATGCTTCTCTACCCTATGCCTCTCTAGTGTACTCCACTGCACTCTACACTATTCCACTCTACGCCACTCCACTCTATGCCACCTTATTATACACCACTCTACTCTACACCACTCCACTCTATGTTATTCCACTGTATTCCATTAAATGGTACGCCACTCCACTCTACAGCACCTCAGTGTACACTATTCAACTGTACGACACCCCACCATTTTCCACTCTACGCCACTCCACTCTACTCTACAACATGCTACTTTACTCTGTGCCACACCACTCGACTGTGCGTAGTCCACTATACTCTACGACATGCCATTCCACTCTATTCTATGACATGCTACTCCACTGTATGCCACTCCAGTCGACCCCACTCCTCTCTACGGTATTCTACTGTTCTCCACTCTACTCTGCGTCACTCAACTCTACGGTGTTCCACTGTACACCACTCCACTGTATGTCAATGCACTGTACGCTACTCCACTGTGCCCAACTCCACTCTAGAGTCTAGGCCATTCCACTCTATGTTATTCCACTCTATGCCACTTCACTCTACTCTATAACACGCTACTCCACTGTATGGCACTCCACGGTACGCTAGTTAGCTGTATGCCACTCAACTCTAGGTTACTCCACTCTACATCACTCCACTCTACGGTATTTCTCTGTAGACCACTCCACTGTACATCACTCCACGTTACGCTAGCCCAGTGTATGCAGCTCCACACTAAAGTCTATACCACTCCATTCTATGCTATTCCACTCTACTCTATTCAACTGTACACATTCCTACTCTATGCTACTCCACTCTATGCAATTCTATGCAATTCCAGTGTATTCCAGTACACTCTCCTCCTCTTTACTGTACACCATGCCAATGCACAATATTCCACTGTACGCCAATCCACTCTACTCTACAGCATGACACTCCACTGTATGCCACTCCACTCTATGGCATCAACTCCATGCCATTCAACTCTACAGTATTTCACTTTATGGCACTCCAGTCTACTGTATGACTCACTACTTCACTCTACAAAATGCCATTCCACTGTATGCCATTCCACACTACGCACTCTACTGTACAGCCACTACAGCTAACTCCACTCCACTATGCGCTTTCGACTTTGCGCCACTCCACTGTATGCCACTACGCTCTACACATCACCACTCTATGGTATTCCACTGTAAGCCTCTCTACTTTGTGCCACTCCACTTCCCGCCATTCTACTGTATGCCTCTCCAGTGTACGTCACTCCACTGTACCCTATTCCCCTGTCGGCAAATCTACTCTAGAGTCTACACCAATCCACTCTTTGCCATTCCCCGCTATGCCACTCCATTCTACGCCACTCCACTGAACGTCACTCCACTCTACACTATTCCACTCTATGCCACTCCAGTCTACGCCCCTCCAGTGTACGCCACTCCACGACATGCCATTCCACTGTGCCCTATTCCACTCCAAATAACATTTCTCTATGACACTCCACTGTATGTCACTCCACTGTACGCCACTCCAATCAGTGCTATTCCAATCTACGCTATTCCACTGTACGCCACTCCATGGTATGCTATTCCACTCTATATCGCTCCATTATTGTACTCTACTCCACTCTATGCTAATATACTGTATGACACAACACGCTACAATGTTCCACTCTATGCCACTCCACTCTACTGTACAATCATGCTACTCAGCTCTATGCCACTCCAGTCTACACTACACTAATGTATGCCAGTCCTCTCTACTCCACGATATTCCAGGCCACTCTCTATGACACACTACTCCACTGCACTCCACTCCAGTACACGGCACTACACTACATGCTATTCAACTGTATAGAACTCCACTTTACTCCACTCTACAGTATTCCACTGTATGCCACTCTACTGTATGCCCCTTCACTGTACACCACTCCACTATATGCTGTTCAGTTGCATGCAACTCCACTCTACGCCACTGCACTTTACGGTATTCTTCTGTATGCCACTCTACTCTGTGCCACCCCTCTCTATGCAACTCTACTATATGGTATTCCAGTGTACACAACTCCATTCTATGCCACTCCACTATGTGCTATCCCACTTTATGACACTACACTCTATGTCACTCCACTGTACACCACTGCACTGTACACTATTCCACTGTATGATACTCCACTCTAAGTACTCTACACTAAACACTCTGTGCTATTCTACTCTACGCCACTCCAGTGTATGCTATTCCATTCTAAGGCACTCCACTCTATTCCACTCCACTGTACACATCTCCACTCTATGCAACTCCACTGTATACTACTCCACTGTACATCAGCCCACTCCACGCTATTACACTGTATGCACCTCTACTCTGCGCTACTTCACTCTGCGCTATTCCAGTGTACGCCACTCCACTGTACACCATAACACCATACACCACTCCACTGTACGCTATTCCACTGTATGCAACTCCACTGTATTACCACTCCAATATAAGCAATTCCACTATATGCCACTCTATGCTATTTCACTCTATGCCACTCCACTGTATGTTATTCCACTCTATGCCACTCCAGTCTACACTATTCCACTGTGAGACACTCCACTCTACGCCAGTGCAGACTATAGCATTCCACTCTACAGCACTCAACTCTACTGTCCGACATGCCACTTTACTCTACAGCACTCGAGTCTGCACTCCAGTGTATGCCACCTCACTCTACTCTGACATGCCACTCTATTGTATGCCACCTTCACTCTACACACTCCACTCTACGGTATTCCACTCTACACCACTCCACTCTACAGTATCCCAGTGTATGGAACTCCACTCTACTGTATGACACGCTACTTGACTTCTACAGCACCCCAGCCTACGGCACTCCACTGTATGCCACTCAGCTCTACTCTACTACAATCCACTCCACTGTATGCCACTATACTCTATGCACTCAAATGTGTAGTATTCCACGCTACGCCACTCCACTTTACACCAATCCATTCCATGCGGTTTCACCCTATACCACTTCAGTGTATTCCACTCCACTCTATACCACTTCCCTCTATGCCACTTTAGTCTATGCCATTCTACTGTATGCCACTTCACTCTATGCTATTCAATTGTGTGTCACTCTATCCTATGCCACTCCACTTTCCACTATTCCGCTTTTCCACTGTACGCCACTCTACTCTATGGCACTCCACTCTATGCCACTCCACTCTCTATTTCACTGTACGCCACTCCTTTCTATACCACTCCCCTCTACGCTATTCCACTGTATACACACTATGGCACTCCACTCTATGCCACTCCACTTTAATGTACAAAACGCCACTCCACTTATGCCACTACAGTCTACACTACTACATTCCACTCCACTGCATGTCACTATACTCTATGCACTCAAATATGTGGTATTCCACGCTACACCACTCCACTCTACACCAATCCATTCCATGCGGTTTCACCCTATGCCACTTCAGTGTATTCCACTCCACTCTATACCAATTCCCTCTATGCCACTTTAGTCTATGCCATTCTACTGTATGCCAAGTCACTCTATGCTATTCAATTGTGTGTCACTCTTTCCTATGCCACTCCACTTTCCACTGTTCCGCTTTTCCACTGTACGCCACTCTACTCTATGGCACTCCATTCTATGCCACTCCACTCTCTATTTCACTGTACGCCACTCCTTTCTATACCACTCCTCTCTACGCTATTCCACTGTATACACTCTATGGCACTCCACTCTATGCCACTCCACTTTAATCTACAAAATGTCATTCCACTTATGTCACTACAGTCTACACCCCTACACTATATGCTATTCAACTGTAGGTTGCCCCACTCTATGCCACTCCACTCAATGGTATTCCACTGTACGCCACTCCACTCTACTCCACTGTACACTATTACTCTGTAAGCAACTCCACTCTACGCCACTCTACTCTGCGCTATTCCACTTTATGCCACTCCAGTCTATGTTACTCAACTTTACTCCGCTGCATTGTACACTATTTCAAGGTACACTACTACACTGTACGCCACACCACTCTACGCCTCAGCACTGTATGCCACTCCACCCCACGCTACTCCTCTCTACGGTACTCCACTCTATGCCACCCCACTCTATGCTATTCCACTCTGTGCCTCTCCACTCTACGCTACTCCACTTCACAATATTCCTCTGTACGCCACACCAGTCCACTCTGCCCCACTCCACTGTACGGTATTCCACTCTATCTCACTCCACTCTACTGTATAACATGCTACTCGACTCCATGCCACTCCAGTCTCCGTCACTCCACTGTATGCCACTCCACTCTACACAACTCCACTCTACACCACTCAACTCTATGCTTATTCCACTCTATGCCACCTCACCATGCGCCACTCCCACTATATGCTATTCCACTCTATGCAACTCCACTGTAAGCCACTGCACTCTACGCCACTCCAGTCTACGCTATTCACTCGACAACATTCAGCTCTCTGCTAATATACCCCACTCCATTCTATGCCGCTCAACTTTACAGCACTCCACTCTGTTCCACGAACTCTACTGTACGACACTACACTCTAGAAGATTCTTCTCCACTGTACTGTAAGACCCTCCACTTAATGACACTCCACACGACAGGTCACTCTACGATCTCAAACACTTTTTTATTAAAAAGTAAAAACCTTTCAAATTCAATGAAAAAAACAATATTTAAAGCTTAGTTATAGATAAGAAAATAATATTTACTATTTCTTTACCAATCAAACTTAAATTATACAAACATAAACAATTCTAAAGTTACAGTTATACCTGTAATTTATGATTTTCCCACCACCTTGAAATTACTATAACTCACATACCTCCATAGACACCTTTGGCAACTCACTAGCCACTCCAGGAACAGTAATACAGCTTTGGATTGGTAAAATACCATACAAGCCAATGTGGAATGGATAAAAGCAGTCTTTGACAAGTATTTTCTTTTATTAGAGCTCATCAATCAGACATAGCTCTGTCCAGACACAAGGGAGTACCTAGTGCTCACTAATCCCATTCTTAAAGAATTCATTTAAAGGATTAGTGGGGAAAGAGTTATTAAAAAACAATAATCCGGAGGGTCAGCCAAAGCTTTCTTGAGGGCCAAACCAGCATTATTGTTTATGATGGTTCTAGGTATAGAGCATACTCTACAGAAGCAGAACTCTCGCCATAATTCCAACTATCGAAGGGCTTGGTGTTAAATATCTAGAGACAGTGATTATTGAAGCTGCATGCTGCATATCAAACAGAACCTAGACAATGTTATTTTGTCTTTTTCTCAGTAAAGCATTCAGAAACATTTCCACAGGTGGGGTGAGATGGAGAGATTTCATCAGAGGTATAATATGGTTTGTTGCATCTGCGGAGTTCTGATAAACGCTTGGCAGCATAAAGTGTTTTATTGGTGCTGAAAATCAAATTGAGATGGATGTAATAACATCTTTGAATATTATTTTGTGTTCTGGCTCATATGTTTTCATCCATTTAGATTTCAAGATTTAGCTTTTGGTTTACAGCTGGTAGAGTCTATTTTTGATGTCTCACAGAATTAATTAAGTTGTATTTGAGTTCAATGCTTACTTTGTAAACAAAAAAGTGCCAGGGCCCTCATCAGGATGCCACTGCCACTTGCACCACCCATTGCCTCTGCCAGTGCTGTAAATCACAGTACCAACACAACTAATAACCATCACAAGTGTAACAGTTCAGACTATTCCAGACCCTCAAAGCTATAAGAGTGGATTGAGTGGCAAGTACTTGTCATTTTAATGTATATGCAATTAATAAACAACTGTTGATGCGCTTATCCCTAAATTAGACAAACAACGCCGCCATGTGGCAGACTGTCATAAATGCGGCCACTGGCTCAAATTAAGCACTGACTGGCTCTTCTGTAATAGTGCTCTACTCTTACGTTATAAGCAGTCAGACACATGACAACCACAACCTACACTGAATTAAGAAGAGCATTAAAGTTTAGGATCATGCTTAAATGACTGATTCACAACATCAGCCTACTAACACATTAAAGGCGATAACAACAAAAACAATTAGTTAAAAATACTTTACATAGGTACTGTTTCTTTTTTGGATTCTGAAATTCTCTGCTGATGCTTTACTTTTGATTTTGGTTGCAGAAAGCATATGGTTGCCAGATGTCCCTATCCCCACAGGAGCCAGCAAGGCTGACAGAACTCATTAGACAGACAAGCAGGAATCTATAAACCAAAGAGAAAGGCGGAGACCAAGCAGAACCAATTCTCACAGTATGAGCAGCACATGTAGCATGGCATGTGAACTTTCCTTACACAGACAGGTCTAGCATTTGATTTCACAGCTAATTTACTAAATAAACACAGACAGCAGGTCATTGGATTTGTCCGGAATCAAGTCTTACGTCAAGTCAGTCAACCACAACAATCTGGTATACTCTGCTGTAACTGATTGAATACTTACATATGCATACAAGAGTACCTAATTTCCGCTTCTCTTTTTCATTCTTCAATACTTTACAACTGTCTTGACTGAGAACAGTACGGCCACCTCTAGATTTGTGAGTACTTGCTTATTACTTTATTTGTGATCATTAAAATTACCTTTCAAGCTATAAGCAATGGCATTCTTAGACAATATACAAAATAGTGTTTCATCCTTTAAAGTGTGGGGTTTATTTGCGCCATCACATTTTGTTTTTTTATAAATAAACTCCTGCTTTGTGAGTTTATTTCTGAAAAACAAACAATGTTGCTGCTTGGGCAAGCACCAAACATTCAGTGCCTTCACAGTAGCTGCCTTGGCTGCGACTCCTGTGAATGCTCAAGGATCAATGCTGGGCTGGTGGAAATCTCAAAATATGGAGGTCCTCTGTCCGACAGGGTGGTGGACATAAAGTTCTCTGCCGCCTTGATGGACAAACTGTCATAATCTAAATTAGCCCCTAAGCACATTATACAGAGTTTTGTGAACAGGATACTCTGTGACAAGTATGAGGACTATTCAGTCGCTGTATACAGCGAGTGCATTAAAGCCTATGTCATTTGTGATGTAGTGGACGCAGCGACCATCCCCCCTACCATTGGTGCAACAGGTACAATATGTCCTGGGCCCAGCGAACTGATAATTACAGTTTTTTGCTAGCCCAACACCAGTCAAACGGGTAATTTTCCTTGCTTGCACCAAGGCTCAGGGCGTCCTTGCTCAGGGTCGGATTGGGATCACAATTCGGCCCGGGCACTGACGATAAAAGTGGCCCACATTCAAGAGGCGTGGCCCATATTTAAGGGGCGTGGCCCACATTCAAGGGGCGTGCCCTTTCATGAAACACCATTTGCACAGACAAGGAATGAAAGTGGGAGGATACTGTTTTTGCACAGGACACAGGGCCAAGGTGACAATGGACTACATGCTGAGCAACTAAAAAAAATAGCAAGGCCCCTTTCTGTCACAAAATTATTCCAGCCCTCCAGCACAGGAGCACCTGAAAAGCAGCAAAGCCCCTGCTATTACTAACCTACTTAGCCCTCCCCAGACCTTCAGCTCAGGAGCACATGAACAGAGGTAAGGCCCCTGCAATTAGTAAATTAATCAGCCCTCCAGGCCTCGGGAAAATGTCCTGGCAGGGGAGCACAAAACACAGCTTTTTGGGTCATCCAAGGGAGCCAGGTAGCCAGGGGGGAGGCTGAGGTGAAGCTGGTGCATGGGAAGTGCCTTCCCAGTGTGTTCTGGCAGTTTGAGTGTTTACCATTTACTGTAGTATTACCCTTGTACCTGTGCATGGTACCCTTTTGTAACTTGCACACGTCACATTTCTCTGGTATCACACTGTATGCTACCTCTCACTTTTGTTTGCTTTAGATACTTGCACAAGTGCCACCATTGCCTACGTAACGTTTGTTTATGTGCTGGAGTGTCTGCCATTTATTGCAGTATTATACCTCTACTTGTACTTTGTACGCTTTTGTAACCTGCACACATATCACTTTTTCCTCCTGTAATGTACCGATTGCTACCTCATGTATTTTGGTTGCTCACTATTGTCACTTTTGATTCATGTAACTTAACGTTTGCTTTTGTGATTTGTCCACTTGTAATTTTTCTCCTCATGTATTATTGCTGTTCCTAGTGTGAAGCGCTCTGACACCTTCGGGTAAAGTCCACGCTATATAAAATCGCATAAATAAAATTAAAAAAATCAAAACATCACCTGGCCCCCACAGCAAGACCCATTCTTCCTCGCCCACTATGCCCTGAATGTGAAGGGCTGTGGGCGAGGTGTTAAGACTAACACCGTTTCTGGGCTGCATGGGCCCCAGGGGGGCCGAGGTGAAAATGGCGCAAAGGCCTGAGAAACACCTGGCCCCCAGGGAGGCCGATTCTTGCAAACAATCACCCCTTCCCAGCCCAGCCTCAGCTTGATTGCTTGGCAGGGCAGGGGTGCAGGAGAGGCCACAGCTGACAATCGCTGTCCGGCCGCACAGCGAGGCTGCTTTCATTTTCTCTGTCTCTGCCTCAGTGCCCTCTGTGGGCCGGTTTTTTTCCCCCCCTTTCCTAGTCCACTCTCTGTGGACTGGGACAGGGGAGAAAAAAACGTCCCACTGAGGCACCGGCCCTTCGGCCCATGCCCGAATGCCCGCCTTGCCAATCCGCCCCTGTCCTTGCTACACTAGTGGGTAGACATGATGGGGCTTATTTACAAGCCCCTTGCGCCACTTTTGCGTCACTTTTCCCATATTAAAAAATGACACAAAAGTGACGCAAGGGCTTTGTAAATCTGCCCCGATATCTGTTACGTTTTGACAGAGTATCCTGCCTGCCAAACTTTAGATAAGGCCCCATGTCTAAAAATAAAGGGGTGGTGTGTGGGATAGGAAAGGAAGAGCTATCTGTTATGTTACAGCTGGGGTCAAATGCATGATTAGCTATTTGACACACAGAGTAATCCCTGATAACTGCGACTAATATTTTGACATTTCCCTCCTCGACAGTGGAGAGTTGAGAATCATGACAATGTGCAATTGAGAAAATGTTATAATGTTCACGAAGTAAAATAAAATATTTTCAGAAGTGGCACAATGGCAGTAAAGCTGGTTGAAAGAAACTTGAGAGAATAAAACTTGGGGTGGTGTGTGGTATGCTGTGACTGCTGTTGGTATCTGGATGGACATAACCTCAATCTTACAAAGCGGGATAACCGAAAGAGCTAATGACTGCTTATGGGTAATATGGAAAGCGTAATATATTCAAGCTGTGCCATATTTTAGATTTGCAGAGTTGCATGACTGATGTCAGTAAATATTAGACGCTGTTTTTTTTCAATTATTCGTAAATTGCAAATCAATGGTCAAAAACTTGTCTGAACATTTCAGTTTTAAACCGAACATTACCAGGCAGCCAACGCGTTTCGTTCTTGTAAAAAGAACTTCGTCAGGGCGATTCTTTTAGCGGTGATGATATGCTGTTGATCGAACGCGTGCTCACGGATTACTCGGTTGAGGATTCTCCTATCCCTCCTTTATTGTTTCAAGCCAACTCAAGCGTCCTTAACGGCTATTCTGTCTAGTAATCCAATGGCTCTAGTATCCCTTCTGTCTTAGAACTCCTTCCTAGTAAATGGCTACTGTGCCCGTGGCAATGTTTGTCCAAACAGCAACGATATCTCTTCTCAGGTGCTCAATCCTCAACCGAGTCATCTGTGAACATGCATTCGATCAATAGCATATTATCACCGCTAGAAGAATCGCCATGACGAAGTTCTTTTGGCTGCCTGGTGTTTTTCATAAAATAAAGAAGAATAAAGAAAATTTGAAAACGGACAACTACTGGATGGACATTTATCTAATTACTGCTCTGGACACTTACATTAGGTGGTGCAATCCATAGTGGGCTGAAGTCTATGTTGATCATTGGAATCACCCCTTGGGAACAGCGGGGGTAGTGGAAGTGCACACCAAGAGAGCCAATAGCTCGCACATTAGTTTAACTATAGAAGGGCAGGCGGGGAGTGCCTAGAATGAGGTGCGTCACACACACTTGGCTGTGAGTGTACAGTTGTGTTGTTCCCTTTTGTTTAGCAAATTTTAAACCGAACATCACATGATTTGTGCTAAAAAATGCATTCAAAGCATACCACGGTCCTGTACTTTAGACCATCAGTCTATGGCTTCATGTAATTCTTTTTCCCGACAGTATTAGACGAGTGGGTCATAAATAGCGTGTGGATGGCTGCCATATCTATGTATGCATTAGTATTTATATAGCACAAACCTCACTAGGAAGCAAATCAGTGCTGTATATTACTTGGGAGAATGCGAAAGGATTTACAAGATTAGGGATTGCAGAAATACAATTCAGACATAACATTTCACTTTTTTGAGGCACAATGAGAGTCAGTGATTTGCCCAGAATCACACGATGATGAGTCATGCCCTGAGTCTAGGATTTGAGCTTGGGTATTAGATTCCAAAGTTGAGTGGAGAAGCGGACTTTTAACGTAATTCCAAGTGTGTGCTTTTAGGAAGAGTTGTTTTGCTTTCCTTTATTCAGGGCCCTTGTTGTACTTTTTATAGAATGTCAATAAGTGCATGTAGGTCATTGTAGACTATGTTGTAGACTGTGTTGCGATAGGTCAGTCAGTCCATCACCAGAAATCAGATGAGCTCTTCTCTGAGGTCCATTTGTGAAAATGATATGCGGCCCAATTCACAAATTGCTTTCGTAGCATGTAAAATAGTACCACCTATAAGCTGAAAAATGTAATTAAAAAACCTACGACCAGAGATCTCCAATGCTGCCTCTCCTATATTTTCTGTTCAGACATCTCCACACACATAATTATAGTATTTTGCAGGAACTCTGGGAGGAACCAAGGAGAGTGATAGGAAAATGGGGAATACATACTCAAAAATGTGTTGGGTTTATGGAAATTAAAGAAAGGATTTCGGAAGAACATGTGAATGAGGATAATATAACAACCTACATCAATGTCATTTGAGATGTCATCATGCCATACGGTTCCTACTTTTGCAATAAGACTGTGCGTTTAGGCAACATAAGCGTCAAAACTATGTGGGACAGAGACCGCGTATACTATCAGAATATGTTGATTTAATTCCTGTCTAACTCAAAGTGCTCCATCTGGACCCCTAAACTGAAAGGGCACCAGATGGTGTCTGCAACCTCAGAGCATGATAACCCTAATTTCCCCAAGGAAATAGTGGAAATAGATTTTACCCTTTCATTACTAAATCAAGTATGTCCAAAGCGAGACACAAGAAGTACAAAGATTAGCATTTCAAATATTTATTGAAGCAATTGAACTCTTGTATAAAATACGTGCGCTGAAATGATTAACCCCTTTGATGCAGGGGTTATTCCCCCGCCGCGCTGGGGGGAGGGGGGGCGCGCACAACGCCCGCACGCTCATGACGAGCTGAGCTCGTCATGAAGGCACGGCGCTCCTGTGCTCATGACGAGCTCAGCTCGTCACAGGTGCATTACCTGCCGTGGAACGCTCGCACAGCAGGGGAATTATCCCCGCATGCGAGCGTTCCACGGCTCATGACGAGCTGAGCTCGTCATGAGCATCGGAGCGCCGCGTCTTTTGACGAGCTCAGCTTGTCATGAGCATGGGAGGGGTTAATAGTAGGAAACAAAATAGTGTAACCAGCATTATAAGAATGGTTAATAATATGAACAATTCAAGCATTGTGCTATTGCATTGAGTATATGAATATATATATTTGTACTTCTACCTAGTCCTTCTTATCCTAATAAGCATAGGTTGTGCGGATTTGCCAGAACACCTTAGAGTCGTCTAACTCCCCATTTACCTGCGGGCGTGGGACATCTGGTAGCCAGTACAGGCCGCCATCCTTCTCAGGATGGTGTTAGAATTCAGTTGGGCTAGAATTAATTCATGGCTTGATCTTTGACAATCCATTGAGATGCTCCTCTGTCTAAACAAAGGATGAGTGTAGTTTATATCATATACTGGACCCATTAGTTCTGTACCTTAGCCCTGGTCCTGCTGTCATTGTTGATTCTATCCATCCAGAGCTGTCGCCCACTGGACAACAATAAATAACAATATTTTGCATTGTGTACTAAGTCTAAGAATGTATTAAAGCCGGAAAATGTGCCTACAAACTGTAAGCAAACCCATTTCGAGCACTTTTTCTTGTTAGACCACGCAAGAAAATGCATGATAAAGGTCATTGTTTAAAAATATGTCAAATTTTAATGTGAGCATGTAAAAATGGAAATGTTTGGGCTTGGGACGTATGTAACCACAATTCAATCAGTGATGTCATCAATGGTGTCATAGAACGTGTCATGAGTGATGTTATATGTAAGCTCATAAGCAGTGCATGGTTAGAGCGCAAGGTCTAGTTAGTGATGTTAACTATAATTGCTGAAAATCTGTGTTTTTTTTAATTCAAAACATTAATGCTGTCACTGAGAAATTCACCTAAGTATAATGTTACTTTAACCTGTGTTTTTTTCCGTGAATTTCTGAGGTATAAAAAAAACCGAAAATTGGTATTTTTATTATACCTAACTGTAAAGTAACTTTAACCTTTGGTTTTTTTCAATTAATTTGTTTATGTATAGTAGATGGACTTTATAATATATGTTGTGTGCAGACAATATTTCGAAAAATATATTTTTTTTTTATTGTAACATAGCAGTATATGGTTCACAGTTTGCAAATGTTTCTAAAATATGTGTGATGATTAAACAGACAAATATTAAATATCTCATTAGAAATTGTGTATTTACTCAGCTCTTGTAACTCTCATATCAAGACTTGTTATCAGTAATGTATTTTTCATGTGTCATGACTTTCACTAAACCCTCGGGAGACGCTCACGGGACACTCGTGTGATTGAAGAGTTGTAAATGTCATTGTAATCTATTCTATACAGTTGTTTATCAAGCTGTTAGTTATTATTTAATTCTAAAATAGAATAAAATAGTGAATAGCAGATGGTTGGATATATATATATATACATATATTTTAAAGTGGTGGCTCTCGCACGCGTGCTCAGGAGCCAGAAGCACAATCCCCTGCACGGACTCCAAGGGGGGTGTACTTCCTGTTCGGCTCTCGTGAAGAACTTGTGAGATCATACATTTAGAATTAAGTTAATTACAGTGTTTATGTGTAGTTTTAAAAAAAGTAGAACATTAGACATGTTGATTAAGATACAAAAATTTATTATTTATTGTTCTATAGAAGATATAAAGCAATTACATTTTTTGCAGTCTTGCGATATGCCCGCATGCCTCTCGCGAGATGTCTGGGAGAGGAAGTGCAACCTAAGGAAGGATTGTGATTGGTTCATATGGATGTCTTAATTTAGAAGAAGAATATTCCATCCTTTTTGATTTACTTCACAATTGGATTTGGGTGAGGGTAGAAACATCTGACTTACTTATTTTCTTTTCCTGTTTACCTTTCATCACAAAGATGTCTTCATCAGATTCTGATGAACCGCCGGGGACACCTGCACCAGCTCAGCCATCTCAGCCTCCTAAAGAATTGATGGTGTGGCAATTCTTTGCTATTAGGCCAGCTATAAGGAACGTTTCTGCAAAGTATGTCATCTGTAAATTTTGCAAGAAGGAGTTTAGCCAGGGGAGCAGAATTAAACAATATACCATGAATCTGCTAAGCCTTGCACGGGCTGAGGTGGCTCATGCTGTGGAGATAGACAACTCTACAGGGGCTTCCACAATATTTACTCTGGGAGATGCTGTGCCTGTGCAGGTTCTAAGTGTGCAAGCAGACAATAACCCTGCTTTCTTGAATAAAGCACTATTTTGCTGCTTGTGTAAGCAGATCATTTTTTCAGACGAGACAAAAAGCCTCTCACCAGACCGTAATTTTTATAATGGACTTTGCATTTACACTGAAGATATTCTGATGTATTATGTATAACTTATATACACCGCAATAGCTGTGTGTTTTGTTTAATGAAATGCAATCCATGGATGTACGACTGAACAATGAGTTCTTCAACACTGTATTCCTAAACCACGAGGTCTGAATAACGACTGCGTCTTAACCATGCACTGCGTTGTCATGCATGCCTTTACCATGAATGTTCATGGTAAGGCATTCATGGTAAAGGGGTATGCATTGCTAAGGTTGCCACCCCCTCACCAACGCCCTAGGGTACAAACTCCTTCCTGCCCCCTCTCGCCCTGTGGTGCAAATACCCCTACCCCCTCCCAACCCCCACGCTGTGTCCTCCCCCTGACCTAATGCCTAAAGCCCTGTCCCTTACCCTGTCCTTTAACCTGACCCTGGTGAGCCCTGACCCAGCCCTAAAAACTGCCCTGCCCTCTCCTAAGCCCTAAAAACTACCCCAACTACTCATTCCCCTCCCCCTGCTCTGCGGCCTAATAGCCTAAACCCCAATTAAAACAACTACCTCAACGCTCCCCCAGCCCTAAAAACTACTCCCACCCTGCCAGCCCTGAAAACTACACTTGACCCCCAGCCCTGAAAACTACCCCTGACCCCCAGCCCTGAAAGCTACCCCTGACCCCCAGTCCTGAAAGCTTGCCCCACCCCAGCCCTGAAAACAAGCCCCACCCCCAGCCCTGAAAACTAGCCCCATTCCCCCGCCCTAAAAACTACCAGAACTACCTCCAACCCCCAGCCCTAAAAATTACCTCCAACCCCCCCAGCCCTGAAGACTAGCCCAGATTCCCCCAGCCACCGCCCCATGGTACAAACTACCACCCACCCCCTCCCGCCCTGAGATGCAAATACCCCTATCCCCTCCCAACCCCCACGCTGTGTCCTCCCCCTGCCCTAATGCCTAAAAACCTGTCCCTTAACCCTGTCCTTTAACCTGACCCTGATCCAGCCCTAAAAACTGCCCGTCCTCTTCTAAGCCCCAAAACTATCTCGACTACCCATTCCCCTCCCTCTACTCTGTGGCCTAATAGGCTAAACCCCAATTTAAAAAACTACCTCAACACTCCCCCAGCCCTAAACACTACGCCTACCCCAGCCCTGAAAACTACCCCTGAACCCCCCAGCACTGAAAACAACCCCTGACCCCCCAGCCCTGAAAACTTGCCCCACCCCCAGCCCTGAAAACTAGCCCCAATCCCTCCGGCCCTGAAAAATACCAAAACTACCTCCAACCTCCAGCCCTAAAAACAACCTCCAACCCCCCAGCTCTGAAGACTAACCCAGATTCCCCCAATCCAGAAAACTACCCAGACTCACCCCCCAGCCCAGAAAACTACCCCAACCCCTGGCCACAAAACTCTGCCCGACCAACCCCCCAGCCAACAAAACTTCCCCGACCCCCAGCCTACAAAAGTACCACGACCCACCCAAAGCCCCAATCACCTCGCAGCGGATCTCTTCTTGCTTCCTCTTTCCATCCGTCCGTAGCTACACTACCCCGACACCCCCCCCAGTCTACAAAACACCCCTGACCCACCCAGCCCAAAAAACAACCCTGACCCCCAGCCCACAAATGTACCTCAACCCAGCCCCACTTTAAATAACCCCACCTCCCTGCCCACAAAACAACCCCTGACCCCAGCCTCCAATAGTACCCTGACCTACCCCCAGTCCCACTCCAAACAACCTGACCCACCTCTAGCCCACAAAACAACACCGACCCCCCATCCTCACTTAAAATAACCCGACCAACTCCAGCCCATAAAACAACCCTGACTCCCATCCCACTGAAGAACCCGACCCATCCACAGCCCCACTTACCTCTTCATGGTCTCTTCCTGCTTCCTTCTGTCTGCAAGCTCTACAGAGCATTGCCTTAACCATGCACATGCGTGGTTAAGGCATGCGTGGTTGGATTTGCGGAGTTGGAACACTTGTGGTTGTAGGCTGCGGTGTTCCGACGTTTCGCCGCAATCCATTATATAATTGTGGGGAAAAATATATCATTCAGATTTATGAAAAAAATCCTGCGCTTTTTGTGCATGAGACCACATTGGTACATAGCATACATTGATACTCATTTATTTACTTTTTTGATCATTTATTATTAGAAGTAGAAGTTCAATCACTACTTTTTGTACAATCTCATGAGAGTCTTGCGAGATTGTAAACTTTTTTTAGAGGAAGAATTTACACTTTCCTTTATTACAGTACTTATGCCTTATAGTCCCCAATAGTAGGGTGTGGGGAGCAAGTAGACTCTCAAATTAGACCTTTCCACAGTACAACAACAGTGCACAGTTGGGTGTAAGGAGACACTGGGCTCTTACTGACACTTCTCCACAGCCTAACAACTGTGTATAGAAGACTATGGGGAGAGACTGACCTCTCCAGTGAGACCTTGCATGAAGGTAATCAGTGTGTATAATAGGGTGTAATGAGATACTGCATCTCCTCTCAAACATTTCCCCAGGTACA
This sequence comes from Lissotriton helveticus, assembly GCF_964261635.1. Classification (NCBI taxonomy): domain Eukaryota; kingdom Metazoa; phylum Chordata; class Amphibia; order Caudata; family Salamandridae; genus Lissotriton; species Lissotriton helveticus. The sequence continues at coordinate 426,982,956 of NC_136069.1, read as the reverse complement.
GTAGTATGCACAGAAAGGGGGAGAAGGTATTCACCTCACATATAAGACCTTACTATTCCATAGTAAGTATAACAAGTACTGGACTCTTCACTGAGACCTCTCTCCAGGGAAATAATCATATATATTAGGAAGAGGGAATGGATTTGACTATACAGCTCTCCCCAACATGACAGACATGTACATTAGTGTGTAGGGAAACATTGTCTTCTCCGCTAACTCCTATCTCCAGGACAACATGGATGGGCAGTAGGGTTTAGGCACAGAACGGCCTCTGTACTGACACCTCACCCTACAGCAACAGCGATATGCAGCGCTGTCTGGGAACAGATTGAGCTGTCTACTAACACATCTTACCAGGGTCAGATGTGTCTGTAATAGGGTTTGACTATAGAGCGCATCTGCCAGGAGGCACTTACTTCTGTTTGCCTGCACCTTCCACAGACGCCGGACCTCGCCGCACCCGCTCCGCGGGTGCCGCTTCGCAGCGGTTTGGGAAGGAACGGCTGATTGGCACTTCTTGTTGGGGGCAGAACTGAACTTTGCTGAGGGCTGCAGGGCTGCGAGCGTCAGGGACTCCATTACCCAGGAGTACCTGCGAGACCGATTAACAACTTCCGGTGCGCTCTCCCTGTTGGCCCGCCCACCGCCCACTGGAGGGCTTTTTAAACCCCGTTCTGCCTTGTATCCTTGGGACACCATTTTAACTATAGAGCGCATCTGCCAGGAGGCACTTACTTCTGTTTGCCTGCACCTTCCACAGACGCCGGACCTCGCCGCACCCGCTACGCGGGTGCCGCTTCGCAGCGGTTTGGGAAGGAACGGCTGATTGGCACTTCTTGTTGGGGGCAGAACTGAACTTTGCTGAGGGCTGCAGGGCTGCGAGCGTCTGGGACTCCATTACCCAGGAGTCCCTGCGAGACCGATTAACAACTTCCGGTCCGCTCTCCCTGTTGGCCCGCCCACCGCCCACTGGAGGGCTTTTTAAACCCCGTTCTGCCTTGTATCCTTGGGACACCATTTTAACTATAGAGCGCATCTGCCAGGAGGCACTTACTTCTGTTTGCCTGCACCTTCCACAGACGCCGGACCTCGCCGCACCCGCTCCGCGGGTGCCGCTTCGCAGCGGTTTGGGAAGGAACGGCTGATTGGCACTTCTTGTTGGGGGCAGAACTGAACTTTGCTGAGGGCTGCAGGGCTGCGAGCGTCAGGGACTCCATTACCCAGGAGTCCCTGCGAGACCGATTAACAACTTCCGGTCCGCTCTCCCTGTTGGCCCGCCTACCGCCCTCAACGTTCATTATAAGTAGGCTCAGTTCTCCCGCAGCGCGGGGCAAAGACCGGGCTAAGAGCGGGCCGTTTGAGGCCGTTCGAGGTCAGAGAGGTCTGGGCTGGGCCACCCCCCCTGCCCGGCGCTAGATATATTATCTTATCATTGTGTTTACTGTCATCTGTATAATGTGCACACGGAGTAGCCGTAGTAAAACCGCCATGGCAGTAAGCAAATCCAACGGAACCTTGGATGATTTCCTCACCAAGACTAATTTGGCAATTGATGTGGAAATCAGTAAAATGCAGTACAGGGTTTCGCTGGAATTAGAAGCCGCACGAAGGCTTTCTGAGAACTTAGTCAGTTCCAAGAAATCATCCCTGGGCAATATTGCCTCAGCCTTAACCCCCGAGCGTACAATAGGCCCTCGACCATTGCTAACGTCGGCAGACATCCATTCCGTCCCAACCCCATCCTCACTAGAGTCTTTTTATAATTTATCACCTACTCCTCTACAATCCACTAAGGGTCCCGTACCACAAGTCTGCGAGGCAGGCATAGGCTTCCCCACCAAAACTAACTTGTCTATGACATCAGTTAGTGTTAAGAAAGCTGCCATTTATAAAAAGAAATGTCTTGCTAGATCCATTTATGCACGTAAAAAGGCTAAAATTGCCAGGTCCCAGTTTTTTAATAGTAGAAGATCGTTGGCCACTCACGGGGTAAAGGATGAAGTCTCCAAAACTACCTCTTGCACCTTGGGTGGTGAAGTTGTCTCTGGTTTACGTAGTTCTGTGGTAGATCCTATATTGGGAGTCTCTCCAGTTAAAAATGGAGAGAGACAACCTGAGGGTAGGTTGAGTGGAATTGAGAAAGATAGGGGGGGGTGATGAAGAATTCCTTAAAATTGTTTGGGGTACATTAAAACAATTACTTACCCCCTTGGAACTTAGGCTTTCCCGTATAGAGAATAACTTACTTGAAATGGATAGGACTATAGTCACTTTGGCTAGTCTTAGCCTAAAAGAAATGGAAGCAAAGTTTCCACAGGGTAAGGATCCTACCCCACAGGCCCAGGCATTAGAATTCCTGCCTGTGCCCCCTCCAATATTCAAACCCCTACCCGAGCCCCCCTCTATACCCAAACCCATACCAAAGCCCCGTACCACAGCTGTTAACCAAACTGTTACCACCTCAAGTTTCACAGCAATGAGCACTCTTCCCCCCCAAAGTATAGCCCTCCCCAAGAAAAATTTACAAACTGTTCCACATCATCTCAAACGGCCAGATTTTGTGAATAATCAACCCCGGCAGGCCAGTCGCCCAAATTTTCGTGGGGGGTTTATTGACCTGCCACCCGAAGCTGGGCCCTATGTTATTATACTTGCTGGAGTACCTGTATTGGGTCCGCAAACACAAGAGAACCACCATTCCCTGAAAAACAAAGTCATTCACTGGCTAAATGAAAATAAACAGCTCCCCAACCACCAAAGAAGTCGAGTACTAATGGTACGTAGAGTGCCTTGGGTAGGCCCAACTCACAAGTCTATTACTGGAGATTGTATAGTTGTATCTTTTGCAGACCCCCACACAGCACAGCACCTCTGTGTATGGTCGTCACACGATGTCAACCCCTCAATTGTTGTCAGACCCCTTACTTTTTTTTATCCACCACGGCAGCATTCTGCGATGGAGGGATCTTGGTCAACAGTCCAAAACGCCAGATGGATAGGCCGTAGGGATGGTGGACAAAGCCAACATAACTGGTGGCAAGGGGTACCCACTTCCAATATGTTTGGCTGTTTGGAGGAGGTTGATTGACATGGGGGGATTGATGACATAATGCCCATTGTGGGAGCCTCTTCCCCTCAGGTGATTGCTACATCCACCTCTTTGGTAACATACACAGATTGTCTAACCTCTCCTAAAAGCACTGGTCTAATTTTGGACTCTCTTGATATCCCCGCTAAGACCAGGATAGGGGAGTTGGGCCTAGCGCAGACATCTCCTGCTAACAGTACAGATGATCCAATCAGGGTGGTCTCATGGAACATCGCAGGGCTGCGGGGACGCCTGGACAACGATGGCTGGGTCGATTTTATCGACTGTTATGATATCATCGTTTTCCAGGAAACATGGTCAACAGTCCCCCTATTTAGAGTAGGCTACCTGAATTTTCACAAACCCGTCACACAGGGTCCCAGGGGTAGGGCCTCTGGAGGTCTTACTGTGTGGATTAGAAATAACTTGGGATTTTGTGTTAAGGACATTTTGGTAGAAAATGTCGACCTCCTATGTATCAGTCTGAGTAAAACCAACACTAAGGATTTTCTTTTAATTGATGTCTACGCCCGAGGCTGTCAGGGTGGGAGGAAGCAAATAGTCCTGAATGATCTTGAAAATCTCTTGAAGAAATTCAAAGGTGATCAGTTTGTCATAATAGCAGGCGACCTGAATACCTCATTTGAGCCCATCCTCACCTTGGCTGAAGATGTGGGAACTGAAGAGGATATCGCTTGGAATATTCCCCCGCTAACCATTAGCAAGGGTGTGAGGGGTACTGAGGCAGCACTACACTGGCTGGGTTTCTGCTTGGAGTGGGGTCTTCGGGCAGTTAATGGCCGCACTCCCTCCGACAGTACAGGGACTCAAACCTTTGATAATGGACTGAGTACTAGTCGCATTGACTATATATTGGTCAATATCGAATCCTGGTCACACGTAATAGATATGGTGGTAGAGACAAGGCCAGAGAGTGATCACAACCCTCTTTCCTTGAGACTCAGGGTTCCTGGTCTGGGTGCTCGCCAAATGGAAACAAGTTACCTAACGTCTGACGTAGTCTTGTGTGACAATAGACGGCGAGTCAAATGGTCTAGGGTTATAGATGACCCAGTGGTTATTTGTAAAATAGAGGAGTTGGTTCTTAATGTATGGGGTAGGATGTCCTTATTATCCCCTTCTGGTGGGGTTGATCTTACAATCACTGACCTCCATGAGAAGTGTTTTATGGATCTTAAAAATCTTCTCACTAAGCCATCAAATAATAAGAATGTCAAAGTGCACAAAAAATTGTATAATAAGAGCTGTAGAGATGCTCACAGCAATTTAATAGTAGCTGTCAAAGCCAGGATCACTGCCGACATTAGGAAAGCTAGGCAGCTCTATAAACAAGTACTCTGGGCAGCTAAGCGGGATTGGGATGATTCCTACTGGCTTGATCTCCTCAGAGCCTGCGAGTCATCAAACCAAACGAAATTTTGGACAACCGTTAGATGGGGCAGGGACTCGGATCCCCAAACATCGGTCAACCATGTCTCTGCTCAGGCCTGGGTGGAATTTTTCTCAGCTCAATTCAAAGACACTAATGCCGTGCAAGAACCATTAACCGTACTTGCGTTGAAGGCTATTCCCCCTAAATTGGGGGATAGTCTCTCATTTTCTGTATCAGATACTGTACACGCCCTTGAGTCCGTCCAGTCTGGTAAAGCCCCAGGTTTAGATGCCATACCAGCGGACCTTTTTAAATTAAACCTTGATCTGTGGGTCCCCTACATTACGCTATTGGCTAATAACATCGCTGCCGGGGCAGAGATCCCGCAATCTTGGAAAGGGGCTGAGATACTGCCAGTATACAAAAAAGGTGACCGTTCAATGCCAAACAACTATCGGCCTACAAGCCTGATAGATTCGATCCAGAAAATAGTATCAAGGATGGTTTCAGCAAGAATTCAGGGGTGAATCGAACAGAACAATATACTTTCCCCTATGCAGGCAGGATTTAGATCTGGTACCAGTACCATAGATCAGGTGTTCCGACTTAACATGCTTTTTTGGAAGGTGGTTCTTTTGGGCGGTGGAGTTATCTATGCCGCATTTGTCGATCTCAAGTCGGCTTTTGACTTAGTCCCAAGGGGGAAACTATGGGAGGCTCTTAGACTAATGGGCCTTCCACCAGAACTCCTGGGATTAGTCCGGCGATTACATGAGAATAATTTCACTCAGGTAAGGTGGGGGAGTCAGGGTCAGGTGACCAACAGCTTCCCAGTCCAACGCGGGGTGCGCCAAGGCTGCGTTTTGGCTCCTACCTTGTTCCTCCTATTTATTAACCAGGTAGTCCAATTTTTTAATAACACACAGACAGACGCACCCACCTTGGGTGGATCAAAATATCCCATGTTAATCTTTGCCGACGACACCCTGCTCCTTTCGAAAACTAGGAGCGGGTTACAGGTAGCCCTGAATAGATTTTCAGAGTTCTGCAATAATAACGACTTGCAGATCAATGTTGACAAAACTAAATTTATGGTCTTTTGTAAGAAAACCCCTCCCAAATTTTTGGTTACTCTGAACGGTGTCCCAATTGAGCAGGTCAAGGTTATGACGTACTTGGGTGTGACCCTAGATCACCAATTTAACTGGAACCCCCAATTGGAGACAACAAAACTCAAATTTACTCGCCTCGCAGTTTGTCTATTGCAAGAACAAAAAAAATCCCTTACCAAACGCATCACTCCTGCATTAAAAATCTATGAGGCCAAGGTTAATGCAGCAACTCTGTATGGTGCAGACATTTGGGGATACAAGGACTTGACAGGTTTGGCCACTGCACAGAACAGGTTCCTTCGGAACCTGGTAGGACTCCCGCAGTCCTCACCTATAAAACCTCTGCTATTAGATCTTGGATGCAGACCTCTAGATGAGCTGGCTCAGTTTCGTCTTGTGGCATTATGGCGTCGGCTCTGGACGACTCCGGAGCTTAGCCTTTTTTCACGTGAGTTAGATGAGGTAAAAACACTGTGGGGTGCGCAAAAAATCCCTTGGCTCAGGGAAGTCAAACACATCTTGTACAAAATGGGCCTGCCAGAGCTATGGACAAACCCTGGGGGCTCCAGCTTTCCATCTAAACCCGAGTTTAAGGCCCTTTTCTGGGCCTGGAAAAAATCTATACTGGTGACCCAATCATCGGACAAAAATCTAACTGGTCTATTTCTAACACATAAGGTCACCCCGTCCCTTGAGCCCTATTGGGATTTGATCTGCAAGGTGCTAGATCGCAAACTGTACCATCAGTTTCGTACTGGTACATTGCCTATCAATTCCTTTACTGCAAAGTGGGGGATGAAAGCAAGCGACAAATGTTTTTGGTGTCCCGACCAGGTAGAAAACATTGGTCATCTATTTTTCGGTTGTCCTGCTTATTGTTCCCCTCGAATTAAATGGTTGAAACCCTTATGTGCAATTTTGGATTGTGGGGGACATCGAGAAGCCCTGCTGAAATTACGTGATATTAGATCTGAAATGTTTGTGGTTTGTGTAGCCAAATTTCTGGGATGGGTGTGGTTGATTCGCACAAAGAAATTGAACATACTTTTAAACTAACTGTTATGACTACATATTTTCTTGTACTATTTTTTTGTTAGCAAATTGTGGATGTTAGTGGTACTTTTAACCATGACCGGATTGTATGTTGTCTTTTATGAATTTTTTATTCGAAATAAAGACTAAATGAATGAAATAGTTAACTCACTGCTCATACCTCCTCCCTTGCTGAAAGGTATCCATAGTTGACTGTGTAGACGAAGTGCCCTGTTTGTTGACAAATCTGACTTGCATGATAAGTCTTCATATTACAGTGCGAGGAGAGACTGCCCCTCTCCTGTTACCTGTGTCTCAGATGATGGATGATGGGTGTGCAAATTAGGTTGTGAAAATAGGCTTACCTCTCAGGTCACAGCTCTCCACAGGATGAAAGATGTGCAAGTAAGGTGTGGGGATAAATTTACCTTTATGCTCACACTGGCCTGTCAGCTGAGACATCTCGCCAGAGTAATATATGTGCAAAGTAGGTCATGAGTAGTAGGGTATCAAAATGGAGTATCCTCTCTGCTGAGAACTGTATTATTGTTGATTGGTGTGGATAGTTAAATGTGGGGACACACTCACCTCCCTCTCAGACCTCTCTCCATAGTAGGGTGTGCACAAGTGCAGACTTCGCACCTGAAATCTCTCTCCAGAGTCACCCGCGTATATACTAACATGTGAAAAAAATCAGCCCTCTCCAACCATCAAATCTTCACCAGCTGATAGCAGTGCATAGTAGAATATGAGGATGCTCTGACCTCTGTGCCAAAACCTCTCTGTTGTATGTATGAGAGGTCTGTAAAACTACAGTGAGCACAAGGACTGATATCTCTAGTGATATCTCACTGAAGCATGAGATGTCACCATAGTTGGTATTTACACTATTTTATTGCAATTTTTTTTATGATGATTAGCCTGGGCGACCACCCTTGCGCATGCATGGGCGACTGCGCATGTGCAGTTTTGACCAAGAACGCGATGAAGAGGATGAGGGCAGCCCGGGGACGCTGCAGCTAAGGTAAGGCATTTATATTACGTTTTTACTAATTGTTAATCTGGCGGGTGGGTTGCAGGGGCTGGGCAACTCTGCTCCGCTGTAGAGCGTGCAGAGTTTTGCCTACTCCACATTCTCCACAGAGCGCGGAGTAGGCAAAACTCCGCACACTCTGCGGCCCACCACGGTTAGTTTACGGACTGCTTCTCCTTTCAGACCTCTGTCTCAGATGACCGGTGTACATAGTAGGGTGTGTAGATGGTCTGGTCTCTCCTTTCAGACATCTCTCTCAGATGACGGGTGTGCATAGTAGGGGGTGTGGGTGAACTGGCCTCTTCTTTCAGATCTCTCTCCCAGATGAAAGATGTGCATAAAGGGGTTATGTGGAGCAGCAGACCTCTCCTGTTAGACCTCTCTCTCAGGGGATGGCTGTGCATAGAAGGGTGTGAGGATGGACTGTCCTCTAATTTGAACCCTCTCTGAGTTGACAGGTGTGCATAGTAGGGTGTCTGGAGAGACACTGGCCTCTCCGTTGTGACCTCTCTCTTAGATGACAGGTGTGCATAGTATTCTGTGTCCAGGGACTGCCCTCCCCACTAACACCACTCTCTTTGATGATAGGTGTGCATAGTCGGGTATGGGAAGAGCCTTAACTCTCCTCACAAATCTCACCAAGCCATTGGGCATAAATAGTAGACTGTGATAAACACAATCTCCAATATTACTCCTTCCTATAGTAATAAGTGTGCATACCAGATTGTATTCAAATATCACCTACTCCTTCCTACTTTTCATGACCCCCTGGAGTCTCGCAAGATCGTAATTTTCTTTTTAAAGGAATTAACCTTCTAATCATCACAGTACTGATATCTTACAACCTTCCTCTCAAAAACAAGGATCACAATATGCATTCCTACTAATTAGGCCAGGGCAGAGTTCGCTAAGATCTGCTATGCTGAACTCCACGAAGTGCCAAACCAACTCTGCCACGCTCCGCAGAGTTCCACAAGTGCGATAAGTCAGGCTGCGTGTGCTGATATTTAGTGCCAGGAGTTTGGCCCATGTGAGCAGCACCACTTGCACTTCAAGAAGCAATACTTCTTCCTGCCATTTGAGTAGATGTTCTACTTGAGCGGTAGCTTCCACAACGTGAGTGGCAGGTTTCTCAATGTGAGCGGTAGCAGTCTGCAGCGAATGCCCGCATTGAGAAATCTTGCCTGGAGGTGGTCCAGTGTATGATTTTTCTTGCTTGCGCTTGTCAACTTAATGTTGGTGAGCCGCGCAAGATGGAAAACTCTGCTCTGTGCCCCTTCACGGAGTCATTTGGAATTCCGTGCTCTGCAGGCAAAACTCTGTGAACTTCGCTCGTGGAGCGGAATTTATCGTCCACCCCTGCTACTAATAGAGTGTATTGAGAACTCATCTACTCCTTTATACTATTCAAAATTCTGTAAGAGTCCAACGAGATCGTAAAAACCAGTAAAAAAAATATACATTTATTTTCTTCACAGTAGTTATCCCTGAAGCCAGAATGTGTTGGTTCTGTTGTTGTGACCACACAATAAACAGGTGGAACTGCAAGTGGAGTGCTGCTTGCCTCTGATATGAGGAGCACGTTTGAATTTTTGTTCAGCCCTGCAGTCCGCCTCAGGCATTGCTGCCAAGTGATGGAAGAGATTGATGTTGACGTTTCTTTAGGAGCCACAATAAGTCACAGACTCAGACACACACACACAGGGTAGTTATAGCTATGGTTGTGTTTTCATATTTCCACTAAACTTTTCAAAACTGTGCTCTTGTTTGCCTAGTATGTGCATGGATAGTTTTGGGGTAATTCGTTAAGCAGGGGCAGAAAAAAAGGGTCGCAAAACACATTTTCCCCATTCATTTTTCCATAGGAACTTTAGACACAGCTACAGCCTAAACCTCTAAATAGATTTAGATCAATTTGGCAGAAAGCTAGATGTTGGTCCAAAAAGAGTGCTTTTTGTGGTTTGGTGTAAATCCGTTCAGTAGTTTTTTAGCAATTTAGAGCAATTGATGCTCAAAAACATTCCATTTTTCGCACTGCAAAGTATCCACAAGTTCCACAGATCATACAATGAGATCTGATTTACTGCTACAACGTGAACAATGATGTGGCAGCAGCCATCTTAGGACTCAGGACTTAGTCCTGAGTCCTAGTAAAAAAGCAAAAAAAACATAAGGGAGCAGGGTAGGGAGCCCCTTATCCCCTAGATCTGATGGTGGGGTGCCAGAGGGAACTTGCCTGGGTCCCAAAACATTTTATTAAATTGTGCTGCAAATTCATGGAGGATCTGCGAATCCATGGTAATTTGTTCTTTAAAGTGCCGCTCCCACAAAATAAAAAATACACCACCAGGGCCCAAGACATATAAATATTTAAGGGGAGGGGGCACATGGCCCACCTCACAGAGCCTCTAAGAGGCCCGACATTTTCTTAAAGGGTAGGGGGCGTGTGGCCCTCATCTCAAGCCTAAAAAGGCTCCGGGGACACCATCCCCTGGGGCCCACACCACAGCAAATATGGATGGGGCGTTGCCCCCCTCCCAGAGCTATTCAATAGCTCCGGGGGCCCCATTACCCAGGGGTGGCTCAGAGACTTATGGTCTAAGGTAACTATAACTCACACCCTCACTGTGCACTACTAATTACCAAACATGTCACATCACTCATGACATAGTCTATGACATAATCAATAATATCACTGCAACATTTGCAATAAAATTATTGGTGACAAAACTGATCATGCCGGGGGAGAAAGCTATAGTTACCTTAGAGTGAGAGTTATAGGTACTTAAGATAACTATAACTGCTGAATTATTTTTTTTTGTTTAAAACATTACGTTGTCACTGAAATTTTCACCTAACTATAACATCACTTTAACCTTTATTTATTTAAGTGAAAAATACGTATGTATGTGTGTGTATAAAAGTTAAGAATAATTATTAATTTTATTAAAAATTAAAAATTGTGTGTAATGTAATCTGACATTTTTAGATGACCTACGGGTGGCAAGATGTGTCCATGGTTAGAATGAGTGGCTGCTGGCCCTTTGATCCCTGTTGCCATTGCGAATAGGGTTTAGCAGCAGCTACTGCTGCTATTTTCAAGTGTGTCTTGTTAGGCAGCGAGTTTAACCAAAATGGTGCATTTGTAAAGAGACATGTTTTTCTACTAAGAACCGTAACTAACCAACATTATAAATAAACATCCAAATTCCAATAAAAGCCTTCAGTTAAAAGTATCCAAGGTTAGGATTCAAAACCCCCAAACCACTGAAATTACTCAGCTATGGTTAGGTAAACAACAGTACAGTGCACTAGTGGTACTGGGGACATGAAAAGGGTAGTGTAAATGGGGCTGATGAGAAATGATCGTGCAATGGGAGCCATAGACTATTATTGAGAGGTCAAGAATATATTCATGGGACAGATGCCACAGAAGTCAAGCTCCTTTTGAGCCCATCCATAAAAATGCAGAACTACATGATAATCTCATGCACACCAATACATCTCCAAGTATTGACTCTACATGCTATTACATGATGAGTGCCAACGCGTTGCTGCCTGAACCCTGTAAATGTTCTGCAAGAAAACCTCCTTACTGCCAGCAAGAGACTTCCTTCACTTCCAAGAACCACACTCTATACAAATCATTAACTCTTATTCTCAAAGCTATTACTGGTCAGGCTCCAAACTACCGCCCTAACATGCTAGCATACTACACTCCAACTTAAAATAAACACTCAACCTCAATTTTCTAGTCAACCCCAATCCACCATGGGCTGTATCAACGATTTGAACTTCCTTCCACCCCTCTGCAGTGGTTTTCCCTGCCACAAGACATTTGTCCTAGTCCCTCTACAAGAATTCAAAACATCACCTCCTGCAACTGGAAAGAATGGAATTACAATTTTTCCTCCTTTATTCTGCTGTTACTATGTCACATGTAAGTGTGTATATTTCATTAGTTAGATATGTGTCAGCCTTAGGTGCATGCACGTTTTCTCCAACTACAGTTCCACAAATGGTGCAACTCATCTAAATAACAATTGCCACTTCTCTAAACTTTGTTAACCTTAACACTTTACTCATCTATATATCACCATTGCTGTTGTGTACGGCATTTCTGTCTGAAATGGTACTTCCCTAATTCATTACATAAAATAAAACATCATGTGCACTACTGACAGGAGGTTTTGATTCATAAAGCAACAGGAGCTTATATGTTAAACTTATATTTACAAACTTTGAATTATGCTTTTATATCTAGTTGCTCACATGTTATGATATACAAATACATCTACACTCAAATTATGTGTAAACATATGGTTGTAAAATTATTAGTTGTGACTCAGGACCAGAAAGTTTTGCATTTATTGTATAACACTTTTTTTAAGTAAGTCTTTATTTGCAGTTCTTATAGGGAATCACCCTTTTCGTTTCAGTTGCATTGTAGCATAACCACAAACAAACCCACAGTACATATGTTAGTAATGGCGTTGCATATGTGTAATAAACGTAAATGGTTTCCTGAAATAATTTTTAAAAAACATAGTAGCATATTACCAAGGGCCTCATTGCGCTTTTTGCCGCTAAAGCGCAATTTTTTTATTGCCCTATCAGCAAGTTGTCGCTAATAGCAGTTAGCGACAGTTTTCTGACGAAAGCGACCGGTTTGGGAGCCGCTTTGCATGTCAGCGATATTTATCGCTAATGACATGCAAAGTAGGTGTTCCCGTCCAACAGACCTGAGAAACAGCCGCTAACAGGCCTATCGCCTATTAGCAAGGAGGCCCTGGCCCCGGTAAGCGACGTAAAAAGTCGCGCTAACCGGGGTCATCACCGGATTTCTAACACCTGCTATTTTCATGATTTAGCAATACCTAACATGGGGGGGTGGATTATGCTGATACGACCACAGGGTCATATCAGCAAGGTTATCCCCCTTCCCCATGCAACATCGCTAGTTTTGTCGCAATGTTTGCCCTTCCCTCCCGCTATCGCTGGAATATATATCACCATGGCACTAACTGTTGCTAATATAGCGTTAGCATGGCGATATATTCTAGTGATAGCTGGCAATGGAAATATCCAAATTACAGCCAATGGGGTTTTTGAGGTCTCAGATAAAGAGGGCGCTCTACCTGGTGTGTACGTTGTGAGTGTCTCAAGGACTAGGTAACAGTATGGTGCGTAAGAGCGGACGGAAAAGACCCCTTAACCGTTCAGTAAGAAAATCTGCAAGGACTTTCACAACAATCAAAAACAGCAATGCTCTCGCAACCATAAGCAAGGTGTAACATTGGTAGTTATGTAGCAGTAAACACTATACATATGTAGCTAATAAGTAGACAGATGCAGTTTCTTGGGTATATTCTTAACCTCTTGGATGCTATGGGAATTCCCCTGCTGTGCTGGGATTTCGTGATCCTCATTGGTTTATGACGAGCTGGGCTCGTCATGAGCGTGCGAGGAGGCTACTGCATGACGAGCCCAGCTCGTCATGAGCGTGGAAGGGGTTAAAGTAGATGGTTTAATGACTTCACGACGAGCCAACACATGTTTCGTTGTGTGGAAGTGTTTCACCACAACTCTTCAGGGCTTGGATCCCCTACCGGTACTGTCTTAATACCCACACGTATTAAGCGTATTTTACTCAGCACCCCCGACCCAGTGTGCTAGAGTCTACCAGGCAAACACACATATGTTTCTGGAACTGTTTAACAGTTAAAGACTAACAGCCACATCGACACCATTTGGAATAAATGATTCGGATTTATCGCGAATCAATTTTCTCTTCCGAACCTACATGTATGTAGGTAGTGCCGCAAGCCTTGAAGAGTCGTGGTGAAACACTTCCACACGACGAAACACGTGTCGGCTGGTCGTGAAGTCATTAAACCATCTACTTTAAGAATATACCCAAGAAACTGCATCTGTCTACTTATTAGCTACATATGTATAGTGTTTACTGCTACATAACTACCAATGTTACACCTTGCTTATGGTTGCGAGAGCATTGCTGTTTTTAATGGAAATATCCACTCTAAGCGCGCCCTGCAATATTTTTTGCAGTTTCTTGCTAATATGCCCCATAGGGCATATTACCAAGGGCCTTATCGCCGCTTTAGCTGCACTTTTTGCCGCTAAAGCAGCGTTTTTTTTAGCGCCCTATCAGCAAGCTGTCGCTAACAGCAGTTAGCGACAGATTTCTGACGAAAGTGACCGGTTTGGGTGCCGCTTTGCATGTCAGCGATATTTATCGCTAATGACATGCAAAGTAGGCGTTCCCGACCAACAGACCTGATAAACAGCCACTAACAGGCCTATCGCCTATTAGCAAGGAGGCCCTGGACCCGGTTAGTGATGTAAAAGTCGTGCTAACTGGGGTCATCTCTGGTTTTTTAACACCTGCTAATTTCATGACTTAGCAATACCTAACATGGGGGGGTGGATTATGCTGATATGACCACAGGGTCGTATCAGCAAGGTTTTTCCTCTTCCCCATGCAACATCGCTGGTTTTGTCGCGATGTTGGCCCTACCCTCTTGCTATCGCTAGAATATATATCACGCTAATTGTTGCTAATACAGCGTTAGCGTGGTGATATATTCCATGCGATAGCTGTCGATGAAAATGTTCGCGCTAAGCGTGCTCTGCGATATTTTTCGCAGTTTCTTGCTAATATGGCCCATAATTCTGAATTGACTTCCTACCCATCCCCGGGGTCAGTCACTCATGTTGCATTAGGCTCCAACCTTCCATAATGAATGAGTATAAGGGTAGTTTCTCTTTTCGGGGCACATGTAAGATCAGCATTGGAGATGCTCAGAGTCGCTGGTTTGTTTTGCCCTTCTGGCAGGAACCCCAGGGTGGCTATCTCTGTTCTAATCCACTTAACTACATATTGCATGTGGGTCTGGGGCTGTTTTGGCCTTCTATCCCATTCCTACATTCCTTCTACATATTATCAGTACTAAATCAATAAATTTACAGATCTAACAATTTTTTGGAGTCAGCACCCATCAAAAGAATTTCTTAAACACTCAAGTCCTTTCACAAAAATTCAATCCAAAGAAAAAGTAATGAAAATGAACAGGTCCGGGCTCCACTGATGATCGGAATGTTTTCTTTATTTTTCAATCAAAACATTGAAATCCAGAAACACTATTAATTTTCTTTTTTAGCCAACGCGTTTCGTCACTTAATAGAGACTTCTTCAGGGCTCAAAAAAGTCACAGTTAAATCTGTTTTGAAAAACTATTGACGATTAAGGACATCAATGTACATATACCACTTGACCGCGGACGCTGCTTTTCTCTACTGGCCACCATGCCCTCTACGCCTAAACAACTACCGTGGAATGTTACAGCTTAGATTATCATTTGAAGATTACAGACCTGAAAGAAATATGTACATTGCCTAGTGACTGCTGTCCTAAGGCTGTCTTTCGGAAGAAGCAACTTTAATTTTCTCAGAATTCTGAGGAGAAAAAAGCTTGCAGAGACAACACCACTTATCTGGTCTCCGAATGTGAGTCTGTCATCAACAGTGACCCCCAAGTTCTTCACTTTCTTGACAGGAACTGGGAAAGTACCCAGTTTCTCCGGCCACCAGTCAGGTGTCCAGAGGTGCAAGTTGTTCCAAATATAATAACCTCTTTTTTTCCTGAACTTAGTTTCAGGCAGTTTGATGACATCTACCCTGAAATGGCTTTCATGCAATCGTGGCATCTTATTCCTGTTTTGGCTTATTGGCCAAGTTAGAGGGATAGCACTATTTGTGTGTCATTGGCGTAGGACGTCAGTTGAAACCCATAAGATCTTATTAGGACTGCCAAAAGGGACACATATACATTAAAAAGTGTAGGGCTAAGGGCCGACCCCAGCGGAACTCCACATGGTAGGGAGAAAGGTTATGAACTATTTTTATCCAAATCGACCGTTTGCATTCTATCAGAAAGAAAGAAGTTTAGAACGTTCCAAGCATTGCCTTGAACCCCTGCTTCTGATAGACGGTCCATCAAAACGCAAAGGCATGCAAGGTAAAGGTATACTCATGGTAAACTTTTGCAAGGTAAGTGACTCCACCCTACCCTACCCTAAACTCTAATGTAGTACCACTGCACAACCCTCCCTGACCCCCAGTCCTCTCCCTACAATAACACTACACTACCCTGTACCACCCCCCAACTCTACCCTAAATCCTAAAACACTACCCTACACTACACAAACACCACAACACTACCCTAAACCCTAAAACTCTACCCAAACACAACCCTCCCCCTACCCCCAGTTCAGTCCCTACACTTAAACACTACTCTGCATGACCACCAACACTACCCTAAACCCTAAAACACTACCCTACACTACACAAACACAACAACTCTACCCTAAACCCTAAAACACTACCCCCAGCACGACCCTCCACGCCCCCAGTCCGGTCCTTGCACTTAAATACTACCCTGCACGACCCCCCGACAGTACCCAAAACCCTAAAACACTACCCTACACTACACAAACACCACAACACTACCCTGAACCCTAAATCACTACCCCCTGCACGACACTCCCCCTTCTCCCAGTCTGGTCACTACACTCTAACACTACCCTGCAAGACCCCCCGACACTACCCTAAAACACTACCCTACACTACACAAACCCCACAACACTACCCTAAACCGTAAAACACTACCCCTGCATGACCCCCAGTCCGGCTCCTGCACTCTAACACTACCCTGCACGACCCCCAACATTACCCTAAATCCAAAAACACTACCTTACACTACACAAACACCACAACTCTACCCTAAACCCTAAAACACTACCCCCAGCACGACCCTCCCCCTACCCCCAGTCCGGTCCCTACACTCTAACATTACCCTCCATGACCCCCCCAGACACTACCCTAAATCCTAAAACAGAACCCTACACTACACAAACATTACAGCACTACATAGACACTACCATAAACCCTAAAAGAAAGTAACCCCAAGCACAATCCCCCTTACCTCTATCTCCTCGTGGTTCCCCTCTCCTAGTTCCAGCATCGTCTGAGGGGCGGTGCACGTTGTTGTGAGGAAACGGAACCGCCTCAGTTTCCTCACAACGATGTGGATAGCCAATACATCGCATGCGTTGTAAAAGCGCATGCAATGTAATGGTATGTGTACTAATGGCTATTCGTTGTTAGATTGCATGCGTTGCAACGCATACGATGTAATGACTTTTGGGGTAACAGCCTCGTTGTTAGGCTGTTTACCATATAAACCACTTTTAAACACGTTTTTAATCTCACTCTAAAGCCTAATGTCCCCAAAGGAAAAAAAATGTTTTCTACATCAAGACGTTAAGGCCAAGCAAGTAGGCATTATAGTATAGTTTTGTTCTAGAATGAACCTTCTTTCATCTACTTATAAGTTTTATTCCATTGCCATTTAGCAGAGGAGGATGCGTTTTTTAAATTATTTTACTACAATAGTTAATTTAGCAAATAGTTCCAAGTGGTGAAGAAACAACAATAAACAGTGTTTAAAGTAGGAGTATTTAATAAAGAGTGCACACTGCAGTGGCAGAGAGAGGCAAATGCCTCTGACTGCCACTGATGGAATCCTGACCAAACTGAAGGTCCGGACAGAGTACAGACCACAGCATGAGAACAGTCTACCAAGATAAAGGGCACAGTAAGTCATTACAAGAGGAGACCAGATGGAATGGGGGTCCCTTAATATAGCAGGGTACCCTGATTAGTTTTGCTATTAAATTGCACAGCCCACTAGGCAGATAGAGATTTTCTTTTTCTGCTGCTCTTGGTTACAGTATAGACAGGCTAGTTGTGGTTTGATTCAGCGTTTTCTGGGCCCACTTTCCTTAACATATATGTTCCGCTGACGGATCTTTTTTATATGCACTGAGGGGTGAGAGAGTTAGTATGTTATCTGTCAATATCAATTACCAGTGTAACCCATTTGGCTATAGAATAAGGATCAGGAATCACTAACTATAGTTAGGAAGGTTTATTACAGATTAATAATCAAGTTAAGGCTCACGACTCTTCATCATGATATAAAGTTACAAAATAACAACAGGTAAGCCCATCCTCTGGAAGAAATTGAGGTGAATCAATAGTAGTCAGACAAGCAGTTCAGTCACAGCAATACAAAAGAGCAATACCAGGATTTGGTGCACCAAGAAAAGTCTAAAGTTCTCCCGTCTATACATTGAGTGCTCCAAATCTCCTTAATAAGAGTCCAAGCCAAGAGGATAGCTCTGTACCCTAAAAGATCTAAAAAATCAGGGAGTTTCCATAAAGGAAATTTGAACAAGGCAAGGAAAAATTAAGTAGATAGGTGTGAGCATTTCAGAAGCTCGGTCAGTGCCTTGAGACACTCACGGCTGAGTAGCCTCGTTATATAAACTCCTGATTGATTGATTGATTGATTGATTGATTGAGTCTTCTCTGGGTCAGAGACAAGCATTAGCCTAAACCTCACTTAGGAAAGATTCCAAGGTAAGCATAGAGGCCTGAACCTTTCAAAGTGTTTAAGCATTCAGGGGTAAGTCTCAGAAGGAATGTCAAAAGGAATCTGAACTCCAATAGTAAGAACACTAAGTTAAAACAAACAAGCATTTTCTGGGTAAGACACCTTTGTACGTATCAGGGGTCCATTTCTCATGTTGTAGACTGCAACATCAGAGAAAAGATGGGAACAGCATCTTCTCATGAACAGGTTAGATCGCAATATTGCTGAATAGGGCTTCCAGTTGACGCTCTGGCTCCTTGTGTTCTTTTCCTCAATGGCCTCTGCTCAGGCTGTCTCCTCTAACGCTAGTACAGCAATGTATCTAGTCTCAAACTAAAAATGCACATGAATACCTGCAAGAAATGTCACGTTATCAGAAAATTGAAAACAGTACTTCTGCAGCATGGTGAAATACAGGCCTAGTCAAGACAAGTTAGCATTAAATCAATGGTGCACATTTAATATGCCTGTTTACATTTAAGCACAACCGAATATACGTTTCTAGTTCATTTGATTTACATTACATATAACATACAGTGAAATCTTTTAAAATAATCACGTGGAAGTATGGATAGAAACTACATTTAAATCAAATATGTGAAATATTAATGCACAGATTACATGCTCTCTTTATTATTTTAAGTGAAATCACATTCTACATATATGAGGATGGTTTCTATTTAGTTTGCTAATCAATAAAGGTTCCTGAAAGTATTAATGCACACATTCTGAAAGTCAAATTTTGACTGTATAGTGGGTGCTTTATCTACTAAGTAAGGACGGTTTATTTCACCAAGACTTCAAATAATATCAGTTATGGTAAACACACACAATTTGAGTATCCTCTAACCCTACAGTAAATGTGTTGCATCAACAAGAATTACCTTAAAAAACAAGAGACCAGAGGCGTTTGGCAAAACAGAAATAGCTCAGTTAATTAAACTTTGCACCCGGGAGATCAGTTACAGACATAGGGTCTGAGGACTGGCTCACTTTATAGTCGATCTGTGGCTCTCTTAAATACAGTTTATCATAAGCAATACAATGTTTCCGGCGATACTTATTTGGTGAGGAATATGAGTTGCTACCTTTGAAGTCATAAATAATTGTCTAATGGATAATACAGATGGGTCTTGACCTTGCGTGGACACAATGCAACCAGTGGGTAGCATGTCCAGATGTCCAGCATGGGGAGCACGTGCTCACTGCATATGCTGTGTTCTGATTGGCTATATTTTCCTAACTTATGTGGCATCTGAATATATGGTCATGTGGGTTTTTTGGGGCAAATCTCCTTTGACCATTGTAGTGTTGCTGCGCTTACCTATAGGATTGATTTAGGGTTTCCTGTCTGTGTGTTTGTCTGCTGGCTATAATCATTACACAAGATAGATTGGGAAAAAAAGGTGGTGGAGTGGCAGTGATATTCAGGGACCACCTTATGTGTCTCGTTGAACCTATCACTGTCTATACTGAACACCAGACCCTACCATTCAAAGTACTTTTTGAGGGCCTTACCATCATAGCCGGGGCTGTGATATATAATCCCCCAGGGCAACAAACCAGCCTGGGCGCCAAACTACTGAATCAATTGTTGCCACTTTGTCTAAAAAACAAACACTACATGGTTGTTGGCGACTTCAACATCCACTACGAAAAACCGGATGCCCCAGGATCTTCCCAATTAGAATATGACATGGGAATCCTGCAACTAAGACAGTGGATAGTGGGCCCCACGCATTCAGCCGGCCACACTTTAGACCTTCTATTCACCAATATTGAATCCACCGATATAAGAGGAATCCTTCCCTTATCCTGGTCGGATCACTCCATGATTGCCTTTTCATTCAAACTTCCCGGGAAACCTTTGAAGCCTAGAACTATCCTCTCCACTGCCAACAGAGCCTGGAGGCTAATCAATGAAGCAAATTTCCAGAATTATTTTCCCGCAACGGACGCTACATCATTGGACGACTCCCCTGTCTGTAAAGACGTCACTCTATTAGATGCCGGAATACGGCAATCGCTAGACAAACTAGCCCCCTTGCGAGAATCAAGGATAAGAACCAAAACCGCAACTGAGAAATGGTACACCCCCCATTTAAAAGATCTTAAAAAACAATGCCAAAAAAATGAACACTCATGGAGACAGACGAAAGGGAATGAAGCAAGAATTAACTACGTCAGCAAACGCAAACAATACATCTCGGCCATAAAAAATGCAAAAAAGGCCTATTTCACACAACGCATCCACGAGAACAGTAACTCAGCAAAAGAACTGTTCAGAATAGTGAAGGAACTCAGCAAACCGTCCAGCACCTCACAAACTCTCACCCCTTCAACCGAAGCTTGTGAGCGCATCAGCACTTTTTTTCCCGATAAAATAAAGACAATATATTCCACTTTCTCTCCCCTAAATACCCCTAGCACTCCAATCAATCCGGGTAAGTCTACCCTGACATCAGAAAGATGTAACGACCAAGTAGACTCAGGTAATGCACCTTGTCTAACCAGCTTTGAACCACTTTCCGAAGAAGAGGTATTAGCGGTACTGAATACAATTAAATCCGGATCTCCCTCGGACCCCTGCCCTCATTTCGTATTCTCCAAAATTGCACCCACGCTCTGTCCCCTTATCACCCAGCTTTTTAATAGCCACTGCTATCTTCCCTGAGGCCTGGAAGCACGCCTCCGTGACTCCCCTTCTGAAGAAGGCAGGAGCCGATATCTCAAACCCAGAGAACTACAGACCTATCTCCCAGCTCCCCTATCTCTCCAAAGCCCTGGAGAAGCTGGTCAACACACAACTGACCAGGTATCTGGAAAATAACTCTGTTCTGGATCCCTCCCAAACCGGCTTTAGAGCTAACAATAGCACCGAGGCAACATTGCTGGCAGTGTCGGACAGTATCAGATCCTCCACAGATTAAGGGGGATCGGTGGCACTGATACTGCTTGACCTGTCAGCGGCGTTTGACACGGTATCCCACCAATGCCTGCTGAATACACTCCTGAGCAAAGGAGTGCAGTCGACAGCATTGAATTGGATCCAATCTTTTCTAAGCAAACGTACCCAGGCAGTGCATATGGGCCAGTTCCACTCAAAACCCAACCCCATCGGCTGTGGGGTCCCTCAGGGGGCTTCATTGAGCCCCACTCTTTTCAATGTCTATATTTCATCTCTTGCCGACATTGGAAGGAAGTGGAGCATCGGCATCTGCTCGTATGCCGATGATACACAGCTGATGGTGGCCATGGACGAAAGACCTGAGATAACAAAGAAAAAGCTACATGACTCTCTCTCTGAGATGGCCCTATGGATGCACAACCACTGTTTAAAATTAAACGCTGGCAAATCAGAGATTCTCCTGTTTGGGGGAGCCAGACGAGTATGGGATGCCACATGGTGGCCACCCTCATTGGGACAGGCTCCTACCCCAAAACAACATGCACGAAACCTGGGAATCATCATGGACGACGCCTTATCCATGAAGGATCACGTCCGCTCCCTCTGGGGCAGGGGTTTTGCCATATTAAAACTCCTCGCAAAGATATTCCCTTGGATACCCCTGGACTGTAGAAGATCAGTCACACAGGCCCTATTTGTCAGCCGCCTGGACTATGGCAACGCGCTATTTGATGGGATGAATGAACAACTTTTCTCCCGCCTACAGGTCCTGCAAAATCAGGCGGCCAAACTGGTCTGCAGTAAAGGCAAACGAGACTCCGCATCGGAATGCCTCAAGAAACTCCACTGGCTCCCGATGCGTCAGAGGGCTGCCTTCAAACTACTTAGCCATGCGCACAGAGCTCTACACAAAACTGGCCCTACAATCCTTCAAGGGAAGATCGATTTCTATATCCCCAAAAGGAATCTACGATCGAGTCAATCAGCTCTGGCCAAACCGAAACGAATCTATAAAGTCAGAACACTTTCTCCTACCTGGCAGAGCACTTTCTCCTACCTGGCAGCTAAGAGGTGGAATGATCTACCCAATGATCTAAGACACACCACAAACTACCTCCAGTTTCGAAAAAAACTGAAAACACACCTTTTCCCTAAAACATAACTCTTCTGCATAGGCCTTCAGTAGTTCCTTGGTTCATAGCGCCGTGATATCCCCTGGGATGAGTGTTGAGCTTTATAAATAAATTAAATTATTAATTATAATTATAGGCTACCCCACCTGTGACCTGTCAATCAATAACATTGGGGATTAGGTCTCAGTGCTGTCCTGACAACTTATTTGCGAGTCGGGGTTGATGTGGATTTCACAGCAGGAGAGTTAGTTAATAAAGATACAATCACATTCACCTAAATTAATGTATCCTTTATCATATCAGCATCAGCTTTTTCCATATTAACAAATGCACTCTTTATTAGTGTTGTTAAGTGCAACACTTATGATAAGGCTGGTTCCACTATAGAAATTTTAACATGGATCTTCAGGTCGATGTCTCTTGTTACCTGCTGAGAAGCGTAAAGGGGAGAAAACAATGCTTACAGTTTCATTTTCTAATGAAATCAGAACTCAAGGACCACAGACTCCAGACTCTAACCAGTTTAGGGGGTTTATTACAAAGCCAAATACAACTGAATATACAAGCACCTCAAGATGAGGTTGTAGAAATACATAGGAACTAATACAAAACCAAACCTACGCAATAATCTACTCCTGTGGAGCATGAAGAGAATGAACAATTCTAAAAATAGGACACTAGCAAGAACTGCTCCTACATTTAAGTTAGACTTCATTAGTCTCTAAAAGGAAAAAGAAATCATTAAACTGTCCCTACACTATCTCTAAGGTGACATCCCTACTTAGCATTTCCCAGGCAAAGTCAGTAAAAGTTGTCAGCTTGTGAAGACTTCCTAAGAAGTACATTCACAGAGTAAATAAGCTGCAGAGCTCGTTCTAAGATGCTCCTCTAAGTTAGTCTATGACACCCTCCTCCTAACTCATCCTGTCTCCTTCTACCTCTCTAACTCTTCTCCTTCTGCCTCTCCTCCCTCGGGGCACTATCCCCAATACAAAATGCAAAAATATAGAACACGCCCATGGATCACCTTACTAACGGACACCTTCTCCTGGGTAGTTTTCCACTGTCTTCTCTGTGTGGACACCGATGGCCTTGGTTCCCAAGCCTCCTCAGCGGCAAAGAACACCGGCTCCCAATTATTGACATTCCTTATACAATGTTGCATCTCTCCTCCATGCCTAACTCCTAAAACAAAAGGCATTAGATCTAACTAACAAAGACAGCTTTTTCCACCTGCAACTGAAACGTGAGAGCAGAACATCCTTGCATACACATGAAACTTGCTGACTACTTCTAAATGCGAGAGCACACCAGGGAAAAATACATTTTCAGGCCTACACAGTTTGGCCAATGTAAGAATAAATGAATTGGCCTTTCGTATTCCAACGTGAACATTTAATTTAGGCCTTTACGCATCAAATTAATAACTCGAGTAAATAGTGCTTTACACTACAGCATGTGAAATCAATACACATTAAACCTTCACATTATTTCTTCGTGCAATCTTGATCGTGGTGCACCTTTAACTAAAATGCATTTCATTACACAGAAACCTCTAATTAAGCAATTGCAGCATACTAAAGATTACACTTTCAGTAATGAAAATCATTTCATTTGTCTTTGCATGGCACAATACATTTCTATCGTTAATATCACCTCATTATTACACCACGTTTCTAATAATCACACGTTAATACAACACAAGAATATATGCGGGTGCTGACTATCCATGATTATAATGAACCCCTACAATTTTAGAGCACCATCACGCTCTATCACTTACATTAATCGTTAAACCACACAAGAAACATGTGCTGAGTGCACGTTCATGTCATGTATTCATTAAGGATTTGTGACATAGCAGTGATGTGTAAAGGGTGGAAAACTTTGCGCTGCACCAAGTTCAAGGACATGATCTTCATACAAGCCCCTAGAGATACTAAGGTAGAAGTTAATTTCTTTATTACATGTTGGGCGCTTAAATTACATCAACAGCAGTTAAGTCCTGTCATGGCTCAATCCTCCCTCTAACTTTCTCCAGTTCTGGCTTCCACTCCACATCACACACTTACATTCTATTACATCATTCACCCTTAACATTCCAGACACTAGCTCAGAAGTAAAGAAATAGGGATGCACAGGAAACTACAGTAGCATTACGACGATTCAATTCTGCTTTTTAGTGATCTTCCTGCATACACTTTTCCATCCAGGATTGATATGCACTGAATATCAGAGTGAGTTATACAAAGGCCAATAAAATCGCTTTCAAATATTCAAAATTACAAAATAATGCCTTGGGTTTTAGCAATGTGTTGTGTTTAAGTGTGCTTTGAGTAGTGAACCACCAATTTGTTTTCAGATGGGATTAAGCAAACAAAAGTAAAGCTGCACAACTATTTGAGTGTTTTGCTTTCATAGAAGATAATGCCAACAAAACACTTTGGGATACAAATCAATAATGATGGTAATATTTTGGATAGGATTGAAGGGTTTAAGCATTCGATCAGAAGAGGTAATCCAGAGACATCAATGAAGATGTATGGGGCCATACTCAACCCCTTTAAGACTATAGGTTTCTGTGAGAAGGTAAATATAGGATACTCACGAAACCAAGTTCTGGAGCTCACATACCTGGATAGGAGAACAGACAGGTTTCAGAAAGTGATAATAAATGCAACAGGAGGAAAGGTTCAGAACGCTGAGAAATCCAGTGAGGACTATTGGTGAGGATAAGGGGACATGGCCTGTAGTTTTGTAGGAGGCAGAGCCACATGAAAGGAGAACCAATAGTGGAGAGGGAAGGAAAGTGCCAGGAATTTCCTTCAACAATCAATGAGAATGGAAGGGGAAGGACAGAGAAAGGAAGGGGAGGGGCATTGGGCTACAAACAAAACAGGTTTCTATCAGTAGAGATGGAAAGTGACTAAACGGCAACACCTTTCTTAGCCATAGGTGTTTCTTCTTTCCATGCAAGTGCAAAGAAGGGGGTGACACTGTCTATACAGCAACAACCTTCCTTATCATAGATCCTTCTTCTTTCCAGGGGGAAGGTGCTAGAGCCTGCCATAAATTAGAGTACCGGAAGTGAGAAACCAGAAGAAGGAGCCCAACTCATGAGTGCCAAGGGATGACTTTCAAGCACATGATAAAGGTCAAAACCAAGGAGGACAAAGCCTAGAGAGTATGAGATTAATGAACTGGGAATTATAGGCCAGGCTACAGCAACATCGCGCACTGTAAAGATTAACGGTGTGAGGAAAAGTCTCATGAACGCCGATATGCCATGAAGGGGCCTAAATCTGTGCATGGACAATACATCTGTAATAAATATGTCACAGCACAACCTTTCTGCGGATCTGTCATTTACAAATCGGGAGATCTCATGCATGCTGTATTTCTTGCTTGCCTTGTTGGCATTTTGTGTAGGCTTTATTTTTCTGTAAATCTATAAAATCTTTGAGTGTTGAGAGAAGTACCCCATTTGCTTCCTTCTAGACAGTTTTGGGTGTTTGGCCTCATGGCACAAACTCACTGAACATATTGTTCCTGTACTGGTTGGAGTTAAGAATAAAGGGGGACCTGTAATGTTCAAAGACATTTTACAACTCTGCCTAAATGGCTTGTCACAGAGAAAACTCATTAGTTGGGGCATTGTTATATTGTGTATTGGCTGTCCTCATTTTAAAGTATCTTTTGAGTTGGGCAACTTATCCATTTGTCATTCTTTTTTAATAAGAATCGTCTTGTAAAAAGAAAGAGTGGGAATCATACCAAACTAATCATGATTGTAAAATTATCAGTGCTCATTTTAACTCCTGTGTGAGTCAAATAATATAACAAATACCTAGCTGAATACTTTTAGGAGGGATCCATGCATGTGTTGCAAATTGTCTTGAACCAAACTATTTTATAGCGTTTGAAGGGTCTAGGGGAGGATAATCAGGAGATACTCTTTAATTGTCAGTGTTCGCTTCTGTGTAATCAGTCTTTGCAACACGTCATGTTTGGAAGTGAGATGTTTACTTCCAGTAGTAGCCAGATTAAAACCATTATTCAGCACAGGTTGGGTAGTGTCATGTCCTCTAAGAAAGGACATTGTCATATAAGTAGGTCAGTGGTCTAGCTAGCCCTGACAGAAGTGAGATGCCATGAACTTCTGGGATCCCTCTCACTACATCGAGGGAATCAGAGAGAAGAGGATGTGTGGAGAGTAGATCCACATCAGTATGTCATGGAAAAGAGCTGAGGAATTAATAATGATGAGATAATTGCCTTACTCCAGGTACTGTCTTTTATACCGAGTGTTATGCTTGCCAGTGGTATGAAGAGAAAACAATCCAGTACAGGGCACGGTGAAGTACTGCAAATGAATTTTTTTTCTTCAAATAAACAGATTAGAGAAAGTGGTGATTGTAAGAAAATGTAACAGAACGTTTTGTGAACAAAATCATAAAGATATGTAATGATAATAAATTGTAAAAAAACAAAACAGTGTAAGACTAAAACATTAGAGGGTGTCTTGACTTTTTGGTTTCTGTATTTATATCTGCCTCTTTGCCCTCAATAAAATCAAGAATTTTCTTAGTGATGACTGTAGAAATAAATCAGTTAGATGCCAACTTGTATGCTACATCCTGCAATGTTTTGTGTGCTAAGGATTAGGATGTATACTCCTGGCTTTACATTGATCCCTTGTTAGTGTTGCCTTATAAATCTCATGCCAACATTTCTACTCTGTCTGCTGCTTTTGTTGGTCCATGCCACATGCGTCCAGTCTTAAAAAACGGCAATCGCTTTTGAAGTTCACAAATTTAACTTTGTGATTAAGGCACGCCCAACAAAAAGCAAATAACCACATTCAGTTTGCCCCAGACACGTCAAGTATGAACACACATAAATCATTCACAGCTAATTTATGTTCACACATATTTGTATGTGTGCAAACATTCCTGTGGACAGTTCACCTGCCAGGCTTTAGCAGTTTACATATTAATCAGGGGAATATATTTAGGAACATCATTGACAAAGAACTACATAATTTAAACTTTGGCTTCCTGTCTTCTTTCGCAGTATCTTCACAGACTATGACATTTTCCAAAGTCCTGTTTACAATGTAAGAATTTGGGAATTCTTGGACTAAATGAAACAGTTGCTGGTGCCGCGATGCTCTACAAAAAGAAATAACCTACAGGCTTCACAGATGCAGCTGATTCATTGGTTCTTGGGGGTTAGTGTAACAACCAATAAGAATAGAAATAGAAACACGTTATAGAACATGACAAGAACCTTTTCCAAAGGGAAAACTCCCTCATGGAAAATCTCCAGCATTCTCTAACAGAATAAGGAAACACATTAATTGCTAAAGAAGGGGGAATGAATGTGTAAAGTTCAGCCCTAGGAGAATATTGAAAGGTAATCAATGAAGATAGATAATTCTAAACTGGGCTATTAAATAAAATTATATTTATTTTACCTAATGAGCACTAAGAGTTTCCTATCACCCCTTTTGCCATAAACCCCATTCCTTGTTCAGCATTTCTCCTAGATAACCGTGGGTCTGTGTGTGTGTGTGTGTGTGTGTGCATGTACGCATGTGTACGCGCTCGTGAGTGCGTGTGTGTGTCCCCATCCTCAGGGGAAAGCATTATGCATGGTGAACTTGATGATAGACAATAGCCCGAAGAGGATTGGGGACCAAGGTCGCCCTCCAAAAGGAGTATTTTCCATGCCCTGTGTGGAGGGTGGATTTCCTCAAGTAAAGTTATTATTCAGACTCTGATTGGAACCTGGAAAAAAACAGTGGACTACAATCACACTCTAATGCAAATAGAGATTCTGCCAACAGAGCGCCGACAAACTAAATATTTATTTAACTAAATATAAAAAAAATCCCAAACCAC
The DNA here is from genome assembly GCF_964261635.1 of Lissotriton helveticus. Lineage (NCBI taxonomy): Eukaryota > Metazoa > Chordata > Amphibia > Caudata > Salamandridae > Lissotriton > Lissotriton helveticus. Next base: position 426,954,838 of record NC_136069.1, on the reverse strand, counting down.
ATTTGAAATCTCGAACCACAGCCTTGCTTATGTGATCAAATTAAGAATACATAGATTCCAACTCCAACCACCTGCCCTAGGGACACGGATCAAGCCGGATGAGCCACCATCGATAGGAACCACAAAGACTTAAAGAGGGGACACATGTAGAAGCTTTCCCAAGGAGTGACAAAATACAGCAACGCTGGAACTGGGGAAGGGGATGGGTGAGGTTTCTGAACCGACTATGCACCAGAGCCCATCAATAGTTTCCGGTGCCCCATGTCTGATGAAGCTGTGTTATTGCTACTGGGTTGGCTCTGTCACAGGGCAGGCAAATATTTACATATGAAAAAGGGGGCTCATTCATAAAGAAAGTGTGATCTATTATCGATTTAAGATATTTGTGAAGTTTGCTTTTGTCTACTTTGTGAATTTTTTAAACTTCACCAACTTCATGTTGACAAAGATAAAGAAATATTGGCAAAGCCAATAGTTCTGGCCTTTAGGATTTGATTGCCAATCTTACCATGCAAGCAGGACTGACCATGCCCAGGCAGCCATCTTAGGCTTTTTGCCATAGTTTAAGATTCTTTATCGTCCTAAGACAATTGCTGCATTTAGAAGCAACTCGAGGAGAGAGGTGGTAAGGTGGCAGAGTGTGAAGATACAGAGTGGGTAAGGGGTCACAGAATGGTACAGTGAAAGCTATTTATTAAGTGGTACAGTGTGAGTGAGGTGACACCGAGTGGTGAAGAGGGACTATAGCTGGGGAGGGGAGGAGAGTGGGTGTTGGCATAAACTTAGATAGGAGACCACAGAGCCAGTATGCCTGTGGTCAAAATTACAGATCTGGGGACAGACACAGAAGAGCAAGAAGTTAAAGAGCCCAGGTTGAAAGAATAGTGAGAAAAAAGAGGAATATTTGCTAAAGTCCGAAAGCTGCGAAGGTGGAAATGGAGTATGATGCAGAACATCACGGCTGCTCTCCAACTCAGCCCGAACAAACACTAAAGTGTCTCTTACATCAACGAGATACCAGGGCCCAGGGAGCAGTCGGCAGCAATGGTACAGGTATTATGTGGTTACAGGCCAACACAAGATTATGGGATAGCCTTGGAATTCAGTGTCAATTGCACCCCCAGCAGACACGGCTGCCATCTTACACCACCAGGTGGGAGCTCAGCCTAGACCATGTTGGATCAGGTGCTTCTGTCTGGTGCCCAAGAGACAGAAGTCCCAACCCCAGCAATGGCAGCTTTATAGCCAGGCCCCTGCCAGTGGCAAAGATGAGGAGGTTCTGAAACAGATTTTGCGGGACTGGCCCCTGGCTGACCTTCCCTCCTCATCGGATCCTGGGAGGAATCCCCTCCACAACTAAGCCTGCAGTATGGACAGAGGTGGCTAGGGGTTGTATGATAGCGACACGAGTGGATACATCTTGCGTGCCTCTACGATACAGCCTAAACCATGAATGCACCTTAACCACACATTCCTTTACCGCGGATACCTCTACCACATAATTTTGTGGTAAAGGCATGAATGGTAAAGGGGGATGCATGACTAAGGTGGTGACCCCCCACCCTAAACTACAAACTGCCCCTTGCTCCCCCTCCCTGCCCTGAGGTCCGAATACTCCAGCCCCCTCCCAACCCCCATGCTGTCCCTAAAACTACCTTAACCCCTTCCACTGCCAGTAGGCCTAATATCCTAAAACCTAATGAAAAAACTACCCCGAACCTCCCACTGCCCTGAAAACTGCCCTGACCCCCCAGTCCTGAAAACCACCCCTGACCCCCCAGTCCTGAAAACCACCCCTGACCCCCAGCCCTGAAAACTAACCTCGAACCCCCAGCCCTGAAAACTACCTCTGACCCCCAAGCCCTAAAACTACCCCGACCAACCCAGCCCAGACAACTACCCCAACCCCCAGCCCTAAAAACTAGCCCTGAAACTCGCCAGCCCAGAAAACTACCCAGATCCCCCTGCCTAGAAAACTACCCAACCCCCTGGCCCAGAAAATGAACTCCGCCCCCCCCGCCCGAGAACTACCCCCAGCCCAGAAAACTACCCCAACCCCCTGCCCAGAACACTACTCCAAACCCCTACCCAGCCCAGAAAACTACTGACCCCCTCCCAGCCCAGAAAACGACACTTACCTCACTGATGTAGAGTGCCACTCGGGCGCTCCTCTACTTTGTATCCACATACACACGCATCCCCACACCCCTCGGGGCGGGCCCGCGCCGAGGGGATAAATAAACCTGCGGAAGACCGCTCGGGGTCTTCCCGCCTACACCCAGTATGACCAGTGTGGCGTCTCATTCATTACATAAAGCCAGGGCCTGCATATAGCAGGGCAGCCCTCCACATTGGCGATGAGGCCGGTACATAACCACGTGTGCCTACACACTCCGAGGTGCGCGGTGCCCACCCGCGATTGTCCTGCCCACGCACGCGCCGGGTGTGGAGAGAGGGCGCGAGGGCCCCAGCGTGCCAGATTCAGCCTGCGGCTGTCTGACTACCGGCGCGGGCCTGCCCACGCGTCTCCCGCCGGAGAGAACGCTTTCAGCTGGCGGGCCCCCGGTTCTGCTGCGGCGCTTGGGTGAGTGCGACGCGCAACCCTCCCCAAGCCCACGCTGCTGAGTACTGTCCCCGCTGCGGCCTACCTGAGTTCCAGGCACTTCCAGAGGCCCCGCCATCCCGGAACAGCCCGCTCTGCCACAAGCGGCCAAAGACGCCGACGAGCCTGAAGCAGGAGGCCCCGGCCGGGGTTGCACTCCGTGGTGCCTGCGTGTGCGAGCACGGCCCCCCTCCCCACCACATGCGAGGCAGAAGCGCCCGTGTTACACGCTCGGTGTCGGTGGCGGAGTGCGAGAGGCCTGTTGAGCAACAGAGGCCAGGCGGGACCACGCACTGCACAGAGTTGAACTCGCATCAAGCATTGGCAGCACCAAACATCCTAACTTTGCACAGGAAAGAGGGGGAAACAGACGGGCGAAAAATAAAAATAAAAGAGAAAACTTTGCTTTGGGGGCACAGAGGCATAGGTAGTGCGAGGGCTCGTGCAAGCTCACCCACCAGCACACACGGTGCCCTGCATGCCCTGAGGCCGGATATCAACGTGCGCCAGCGAGAAAAGGTGTCGCACCCTGCAGGGAGCCAGTGTCGCAGGGCGAGACCGCGTACGTCCATTTTAGCGCCAGGGAGGTAGAGCGCAGCCATTGACGCAGAACACAAAGGAGCTACGCCCAACCACATCACGGCACCGCTATGAGTGTCCAAGCGCCGGCAGCTACGGCGGCAGCGCCAGCGGCCACAGCCGCACAGCAGGGAGCTGGAGGTAACCCGGGGCCTGCGCCGAGGCCCCCGTCACCGACGAACGCCCACACTGCAGTCGCACCTCTGCCCCCATTTAGCGAATCCGCCGACCTGGCTACTGCAGCCCCCAGATGGAAGGCATGGGTGGGGAGACCCAACCACTACTTCAAAGGGACCCGAGAAACCGATGGGACAGTCAAGAGGTCAGTCCTCATCTACTATGGGGGAGAGGAAATTTACGATCTGTTCGAAACACTCCCGAACACCGGAGAAGATGACGACTATGATGCGGCGGTCAATGCGCTGAACGCCCATTTCGACCCACAACTCAACAATGACTTTGAAAAATTTAAATTCAAAAGGGCCTGGCAGACTCAATCCGAATCCGTAGACATGTTCTACGCAAGACTCCGCCGGCTAGCTAGCACGTGCCCGTTTAGAGAGCCGAGAGAAGCGATCCGAGACCAGATCATCGTAGGATGTCGGTCCAAGCTACTGAGAAAACTGATACTACGCCAGCCGGGCATTTCCCTCGACGAGATCCTGGTCTTGGCTCGGTCGCACAAACTGTCCGATGCCAGGGCGGAAGTGATGGAAGCAGCCCTGCATTCCCCCGTGGCCACTCCGTCGACAGCCCGGCTCCCTCCGATCAAAGAAGAAAAGGTGGACGCCATCCAGAGGAGACCCGCCCAAACGCGTCAAGCGCCGAGATCCACGCAAAAGAACCAATGCGGATACTGCGGAGAAGACCACCCTGCAGAAGCCACGTGTGGGGCCAGGGAAAAGATATGCTCCCGCTGTGGGCGGCCAAACCATTACACCAATGTGTGCCGAGGAGGATGCTTTTGAGCAACTACGCCCAGGACCAGAAGCATGTTGCAGCGTGTCCGTCAAATATCGCTGGAAGAACAAGCACCACCACCGGACGATGAAGCTCAAGGAAAACGCTCTATGTATGAGGACGACGATGACGAGGAGGTGTTTGCCATCTCGTATGTCAACCGGGCAGGCACCAAGAGACGTCCCCCACCAATGTGCTCAGTCACCATTGATGGCAGCAACGTTCAGGCGCTAATAGACACAGGTGCGTCTGTAAATGTAATGGACTCAGAGCAGTATGAGAAGCTCTCGCCCAAACCGGCACTCGCGCCGTCGAGCGCAAGAATCTACACTTACGGAGGCCCCGACCCCCTGCCGCTGCGAGGGGTCATCCAAACCACCATCTTGAGCAGGAAACTCTCCACGAAGGCTAAGTTCCATGTGACGGAAAGCAAGAAAGGGACTTTGCTCAGTTGCCACACGGCAGAAGATCTAGAGCTTGTATTCTTTGCAAACCAAGTCCGCGAATCCCACGCGGAGGCCCTGCTTGAAAGGTTTCCAGAACTATTCCAGGGACTGGGAAAACTGAAAGGAAGAAAATTCCGACTACACATCGACAAATCGGTACGACCTGTAGCCCTCCGGCACCGGCCCGTGCCCTTCAATCTCAGACCGCAGGTGGAGGAAGAACTCAGAAAATTGGAGGAACTGGGGGTGATAGAGAAGGTGTCCGGACCCACGCCATGGGTATCCCCCCTCATAGTAGCCCCCAAGCCCAAGCAACCGGGAGCGATTCGACTATGCGTCGACATGAGGTTGCCCAATACGGCGGTGAAGCGGGAGCGGCACATCACCCCGACCATGGATGACATAGTGGCGGACCTAAATGGCGCAAAGTGGTTCTCCAAGCTCGATCTGAATGCGGGCTACCATCAGCTGGAGTTGGAACCGGAAAGCAGATACATAACCACTTTCTCGATGCACGTGGGGCTACGCCGCTACCGAAGACTTAGCTTTGGGGTTTTTTCCGCCGCGGAAGTTTGTCAAAACGCCATTCGTGAGGTGCTATCGGGACTGAGCGGCGTCATCAACCTCTGTGACGATATCCTGGTATACTCTGACACCCTGGAGGAGCATCATGCACACCTGAGAGCGACCCTGCAACGAATAGTAGACAGCGGTCTGACCCTACATAAATCCAAATGCTCTTTCTACCAGGAGAGCATAGACTTTTTCGGGTACACATTCACGCGAGAAGGGCTCAAGGTAGATCCCAAGAAGGCGGAGGCGATCCGAGCAGCGAGCACCCCATGGAATCCCACCGAAGTGAGGAGCTTCCTGGGCATGGCCACATACTGTGGCTGATTCATTCAGAATCTGGCGGCCATGTCAGAGCCCCTTAGGACCCTCACGCATCAAGACCGAAAGTGGGAATGGTCGGTAGCCACCAACAAGGCGTTCCATGACATCAAGACCAGCCTGCTTGACAAGATGGTGATGGCGTACTTCCAGCCCCAACGCAAAACGGAACTGGTCGTCGACGCGAGCCCGGTCATGCTGGGTGCGGTGCTCCTACAGGAACATGGGGCTGAGGTATGGAAGCCGGTGGCCTACGCCAGCAAGGCACTGACTGACACCGAGATGCGCTACGCGCAGATCGAACGGGAGGCGCTGGCCATTAAATGGGCGTGCCAGCATTTCCACCTGTACCTGTGCGGCCAAGAATTCACTGTGGTCACCGACCACAAGCCACTGATACCCCTGTTTGCAGGTTCGACCCGTTTGGCTCCCCCGCGCATCGAGCGATGGCCATGCAGTTGCAAGGCTATAACTTCAAGGTCGTGTTTTGGCCAGGAGCTCACAATCCTGCAGATTACCTCTCCCGGCATCCAGAATCAAGTACCTCTGGACACGCCCCAGACGCCGCTCCTGGAATTGAGGCCTTCATCCACATGGTCTCGCAGTCTGCCTGTCCCAAAGCAATGACGCTGGCAGAGATAGGCCAGGCCACATCAGGAGATGACACCCTGTCCAGAGTCAAGGAAGCACTGCAGGAAAACAGCTGGGCGCACTTCATGGATGGAGCCCAAACCCTCCGGCTGGAAGTCAATCACGCTCGACAACAGCTGTGGCAAGTGAGGCATGAACTGAGCGTAGGGGAAGGCGGCGTTGTCCTAAGAGGTCATCTCATCGTGATACCTGAAGGCCTGCAGAGAAGAATTCTCGAGTTGGCCCACGTAGGGCATCAAGGAACGGCCAAGACCAAGGCGAGGTTAAGGAACAAGGTCTGGTTTCCAGCCATGGACGCAATGGTCGATGAAATGGTGAGATCATGCCATGCCTGCACCATCACAGGTGGAGACCCAGCGCCCGTGCCCGTGATTACGGAGGACCCATGCACGACCCCGTGGACGCACCTGAGTGTGGACTTCGGGAGTTTTCCAGATGGCCGTCACATGATGGTAATCGTCGACTCGTTCTCGAAGTTCCCGATTGTGGAAGTCCTATCGTCAACCGCTTTCCCACAGGTAAAGACAGCCCTGGACCAAACCTTTGCGCTGATGGGCCTCCCTGCAGAGGTCAAATCTGATAACGGACCCCCCTTTCAGGGACGGGAATTCCAGGGATACCTAGAGGACCTCGCCATCCGACACAGAAAGATCACCCCCTTGTGGCCCCAGGCCAACGGGGAAGTGGAAAGATTTATGAGGACCCTCAATCGTGCTTTGCGCATTGCCGTCGACAATGGAGAGAATCCAGAAACTGCCCTTGCCCAGTTTTTGGGGGCATATCGTCAAACGCCTCACAGCACCACAAAGTGTGCTCCAGCCCATCTGCTGTTCAAACGAGCCCCGAGAGACAGTATACCGGCGGGCCCGGAATGGGCCCCGGAACCGAGGAATGAGGAAGCCGTTCAAGCGAGAAGAGAAACGACCAATCGGAAGGCGAGCGAGGCGCACCATGCTAAAGTGCCAACGTTTGCCATAGGAGACTCAGTGGTGATCAAAAATCGACATCCCGGGTGGAAATTCCGGACACCTTACGAGCCTGAGGTCTGGACTGTAGAAGAGATCAAGGGGACGATGGTGATGGCCCGAAGAGGGAACCAACTGGTCACCCGGAATGTCTCTAGCTTCAAGAGAGCTGCCGAACCCGAATCAGAAGCCGGAAGTGAGATCCACCCTCGCATGACACCGCCAAGAAACTCGGCCGTATCGTCACCCGCCTGGAGTCCGGCAACGGAGGGGAGTGGGACGGTGAGCCCCATGGCTGGGGAACAACCAAGAACACCCTGTCTGCCCCCGGACCGCGGTGAGGCCACTGAACGTCCCCACGAGGTGCCGATGTCTCCAAGCCACCGCAATCAAAGATACCATCTACAGCCCAATCCTGGGCCTAGTCAGAGACTCGGAGACTTTGTGTGTGCCTCACCATAAGAAAGACTTTGATCCTGGTTTCGGCTAAAATAAAGGAGGGATGTAGAGTGCCACTCGGGCGCTCCTCTACTTTGTATCCACATACACACGCATCCCCACACCCCTCGGGGCGGGCCCGCGCAAGGGGATAAATAAACCTGCGGAAGACCGCTCGGGGTCTTCCCTTCTACACCCAGTATGACCAGTGTGGCGTCTCATTCATTACATAAAGCCAGGGCCTGCACATAGCATGGCAGCCCTCCACAACTGCGACTCTCTTCCGGGTGAGGTATTCCTACTTCCGTCCCCAGCAGCCAGCAGCTAGACCGCACCCTACCTTAACCATGCATGTGCGTGGTTAAGGCATGCGTGGTTAAGGCAAGTGTGGTTTAGCTTGGTGGTCGGAACACTCGTGGTTAAGACCGCGGAGTTCTGAGTGTTCTTCGTTGCACGGCAATCTGTGTCACTGCAGAACATCAACATAGCTGTGGAATCAAGCGTCCATGCATCGCCAGCAGGCATAACTGCCATCTTGAGCCACCATGAGGATAAGTGCCCTGGTCCGTGCTGCACTTGAATGAATGAATGAGAACACTTGTAGAGCGCTCAGCTGCCCAGGGGGTGTCCCAATGCTGTCTAGCATAGATAAACCCATTGGAGAAATGTGTTGACCAGGAAAAGCCAGGTCTTCAGCTACGATTTAAAGCCCTACTCTTATACACAACTCCGAATGGTGAATGGAAGTTTATTCTGCGACTTAGGGGCTAAGGTAGAGAAAGAGAGGTCACCCATTTGAGCAAATTGCACTTTAGACGTTGGTAATGGAAGATGGCTGGAGAATCTGAGAGATCTAGTAGGTAGACAGGGAGTACTTCTTTGCCTTAAGTATTTTTGGGCTCTCTCATGATATGCTCTAAAAGTCATCAGCAGGCATTTGAAGATGATGCGTTTACAGACTGAGAGACAATGAAAGGGGCTTAAGATGAACATAACCGATTCCTGTCTTGATAGTTTCTGTACAAGAAACACTGGTCTCACGGTTGAAAGTAATACAATCAATGCAAATGAACCAAATGGTAATTTTATTCATTAGTTATAATAAATCATATATAACAAACTTTTATTAAAAAAAGTTTACTTTGTGATGGTGCAGGGGGTGTGTAATGAGAAACAAGCTTGGTGCTCTTATCAAAGTGAGACACACGTGAACAAATTCAGAGATCAAAGTTGTGTATCTTACAAAATAAGAACCACACAGTCCATTTATATATAATATAATCTATCTAGGGTCTGTTGTGGTAGTTGACTATGTGCAGATCGCTCAAGAAGATGGGGGAACCTTCATCAAGACTCTTGAGATAAACAGGAGCCTGAAACAAGGAGAACATGGCCTAAAAGTAAGAATAATATACATAGTTAAAAAAAGGATAGTGTTACGGTGTGAGGTGTAAGCCTTAAATATTGAGTGTATATTCACAGAGCGAAGCTTGAAAGCTTCTATATGGAAGAAAGGTGGACATCCCTAAAATAAGAGGTTACGGTCAAAGATAAAGCCAGTAGGCTGCCCAATAAAAACATAAATGTGGAAGTGGGGAGAGCAAGCTCTACCCGAATCCTGATTGATCGAATGAACAGGTAACAATAGTGTAACTGTAATATCTGTCCAACTGGAGTATGGCTGAAAAAGACAATTATAAAAAAGGAGGGAAGAGGTCTTCAAGTGCCCTGAAGAAGCATGATTAAAAATATACAAAATGAAAAAGTCCATACCTTACAGACTTTCCAGGAGAGAAATTATGACGGGAAATACCGCTCACAAAATATAAAGGGGATTCCCAAAGAATGGTCCATGGACAGCAGGTCTGCACACCGTTCAGGAAAGTTACGACGGAAGGACACCTGTGCTAGCATATATAGAGAAGAGTCTCTCACCTCACAAGCTCATTGGGGAAGACACACAATGCCATGGGAGAATAGTGAAGGGCAAAGAAGGACTAATAGGTTAAAGGGTACAAGTGGCCGCCATGTTCGGATAAAACACAAATTGTCTTATGGAAAGGTCACTGAAAAGAAGATTAGGGAAATAGCTAGATCAACAGATTAGAAACACATGCATTGCCAGGCAAAATCAATAGAAGTCATGTGTAACACAACAATATAGCATATACAATGAATGCAGAGAACAGCCAGTTTAATCCTGTTAATCAGTACAGACCCCATCACAAGGCAAAATCAAGGGAGGAAAAATCATGGAGTCTGAAGCAGTCAAGTTGAAAAATCCAGAACTGATATCAGGATAATTAAAGGGTCCATAGTGTAGGTACTGATTGTACACACTGGGGATTGCTCAAGTTCAATTAGCCCATTCTTCCTGCTGGTTCAAGCCGGTTCTCATCATGTCCATTCTGAGGATGCTGTCATGCTGAAGTCTTAACTGCAGGATAGGGACCTGGGATGGCCTGGGGATCCCAGGGGCAGTCACTACTACACAGGGAACCTAATCCAGCCCTAATATCAAGCAACCTCTCCACAGGGCTGCTCCCTGAAGAGGGGCCAAGAAGCGGCACCCCGCACTGCTCTCTCGCTTGGACCGCAGCACGAGGCACCTCACTTGGGATCTACCTTGAATGACCCGGTCCTCTTGACTCACAGTTAACTCCCTTCACTGACTACCTCCGTCAGGCTGAACTCACACAAGTTGATTGTTCTGATGCATAGCAAGCTAAAGAATCACATTAAAACTGCCTCTTCTCCCTCACCACAGTAACACACACTCCAAGATATTCCCAGCAACTTGTCCACAATAGTGCATGGTAAACCACAATGAAAACATTCAGTAGCTGACATGTGGCTGCAGGTGTCCCATAATGGGGAGCCAACCGAGAAATTGGTGGACTGAGGTTGGCGATGGTACAGTGGGCCCCATCTCTCTGGAATACATGGAACAGTTCCTGAGTGAGATAAGCACTAAGGTTGGCCTGCAGGAAATACACGGGAAAATCTCTGAGCTCAGAACTAGAGTAGAGGCCCCAGAATGCAAAGGTGATGCACACAGAGGATCTGAAACTCTTATAGTGTAAGGTTCAGTCCATAGAAAAACAAAATATGAAGCTCCAAATGAAGCGAGAAGACCTAATAGAATGGTTATGCAATAACATCTGAATCAGAGGGTCCCTAAAGGCATGGAGGGTGACAATATTTTGGACTTTACCCATGACCTACTACAGTCTATCCAAGGTAATATGGACTACCCTCCTATTAAGCTTGATTGTGTTCAGAGGGCAACAATGCAACAATCATCTTGCTCCAAGAACACAGAGGATGTCATTATGAGAGTACACTACTTTGATGAAAATGAAACAATCATGAAGGTTGCCAAAAAGAAAGGAGAATTCACTTACAAGATCTGCCCAATCCAGCTGTATCAGGACCTCTCTATAGTCACTCTAAGGAGGCACTGAAAATTCCACCCAATAACAGAATTCCTTTATAAGCAGCACACCAGACACCGACCAGGCCAACCTCTTAGTCTCATCTTTCAGTAGAAAGGAAAACAAAGACTCATTCCCTTACAGAAGCAAAAACGCTCCACGGTCTCCCTAGTAAGGCCAATGGTGCAAAAAGATACATCATGCCAGCAAGAGGTCTGCCCTGAATGGCAGACTATCTGATGCTGTCCCAGATGTCAACAATAGATCAAATAAAGAGGACAAAGCAGACATAATCTCTCAGTGAAGAACATGGAAAGGGGCCCAGACAGAAGCTCAGTCCCCCAACCACAATTGGGGCAAGGGGGTGTATGGGAACAGACACCTACACTATGCCATTCTGCTCTAACTCCTCGAAGGAATATACGGCCAGGACATGGGGAGGAGCTGAACAGAAAGGTGCTACACAGGGCATTATGGTATATGTTTTTCTTCTGCACTGCCAGATCCTGTCTGTCTAATACCATACAATGTCCCTGCCCACTGAGAAACCATCCTCGCGAGGAGTTGCAAATGTCCCAAACCAGAATGCACTTGGTAGGAATGCCTGTGTTGGCCCTGCTTACCCTTTTACATTTCTATCTTAGTTGGAGGGAGTAGGACAGGCAAAGACTAGACTTCCGCTAGGATTGAGATTATATCTGCACACTAAGGCCCATATTTATCATGGGTTTAGATCACCCTTGCACCATGCACAGGGGGGACAAGGGTGACGCCAAACCTTGAATGATATCTACCAAGCAATGCAAGGTCACCTTGCGTGGCCCTGCATGGCTTGGTAAATGTGGAGTAACGCAAGGCAGCTCTAGTCGTTTCCTTGTGTTACTCTGCCCCAGGGATGCATGACATGGGCGGAGTGTGGGTATTCCCACGCATCCATCCATGTATTTTGGCGCATTCCTAGAATTACCATTAGTGGTAGACCTGGGAATGCATTAAAATTCTATGCCTCCCCAGGAAAGGAGTAAAGAGGAGACATTTGTTTTGTTTCTCCTCATTTTTTCCTCTTTCTACTTGTTCTGCATTCATAGAAAGCGGAAAATGCCTCTGGGGATTGTTTTTGTGCAGGAAGGTGTCTCTTCCTGCACTTTCACACACACCCTTTTAAGGTGGCTTGCTACCTTGCTTGAATTTTTGGTAAATACGGCCCCAAGAATCTTTAATGGTTGAGTATGCACTCCCCCTTAAACCTGCCTTATTACGCATGAGAGGTCTTAACTCAGAATGAAAGACAACAGTTATGGAGCTATCTTTCAAGTAGGGAGCCCTACCTTATGCTTTTATAAGAAACCCACCTACCTAAAAGGTACCAAACATGTATGACAAAATGCAAAATGACCCAGCCTATTTTGTGTGTTCAGCCAAAAGTAAAATTGATGGAGTGACAATACTGTGTGAAGCAAACATCAGCATGGGCAACATTGGAATCAACAGAGGAAAAGAGTGGTGTTATATTAAAACTCAACAAAAACACCATGGGTCTCCCACAATGCTCTTAACTATTAACACCCATATTACCGCTCAAGATTTCCTTTGCAAGACACTAAAAGAACAGCTGTATGACACCAGGAGATACATAATAGTAGGACGCAACTTCAACCTAGCCTATGACTACTTTGGGATAGAATGAAAATGTATACTCAGGTATGGGAGGGGTGTCAGCCCTTCTCAAAAAGGAGGTTACTGAACTGGGGGTTACCTGAATGCACCCACATAGGACTAGCCTATCTACTTCCACATTCATGCAATAAATTCCCCCATAGACTATTTATTCATCATACACTCCATTTCTTTTAGACATATCCATTTCAGTTCACCTCTTGAGAGCAATCACCTTCTACTGGGGACTATAAGTGTTGCATGAAATTAGGCACACTAAGAGACCCAGGCCCATATTTATAATTTTTTTTACACAGTGCAATGCAGTAAGCCACCTTGCTGCGCAGCGCTGCATGGAAGGGAAATGGCAGGATAGCACAGTATTTCAAATTATACAGCAAATTCCAGTCTTGTTCCACTTTTGGATACCTAGACCCAATGCAGGTACCCTTGCATCCTGGTGTAAGGGTGCCTGCATTGTAGGCAGGATAGTTTTGTGCAGGAAGGGGCAAAAACAATCCTGAGAGGCATTTTCCCCTTTCTATGTGTGCTGCAGAATTCACCTATAAAAAACAAGGAGAAATAAAGATGTTTCTCCTTGTTATGCCTCACCTGGGGAGGAGATACATTCTGACGCATTCCCAGATATACCAATAATAGTACATTTGGGAATGCACCAAAATCCATTGGTGAATGCGTGGGAACCCCCATGCTCCACCCATAGAATGCCTCCCTGGGGCAGAGTAACGTTTGAGAAAGAGCTGCCTTGCTTGACTTGATAATCTCAATTGGGTTGTGCGTTGTCCTTGCACCCCCTTGCATGGTGTAAGAGCGACGCAAAACCTCAATAAATCTGCCCCCCCCATTAATTAGGTCCTCTAATGAGGTGGCAATTAAGGAGTACTTTTCTCTGAACTCACTCTTAGATCTGTCCTTGCTCAAAATCTTGGATGTATTCAAAGAGACAATTCATGTTGTAACAAGATCTATTGAGATGGTCCAATCCAGACAATCCCGGCTACTCTAAAATAGGCTTTCAGCAGAGATTAACCCAAAGGCAGTTTACATTCTCAGGGGTCAAATCAAATCCCACAGATGGACTAAACTGGGGCAGGCCTTCTTCGACAAAGGTGATGAGGTGGGAAATCGATTAGCAAGTAAAATCTGTCTCCAATGATCCAGATCACATTTTGAAAAAGTCAAAATGGATGGTTTCTCCTTGGCAAACTGGAGTTATTCTCTGTATGGTAGTAACTAAACCTAAAATGTAAAACCTGAAAAATTCCTTGAAAAAAACAGAGGTTAACGTGATGCTATATGTAGCCTTTTTAAGACAAAAAACATGTACTGTTTTAAAACCAAACAACATTTTACTAGTTGCACATAAATAACATAAGACTAACTTGCACTGTTATGTTATGTTATGTTATGTTATGTTAAAATCATTTATTACGCGCACAGATGCTCCAGCAAAGGAGCGTCCTGGCGCCCGACAAGGTAGAAACACAACACAACTGGGCAGAGTATAAAAAAGGATCTAAGGAAACAAAAGAGTTTTAACAGCTCGACGGAAAGAAAACAAGTCCCTAAGGGCACGGATTTCTAGGGGAAGGGAGTTCCACAGAACCGCAGCACGAACTTGAATTGAGCGGCCGCCAGCTCGGCAGTGCTTAAAACGGGGGACGACCGTAAGTTCTAGGTCCGAAGATCTTAAGGCGCGGACCGGGACATAACGGGACAGGAGGTTGGAAAGAATCAAGGCAGGGGAGCCCTTGAGAATCTTATAGGCTACACAGAGAACCTTGAACTGGATCCTTTGCGCAATCGGCAGCCAATGCAGGGCGCGCAGAGTATTGGTTGTGGGACAGAATCTAGGTAAGCCCACAACAGCTCTGGCCGCTGCATTTTGTACGCGCTGCAGGCGGGTGATTTCGGCCTGATTTAGCCCCACTAAAAGGGAGCTGGCATAATCGAGCCGCGAGATCACCGTTGCCTGGACCACAAGTTGCCTGGTGGTAGCATCAAAGAATTTTAATACGGGACGTAGTCCACGCAGGATGCCAAAGCAACAGGCCGCCGTGCTCTTTGTATGGCAGACAAAGGTGAGGGTTGGGTCAAGCCACACCCCAAGGTTTTTTAACTCAGCGACCGGAGTTGGCGTAGGACCCAAATCGGAAGGCCACCACCTGTCTCCCCAGAGTTCCGTATGCTTGCCAAAGATCATAATTTCCGTCTTATTTGCGTTCAACTGGAGACAGTTGGAGGTCATCCAGCTGGCGACCGCCCGGAGTCCATTCTGGAATCTAGGGGCATCCACGTCCGCATCCCCGCTGATCGTAACCGCTAACTGAGTGTCGTCAGCATATGACACCATGGTCATGCCCCAGTGCTTGACAACCTCAGCCAGCGGTCTCACGTAAAGATTGAATAACGTGGGACTCAGCGAGGAGCCCTGCGGGACCCCAAGATCCAGAGGATGGAATTTGGACTGATGGGGCTATGATGCATTGCTTATGACTGCACATATTACATCACTGATGATGTTTGAAATCTACATCTACAGCTGTGCGAGTTATATCTATGTCAATTACATATAACTTATGCTGCAGACTGGGTCCAAAGGAGGCTCAATGACAGATGCCTGGGGAAGTGTGGGTACTTGGTGGTAGGTTCGAGTCCAGGAAGGTCTCGTCCATGACAGATATTGCTTGCCTGGGTGAAGCCCCTGTACATCCGGGCTTAGAAACTTTTTTGAAAGTCAAAATCCTTCCAGCGGGGGAAGCCTGCAGGTTGAGCCTGACCAGCGATTCGATGTTGATGGCTACATTTTTGACCCCAGTCTCTGCTGGTTCTTTGCAGGAACATTTCTGAAAAACTTTCTAATTGTCCAATTTTGCAAGTTTTAGAGACATAAAAGTACATAATAACACCAGCAAATGTTCCAGGATGGTGTGGGCACTCTCCCAAAAGCCACCAGCAGGGTCCATGGCAAAGCCATTGGAACTGGCCAACTGGGCTTTTGGAAAAAAAAGGCTTCTTGCAGCAGTTGTGGCCCCGTAGCATAACAGGAGGTCAGCAATCTGGCCCTGGGAGTCCACTTCACTGTCATAGGTTCAACTGGGAGCAGGTCCCACCCTTAGGAGTTCTCTCCACAGGTTCAACAATAGGTCCAGTCCTCCTTCTGTCTTCCACAGGCCCAGAGGTGTCTTTAAAAAGGCAACCAGGGGTGCCACATTTATGCATGGGATAGCTTGTGGGTGGTGGAGACTCTCTGACCAATAGGGGAAATGTTCCCGGGGCAATCCTACCCACTATGACATAAGATAAGATAATATTTATTTTTGCTTGATTAATTAAATTCGTTGCAAATACATAACAAAAAAGATTCCCATTGTACACAAATTATTAAGCTTAAAAACAGCATTAAAAAGATCATCAATAAAATATTCCCAGTTTGTGCAATTGGCTGTTCTGAAAGACAATACACATAAATTCTTATACTTCAAATAATGCTGAGCTGGCATTAACTACCATTGATTACATGCTGCATGACACAGCATAGTCCATTGTCCAAACTAGTGGGCATTAATAATTTAAAATGCTAGTGAAACTACAGGAAGGTTTAAGGTCATTTTACACATAGAAAGCATTTTCTTAACCTTTAGTCAATAAGTAAAAATACTGGTACAACTGTAAAATTGTATTTTTCATTTTTGGCAAGTCCCTTCTGATGCCCTTGTGCTCTTATTTTTAACATACTTCAGATAACAACAAATTTTTGAGTCTCTTGGTTACCGGCTCAAATAATTTTGTTAGCCGACAGTCAGGCTGAATGTCAACAGGGTTGAAGCAAAGCTTCACTGTCTGCCTACTGGACCGGGTGCTGTAATACCTGAAAAAGGGACGTAACAAGGTGCATCTTATGTCCTTTAAGTTGGGGCAGTTACAGATTACATGAATAATGTCCTCCTTCCCGCTTCCGCATGAACGGCAAGTGGGTGTACCTCCTCTCCTTTCCCATGGTGGGAGGTGGGTATTAATTGCTATTACCCCCAATCGCACCCGTAGAAAATTGTCCTTCGTTCTTATTTTGACTCCTGCACTCAAGTAGGCTTGGGGGTTGAGCCTTGCGTAATCACTGAGCACTATCCAGCCGGTTGGCTTTTTAGTAAGAATTGCTTTGTCTTCTAAAACAGATAACATGGACATTGTCTTTTTCACTGCTTTTTTGAAGGAAAGATGATCTGTTGGTACGGCCCAGAGTTCAGACAGACCCAGTAGCTCAATGGAGTCAAACAAAGTAATCCCTGGCTGAGCATTTTCCTTGGTGAAGTAAGGCAGTCCAGAGATGGGAGTTTAGAGATCCTGCCTCTGCACTTCGGATTTTATGCAAACTTTTTACATAAGCACTCCTTCTTTGCACCGTTTGTCTTTGGACCCCAAATTCCAGCCGTATTTGAGCAGGGGAGACATATTTTGGAAGATGGAAAATTTCTCTATGAGAATTGGCTATTCCTATGTCTAGGACTGCAGCGTATTTGCCTTTAAGAGCCTGACTCCCGTATGTTAGTGTCAGCAACAATTTGGCCCTCAGGACCTGTAGAAAGGGATCAAGCATAAGGTCGGGAAGCCGTCTCTTCAGTGACTTCAGAGCTAAATACATTGTAGTTCCCTTTCTCCACATGGACTCTAGCTGAGGTTTGAAGGAGCTTTTATGTTCCATTAGTATTCCCAGATATTTATAACTCGTTACCTGACCCAAACGTTGGCCATCTAGGAACCAGCTTTTATTCTTCTTTTTATGATAGTTAACTGCCATAATTTTAGTTTTCTTGACATTTTATTGGAGGGCGTTCCGATGTGAGAAACTACTTGTCGTATTTAAAAGATGCTGAAGACCAATTGGAGTCTGACTAATTAAAACCAGGTTGTCAGCATATAGCAGTTTTGACAATAACTTGTTTCCCAATTTTGGAGTGTGGGATACGCAACTATCCAGCTCCCCTGGCAGATCAGCTAAAAAGAGGTTAAACAGAAGCGGGGCAAGGACATACCCCTGTTTGAGACCTTTTGAGGTCATAGTTCATTTTGGGATTTGTGTCCCTGCGCCTAATTTAATCCTGATCCAGGTATCTGTGTGCAACTGTTTTAGCCGATCCAAGAGTGAATTTGGTAAACCTCAGCTTTCAAGTTTTCCCCAGAGTTTAGCACGGTCCACATGGTCGAAGGCGGCTGTATAGTCAATAATTTCCTGGGGCTTGGGCCTAAAAAAATCCTAGTGTGCCCTCTTCTGCCAAAATGGAACATGACAGAACCTTTCTTCCCCTGGGGAGAGCTCTGAGGTGTGTCTCTGGAAATGGGAAACTCCTCTTGTAAAAATCTGTTTTGAAATATGTTTCCTCCCACTGGAATTGGTGCCATCCTGACTACCTGGATACTTGAAAGGGCAGTATTAGGTGTGTGTTACATATGTTTATGACATGGGATGCCCCTTTGAAGCCTGTGCAGTTGGTGGGCACATCTCCCAGGACATACTGTCAGGAGGATGTCACACCTCATTCCATCCAGGGACCTCTTGTTCCCTCTCCTCTAAGCTATTCACACCTTCTTGCCAAGGGCCAATACGCTGCCAGGCGACAGATGGGTATTAACTCTCAACAGGCTACCAGAGACTTTAGGCAGGAAAACAATAATTTTCTAAAGTCACTGATTCTGAAAAAATTAGATAAAATTGGACTTTGGCATTAAGATAGACTATGAAAATGTGTGTTTGAAGTATTGTTTTGGCTAGTGCCAATTTGAAGTTAGTTTCATTAAGCATTAACTTACCACCATTACCACTACCACTCTTACTACATTATATTTTCACCACTACTACTATCACTACTACTTCTGGCAACACTACCACCACCACCAATACCACCATGAATAGTACCATTATTACAGCCATCATCACCACCATTTCCACTACCACCACAGTTACCACCAACATTGATATTACCATTACCTCCACCATTAACATCAGCACTATTGCCAATAAAAACATTAACACAGCCATTACTTCCACTCCCATTGCTACCACAAATACCCCTACCAGCATCATTACTACCACTTCTACCATTATTACCAACACCACATAAAGTACATGTTTGCTGTAGATTAAATAAAATAATTACTAGCATAGTGTTACTAACACATTTTATGTATAAAAACGAATTGAAACAAAAAAGGATTAGTGCCAGGAGTCATAAATGCAGTTATAACAATTTAAAAACTTTACAGTAGTACAATCTAATTCAGTTACTTTGGCACAGAATCCAAATATTTCACTAGGCTACTTAAAACACACAGGCTATTGTTGTTCTGACTAAATGTTGCAGCATTCATACCAGTCAGAATTCTCAAAGTCCTTCCCCATCCCTCTCCCTTATCCTCCCCCTTCTCCACTCAGGCCTGTTCATCTTGCAGTTCCTCCCCAGTACTGTTTTGGGGTTAAAAGATTGTGAGACAGTCATCCTACTTGGTATGTTCATACAACTGCCGCCAGGCCCTGGCGGTGTGGTATACAACCTTAGGCATCTTCATCCAGTGATTGTGCATGGCTTTAATGAGTCGACCTCTCCCTCACACTGTTCAGTTCTCTGACATAGACTAACCATATATTCATCTAATGTGTTGCCTTCGAGCTTCATGCAGCTTCTCTCTTAATTGATTTATGATTTCTTAATGTGACCTCGTAGCTTCTTCACTGTTAATATTACAACCGCCAGATATTTCTTTGTACATATCTATGTCTACTGCGGTCATGGTTATGATTCTTAATATGTAAGACCCGAAGACAAATCATTAAAAAAAATTCTTAACATTCAGGATATCTGCCTGTAAAAAAGAGTGTGTAACCAGTACTTCCTTTCTTTTTCTTGGGTATCACAAAGGCAAAGAATGCGCAGGAAGCTCTCCTTAACATTAAAACAAATGCTGCAGCTGATCTGTACCTTACCCTTATCAACACCAGTACCACCACCGCTGTTACTACCCTCAACAACAGCACTACCATCCTGTGCTAAATTTGAGCCAGTGGTTTCTGGCACTCGGACCTAGCATTTAATTGTCAACCCCAACACGTTTGACAGCCTGAAACGTGTTGGCGCTGGTTGTCTAATTTAGAGTTAAGTACACAACATTTGTTTATTGATTGAATATGGAAGAAAATGCCTTATACCTGTGCCCAAGCCATTATTATAGCTTTCATGGCCTGGAATATTCTGAACTGTCACACTTTCAGGAGTGTGATGCTTTGTAGTTGCGTTGGTAATGTGATAGCTGTGCTGACAGGGGCAGTGGGTGGTGCAAGCTGTAGTGGCCTCCTAACGACGGCCGTGGCACTTATATTGTTTTACAAATTAAGTACTGCTACTGTTGTGAATGTTTCTAGGACCCTATTTAAATATTCCCGATTTATGCCCTTATGTGGTTATAACAAATCATATCCTTATAAAGGCATAAGAATCATATCCATATTTAGTCATAGCCAATGCAGTCCAAATACGGCAAGGCTACTCCCATAGACTCCTAGAAAGTACAACGCGTTCTTTAAACAAACCAAGCCTCCAGCAGCCCGGGAATTCCCCCTGCTTCTGTTTTGATTTGTCCAAGAACTCCTGGAGTCCTAAAAGAACAGTGAGTTCTTAGTGACGTCTTCTGTCCAACCTTACGTCAAACTTGGCACCTTCCAGGTATAAATATATCAGCAGCTGCCCTAACAAATACACTGTCGTTTGGAGCAGATCGGCTATCTACTTACCCGAAGCCCAGCTGTAACGATAGCCGAAGGAAGGCGACCCTCCCATTGACGCACTGAGAGAGACGCTGTCTTTTCTCCTGCCGAGAAATCCAGCTCCAGTGTTTCCAGTCACCCTTGCGGGTTGCTGGGAGATCGAGTCCTGAGAAAGAGATACAAGACCTCCTTCATTCTATAACCAAGGTACGGAGCTGATTAGATCCTTGGAGAATTCTTGATTCAGATTCTTGGCAAAAACTATCTTAACTTAAACTACAGCTCACTTACTCCTTCCCACGTACTAGGCTTAGGTTAGGTACACCGGGGTAGGCGTATTTAGAAACACCAGTTGAGTACGTTTAGTCAACTTTTATCATTGTATGTATTTTATCCGTTTTAAGTATCTTATGGCTTAGAAACCATATAAATGCTTTTACAGTATTATTTCATAATACTCCTTTTACTGTACGCACTTTACTTTATGACAAGTATTGCAATTGTGGCAATTCACTTCTCTTGCATGAGAAAGAAGACTGCTCAATAAATAACCACTTTTATTAAAACGCCCGTCTCTCTATTTCTCTGCACTCCTGGTGAAACTAAGCATGCACGATTGACTGAGTGAAATAGTTATCTATTGTTTCCGCGACTCTGGAGATATACTCCTTATTCTGCAGGGAGCAAAGTTGTCATGTTTATGCGGTTGTCAGAAACTAATCCCTTCTTGTCTATTCAGGGAAGTTAACACCTCCTTGTTTACTCGAGAAAGTTTCTAGTGACCTCTGAGCTAGCTAGCATGCATAATTAAGTCTAACATATTTAATAGAGACCTAGTCGACCTCAGTCCTACGTCTAAACTATCGTTTGTGTTATTCCAATGCGCAGAGCCTATTGGGAATATAGGAACTACACATTATCACCATTACTAATGCCAATATTACACAAACACGACCATTAACACCAACATTATTAAGGCCACTATTACAACAACTATTATCACCACCATCATTACTTCTGGAACCATTACTAGCAACACTACCACCATAAATACCCACAGCATTACTACCAACATTATCACTTAAGAAGCTGGGCCTGTATGTTCTAGATCTGCTCTGGAACCTCAAGTCAATGGTACTTTTTCTCAGCATGAGAGCATGGAGGGGAGAGACTTTTATGTGCGTATGCAGTTGCCTGCTTTGTTCGAGGAGGGTATAAGGTACCATCACCTGCCCTTGATGTATAATATTAGTTGCAGTCTGCTTCTTAGTATATTTCATGATAAGGGTCAATACGAGTACTATTTCTCAAATTATGATTTAGCGCTTTCAAAAGTTCTAGTTTACAAACATCGGAACACAAATATGATTATTACAAGCAAGAAGAGAGAATGGGAAAGTATTTTGTACCCACAGTCACACTAGATACTGCTTGTGCACATTGACACAATTTAACTTGCACTTAAAGGGCAGCCTGTCCCTATAATGGCCGCCACTGTGGACATGTTCTGCCCGATTCCTCAAAACAAAGGGCTTTAATTCAGAGGCGGAATATCCTAACCCAATGAAGGTGCAGTGGTGGTCTCAGGCTGAGCTCCTCTCTCCTGATTTTGAAGCAAAGACCTCCCCCTACTGACAACGCCAAACACTCCAATTACCAAGCGGCTTCACTCCCCAAGGGCCACCTGTCCTTACACCTAACTCACCGCCACGCTCGTCGTCCTCAAGCTCCAGCCCGCCTTAAGGCAGGTAGGTCGCCTGACTGTAAAGAGTCGACCTGTTTAGATTCCAAGTGTCCGTCCAAGGAGCTCGAAGCCCGTCGCTATCCCACTCTAACTCACGATCGCCATCCCCCACCCCTCCCGCCAACAATTCGACCCCAGCCCACGCGACCAGTGAGATCAGGAACAGGTCACTCAGCCCCAGCTCTCACCCTCTCAAAGGGGCTGCCCGATCTCTATGTGAAGACCACTTGAGCTACTCAATTAAGTCGAGGGCTTCTACTTTCTTGGGCTCAGGGCCCGCCCTCAGGGAGGCACCCTGACCGCTCCTCCTCCTACTCCCCCCCACCTCCTAGGCATTCGGCCTCCCTCCTCCCCTTCCACCTCCAGACCACCCCTTCTGAGGTCCCACCCCTCCCCTAGTCCAACTAGGATGCCTCCGGCCGTGCAAATGGACACGCATCCTTGCCCGTCACTCAACCACTTGTCTCCACTAGGGCAGAACACCCCGAAACACTAGTTGTTGACACCTACCATTGCTCATCTAGAGGACAGGGGAAAATGGACTTCATTTTCCATACCTTCAGGCCTAACCTGTGGGTCACCATCTTTAACTGACTCCTCCCGTCTCCAAAACCACCTTTACAGAACAAAACCGTAAACTAACAAGCTCCCCCTGAACCAACAGTCCCTGACTGGAGACATCTCCATCACCAAGTTTCTAGTGACCTCTGAGCTAGCTGGCATTCATAATTAAGTCTAACATATTTATAGAGACCTAGTCGACCTCAGTCCTACGTCTAAACTATCATTTATGTTATTCCAATGCGCAGAGCCTATTGGGAATATAGGAACTACACTAAATGGCGCCCAGCGTTTGGTAAGGCGATAATTTAACGCTAGATGCTAGAGTAACTCAGTCATGCTTTTTCACACAGACCCCTTTCTCCCTTAAATACTCCAATAGACGTCTGGAGTGGGTGAAAGGTTAATATCCGCCGAAACTTAGTAGGATAAGAATCCTATGTATTAATTTTTGGTTTAGTCAACGTTGAAGGATACAGTGTTCCAAAATATTGTGCACCTAATCTTTGTTTCCTTGAAACTTGCTCTGCAACTAAAAAACTTTCTGTCAGAAAAATGTCGGAGAGTGAAGACGAAAGGGAGAGAGCTAAATTAGCAGCCCGACTATTAGCGGAAGACACAAGTCTCCAAAATGATGACCAGAATGCTATAATCATCCCGGTCAATATAAGAAAAACTAGAACTATGAAACTTATAAAAAATGGAGTATCATCAAGAGGTGGTACAGTCAAATTTGTGGTAGAGGTCCATGAATATCGGCAGACAGAGGTATTCTATTCCTGGATACAGTTTCCAGCAGCACATGCTGTGACACCTGAGTATCACTACTACAAAATAGAAGAATCTCCAGAGGAATACGCCCCTTTCGAGGACGTTGAAATTCCACTAACATACCAAGAGCACCAGCTCTGGTTTAATGGCACCCTAAAACATCAAAATCGCATTATCAGGCTCGGTCCACTAGGTAGACCAGGAGCCACATGGCCAGTTCTAGCCGGCTACACACCACATCCCGACATCGAAAAAATGTCAGACCGAGAACTTTTAGTTCAGCTAAAACAACTAATTAAAATACATAGGCAATTGGTCCAATATGTCATGCGGACTTCAACAGTCCAAACAGCAATTAGAATTCCACAGCACACCCCTCATCAGGGGAACACAAATAAAATTACACCACAGACTATACAATCAGTCATTGGCAAATTACCCGCAAAATGGGAACAGATTCCATTCTGGTTAGCTCAAAAAATTACTCAGATATAGGCAGTATTTCCTGATAATACACCTAATGAGAAACACAGAATTCTGACTATCTGCCTTCCAATGGGGATCGCACCACATGTGGAGGACTGTGACACTTGGGGCACAGTCTTTGCTTCAATATACACAAAAACACATGGTGTTCCGTCTATGGCGGTTATACCAGACGTATTAAGACAGATTCAAAATGAATACGGTTCAGAACCTGCTTTAACTCTAGGTATGAAATTACTGAAAGACTTTAAGCACGTCTCGGCTATATTACTAGCCAACATAAAAGGAGAAGCAGCATCTGTAGTGATCCGCCAGAAATTGAAAGAAACAGATATAGCAGAACAACCTTTTGAACTTGCCAGAACTAGGTAGAGATAGTTTGGGTGGGAAACCACTAAAACCCCAACTAACTGAAAATCCTGAAAATACCTTTATTAAAAATAATCTCAATACTCCAAAAAAGAGGTGGGAGGGTAATAAACAAACCACTCCCAGAGAAAAAGAATTTCAGTCCAGAGGAAGGTCTCCTCAACGGAGAGATAGATCTCCAGAACGAGGGGGCAAGTCTCCACAAAGGGAGCCCTCTGAAAAAAGATACAACCTTAGAAATAGGGACAATTTGAGAAAACCTGACAGATAAAAAGATATTGATACACGTCCCTCTCGATCTTTTCAGACTTCCTCACAGAAATCGGAAAGAAGAGGACTGTCAGAACACAAAGAAGAGCACATCAAGTCCAAAGACAAGGAACCTGCTCATCAAAGTAAAAAATTACAATTTCCAAAAAAGAAGGTAGCTAGTATTAAAATAAAACATGCCGAGGATTCTGAGGACACAACTGAAAAACGGAGAATGGGCCCAGACAAAATGCTAGACAGCGCAGCAGAAGTGACCATAGCTCACAAGATCCTGATGAATCTTCTGGAGACAGTAGACACAAATTAATACATTCAGGTGGAAACTGCAGACACCAGAGTTAGCGTGCCCCATAAAATAGATGAAATAACACTACGTATGGAGGGGGACAAAACTAGGAAAATAAGAGGTCTCTTTTGGGAGAACCTATCCAAAGGCTATGATATCCTTCTAGCAGAGAAAGACTGGCCACCAGAGTCTGTCAGGGAGTGCCCACATGGCGAAGAAATGATTATGCCTGTCTTATCAAATCACATTCCAATTCATAAAAAATACACTTATGCTAGAAAATGGGCAGGGGCCTAAGCCCCTGCAATATATAAAAATCATGTAGGATGGGATGAGGATTCTCCTCACCATAAAATTCAGTTAAAAAATCAACCTACTGCACAGAGGCAGTATCCTGTTAAGCAAGAAGCTAAAAAACAAGTAAGGGAGATCTTAGATCAACTTGAATATCAGGGGGTAATTGAAACATGCACCTCACAAATGAACAATCCTTTGTTTCCTGTCTCCAAGACAGACGATTCATATTGTCTAGTTTTGGATTACAGACATCTAAACTCATGCTGAAAAACATTTGCAGTACAAAACTTACACAGTGCAGCACTAATGAATAACATCGTGCGCAACAAATATAAAACAACATTAGATATCTCAAATGGTTTCTTCTGTGAAAACATAGCACCAGAAAGCAGGTATTTGACCGCTTTCTCCTGTATGGGGGCCCAAAAGCAATTTTGTCGTCTCCCACAGGGATTCAAGAACAGCCCAGGATTATTCTCAGCAAGGGTAACAGAGTTACTACAAATGTATGATAATGAGGCATTATCTTATGTCGATGACATCTATCTTACAGACGACGACCTGGAGACACACTTGAGAAGAGTGAACACCATCATACTTGGGTTCGCAGCTGAAGGGTACAAATTCAACTTTAAAAAGTCACGAATTGCCCACCTAACAGTCCTATTTTTAGGATATGAATTATCAAGTGAAGGCAAAAGCCTAGCAGACAACTGCTTAGAGAAGTGTGCAGTACTACAAGCTCCAAAAACGCTGAAGAACTTACAATCAATTCTAGGTTTCCTGAATTTCAGAAGAACTTACATTCTAAACTACGCAGAGAGGGTTAAACCTCTCTATGAATTAATAAAACCTGATTTCAAACCAATTAATTGGACTCAGAAACACACAGAAATTTGAAGATCATTACAAACAGACATGTTAACTAAAACAAAACTGCAAACACGCGCAAAGGAACGCAACCTTGTAATCCGAGTCATCCCAGGACGATGCGTATTCACATACCTGACCTCTAATGAGGGAGAAACGGTACCAATAGCTTATAAATCACACTTGTACACACAAGCTGAAATGAAATTCAGTTGTACTGAAAAAATTCTGACTGCGGTTCAAACTGCTGTAGCAAAAGAAAGAGCCCTAGCCCAAGGGAAGAACATATCTGTTTTAACAGCAGTATCAGCACTTGAGGCAGTAACAAGACCACGCATTCCGAATGCTAAAGCTTTAGATCCTAAATGGATACAATGGGAAAATTCTCTTGCTACAACAGACGTGAAACACGTATTTGATCCAAAAATGAAAAAACTAGAAGACCTGGAATACGAACATGAATATCCTCTGCCAATCAAAATTCTGCCTCTCGGACATTACACCTGTGTAATCTACATGGATAGATTTGCACAACACTACGTTGTGGATAAACAAATTTACAATGCAGCATGCACGATTGTTAAAGGTCGCTGGCGCTTAGGTAAATTCAGACCAATGGTCACTAAAACTGAATCACTCAGAAACTGTACAGCTCAGAGAGCTGAAATAAGATCTTTAAAGATGGCGCTTGAAAATGCCGATCCCGAATTCATTCCCCACACTAATAGTGTGTGATTCGCATTACTGCGTACAATCTTACAATAAATACTTGCAGAACTGGGTTCAAAACTTCTTCAAAGATGAGACAGGTGCCACAATAAAGCATAAAAAGCTTTGGGAACAAGTAGTTCCTTTACAGAAAGAACTACAAAAGACTCACGTGATACATACACTGAGTCATCAACGTGATGGCGTTCACGTTGCGGGGAATTCATTGGCTAACAGAGCCAAAGCGGCAGCTGTCAAACCAGCTTCCATAGCCACAAAAAAGGGTTCTAAAAAACAAATCGACGGTGAAACGCTACTAGCAGTAAAAGCCTCAATGGGAGGCAACTATGCGGCGTTACCTCTAAATTATCCACTCGGAAATACATACATAATTGATGCGAACTCCGTTCCTTTTGCTCAAATCCCTGGAGTGGGGGGATAGAGTAATTCCAAACACGAACCGGAGAGCTTGCTTGATTCAAGAAGCACACATGGGAATGGGTCTGCGGCACCAAGAGATCTTGAAATCTCTAATAGAATTACAATCACAATACTGGTTGCCGGGGATGAGCGTGCAAATATATAACTTTGCAATGTATTGTCAGGACTGCAACAGAGATCGCAGTTATGAACCGGACCAGACACAAGCCCAGACACCTTTATTAGAAAGCATTAGGCTATCTATACGCAGACATCCAGACGGAAAAATGCGATCCCATAATTATTAAGACGAGATTCATTTAGATGAGGCCCCAGCGCTCGGCTGATGCCAAAACTGTTATAAAAGATTTGCGAGTCTTTATCGGCACATACGCAATTGGCATGCTACATTCTGACCAGGGTCCTGCGTTTAGCTCTCGAGCTTACAAGGAGGCTATGGCCAACATGGGCATTGCATTGCGGTACTCTAGTCCATTCCATCCCGAGGGAAATGTGGTAGTGGAGAGAAAAAACCGTGACATAAAGCAATCTATAACAGCGAGGGTATTAGGTTCGGGTGACGGGTGGGTCAAACATCTAATAAGTGTCCAACGTAGTCTTAATAATCTGCCAAGAAATTCTCTAGGAGGTATCACTCCATACGAACTATTGTTTGGTACTAGAATGATCATTCATGATCTCGATTGTCAGACTTCAGTGGTGGAACAAAAAACCTTTGATATCAAAGATCGTTTGGCTATTTTACAGGACTTAAATGAAACAAGAAGAAGTCTATGTATCACAAAGCTAAAGCCAACGGCCACTGAAGAAAAACCACCTGTCCCAGCAAGACCTGTCTGGATTCCAAAGATTGGGGATCTGGTCAGACAAAAGATCGCGGTGAAGAAGGATTTTGGGCCTTCTTACAGAAAAGCAGTACCTGTCTTAGCTGTCAGCGGAACGAGATCAGTAGTACTACCGCCCCTTGCTGGTAAAAAGGAGAACAGAGTTGTATCAATCGACCTGGTAAAACCACAATCATGTGGCCAATAATAAGTAGTAGGCCCAGTGGACTCCCAAGAAGTAGCAGAAGACCAAACCTTGCTACAATCCAAGAGGTTCAAACTGAAAGACTAATCACTTTTGATAAACCTGCAGTGAATAAGACAGGACTATGCAACAAAGCCATGGAACTTGTGCCTCTTGAAACCCAAATTGCAACAGTTTGTCAAGAAACACCAATCTACAATGATGTAGCCTCTGAACATACAGAATCAAAGATTAATAAAAATCCGGAAGCTATTCCAACAATTGACAGAACTGCATCTGGATACTTCATCAATTTCGATGACTTTTCTGATGATCCAAGTGAACATGAAGAAACGCCAAGAACAAAAACTTTCAAAGAAAACATTACTGAACCCTTTCATCAACTCAAAGAGACATATCTGATTTTACCATGGATTGAATTATGGATAGTGTTAGGGGTACTTTTCCTCCTGCTCTGGCTCATCTTGGTTTTAAGTTTGGGTAGATTTATTGATGGAAAATATAGTACAATGGACACAGCAAGTCAGAACATCAACTTTGTCCTAAAACCTCACAGATCTTCTCACATTGAAAAAAGAGAACTATCATCAGTAAACGTCACAGCCATTCCTATACCTGGTGGTGTAGCATGGGACGCTACTGATTACAAAATCTATGGCCCGGTCGAACTCTTGAAATATCCACACCAGTTCAAGGTTTCATGACTTTGTGACACCTAGTACTTTCTCTGATGATTGAGACTTTGAAAATATTAATAATATGATGTCAGATTTAGAAATGTCAGCAAAATATACAGAACATGATTATTTACAATGTTCATCAAATTATGAAGAAATGTACTGTTTTAATCATTATGGTCATCACTATTTGCATAAATCTGCTAATCCTAGAAATGTTTTTACTTATAATCAATGGGAACATTGTCCAACACCGCCAAAAGGCAGTTCGAAAACATTTTATGAGAAATACCCATACTTCTCAGGGTTTAACAACACAGATCCAGAAACGTTTTATTTTAGAATGTTAAATAAGACAGGAATGAAAAACATGTTGACAAATACTAAATTGATTTATTCTGAAACATTTTATGAAAAAATGTCTACATTTGGTTTTGAATTTTGGAAAAACAACATTGAGGCAAAAACCATCTGGGGTACAAAAGACTGGCAGGTACAAGGTCTAGAATCATTATTCAGAGCCTGCATGATCCCAGAACAAATAATGTTCCTGAATGACACCATTCAACAAACAACCTGTCTTGGCCTAGCCAAGATAAAAGACTTAAACAAACCGTCTATTCCAAAGCCCATACCTGATAGTAATAGCACCACAGATATGGAGATAGACGTATCCCATATTTTACACCAAAACAGAACTAATCCTGATTGGAAAAAATGGTTGATCTGGCCCACAGACACTAATAACTGTCAAGATAGATTCCTGAACAAAACACAGGGGTTCAAACAGACCAGGCCAGACCCAAGATATTCCCAGAGACAACATCCAGGGATAGTTACAACATACAGTGTAGGAAAGCTATGTCTCGAATGGCTACAGAAATCCACACTGCCTGAAATTAAGCAACACTTGACTTAACTTCAAGAAGGTGCTGACTTGCGAGATTTCATATTGGGACCTCGCAAACAGCGTAAAAAATGTTTCATTTAGACCGGTATATACGCTGCTTACAACGAAGCTTGGAAAGTAATGCAAATTGAAAATGCTGAAAAAATACGAGAAATTGATCGTATTCATTTGGAAAAATCACTGTCTGTAGTGGACAATGGGTTAAGGACTCTGTCCTCCAGAATTAATTCACTGGACAGCATTGTATCATCTGCTATTGATATAATAGAACAGGATATGCTAATGTTACAACATGGCCAGTCCCAATTACGTTCTATTGTACAGTTAGGCTGGGCGTTACAAAACCTCCGTTCAGGCTACGTGCAATGGCGTCTAATCAACACAACATCATTATTTTCTATCTTTAACCTTACAGATAAACAAATCTCTTTGGCACAAAAAGGAGCAGACTATACGGTGCTGAGCATTGAAAAACTCGAACAGCTACCATTGACAATGTCAGAACAACCTATCATTGAATAGATAATACATGGTACAACTTCAATTCCGATAACAACTTTTCAGTTTCAATATTGCCAACAGTATATACTAGCAGGCCTGTATGAAAGGTTGGGTAAACGGTACATCAAGTCAACCTGGAATTTACCATATACACATAGATGTTATAGTGAAGGGAAAAAAAGAAGTATTTCTTAGTGTTAACAACTGTAAAAAATCACTAAGCGGTACACTTCTGTGTCAAGGTATTAACTTGCATGGAGCCTGCGAAGGTTCATCAAACAACCTTTCATGTCACCTGCACGGCACCTCTGCAACACAGATAGAGCCTTTTTTCAGACAGCTTTCAAACGGCAGCTACGTTATAATAAGTGACCACAGCTGTTGTGGCATGATGCCAGGAATAGCCTATCTCGTGAGCGTTACTTCCAGGGTCATTTGCTGTATGCAAGTATTGTATCCAAACAGCAAACCAGACAAGGAGGCAGCAATATGGCCTTCTCTGAATAGCTCTTCTATTCGAATTGATACTTTAAGCAGAATGAAGTCTATTCTTTTACAGACAACTGTGCCTTTAACCTCGTCTAGAGAAACGTATGATCTGCAAGTTGCAAGGACAGCGGCAGAGATACATACACTATTATCGACAAATTGCCCCGTGCATTTCGTAGAAATGTTAGGTAAAATCTTAAACATGTCAGATACCAGTGGCATCGCACATGTATTTAAGACAATTTTTTCGGGACTATTAGCACCCTTTGAAGCAGTCCTGAACATCTTCCCAAATTTCGTGCACTCTGTGTTCGGTGGCCTGCCTCTTCTTTTTGGGACTCGGAGCAGGAATTTTATTTTTGTTCCTTCTGCTCCGATATGGCAAGTCAAGTCACAGACAAAACCCAGGCAACAATGGAAGAAACGATCCTAGCGATGAGATACCGAGAAAGGATTACTAAGGTCCTCGGCTTGGCGAAGCTAAGAGATCTGAATACTACCTGGTTTCTTTAATTCAGACCAATCTGGCAAGATTGCATCTTACCTGTTCTACGATGCCTGCTATGCAGAGAATAATGCGTGTTGGACGTCTGTCTTACACTACCATCAGCATTACCTATGAATATCGATACTTTGCTTGGTTCGGTAAAGGCTCATGCAACGTGTTGTCCCCAGCGGTTACCTATTCTGATGACGGCATTGGTTGAGACCTCACCATTACGATTAGTTGGCGGTGAGGTACGAGATGAAAGCGGCACACAGGTACAACCTTCAGTGACCATTGCTGATCCAGACATCGATGATGGCAATGAGTCTCACATTTGCACTATTTCTACTATTTCGGATTTGGTCCAACTTTCACCTACTGTTGTAGACGAATTCTTTGCCAGCTTATCTGAACTTATGTTCTCCCCTAACAACGAGAATAACTTTTAAAACAAAACATGTGCACGCAGCGTTCCCTGAACTTTGAATTCGGCCTTCAGTTTTGATAAACAGAACTACTACAAAACATTGGAACTATTTTTCTTCCCTGAAAGCGAAATTATTTTTCCGTTCCCAAAATATTTACCTTTTTGGCACATGATACTCTGCTTAAAGTAGAACTATTCTTAGAGAACAGAAATTTCTATTTTTAGATTCTCACATGTACAGTCTTGTATAAATATGTGATGAAATGGTCTCGACCTTCTCTTCTGTATTAAGAGCCATTTCATAAATGTAATTTTCGCAAATCATTCAGCCAACGTGCCATATATGCATTATCTGAATGTTACCACTGCTTGAAATCGTACAGTATCAAACTCATTTTTCGTGTATATACCATTTCAAATGCATTTTTATGTATTTTGGGGTGGGTTGGAAAACACATGTATCGTTATATGTTTAGTATTGCTTAGTATTTAGTAATGATGGACATTATACGTGGAGTGGGTGTTGTGAACGTATCTAGGACCCTATTTAAATATTCCCGATTTATGCCCTTATGTGGTTATAACAAATCATATCCTTATAAAGGCATAAGAATCATATCCATATTTAGTCATAGCCAATGCAGTCCAAATACGGCAAGGCTACTCCCATAGACTCCTAGAAAGCACAACGCGTTCTTTAAACAAACCAAGCCTACAGCAGCCCGGGAATTCCCCCTGCTTCTGTTTTGATTTGTCCAAGAACTCCTGGAGTCCTAAAAAAACTGCGAGTTCTTAGTGACGTCTTATGTCCAACCTTACGTCAAACTCGGCACCTTCCAGGTATAAATATACCAGCAACTGCCCTAACAAACACACAGTGGTTTGGAGCAGATCGGCTATCTACTTACCCGAAGCCCAGCTGTAACAAGAGCCGAAGGAAGCCGACCCTCCCATTGACGCACTGAGAGAGACGCTGTCTTTTCTCCTGCCGAGAAAACCAGCTCCATTGTCTCCAGTCACCCTTGCGGGTTGCTGGGAGATCGAGTCCTGAGAAAGAGATACAAGACCTCCTTCATTCTATAACCAAGGTACGGAGCTGATTAGATCCTTAGAGA
Source organism: Lissotriton helveticus (assembly GCF_964261635.1). Lineage (NCBI taxonomy): Eukaryota > Metazoa > Chordata > Amphibia > Caudata > Salamandridae > Lissotriton > Lissotriton helveticus. The sequence goes on along the minus strand of NC_136069.1, from coordinate 426,922,001 downwards.
ATTCTTGATTCAGATTCTTGGCAAAAACTATCTTAACTTAAACTACAGCTCACTTACTCCTTCCCACGTACTAGGCTTAGGTTAGGTAGACCGAGGTAGGCGTATTTAGAAACACCAGTTGAGTACGTTTAGTCAACTTTTATCATTGTATATATTTAATCCGTTTTAAGTATCTTATGGCTTAGAAACCATATAAATGCTTTTACAGTATTATTTCATAATACTCCTTTTACTGTACGCACTTTACTTTATGACAAGTATTGCAATTGTGGCAATTCACTTCTCTTGCATGAGAAAGAAAACTGCTCAATAAATAACCACTTTTATTGAAAACGCCCGTCTCTCTATTTCTCTGCACTCCTGGTGAAACTAAGCATGCACGATTGACTGAGTGAAATAGTTATCTATTGTTTCCGCGACTCTGGAGATATACTCCTTATTCTGGACGGAGCAAAGTTGTCATGTTTATGCGGTTGTCAGAAACTAATCCCTTCTTGTCTATTCAGGGAAGTTAACACCTCCTTGTTTACTCGAGAAAGTTTCTAGTGACCTCTGAGCTAGCTGGCAATCATAATTAAGTCTAACATATTCAATAGAGACCTAGTCGACATCAGTCCTACGTCTAAACTATCGTTTGTGTTATTCCAATGCGCAGAGCCTATTGGGAATATAGGAACTACACATTATCACCATTACTAATGCCAGAATTACATAAACACGACCATTAACACCAACATTATTAAGGCCACTATTACAACAACTATTATCACCACCATCATTACTTCTGGAACCATTACTAGCAACACTACCACCATAAATACCCACAGCATTACTGCCACCATTATCACTTAAGAAGCTGGGCCTGTATGTTCTAGATCTGATGTGGAACCTCAAATCAATGGTACTTTTTCTCAGCATGAAAGCATGGAGGGGAGAGACTGTTATGTGTGTATGCAGTTGCCTGCTTTGTTCGAGGATGGTATAAGGTACCATCACCTGCCCTTGATGTATAATATTAGTTGCAGTCTGCTTCTTAGTATATTTTATGATAAGGGTCAATACGAGTAATATTTCTCAAATTATGATTTAGCGCTTTCAGAAGTTCTAGTTTACAAACATCTGAACACAAATATGATTATTACAAGCAAGAAGAGAGAATGGGAAAGTATGTTGTACCCACAGTCACACTAGATACTGCTTATACACATTGACACAATTTAACTTGCACTTAAAGGGCGGCCTGTCCCTAAAATGGCCGCCACTTTGGACGTTTTCTGCCCGATTCCTCAAAACAAAGGGCTTTAATTCAGAGGCGGAATATCCTCTCCCAATGAAGGTGCAGTGGTGGTCTCAGGCTGAGCTCCTCTCTCGTGATTTTTCAGCAAAGACCCCCCCCCTACTGACAATGCCGAACACTCCAATTACCAAGCAGCTTCACTCCCCAAGGGCCACCTGTCCTTACACCTAACTCACCGCCACGCTCGTCGTCCTCAAGCTCCAGCCCACCTCTAGGCAGGTAGGTCGCCTGACTGTAAAGAGTCGACCTGTTTAGACTCCAAGTGTCCGTCCAAGGAGCTTGAAGCCCGTCGCTATTCCCCTCTAACTCACGATCGCCATCTCCCACCCCTCGTGCCAACAATTCGACCCCAGCCCAGGCAACCAGCGAGATTAGGAACAGGTCACTCAGCCCCAGCTCTCACCCTCTCAAAGGGGCTGCCCGATCTCTATGTGAGGACCACTTGAGATACTCAATTAAGTCGAGGGCTTCTACTTTCTTGGGCTCAGGGCCCGCCATCAGAGAGGCCCCCTGACCGCTCCTCCTCCTACTCCCCCCACCTCCTAGGCATTCGGCCTCCCTCCTCCCCTCCCACCTCCAGACCACCCCTTCTGAGGTCCCATGCCTCCCCTAGTCTAACTAGGATGCCTCCGGCTGTGCAAATGGACACGCATCCTTGCCCGTCACTCAACCACTTGTCTCCACTAGGGCAGAAACACCCCGAAACACTAGTTGTTGACACCTACCATTGCTCATCTAGAGGACAGAGGAAAATGGACTTCATTTTCCATACCTTCAGGCCTGATCTGTGGGTCACCATCTTTAACTCACTCCTCCCCGTCTCCAAAACCACCTTTACAGAACACAACCGTAAACTAACAATCTCCCCCCTGAACCAACAGTCCCTGACTGGAGACATCTCCATCACCATTTTCGTGAATGGCACCATTCTAATTCAGGCGAAAGACGAGAACCTAGAGTTTCTCGACTCCCTCTTCCCACACTAAAGACGGCTACAGCTCACTACCCACACCAGCCGATCCCCTCGACCCCCAATAGCTCCTTACAAACTCCAAGTCCTCTGAGCATGCTTTCGCCACCACAGCGATCCCACCCCCGTGCTTAGTCATTCTGCCAGTCATACGTCTCCCTCATCCCTAGCTCCCCCTACCTTCCAACCCCCGGCCTCCACCCTTTTCACCCAACCTTCCAGAACTCAGCCCCCCTCCTCCCCAACTGACTCCCAACCCCCACCCCCCAGCTCCCAAAGCTCTCCTAGGTCTCAATCTCCCGCCCTTAGAGATCCCAGACCACCTATCAACTCTGAGTCACCGCCCCCCCGCCAACCCACACTCCACTAGTTCACATCATCCCCCTCAGTGAAGAAAACTATCACCTCCAAAGGAACTGCAACCACCCCTCCCTCTCTAGCCTTCTCACAATCGAACTCTAAACCTGAACCAGATCCTCCCCCTCCTGTTATCCCCCCCAATAGCGACTCGCCCCAAAGCCCCTCTCACTCAGGGCTCAGTTCCACCCTGCCTCCCCTCCCCCTCACTCAAGCTGACGCAACGCCTTGACCTTCTAGAAGCGTAGATCGCTACCCTGATTTATGGCCTGAAGGAAACCTTATCCTCCCTAGAGAAACTCCAGCTGCCCTCCCCTCACTTCGCACCACCCCACATCCCTCCGCCTCTCATTAGGAATGACTCTCTGCCCCCTAACGGGTCCCTACCCCCCCAGGTTCCCGGCCTCCACTCACTAAACCCCGGACTGAGTCACGAGTAGACAGTCCCAGAAGAACTATTCCCGCCCTTTCCCCCCAGGAAGTGAGCGCACTCGTCTCATCTTATGAACTCCCCTGTAACCAGCTAGCCCAGGCCCAACCCCTAAACTCTACTCCCTTCTCCTCGATTCAAGTCATCACTGGAGTGGGTAGGGACCCGCCCCCCCGAAAAGCCTCTAGACCCCCAACATATCTATCCTCCATACCCAGAGCCAAGCCTGACAATCTGAAATCAAAAGAAGACCCTCCCATTAACTGTATGCTTATCAATAGCCGGTCCGCCGTCAAACATGCAACGGAAATAGCCGAAGCCATTCTCTCTCATGACCTGGATGTCGCTTTCATCACGGAAACATGGCTTAACACTCTATCCCTCCCCATTATGGACATGCTGGTCCCGCCCGGTTTCTCAATTATCCACAAAGACAGACCCGTACACAAAGGTGGCGGCATAGCAATTATTCACAAAAGTGACCTCTCCATCACTAAAACCCCCTCCTGCCTGTATAACTCCTTTGAATACCTTTCGGTCAACTTCAAATCGCCCAATCATAGTTCACTTCAATGCCTTCTCCTATACCATCCTCCAGGCAACTCTATCTAATTTGGCGCTCAGTTGTCGGATCTGATCACTCAAGCCGCACTCAACAGCGACTACAGAATAATTCTGGGCGACCTCAACCTAAGATGGAATGGAACCAAAAACCCGCTCATCCAATCTCTCAACACCCTTCTGCAAGACAACGATATGAACCAGCACTGTTCAGAGGAAACACACCATAGAGGAGCGATCCTGGATGCAATCATTGCGGACAAAAATGCAATCACGATTGATCACCTCATCCCGGTGGACTGGTCAGACTACCCCATCATTCTCTTTCATATCAACCATTCGGCCCTATCCCTCCCACCTACTCAAGCCTCCCCTAAGTGGGTCCGGAACACATCGAGAGTCCCCCCAGACAAGCTAGAAGAAGGACTTAGCTCACTCCTCTGGAACTTGACGGAGCTCCTCTCAACCACGGAACTCACCTCGTTCTACCATTCCAAGTTGGAGCTCATCCTGGATCAGCTGGCACCTCTGAAACTAAAAAAAAACAGAAGCATCCCCTCTAGGTCTTGGTTCTTCACTGACATTAATGAGGAAAGAAAACACCTCAGATCCCTGGAAAGAACTTGGAGGAACAACCCCACCTCCCTCCACCGGGATCAACTCAAGGCAGCTCGCAAAATCTACTATAATCATATCAAGAGCAAAAAGTCATCCTTCTTCTGTTCTGCTTTAGACAATGCTAAAAAACGCCCCAAAGAACTCTTCAACATCATCAGGAACCAAACCTCCATTCCAGTGATAGCCAGCATGGCGGCGTCCAAAACCCATTGCAACGACTTTGCAAGCTTTTTCAATGAAAAAATCGCCAGAATTGATCGATCATTCAGCGCTAAGCCCTCCTCCCGCACAGAGACCCGCCCTCCTGCAGCTAACTACAACAGGCCAGCAACCTCGGCTATTCGCTGGTCATCCTTCCGGCCTGTCCAGGATGAAGTGATAAGCAATCTCATAGCCTCCGCCAAACCCTTGTCACACTGCCTAGATCAGCTACCCTCGAGACTGACCAAAGACCTGAAGCTTACTCTAGCCTCAATCTAGGGCAAGATCATCAACAGCTCTTTGAGCGAGGGCTCCATTCCTGACTGCCTCAAACTAGGACAAGTCACGCCACTCCTAAAAAAAAACTGCCTCGACCCCAAGGACATGAACAACTTCAGACCGGTTTCGAACCTTCCGCTCTTATCCAAAATTCTTGAAAGATGTGTGCTGTCACAGCTAACCCAACACCTAGAGAACACTAATCTACTCAACCCACACCAATCAGGGTTCAGAAAGAGCTGCAGCACTGAAACCGCAATCCTAAATGTCCTATATGATCTGCACATATCACTCGACTCCAACCAATGTAGCCTTCTCATCCTCTTAGACCTCTTGGCTGCGTTCGACACAGTTAATCATACCCTGCTACTCAATGTCCTACAGGAGAGAGCGGGCATTGAAAAGATGGTTCTAAAATGGTTCTCCTCCTTTCTCAACAACCGTACACAAAGAATAAAAATCAACAGCTTTGAATCGGACCCCCTCCCCATTAGTAGAGGAGTTCCACAAGGGTCACTACTCTCCCCGCAAGTTTTCAACATCTACATGGAACCCCTCACCTCACTTCTAAGGAACTCCAACATCCCCTTTCACCTCTGCGCGGATGACACACAACTCTATCTGGAAACCACATTGATCGCAGACATTCACAGACTGAATGCTACACTCACGGAGGTTCAACACTGGCTCTCATCCAACCACCTCAAACTCAATGAAGAAAAAACAGAAGTGCTCCTCATTTCGAATAAAGATGAAACCCCCAAATAGTAGAATGGCTCAAAGCCTTAAACGCCCTTAATGTTCCTCTTGTACCAACAGACTCTGTAAAATCCCTAGGGATTACTCTCGACCCCAAACTGGACGTGAAAAAACACATCTCAAAAACTGCCAAAAGTGCGTTCCTCAACCTGAAACTTCTCTACAAATTAAAACCCTTACTCCCCCCGAAAGATCTGAAACAGGCCACTCAGGCACTGGTGCTCTCCAGAATTGACTATGGCATTGCAGCTCTGACTGGAACAGCCAAATCTCACCTGGGACCTCTGACCACTACCCTCAACGCCGCAGCAAGAATGGTCACAAGAACAAAGAAATACGAGCACATCTCTCCAGCACTCAAGGATCTGAAGTGGCTCCCTATTGACCAACGAGCCAGCTTCCGTATAGCTTACCTCACACACAAAGCCCTGCATACAGGCAAACCAGAATATCTGGCCACCAAACTCAAAAGGGCTGGTCAGTCTAGGAACCTCAGAAGCTCCAACACGCTCCTACTCATCCCTCTGAAATCACAGAAACACAAAACCTCAAATAAAGCCTTTGCGGGTAATGCTCCCAAGATCTGGAACTCCACCCCCCCATATCAGAATGACCGCCTCCTTCCCGAAATTCAAGATGCTACTCAAAGCCCTCTTCCTTGAGCGCTCTGGATCGTAACGAGAACCCCATGTCTGACTGTGAAAGACCACTATCTCTATGATCCCAGAGCTGGTTGATTCGCTCCCGATCTACGCCCTGTAGTGCGTTCTTGTTGTTATTGTGCAGACTTTTACTTCCCACCTGTGCTCCTTGTTCTTGTTTACTGTCCACACTGTCTTTTTGGTGCATATTTGTATTTGCTGTGAAGCGCTCTGATACCCTCGGGTCCAGCTAGCGCTGTACAAAACTTCAATAAATAAATTAACAGACATAGGACCATATGCATGAACACAATTTCCCATAGACACAGAATGGGCAAAACCCTTTGATGCATCTGGCCCATAGAGAAGAAATGTGTAGATCAAATAGAAGATAGACATAGGGGACTAACAGTTAAACTTAATAGTAGGGAAGAAACATTTGAGTGGACTAAGCAAGAAATAGCTAAAAAGGGTAAGGGAAGTTATGTTCCTATAGCTTTAGATTGGGAACAACGAGGCAAGCTTTGCATTCTACAGGTACAAACACATTAGAATACCATTTTTGTTTGACAGAGTGTGTGCGAACACACATTTCTGATTGATGCTTCTTTGAAGAAATTCTTGCTGGAAGCTGTTCAAGTGGTGCCAAGTGTTTGTTTTGTGTGTAGGAAAAATGCATATGTTTGGCTTCTGAACAAATGTTATGGTACCTGTTATGTGGCTGTTGTGTTTTCAAAGATATACTATGTGGAGGATTTGGAGAATTTGGAAGGAAAGTCATCACATAGAGAGAAACGTGGTGCAAGTGCTGGTGAAATCATGGGAGATATGTTTGGAAAAATAATACCTAATTTGGGAGTGGTATTTAATGATATCAGAATTAGAAGGTTATCAAAAATCATGGATAAGTTGTCAGTTAACACAGCTCAGTCACTGTTACGGGTAGATGGAGAGATGGAATCGGTAGGGGCTGTGGTAATGCAAAACCGTCTTCTTTCGATTTGTTATTAGCAAAAGAGGGCAGAGTCTGTCAAATGATGAAGGTCCAACAGTGTTGTACTTACATACCGGATAACAGTAAGGACTTGAGGAAATAGATAAGTAACATTACTGAGATACATCATGAGATACATGATCTGGCAACTGAGGGAATTTGGGATAAGATGGGAAAGGTTTTGGAAGGGTTGGAAATTATTCTGCAAATCTCAGTTAAGGAATTCTTGCATATATCTTGAAGCTGATAGTAATTATTGTGGTCTGTGTTATCATCTTGTTGGGCATACAATGGCATAAGTCGAGGCAATTGGAGAATTCCATTAGAGAGATAAAAGGAGCATGGAAAGATTGCAGGACAGTCACTATGACAATCTTGATTGGAAGAATTCAGACAGAGGAGACTAGCTTTGACATCAGTTTAGATTGATCGGTTCTACAGGGAGTTAGAGTATTGTGATGACACAGGTACTGATGTAGTGCAAAATCCATTTTCATTTGTAGGGGTGCATTATAATCCCATGTGTAGAACGCATCTACATATAATCTTTTGTTGTGTTAACCTAAATGTATGGATCTTGTAACCTAATAACATGAATGTGATGTGTTTAGGCCAAAATGTAGAATACATGAAGAATTAATGTGGAAAATGAAATGAAACCAGGATTTATTTTTACTGAAATGCTTGTGTTGTGCAACTGACTGTGTTATTTAAAAGTAGATGAACATATTAACTGTAAATGTCTCAATTTCTATATAACCTTGCAAAGCTCATATCCCATTTCTCTTATGTTTCATGTGCATGTTCATGTTAGATTCTGTTCTTTCTCTAGTTTGTATTGCAGGTGGAAGAAGCAACCTTGTTAGTTAGAATAATGTCTTTGTTTTAGTAGTTAGGTGAGGAGAGAAGAGAATACAGTGGGTGTTAATGCTGATAAAGAGAATTGTTGTATTTTCTCACTGGAGCAGGCCTGCGAATCAAGGTCATCTTGTTACTGTTTGGGAACATTATCATCCTGTGTAAACTAACTATGAAAATGGGGCCTGATCAGATGGCGTGACCTGAAAGGCATTATGGGAAGACACCTGTGAGATTGGAGTATTGCAAGTAGGGAAAGAGTCCCACTTCTTCTGTGCCTTTGGAGAGAGAGCATCTTAGAACGAGCTCTGTCTCAGTAACTTCCTGCTTCCTGACCCATTGAAGTGGAGAGACTTCTAAGAAAGACTCCACACTCTGACACCTTAACCTATCCTTCCCTGAAGAATGCTTAAGTAGGGATACCACATTAGGGTTAGTGTAGCGACAGATTAATGCTTTATTTTCATCGAACCTCGATGCAGGACAACTTAGACTCTATTTTTTTCTCTTTTGCATTTTAATTCTTGAATTAATTGTCTTTTGCATATTGCACTGTTTTAACCTCATTCGTAGATTTGGATTTATGTTGGTTCCAATGTGCTTCTACACCCTTGTTTTGAGGTGTCTGTATGTCCAGTTGTTCTTTGCTTTGTAATAAATTGTCTAACCGTATTTATTGGTCTGTGATTATTATGAGCCTAGAGAACTGAAATAATTGATTGACATTCTTAATTATTTCTCTCCCCTCCACACTCTCATGCTGAGAAAAAGTACCATTGACTTGAGGTTCTAGATCTAGAATATACAGGCCTGGCTCCTTCATCACCAGAGCAAATATGTTTAGCTTAAATTAGCTGTCATAAACAAATGAGGTTTGCATGTGTTAGCTCTTTAAAGCCAGACCTATTGGCTTTGCCACTGTTAATTTCCTAGTTCAGTTCATTTTCAGGGGGAGCTCTGCTGGGAGTCCTGGTCATATCAGGAGGAGGGCATCTGGAACATTCTCTGTGTTTAACATATTCCCTGCCTTTGTGTAAACTCTGTTGCCAGTCATAATGAAATGTAATTCTGTTCCTCTTGTCTTCAGTCTGAATGGAACGGGGTCAGGCCGGGCCTTCTACGGAACAGAGGACTGTATTTATGTGAGACAGATGGATGATGATCAGGAAGTGGTTGGACCACAGCTGGGTGCGCAACGTCATTATTATGTGTGTACATTAGGTCAGCCATGGAGAAGCCTGTGTGTGGCACCACTTACTGGTTTTTCGAAGACAAGGGCATTCAAGTTCGCCATCTGTCCGCCACTGCGCTTTTCAGACCTGTCTGCACCTAAATCCAACTCTCCTATTAACAGGATTACAGAATGCGAAGCACATTTTAAGATTTTCTTGGAATAACCACATTTCAAGCCCTATATCTGCAAATCTCCACAGTAACAAAGGAAGTGTTGGGGTTATTTGACACCAGGCAAGAGCACACTGGAAGTAGATGTAAATGAAATGATGATGATGATGATGACAATAATATAATAATAATAACAACAATAATAATACTAATACTAATACTAATAACAATAATAATAATAATAATGATAATAATAATAATAATAATAATAATAATAATAATAATAATAATAATAATAATAATAATAATAATAATAATAATAATAATAATAATAATAATAATTTGCCTCTGACTTGGAACTAAAACACACTTGGGTATCGATGTTCTGTAAATACTGATTTTAGAATTACCGACCCCACTGGAGCTTTGCTTATTTGATTGAAAAATAAATGGTGAACTTCTAGGTTGGAAGAGTTGTGTGTTGAACCTGCACCCCTTTAATCAATCGAATATAACTCCATGCAGACAGCATATCAACCATCTGAGATATTTGAACACCACTACTCCAGCAAGTAGGCAAATTTTCTTGTTTTCAAAAAATGCCCACATGCCTGTGCTTAGTTGTTAGAAAGGTGGTAGGTGGGTGGACGGTATGTATGGATACCCAAATAGGTTTAAGATTCTGAAGTCCGACAATTTTCTATCTTATGAAGAGCTCCTTGTTTAGTAATAGAACAATTCCATCACTCTTAATTCACAGCAGATTAAAATAATATTGAAAACAAATGTAACTAAATCTTATGTTATGAGCTAGCTCTACCAAATTTATTTCGATTTTTTTATCCAGCACCCTAACCCAAATGTTTCATGGACTTCAATTAGGGGTCACAGCTGTGACCCCCTGACTTAATCCTTGCTACTCTTGGCACTACCTTTGTGACCCATAGCCTAATGAACGTCGTTTGGAGCTCCATTTTCATGGTTTTCTGTCAAATTGTTATTGTAAATATAGTGAATAATATTAGTCACTATTCGTGCAATAAAAGTGGAGTATAATTAGCTGGAATATGACCCATCTGACAGCTAAGGTACTAAGGTAAGAAAAAAATGATTTAAATGTGTTTTGTATGCATGCTTACAGGTGAGTGTGTTTTATCTGAGAGTGTGTAAATGTGAGTGTATGTTGTGTGTGTGTCTGTAACTCAAAGTAAAGTTCAAATGGTGTGTGATGTCACTTCCGCTATCCCTGGCATTTTGGTGAATTGACACCCATGTTCTAAGTGCTTTACTATTTAAAACTTGTCTGTTCCCTCAATCCTAAAAGTCGATCGCAGATTAATGGCTTTGTGTATTCAGTGCAGACCTGGGCGTTAGCACCTGGATACCCCAGCCAGGGTGTACGCTCCACTCTCTAATCCATTAAATACAAACCAAAAGACAAAAACAGTAAGGCCGAAAACATTTGAAAGAAAGAAACACAGCTTCAATTCTGGATGAGAAAGAAAAGTAAACCAAAAGCCAATGAAGCCGGAAACAGAGCAATGTTTAAATAATTACTTGTGAAAGAAGTGTGATGGGTGGGACTTGTAGGTGAGTGTGTAACAGATGGGTAACATCTTTGTTTTCCTGGCACCAGACATAATTAGGAAGTAGAAGCCAACAAGTAACATGAGTGTTGAAGAAAAGGGGAAGAATAAGAAGAAATTATGGGAACTTTTTTTTTTTTTGTAAAACATTTTTTATTGGTTTTATTACTCAAAACAGAAAGACAGTTGGCAAGGGTAAATTCAAGGTTACAATCATCAAATAGTATTTGTACAATTGAATCAGTTCTCTCTGAACTCCTTCTTCTATTACCATTATATTTAGTAAGAAAACTCCCCACCCTCCAGATTCGTCAACCCTCTTCAAAATCGTCATCCGATCTATCATCGTCCGATTCGGTAACTGGGTCACAGATATCCCCTCTGTATGTATTCCAGTTGGTCCAGATTTTGGTCTATTTGCGAGGGCATTTCCTATTCATATACACAGCTCTTTCTGTAATCATGGTTGTATCCATGTCTCTACACCAAGCACCCAAGGATGGTAACTCTGCCGCCCCCCACTTTTGTGCCACATTCCTTTTGGCCACCGTGAGGCCCAAAGACTCCCAGGTTTGCCCATAGCGAGATAAGTCATTTGGCTCCCAGATATTGAGGAGGCATCTTCGCGGCTCAGGCAGCAGGGAAACATGTAGTGCTTGAGATATTGTACGCAAGATCTGGCGCCAGCAATCCGTTAATTGAGGACAGTCCCAAATTGTGTGGAAAAAGGTACCCTCGTTTCTACAGCCTCGTAGGCAATATGGATGTTCCGCCCTACCGATTCTATGGATTGTGGATCTAGTGAGATAGGCTCTATGTAAAATTTTAAATTGTACAAGTCTGAGCCTGGCTGAGATTCCCACCTCCCTAGGAGAGGCGAGTGCCATCTGCCATTCCGTATCATCCAGAGCATCAATGTCTATTGACCATTTCTCTTTTAGTGTTGTTGTGGGGTCTGACATATTGTTTATTAGTTTGCGATAAGTGAAGGAAGTGGCCCGTTTAGGCATAAAGTCTGTAAGAAGCCTGTCTTCTAATGGGGACGCCTCAGGTAACTTCTCGGTCTGTGGAAGAGCTGTTAGGAGTGCGTGTCTAATTTGCATATAACAGTATGTCTCAGTTGGTGCTAGTTCATATTGTTGTCTGAGCTGGTCGAACGGGACGACCGTCCCTTTGTCCCATAAGTCCCCAACTGTGGAGATACCTATGCTATCCCAGCGTCCGAATCCCTTGCTGTTTCTGAGGGTCCCCAGCTGTTTCGCGTGCCACAGGGGTGTAAGTCTGGTTATGACCTCCTTCCATCCTAGGTGTGCCTGCGCTGCATACCATAACATGACAGTGTGTTTAGTTGGGCCCGTTAGTGCCAATGCTCGCCGCCTGTTATATAGGGCCGCTAATATGTTGTCCGTTCCCAACTGAGCCCAATCAGCCATGTATGCTGGGTCTGTCCTAAATGTCATGTAAATGTCATGGTACTTATAGAGCGCACTGTCACCAGACGGTCACCTTGAGGTGTCGCCTATTCGGCTTCCTGGCGCTGATACTCATACCGCTGTGGAACCCATCCTGGCTTTCCCTGTGAAGTGTCCACTCCTGGGCACCCCCAGGGTGAAGCCAGGCATCCTTAGCGCTGTTTATTTTATTTATTTATGGGCTTGTAACGCGCCGGAATCATACCCGAAGGTGTATCTCCGCGCGGTGCTGTGGAGTGATACAGGTCCAAACTGGCGCTAATTCTGAAATAAAGTAGTTTTAAGACATTTCCTGAAGGCTTGATGGCTAGAGCACTGTCTGAGGGAAAAGGGAAGGTTGTTCCACAGACGAGGACCCATAACAGGAAGAGCGCGACCTCCCTGTCTGGTCTTGTTGTGTCGGGGAATCTGCAGTAACAGCTGATTGCTGGATCTTAAGGTACGGGAGGGGCGGTGGTGGACACATTTTTCGGCCAGATAGTGAGGCCCTAGGTTATGCAGACTCTTGTGCACCACACAACAGGTCTTAAATTCCACCCGTTTCTGGATGGGGAGCCAGTGGAGCCCTTTAAGAAGGGGCAGGGATGGTGTTCTAGGGGGGGCATTGGTCACCAAGCGTGCAGCGGTATTCTGTACAACCTGAAGCTTGTTGAGCACTCCTTCATTGGCTGCTAACAATAGGCCATTGCAATAGTCCAGGCGGCTCAATACGAGGGCCTGGACCAAGGTCTTCCTTGTGCAGTCAGGGAGAAGAGGAAACACTTTCCGAAGGAGGCTGATGACATGAAAGCAGGATCCCGCCGTGATGTTGGCATGGTGAGCAAGAGTGAGGTCATGGTCCAAACGGACCCCCAGATTTTTCACCACCTGTTTAGGGGAAGGGGCCTTTCCCAGGCTTGTGGGCCACCAGTCTGTGGTCCACAGGATTTTTGCCTCCCCGAACAGCATGACTTCCGACTTTCCCACATTGCACTGGAGAAAGTTCCTGGCCATCCAGCTGGCGACCGCAGTCATGCCGTTGGAGAAAGCTTGTCTTATCTCAGGGGTAAAGGTTTTAAAGGTGAACAGCAGCTGCGTGTCATCAGCGTAAGAAATGGGTAAAAACCCAAAAGACCTCATGATGTCAGCCAGGGAGGAAACATAAACGTTAAACAACGTAGGGCTGAGACAGGAGCCCTGCGGGACTCCTCTGGTAATATTGGTGGGGATGGAACTGAAGGAGCCCATATTAACCTTCTGGGTACGTTCTGCAAGAAAGCTGGTGAACCACGCCAGGGCAGATTTGTCTATGCCAATCTCCTTTAATCTGGTTAGGAGAATGGCATGGGATATGGTGTTGAATGCTGCGGACAAGTCCAACAGCACCAACACCACAGACAAACCCTTGTCCAGAGACATGCGTATAGTATCCGTGATGGAAAGAAGAGCCGTTTCGGTACTATACCTAGGTCTGAACCCTGACTGAGAGAGGTCCAGACAGTCGGTCTGCTCGATGAAGCTGGAAAGGTGGTGGTTGACATGTTTCTCCATCAATTTGCCGACAAACGGCAAAAGGGAGATCGGCCTCAGGTTGGTCATATCCGACCAAGGGATAGAGGTGTTTTTTCTAATGGGCTTGACCAGGGCCTTTTTCCACTCCAGAGGGACCAATCCTTCAGAAAGAGAGCGATTAATCACCATCTGAATGGTGGGACTAAGAGCATTCCCGATAAGATGCATGACACGGGCGGGTACAGGGTCCACCGGGCTGCCCGATTTAATTGTCCCAATCAAAGAGTTGACTTGATCCAGACTGATCTCAGGAATTGAGGATAATACAGAAGGGCCAAGTCCGACTGTTCCGAGCTGAAGGCTGGGAGAGGGATCCTTGGTATCGACCGAAGTGATGGATTGGGCAATATTTTGATAGATAGCATCGATCTTATTGGCAAAAAACCCAGCTGTATCATCCCACAATTTTTGGGACACTGTCTCCGGGCTATCACACGCAACAGGCTTAGTGAAGGTACAGAGAACCTGGTACAGTAGTTTAGAGTCATTACCTGCCTCCGATAGTTGAGAGACAATATGATTTTTGCGGGCGGCTCTAATATTTTTATGGTAAAGTCTCAAGGCCGAGTGGTAGCGAGATTTGTCAGCTACATTGTGCGAACTTCTCCAGGTCTTCTCCAACTTCCTACATGCTTTTTTTTCATCACGCAGTAAGTCGGAGTACCATAGTTCCTGCCTACGGTTGGACCGCTGATTACAGAGTCTTAAAGGGGCAATGAGGTTAACAGCAGTGTTCAAGGCCACATTATATTTAGAGAGGGCCATGTCGGGGGTATCCGAGGGAGAGATGTCGGGAGGGATAAAAACATCTTTAAAAGTATCTGCCGACACTTTGTGCCACTGCCTACGCCATAGCGGGAGGGGAGCAGGTTGGGGGCGTTCCTGTGTAAGGGTAGGGAGGGTAGGGCGTTCCTGTGTTGGGGCCGGTGTGGAGGCTAAGCAAGCTATTGCCCAGAGTTGCAGCGTGGGGCCTGCGATTAGAATAGGCACCGAGGCGAGAATTAACAGGTCCGAGGAAATTGAGCCTGAGACCCCGCCGAGGCGGGAATGGAACCCTGGTCTACCGCTCTAACCATTGAGCCACACTCCTCCACATGTCCTAGGGGCGTGTATCCACTGATTTATTACTTTGAGGTACAGCCCAGTAGTAAAGGCGTATGTTAGGGAGTGCTATGCCGCCATCGTACCAACTGCGATGTAGCTTAACTTGTGCAACGCGGGCTGGTTTGTTGCTCCATAGGAGTGTGGACACTTGTGTGTTATTTTTCTAAAATACTTTATGGGTACCTGGTACGGTGTATTTTCCAGCGCGTACAGGAATCTGGGCAGGGCCATCATTTTACACAGCGCTGCTTTACCTGATAGTGTAAGGGGCAGCGACTCCCAGTGTGCAACGTCTCTACGCAGTCGTTCCAGCGGGGGAGCCACATTCTTAGCGAAGAAGGCTAATGGGTCTTTTGTTATGTGTATGCCCAGATATTTAAACGTATCTCGGGAAATTGCCAGTGGGCAGCCAGCGGGGAGTCGCGGTGTTAGGCCCTTTAACGGGAACAGCACCGACTTATCCCAGTTTATGGTGTAACCCGAGATTTTCCCGAATGTGTCGCACATCTCGAATAATATCGGCAGAGTATTTTCGGGGTCTGCGATGTACACTAAGATGTCGTCTGCGTATAGGATATACGGTCTTCCCATCCCTCCGCCCAAGTAATACCACGTATAAGAGGGGTGTTACGGATCTGCGCTACTAAGGGCTCTAAAACCAGTGCAAAAAGAAGTGGTGATAATGGGCATCCCTGTCGTGTCCCTCTCGTCAATGTGATGAGGTCTGATAGTCTCCCGTTCACTGCCACGCGGGCCACTGGGTCTGCGTATAGGAGCCGGATCCACGCGCAAAACTTAGGGCCAAACCCTAGGTGTGGAAGAACTGTAAAAAGATATGGCCACTCCAAAATATCAAAGGCCATCTTGGCGTCTAGAGAGAGGACCGCTGCTGTCTCTGTCAGACTATTTTCCCTCGCCAGCACAATATGTAAACGTCTGAGATTAAGTGCAGTGTTTCTGTTTGGCATAAAGGCCGACTGGTCCGGGTGAATTATGTTGGGAATGTGTGTTTGTAGCCTATTTGCAATTAACTTTGCCAGAATTTTGGACTCTGCATTAATCAGTGATATTGGGCGATATGAGAGGCATTCCGCTGGGGCTTCCCTGGTTTTTGGATAGTCACTATGGTGGCCATCCTTTGGTCCAGAGGCAGCGTTCCCCGCTCCAAGCTGTCATTGTACATAGCCAGTAAGTGTGGGTTGAGGGCGGGTGTTAGGAGTTTATAAAGCTCCATTGGGATACCGTTTGGGCCTAACGCGTTGCCGGATTGAAGGGATTTAATTGCTTCTCCGATTTACGCCACCGTGAGGTCGGCCTCAAGCTCCTCAGAGGCCTCGGAGTCGAGTCTAGGCATCTCCACCTCCCGCAGAAAATATGCGGCTACCGCTTCCGTGGCTGATGATGAGGATGCGTACACCCTACTGAAATGTTCAGCTAGCGCCGTCACAATTTCCCCAGAGTCTGAGGTGCAACGTCCCTCCGCCGTTTGTATCTGTGCTATAGTACGATCTCCCCGTTCCCTCCTGTCTAGCCACGCCAATAAACTCCCAGCTTTATCACCCACATCATAAATTCTATGCCTGGTCGCTGTGTGAGCTGTCACTGTTTCTATTCTAAGGTGTTCCTTATGTTGTTGTTGCTTTAGCAAAAGAGCATGTGCCGAGTCTGGTGTAGGGTTGGTCAAGTGGGTAGTGTTAGCTGCGTGGAGCTCCCGTTCAAGGGTCGTGAGCTCTCTGTGTTTTACGTGTTTGTGTTCTGTTATGGAGGAAATGGCCTGACCTCTGAGGAAAGACTTGTAGGCCTCCCACAGTACAGTTGGAGAACTTACTGAGGCTTTGTTTTCGGTGAAGAAATGTTTTGTAGTGTTACGGAATTCCTTCCGTATTAGTGGTATTTGTAAATAGCCTGGATATATTGGGTATAGTCGCTTGTGAGAGGTGTGGGAGGAGGAAAGCGTCAGAATCACTGGGGAATGATCTGAGATTCCTCTCGGGCCAATAGTGATGTTGTCTACACTGGAAAGGGTGGATTCCTGGGCCAAGAAATAATCTAATCTGGATAGACTATTATGAACAGCTGAGTGAAAGGTGTATTGTCTATCTAACGGATGTTTATGCCTCCAAATGTCCGTTAGTCCCAGTGCCCCCACAAAGCTCCGCAAGCGGGAGACCCCATGCATTGTCGCCCGTTCTGGGTGTCTGTCCACATTAATGTCCATTGTGGCATTAAAATCCCCACCTACGAGTAAGTCTCCACTTGGCAGAGACAATAGGAAATCGCTGAGGGCCGGAAGCGCCACCATCTGCAATGCCGGGGGGATGTATACTGATACTACGTTAACCAGTCTGCCCTCCCATTGACCGTGTATTGCTGCAAATCTCCCCTGATCATCATGTTTTGTTTGCTTGACTATAAATGGTGAGTTCTTTCTCATTAAAATTCCTGTCCCCCTAGACCCCGCAGAGAATTCTGCGTGCACCACCATTTTAAACCCACATCGGTCCATTGATTTACATATCGCTCTCGTGAGGTGAGTCTCCTGTAGGAGTACCAGGGTAGGGGCCTGACGCTTCAGGGCGCGAAGAACTAACCCACGCTTAATTTTATCTCCTAACCCGTGGACATTCCAAGTGACCACTGTGAGCGGGGCTACTGGGGCCACTAGACTTATCGCTTGTGTATTATTGCAGGGGGTGTCCGCCATTCCGTCGAAGTGGAGTGGGAAATGAGCAGAGTAACCTCATTGTGCCCTGAGAGGCGGCACTATTCAACAAATACCATGCCTTGAAGTCTTTCCTAATAAAAATCACAACTAAGAAACCAGAACTTCGAACTCTCCCACCCCACAATGCCTCCCTCCTCCCTGCCTCCCTGCCCGACGGACTCAAAACTGCCCGCCACCCCAACTCAGCAGAGTGCTCTATCCCAAACCCCAACAGTGTACTTGCGTGTAGGGGTTACGAAGTCCGGTGTGAGCGTGACCCCTCCCTTCCGGCTGGGCCCGTTTCTGCCCCATGTCCAGAGCCGGCATATAAGTAACTGCAATATGCATCCGCTGTTAACTAAGTCTAGTTCTTTCCTATTTCGGTCCGATTCATTTCAATCCAGAGTCTCCCAGTTCTGTGCTTTGTGAGTTGTCATCATTAGGCGTGAAGAGTTCCGGGCTGCCCATTTCTGTTTCGTCTGTGTGACGACTGCGGTCTCTACCACCACGACGTGATCCGTCTTTCTTTCTCCAACCTTCAAGCCAGTCATACGCCTCCTCAGGAGTCTCGAAGAACCAAGTCTTCCCTTCTGCGGCTACTCTCAGCATTGCTGGGAATAGCATAGAGTAGGGTATTTCACGTGTTCGTAAAGCTTTTTTTACCTCCAGAAAACTGCGACGCCGTTTAGACACCGCTGCCGTGTAATCAGGGAAGAAAGAAATCGAAGAGTTCTGTAAGCAGATTGGTGGGGAGATTCGTGCTGTTTGGAGAATGACATCCCTGTCTCTAAAATTGAAGAGACGCGCGAGCACCGGTCTAGGGGGCGCCCCTGGTTTCCCGCCTGGCACTCTATGTGCCCGTTCTATTGAGAAGAATGTGGAAAGCCCCTTGGGCTGCAGCCTAGGTTTTATCAGTTCTTCAATGAACAGGTCCATAGCCTGGGTGCCTTCACTCTCTGGAATACCTAAAATTCGCACATTATTTCGGCGAGAGCGCCCTTCCTGATCATCCAGCTTCTCTGCCAGAATTTTGTTTTCAATCTCGAGTCCGTTTTTTTCAGCGCCGCTGTGTCGCCTACTAGTGATTTTGCAGTAAGCTCCACCTCCGCTACTCTGGTGGTAATTTTCTGAAAATCTGCACGGAGTAACGATACATCTGTGGAAAATGGAGCCCACCGTAGTCTGCATGGCAGCCAACGCCGCCATAATGTCCTCCAATGTCACTTTTTTGGCAGCGCCCTCCCCTTGCGCTCCGCTCGATGAGGTCCTCCCCTCCTGCAATGGGGGAAAGTCTTTATTATATGCATATGTATCTAGTTTGGCCTGCGTCGTAAGGTTTCTGGGACCTCTACCCGACATGATGGCACACCAACTCGGTTGCAGAGGCTGCGTCACTATCTTCAGGGTTGGTCAGCGGGTCTTAAGATCTCTACGGTGTATTTTTGCTAGCCTGTCTTCCTGTGATATGTTCCGGAATTTCTAGTAGAGTCCCGATCTATGGGGGGAGGGGAAGCGTGTATATGCCCCTGTGCTCTTAATTGCCAGATTTCCTGTACGGATAAAGGCTTTCTTCCCAGGGGTTTTGTGCTGCTCAACAGGGCAAAGTGATCGCACAACCGGATTATACGTGGGGTGTAGTGGGGCGACTACAACAGGCAGGGGCCCTTCCGTTTTTTAATGCGCTCTTTCCCTACCGTTTGCCGATTCCCCCTCTGTAGACGAACACCTATGCGCACAGCTGTCGTTGATCGAGAGATCCTTTTGCGTTAGGGCACCCCCGGAGTCTCCTTGGCTTCCTGTGTATCTCCTTACGAAAGTAGCACGGTCTGCGCCTCTACCCCCGGTCCAGTCTCGGTTTTTTATTGTGCTGGGTCTTTCAAATCAATGTATCTGGCCTTTCAGTTGTGCCCCCTCCGTGGTTTGTCGCGAAGTTTCCGGAGTGGTGTAATCCCACTGGCCCCAATGAGAGGTGAACTTCTGTTGTCTTATCGGTCGCAGAGCCTGTCTGGGTCGTTAAATCACGCGAGGCCCCGGTTGCAGTCTCCAGCCCAGGCCGCCTGCCAACTGCCGCAGGACTTCGTGGTAGGTTGCGGCGCTGACCCACTGCGAATCGCTGTATTCGGCCTTGTCTGTACCTGGACGGGCCTCGGAGTTCAGTCCTCCGGTGTTTGCTCCGGTCTTCGTTCTGTTGCTCTGCCCGTTTACCCTGCCCCACACGGCAGGCTCCGTGCGCGTTCCCACCTCGATGTCGTGCCGCTTTCTAGGGGTGTGGGGAGCAGGTTCGCCAATCTACTGTCGCCGACCTCTTTTTGGTTCTCCGATGCCGCCTCCGCCACGCCTCTCCCAGGGTGTCTCCGGGCCGGCAAATCACTCGAGGCCCTGGCTTCTGTCGCGAACGTAGGCCCCCTTTCCATGGTCTAGGGTCACTCTGGTCAACAGCTACGGATTTTTACCGGAGTCGTGTCATTCAGTGCCGCTCGATCACGGGCATGCACGGGTGCTCCAGCCTCCCGTTATTTATTAGGATAAGTGGTCGGATTTGTTGGGAAGGTCACCTCGACTCCGGAGCTCCCTCAGCAAGCAGCCATTTTCGCCGGCTGCAAGCCACGCCCCCGAAATGATGGGAACTTTTGAGCACATTTGTAAGCATTCAAGACTGCAGGCATTAAACATAATTTTGAGGAGATGCTTTGAGGTAAAGTAGCTTGTAATTTGAATAGTTATGGGGATAGCATTGAACCATGGGGTACTCCATCCAGCACTGGAATGGAACTGGATATCAAGGATTGCATCTGGATGAATTTGGTATTTCCAAAAGGCAATAAACTGATCTAAAGAGAATCTTGGCTTGTACTCCTATGTAGGGGACAGAGTGGGTAAGAGGCCACTTGTTTAATGGTGTCTAATGCAGCTGTTAATGGCAAAAATAATTACTGCACATAAATCATCGCTACTGAGCACCATCATTAGATAGCATCTTAATCTACACAGAAGGTGGCTTCAAAATGCTTATCAATCTCTCCTTAAAAATGTTCAACTTCTTAGGTACTCTTTGCGAGATGAGCTGAAAATGCTACTCCGGAGCTGGAATTAGGGATTCAGACCTGTATCACTGTGAAAGTTTCTGGCCATTAGGACTTGCAGGTTCCAGAATGGGGACTATCCTGTGGGACCCTGAGTTACCAGATCAACAAACCCAGGTTTTTTTCAATTTTTAGGACCTTTTTTCGGACATTTCCACCTGCTCTGAGCAGGTTAAAATGAAGCAAGAAACCTCTTTCATTCCTTTCAGGTCTGCTTCCTCACCTCATAAATCTGGGCGCATAACAAGCAATGCACATCGACCCAAATGTGTTTTTTTCGGATATCCTTTATTGAGTCATGCATCCATTTTTTTTCTTGCATTACATGCCACCAGCACACATTCACTGTCTACAATTAATGCCATTGCGCATGGAGAGATGGTCAGAGGTAGATGTCATTGCAGCGGGGATACCAATTTTTCCCAGAATGTGGTCGAAATCAAAAGTAATTTTAAGGTAAGGGTTATTCTGACAAATGCCCAGATTTGGCAAAAAGTAGATGAGAAGATTGGAACAAAAAGATAAACCACGCAGAATGCACAGAACTTTCTAGCAATCATTTTGCAGTATAATGTTCAGCATAATAACATTTTTAATATCTTTAAAAAATGGCTAATTCTGAATAGAGCAGCTTCATTACATGGAGTAATTATGGGCAAACCAAAAGTTGTTTATAGTTGTCTAATACGTTTAAGGGCTTCTTGGAGTACATGAGAGTATGGAATTTAGATATAATACCAAGAGAATATATACAATAAGGAAAATCATTAATTGTAATACCACACATACTATATATGTAATAGGATGTGAAAGTAATAAGATGAATAATGGCAGCACGACTAAACCACTAAAACAGAGAATTCGGGAGCATGCAAGACCAAGTAAGAATGGAAACATTAAATATCTACTTGCCTTAGATTTTCAGGAAATGCACCCAAATATATTTACTTTCCTCCATTCTTATGATTGGCTTCATTGAGGTTAAGCAGAGGAGATACATAACTATGTCTAAGGTAAGCTAAAGAACTATGGAAATGGAAATTAAAATTGGTGGAACGTGAGCATTATACTGATAATGAGCTGCCTGCTTTGTTTATGAAATAGGTTTTTCATTTAGAACATGCCATGTCCATGTCTTCTTGTTCAAAACACAATATATGTTATTCTATGTGATAAGATGTCGGTCCTGTTTGCCATTTGTTGTCTCAATATGGCGGCCATTTGCCCTTCTTTTAGTGAGTCTGACTCGCGTAATCATGGACATATTTAACATCTATGCTGGGCTGGTGCGGAACGTTCTATTGCGCGGGCGGGGCCGGAACGTTCAACGGACGTGCGCAGAACTACCGAGGTAGTGCACGCGACGTCCGCTGAACGTGCGCCGCACTTAAGGGGTTAAAGAGTCACAAAGGTGGCCCTGACTGTGGACACAGAGACTGTGTGTAGCGTAGGGTGGGAGCATTAATCACAAGGTTTTAGATGTTAGTAAAACAGCGTTGACTTCTTCAGTCCAAATAAAATGTGTGCCTTTTTTGAGTAAATCTCTTAAGGGTGGAACATTGGAGGCATAATCAGGAACAAACCGTGCACAATACTTGCAGAGACCAGGATCTCAAGGCATCCTTGTCAGGAGGAGGTGGTGCCTGTATAATAGCTTCAACATTACAAAACTTGGGTTTAATGCCTTTAGGGGTAATGGTATGCCCTAAGTAATCGATTTGTTCAACCAAGAACTTACACTTCTCCGGTTGAAAAGTGATACCTCTGTCACTGACAATGGAACTCAATTTGTTTCTGACTCCATGAAAAGCTTCCTCAATGATTGTGACATTAAACATATTAAAGTTGCTTTGTATAATCCCTCGCGGTATGGTGATGGACGGAGCATCTGAACCAATCAAACACTCACACCCAATCAACAGATCTGGGTTTAATCCATCACCGTTCTTTAGCCCACTCTACCACCCAGTTCAGACATGGCCATATCTACCCCACTCTGCACCAATGCTTTCAGTCTGACCCTGTGCCTCATGAGAACAGTCCAGTCCGAACTGCCAAGCCATGCCTTCCCTGGACCGGAAACAAGCTTCCTAGGACCAGTTTCTGGCATTACAGCTGTCTTCAGCAAGACTTGCTTGAATCCAGTGGCAAAGTGAGCAAGGGACTCATGTCTGAGCATACCCTGCCAACTTATGGCGAACAAAGCGGTACAAAAGGGGGTGGTGATGGACGGAGCATCTGAACCAATCAAACACTCACACCCAGTCAACAGATCTGGGTTTAATCCATCACCGTTCTTTAGCCCACTCTGCCAGAAACCGGTCCTAGGAAGCTTGTTTCTGGTCCAATCTACCCCACTTCGATCTACCACACTCTAACTGCATCTACCCTACTCCAATCTACTCAAAGTTTCTTTACCACAATCCTATCTACCCCACTCCACTACAATCTACTCAACTTCACTCCGATCTACTCCACTCAACTCCACTACAATCTACTTCACTCCACTCAATTTAACCCAACTAACCTTACCTCAATCAACCACACTCCATTCGAACCTACCCCACCTTCTCCATTCTACCACAGCCTATCCCGCTCCACTCCAATGCACTTCAATCTACCCCACACATATCTACCCCAATCCACCCCATTCCAATGGAACCAATCCAACCGATTCCACGCCAATCTTCCTGACTCTACTCCAATCTACCCCACTCCACTCCACTGTACTCCACTCCAATCTAACCCAGTCCAATTTTCCCCACTCCATTCCAATTTGCTCCACACAACTCAAAACTACACTAAAATCTATCCAACTCCTCTCACTCCAATACACCGCACTTTACCACAATCTACCCCACACCAATATACCACGATCTACCCACTTCAATCTACCCCAATCAATTACACTCTACTCTAATCTACCACACTCCAATCCAGCCAATTGAACCCACTCCACTGCGCTTCAATCTACCCCACTCTACTAAATTCTACTCAAATCTACCACATTCCATGTCACTTCAATCTACCCCACTCCAATCTACTAAATCTACTCCAATCTAACCCATTTCACTCCACTCTAATCATCTCCACCCCAATCCACCTAACTCCAAACTAACACACCTCACTCCATCCCAATCTACCCTACTCTAATCTATCCCTTCACAAAGTACCCCACTCCAATGTATCCCTATTTACTCCACTCCAGTCAACTTCACTCCACTCCAATATACCGCACTCTATCTTAATATACATCACTTCATCGCCCTCCACCCCACCCCACTGCAATCGACCCCACCCCATCTCACTCTACCCCCTCCAGTCGAGTCTAACCCACTCCACCCCACTCCAAGCTACCCACTCCATTCCCAACTATCCCAATCCAATCATCCCTCTTCAAACTACCCCACTCAAATCTACTGCACTTCAATCTACCCCACTCTGATCCACCCAAATACTTTATTTTGGTCAGTGACCATAAAAGAAATACAAAATAGAAAGCACATTGTGGTATTAGTCAAGTAAATACAAGATAAAAAATGTCCAGATAAAACGGCTATGACTCCAATCCACCCAATCTACCCTACTCCACCCTAATCTACTCCACCACACTTCACTCCAATCTACTCCACTCCACTCTACTGCAATCTATCTCACTCCAATCTACCCACTGCAATCCACCCAATATACCCCACTCCACTCTACCGCATATGCCACACTCCTTTCCACTCTTCCCAATCTACCCAATTCCACTTCACGCTAATCTACTACATGCTACACAAATCTACCTCCTCCAGTCCAGTCTAACCCACTTCACCCCAATCCACCCCACTCCAAACTACCCTACAGCACCCCACACTACCCTACTTCAACCTACCACACCCAATCTGTCCCACTCCAACCTACCCCACTCTACTCCACTCCAATCTACTCCACTCCAATCTAACCCACTGCATCCCAATACACCCCAACCACTCTATCCAAAGCCACTCCAACCAACTCTACTCAAATCTACCCCACTCTACCCAATCTACTCCACTCCAAACTACCCCACTCATATCTATCTCTCTCCAATCTACCCCACTTCACAAGAATCCACCCAACTTCCCTCCAATCTACCCCACCCTAATCCTTCCAACCGACCCACTCCATTCCAATCCCCCCTCCTATCTACACCAATCTACAACACTCCACCCTACCCTAATCTACCACACTCCACTCTACTTCACTCCAACCTACCCTACTCCACTCAATCAATCTAATCCAATCAACCCACCCCAATCCACCCCAATCTACCACACCCCACTCAAATCTACCCCACTCTGCACCAATGCTTTCCAGACTACCCCATTCAAATCTACCCTAATCCACCTCACTCCAATGTAACCCAAGATAAACCACCCAACTCCAATCTACCTGACTCCACTGAAATCTACCCCAATCCACTCTACTCCACTTGGATCCACCCAGTCCAATTCACCTCACTCCATTGCAATTTACCCCGCACAACTCCAAACTCCACTGCAGTCTATCCAACTCCCCTCCACTCCCATCCAATGTTCCCCACTCAACCCCAATCTACCTCACACCAATCTATCACAATATACCCCTCTTCAATCTGCCAAAATCCAATCCTCTCCAATCTACCCCACTCTACTCTACCACATGCCACTCTACTCTACCCAAATCTACCTCACCCCACTTCACTCCAATCTACCCCACTCCACTAAAATCTACTCCACTCCAACCTAACCCACTCCACCCATGTCCATCCCACTCCAGCCATCCCACCCAACCCCACCCCAATCTACCCTACTCCAATCTACCCCTCTCGAATCTTCCCTACTCCAATCTACCCCTATCTATTGCACTCCAATTTACTCCACTCCAGTCTACCCCACTCTGCCCAAATCTACCCCACTTCACCCCACTGCACCTCACCCCACTGTAATCTACTCAACCCAACTCCACTCCAATTCATCCCACTTCAGTTTACCCCACCATAAACTAATCTACCCCACTCCGTACCCATCAATACCCCACTCCAAACAACCCCACTTTAATCAACCCTCTTCAATCTACCCCACTGTAATCTACAGCACTCCAATCCACCCCACTCCATTCAATTCTACCGCACTCTAATCCACCCAATCTACCCCACTACATTACACTCTAATCAACTTCATCACACTTCACTCCAATTTACCCCACTCCACTTAACCCAGTATACCTCATCTCAATCTATCCACTCCAATCCACCCAATCTACTCCACTCCATTCCAACCAAATCTACCACATACATTCCCCTCTACAAAATCTACCCGATCTACCCAACTCCACTTCACTCCAATCTACCACATTCCACTCAAATCTACCCCACATCATTCCAGCCTTACACAATCCACCGCCCTCCAAACTACCCTACCCCACCTCATAATACCCAACTCGTATTTACCCTAATCTACTCAACTCTTATCTACTCAACTACAGTCTACCCCATCCCATCCCAATCTATCCTAGCCACTCTATCCAACTCCACTCCCACCTACTCCACTACAATCTACTCCACTCCAATGCAATCTATCTCGCTCCCAGGGAGAGGTGTGGCACAGCAGACAGGGCTACTGACTCCGGAGCACGGGGCTCACGGTTCGATCCCCGGCCCCAATGGCAGATCAGCCCCATGTGATTCTGGGCAATAGCTCACCTAATCTCCACGACGGCCCCCCAGCTCCTTGAGACACTATGGGTGATTTTTTCATGCTTTACAAATACCAGATACGTACAATCTACCCAACTACACTCCAATCTACCCTATCTTAATTAACCCAATCTATCCCACTCCACTGTACCCTGATCTTCCCCACTCCACTCCAACCTTCTCCTCTTTATTCCAATGTCCCCCAATCCACCCCAATCCACTGCATTCCATTCTTCCCCAGTTCACCAGACTCCACTCCCATCTACCCCAGTCTACCCCACTCCAAACAGCCCCACTCCTATCTATCTCACTAGAATCTACCTCACTCCACTCCAGTCTTCACATCCAATCTACCCTACCACAATGCACCCAATCTATTCCACTCCAATCTACTCCACTCTTCCTTGATCTACCCCACTCCAAACGAATCTACTTCTCTCCACTCCAAAATACTTCACTCTACCCCACTCCATTCTACCCCTCCACTCCAATCTAACCTAATCCACTGCACTCCACTCTTCCCCAATCTACTCCTCTCCAATCTACCCCAACATATACCATTCCTGTTAACCCCGATCTACCCCAATCCACACTGGTGTACAAAATGGCTAAAACCCATTGCCAAAGCCAATAGCACTTGAATAGGTGAGACCTATTTACTTTCAAAATGCTTGTCAGCTAGTATTCTGCCTGACATCATGTGTGTTATGTGATACTGCATGTATGCTGCATATGTGTTCAGTGCATGTGAATATCTACTCATTGGTCTGTCTGCATGGGTCATTTTCTGCCTGTTGGTCTATGTGCATGAGTGACTGCATGCTTGATTGAATGTAAGTTTTGGTAGTCTGTGTGTATGGGTGTCTGTAAGTCTATGTGCAATGGTGCCGGTGTGTGTCATGTCCTCTATGCGTGTTGGCCTGTCAGTGCATTGAGGTTGATAAGTTTATTGCACTGTTCGCATATGTCTTTAATGTGTGATATATGCTAATGTGAATTTGGGTATTGTACAACTATGCACATGACCTATACAAAAAGAAAAAACTATTGTTTTTGTCAGTCCTTGTTTCTAGTGAATTTGATATGATTGTAAATGACTAGCGTGGTTTTCCTTACAGGGCGAGAAAGAAATCTTTTGGTTAATAGTGCAAAGTCTCTGTGCAAGGATTCTCACGGTACAACAACATCAATCAAATCTACATGTTACGTTAGGCGATGTTATAAAATGTGCACGGTGTTCCAAAGACCCGGAGAGACTTCGTGGCACTATTGCAAGTAAAAAAACAGCAATTAATTTAAGTTTAACCTACTAGAGAAGCAAAGTAAAAGTGGATGTAATAGCAACTGCTTTGAAAACACTATACAACCTGTCATTTATCATAGTGCCTTATAGAAAATTAGCATACTGCTGCCTGTTGCAATGTTTGCTTTCCCGTAGTAAACCCATTGGATGGTTTCCTATAGGTATACGAAATTCTTTTCAGATGGGTGTTGTCTGGATGTCTAGCTTTCACGTCATCATGTTCTGCTTATAACTCTGGAAAATGAAGCTAAAAACATAATCTTCCACAGTATGCAAGACAACAATTAGAACTGAAAAGTGCAGTAACCACCCTGGAAACCGCGCGTCATTGATGTCTGCTTGAAGCAATTTAGCGTGCTGTGTTGTTCAGACCCTTGACAACTTCTCCCTCTCTCTACTTGTGAGCACACCACTCACCGCTTGTAACAATCCCTTAAGTATATTAGGCCCGTGCTAGCTACACAATGGTGCCTGAGGAGAGGAATCGTGAACAGACCCCGGCCCTCCCTGCTCTTCTATAGGGGGGCTCTTTGTGGTCGCCATGAGCTCTGCAGCTCCCTGTAGAGATGGGCTTCCCATACACAGGCGGTCTGCTGCTACTGTGTGCCTTTTTATCTTGAAACAGATGCAGACGCTGCTGACGCAGGGCAGGTTCTCATTACTGGGGTGGGTTTGAAATCGCAGACGGCGCGTCCTGCCAGACTGAGAAGCCAAGGGAGCTGCTGTTCCTTATTACCCGGACCCGGGCATTTCATGTGGCGACGGTGACAATGGCGATGAGAGGGCAACAGGAGTCTGGCTCTACAAAGTGATGCTTTTCCTTTTGTTCTTTTTGACTGTCAAAACAAGGGTCAAGAGGTCGAGAGGCCCCTGCAATAATGCACTGGTTGGATTTATAAGAATTCCGTGCCTTGATGCATCTTGCAAGGGACGAACCCAAGGGCTGAGAGAATGACACACACTGTACTAATTCATTTTTACCAGGGCCTATTTTCTAAGGTTGGTGTGTTATGCTATGCAGTCAGTGGCGTAGGAAGGGGGGGGGGGGGAGGGTGCTGTAGGTGCGTCCGCCCCGGGGGTCATCAATGAGTTGGGTGGCAAAATGGCAAAAATATGTATTTTAAACATATTTTTGCCAGACAGAATATAAGCTATTTATCGTCAGTTTATGTGATCATTTCCAACCCAATGCCTTCAACCATCTTGGCAAAGGGGACACGTATATGTTGAAAAGAGAAGGGCTCAAACATGAGCCCTGGGGCAGCCACCTTTCCAGCCCCTTTTCCAGAGTCAGTGTGCACAATTTAAAGGCGCCCAAGATAATAGTTTGGATTCTATTCGAGAGGAAGTCACCAAGTCACTGGAGCGCAATTCCGTGGAATCCAATCTCTTGCAATTTACAGAGTAATCTAGGATGGGATACCGTATCAAACACTGTGGAGAAGTCCAGTAGCACAATTATGGATGGTACAGTAGTATCAAGGCATGTGGCCATGTATTTATGCCAAAGAGACACAAACTCCTGTTTCATGGACAGACTTTATACAAATGTAACTATAATGAGCATGGTTCTTCAGTCATAATTATAATACAGTTCAGTCTTAAGGGTGATGCAGCGGAAGGGGTTTTTGACAATTTTTAAAGTAGACCCAATTTAATACCTACCAGTCCCTTTCACACTGCATGAGTTTATATAGTTGACAGGGATTGGCAAAGGATTGACAGAATTCTAACAATTAGGTCCTAAATAAAGAAATAATCATTTCAATATACCCTTTTGACATTATTAAAGACAGATTCTGATTAC
The DNA here is from genome assembly GCF_964261635.1 of Lissotriton helveticus. NCBI lineage: Eukaryota > Metazoa > Chordata > Amphibia > Caudata > Salamandridae > Lissotriton > Lissotriton helveticus. Next base: position 426,892,381 of record NC_136069.1, on the reverse strand, counting down.
TTATCAATATGCTTTTATCTAAATTAATGAGAATGCTCATCGAGTACAATACAGCTCGAATCATAAATCACCATACAAAAGAAGCAACAAAATAGTAATTTATAAACGCATCTCAAATATCCGTGTCATGAGTGAGTGGATAGGTTAAGAAACACAAGAATAAAGACATTTGCAAAATAAAATAATGCAAATTCAGAATATCATATGAGCTTATTAGCACAAAATGCTAGAAGTCTGAAAAGCTACGCTCCGGCCGAGAGAATAGCTGGGTCACCCTCAAAAGATAATCAGGAGCAAAGTCAAAGAGTCAGGATTAGCAGAACAACTAAGAACAATTACGTTAGGAAACAGCAACACAGCTCTCTCCTCTCACAAAGTAACCTTTCCTAGCTATATAATTTTAACACTAGTAATTATACTCTAATTCACCAAAGATCCAACCCCCCATGTATCATCAGACGAAAAATTCTCAAACCCCATTGGTGCAGACCATGGTGTGTCTGGTCCCTTCACTTTCGGTGAGCCTAACTTTTCAATAGTTCCTTTGTCTTTAGAAAACTTTCATCATCGACCTTCGGCAGAGGAAAGTCCGATATCTCTTCCGCAGCTTGTACATTTTTCCAACTCGGTAATGTATCAAACTCATGGCACAAGTGTCCACAAACTTCGCTCGGCAAGGACATTCCATTCATAATGTTCATTACTTCCTCCACACATCCATGGCTATCTTGAGGAACTCACGAAGGACAAAAGACATTTCTTACAGCCTACGTTTTAATAAGCAAATTAAACCTACAATGACTCTTGAGGTCTTCTCTGCAAAAAAGTGAAATGTGCTCTAGGAAAAACAAATACACGTGATTATCGTTGTCACTTTACAAAACTCCACTATTAATGCTCTTTTGCATCACATTATATACATTTCCAAACAGTTAGTAAAAAAGAAAAATATAATGTCTCTTTTAAGCTTATGACTTCTATTATTATTATTTCCTTTGGCAGTTATTTCTGCATTGTGCATTTACATTTGCGGCCTACTACAAAAGCACTTGAAACACTAGCTTCTTTCCAGCACGCACTTGCGCAGTTTTCATCCTCCCCTGTTTAGTTTTGCACTGTTCATTTTCACACCATTTTGTTAATAATCCACATAATGAGCAGTTAAATCCGAGCAGGTTTTATTTGGCAAAACCCTGCTCCATCAAGGGAGAGTCAAATATTGTATACCAAAGAGTCCGGTTAGCTAATCCACAACCAGAAATACCTGTAGATTCGGTAAAGGATAGCTGTCTGCTAGATTTAAATTGTGATTGTCTCCTAAATTAAAAGCAGACAGCACATAGTTTGTTGTTTTAAATAGGGTCTATTGTGTAGCTTCATTTGATCATAGAGCTTTACATTGCTTCCAAAGTGCACACAAAAGCCTTGATCTGCAAATGCAAACCATATGCTGTGGGGAGTAAAGTGACAGAATGAACAAGAGTCAAACTTGATGCATGGAAACTTACAAATGCTGAAAGGCCCATGAGAAATTCTCAGTGATATATCTGAAGAGGAAAGCGTGGCTCTTGACTAATTTATTAACCTCTGTTCATAGCATGGATCAGTATTCACACTGTGATATTACAGTGGCATACTCTGCAGGCAGGAGAGGGTATTAGCCATCTAGGAGGGATTGGGGGGTGGAGCTTAGAGTTATAGGTTGAGGCCTGTTGGGGAACTGTCACCCATTTTGGATTACAGTGATGGGCACACCGGTTGGCATGGACAGTTGCTCAGAACTCCTCCCACCCATCCTATAGTTTGGACTAGAAAGCAGTGTACTTTTCTTTGGTTTGGCATATGGTAATTGTAACAAGTGACACGCATAGGAAGGTGGTGGAGGTACTTTTGATGCTGGAGGAAGCAGGCAGTGCTGATTTGCTGCATCCTGGGGTCTTGCAGCAGACATGGGTGCCACCTAGCTGTAGGCCACAGAGGCGTTTGATTGTAGAGGCAGCAGCAGCTGTTTTGACCTGCTCTCCCCCCCAAACCCAAACAAAAGCGAGGAGCAAAGATTGTAGGCCAAGTGGGCGGGATAGATACTGAATGTGCGAGGAGAAATGGCCCGACGTGCGATTGTAGCGGGCAAGAAGAGGCAGGGTAAGACAGGGAGCCCCCTGCTTGCCAGTATGTGTGAAAGGGCAGGAGTGTAAGGCTGAGTCCCGCAGAGCATGCTCTTTGTTCTGGAAACCAGGGGTCCCAATATGCAAGAGGGGCAGACGTGAGAGGGTCCGCTGAGTGGAGTAGCAGCTCATGGGCCCTCGGCTATGAGCATACAGGCACAGCTTCATGTGGCATAAAGCAGGTGATGGAGGCATGTAGAGAGTTGATGGCGCCTTACATGTGGTTCCTGGCCCTGATGGGAAAGGTGGGATGGGTTCGGTGCTGCTCTACAACCAGAATGCGGCACATTTGTGGTGTGCAGTGGACAGGGCTAATGACAAAATAGCCCTGCCGCTGGATCTTTCTAGTTCACGCATGCAGGCCCAGCAGAAGTAAGGGGCAGGGGGCAGTCTACGGGCGGCTAATACAGGTACCTGGGAAAAGTAATGACACAGCTTCCCCCTCCAAAATGGGCCTGTACACATGGGCCTACCAGGGATTGGCACAGGTATTGAGGGCATGCAGTGTGGACACAGATGTATTCGCAAAACAGGTGCAAGGGCTGTGGAGCAGGAGGAGGAATGTGGTGACCTTGGAAGGGCAGACACTGGGAATCAAAGGTCTTAAGCAGGTGACTCAGGAAAAAGGGAATATTGGACACAACAGGTAGAGGAAGACAGGAGGGGAGTAGTAATCCAGCGGGATTTACCAGCTCGGGTTACTCGCAAGTTACCATACTCACCAGGGCCCAAGACATTCACCGATAAGCCGGTAATTACCGCTGGAATCAAATTTTGTTGTTCCTGCGTGATGAATTTGACCTTTACCAATTCTTACCAACCCTATCACCTTAGATTTTAATTTCCTCTGGTCAATAGATCAGATAGTTAGTAGAATAGGTATAAATGACATTAATCCTTTTCTTAAATGACCACAGACCCGAGAGAGTTTTAAAATATTCATCTCATCAATTATTTTGAGAGTCAAATACCAATACATGTCATACACCAATTTCTCGAGAAAATGATCAATAATGGGAAAAATAAGTATTGGTTAAAATTTCATGAAGACAGTACCTGGAGAGGGTATACAAGGACATATTACACAGAATTATATTTACCTAGAATGGTGTGAGGACCAACCCCTGGCCAAGGAGCTAAATAGGAACCGGTGGATAGACAGGAGCCAAAGGATCAGGACAGATTCAGGACAGGATAGGGGACCTCTTCTAGGTGCAATGCCAGCGTCACACCCCTCTCTGGCACTACTCTTTTTTATTCTTCCCCTTCCTTTGATGTGCCTCCTTGATCTTCGTCCGCGTTCCCCCCTCTAGTTGATCAGATTCTTCTCCTGTGGTATCTCCGTCTTTTCTTGCTCGAGTCTTCTGGCAGAGTGCTCGGACAGCGTCTCTGACCTCTGTGGCATTTGCCGTCATCTGCATCAGTGATAGGTCTGTGAATTCAGCGACATCAGTGACATCTGCGGCATCGGTGTCATCAGATGAGACTAACTGACTAAGCCTACCTTAGTTATACCATTGTACGTGTATGTACCACCCCAATGCTTCAATATGGTGAAAACCTCTACTTCTGATTGGGCAAGAAGATGGGGAGAGGTCATCACACCATACTAATATTATGCTTTTTCTTTAGTTCATTGTTCAATATTCCTGTCCCTTAACTTTACTTTCCCAAGCTGTATTCCCACCCGCATTTCACATTAGGGCAAATACAAGGTATACGAAATTTGACTTCTTTCTTTCCCTCTTCGGGTCGAGACGTGATGTTCCCAAGCGCTTCTTGCTAAAGCGACCTTGGCTGAGTTTTAACTGATTCATCATAGTTCCGGATGGTTTGTGATGCACAAGTGCGCCCAAGTCAGGTGGGATAGAGATTTCAGTTACTCTCCAGGCCCAAATATGAACTAATAGTAAAGTCAAAGATATGTTAGAATACGAAAATAAATTAATGCTCTGTATACCACTTGTTCCTACTCTAATCCCATTAATTTATTTATTCTTTTCACATTAGCAATGTAATAAAACATACAAGGTTTAGTTTAAGCATAGCATGTGCATTAACATGTGAGTTTCAAGCGGCCATTTTAATAGCTACTACGCAGCTGCAAAGTTTTCCCACCAAAGCAAAGGACGTCATACTACGTAGATGCAGTAGACGCATGCGCAGAAAATTCCTGCGTTTTCGGCAGCCATTTTAAGTCACTCAAGTTAATGGTTAATAATACACATATGCAAGCTTCCCCTAGATTGTGTACAAAAAGGAATGTAATGCCATATTAGTATTTACAAACATGTTGGGTACAGTATTACATGTTATTTAAGAGCATTGCATCCGAGCAAGTTTCTTTCATACGAAACCTTGCTCCATCAGTAGTGAATGGGAGGACAGGAGGAAAATGGGTATGGGTGCCATAAAAAGGTTGGGGACACAGTTGGCACATGGTCCGCAGTGAAGGTAAAGATAGAAGGGTTTAGTGCAACTCCGCAGCCCCAACCCGGAGGTAGAACTTGTGTCCATGTGTCCAATTCTGGGACGGCGAGGGACCCGGTGCAACAGCAAGAGGGATTTGGCTCTGAGGCCACCTCGCAGGATCAAGACTCATTCCAGATGCTTTACAATGAGCAATTTGGAGATGGCAGTGTGGTTGACAATGCGGTACCCAGCATGATGGGAGATGTGGGTGCGAGAGGTTGAGAGAAAGAATTGATGTTGGATTATGAGAACGATGACTTGGAAGAAGGGGTGATTTCTATACTTCCACAGGTTTGCAGGGGTGACCATGAGAGTTTGATGATGTCCTTAATAATGGTATGGCTGTTTTTGGGACTCTCCGAGTGGCAGAGGTAGTTGGGTCCAAAGCCAGGAATGGTATTAAGTGGAAGGTTTGTGTTTCCTTGAGAGCATACCCAAAAGCCCTCATTTGCCAATGGTGGTGGTGGAGGAGGCTGCCAGGCCATGGTTTGAGACTGAAAGAAGATTTCAGGCATGCAGATGGCAGCAGGTTCTTTGTGTGTTGAGGAGGGCTTTGAAAGAGCTGGATTTGCCAGAGCAGGATTTTGGGACCCAATCATTTTGTGTCAGGATGGCTACAAAAGCAGAGATAAGAGGGTGGGCAGGGGCAGATATCCGGCATTTGGGGAATTGGAGATCGGATTGTTACTAGAAATACGTGGGGTTGGGATGATCTTTGGAGTGAATCGCATTAATATTGTCTGTTTTTGCGTCACAGGTTGTGTGGCAAGTCATGGGTGTGAGTACATAGAAGTGTGAGTATGTGGGCACTCTTTGTCAAGTGGGAAGTCCGCCAAGCGGAAACAAGCAAATGTGGAAAGCAACTGGGGTTTGACTATATTGCATTGCAGCTGAAATATTTTGCCAGAGGAGGAATGAGGTGGTAGGAGTTGCTACCAAAACCTAACTCTTTGTACAGGGGTGCCCCTGGTCAGACATGTTGGTCATTCCTTTGGGTGAGAACGATTTAGTAAAGTTAAAAGGATTAGCACTCTTAAAGTGCAATGAAGAGTCGAAGGAGCTGCAGAAGATGTGTCCTGGTACATCAATTGTGTAAACAGTTTTTTTGCCATGCAGGGAATGGCGAGGGGCAGCAGAGCCTGGAGCATTTGACAGGGCAAGGAGGAAAGGGAACAGAGAAATGAAGAGATTATGTAAGAATGAAATAATATATTTTCTGGCGCATATGGGCATTAAATATGAAAGTGTTTAATTTATTCAGGATAACAGAGTGCATTTGTCTGTGTTTGGGATGGAGCTGTATTTGCTGCAGTTATGCTTATCTCCAGGGAAGAGTTAAAGGAGGAGGAGCGTGAGTTAAGCGAGGAGGAGAGCTTGGTGGGGAGGGAGGGAAAAACTCTAAAGGTTTTTCTGATGGCGGTTCATTAACCACGTTTTAAAGTGATTGCAAGGAAAATGGACTATGTTGAGACCTAGTCAAGGAAGGTGGGGGCTAGGCGGTGAGTTTTAAAGCAACAAGAAGGCAACAGTGGTGTATTGAGGATGGCTGGATGCATACATTTTGAGTAAGGGGAGTTGTGATTGGGTTTGTGGTTTGTTAAGGGGAGCTGGGAGGGGGATGGATAGTTGGTAATATGTCTAGTGTGGACGAGTTTATTGTTAGTCTGTGTGGCTTAAAGTCAAGGTTGTGGGATTGAGTTTTGCACCTGTTTAGTTAAAGCAGCCTTTTGTACACCAAATAATGGTTTCCTGTTGATCGTGGATGTGCCATCCTGCCCAAATTGCTGTGTGCTGGAATACCTTTCTCTCTAACAGCATTATCTTACAAAAAATGTGTGTGTTTGTGTGTGTTTTCTCGATAATGCATCTACCCGAGAGACAGCGGTTTTATGGGCATCAAATCACCTAAATGGGCTTAGTGTGTTTTGCCGTCTATTAAAATAGTTTTTCCATCACTTCAAAGGATTGAAAAGGGTGACCTATTTAGAAAATGTATACACATTGAAAAGTAACTTAACAAATTACGTGTACATATTTTGTGCTAAAATACCCCTTGAAGAGCCTACTCCTTTCACTCATTTCTAGACCACAGCAAGGATGTTAAATAAAGGTCAAGTTAGCAAAGATGTATCTGATAAAAGGATAAAAGGTTGTTTGTAAGATGCTCCCTGGACTCTGATTAAAAACCAGACTTTACTGTCTTTGAAGACGCCGAACACTGCATGAAAAACTCTGCAAAAGGCATTATTATTTCTTGGTCTCCTTCTGAACCATCTTTAGCTCAACTAGAGTAGCTAGCAAATTATGCACCATTAGTTCTAAAATTAAAGTGAAAATATGAAACATTCTAGTATACTTTGCGTAATAAAGCCGACTCAAAAAAATAACCTAAATATAGTGGGAAGATTCACATAAGCCGGTATGAGCAAGGGAAGTAGTGCTACTAGAGTACTCTTTTATGTACCCTTATATCCCTTTATGTCAGATTCGAAGCACTAACCTGTCAGCATGCAATCTCATGGACACATGATGATGCCACAGAAGCTTTAACCCACCAAAGACTAACTGCTCCCAACACTTTTAAGCATTTGATAATCAGGCAGTGCCCTCAAGGAAAGGGGAATTGGAGTAGAGAGAAAAGAAGTCTGGCTCTCAGCTGCTTTTATGTTATATGGATTGCTTGAGGATGCGTGTTCTCTTCCTTGCTGTCAGTGGTGGAATGGTCTGACAGTCACAACAACTCTAGGGGGGCAAATACACTTTATAAATATGTTTATGACCTAGGCTCCAACTCTAACCATTCTTCCACTTTAGTAGATGATTAGACAGGTTTACCATTCTATTCTCTCTTTCCCACAAAGTGTTTAATGTTTAGTGTGGACCAAGAACGGGCTTCTGGAAAATGGAAGGAAACAAGAGTTATTTCTAAGTACTCAGGGAACCCTACCTCCACAAGTTTGTTCCTTTGCCCCACTACAATACCTGGAATATGTGTTGGGATTAGACCTCATAGGTGTTCATGCCTGGGCAGTGAATTCTGTTGCATGTGTATCTATAGATGTTCATAGGTTTTCCGAAACCATTATTGTTGTTTTTTTGGGCATTTTTCTTTGGGCACTGTTACTTCACAGTGTGCAAGTCTTTCAGTCAAGGTTCAAGTGTATGCAGATTAAGTTCAATTCGTTATTTGTGAGTTCTCGGATACACTGTTGACTCACAGTATTCTTGTATGTTCGTAATACACTGTTGAGATCACAACTGCTATTACAATGCCCAAGTAACTGTCTCTTTTTCTCTCTTTAGGATTCAATGAAGATCATGCATACAATGCGCACTGATGAATCTGTGATGGGCGAGCCCTCCCATAGGACAGTAAGTATAGATTTGTTTATGCTGTGTGTTCATGCATTACTATTATTGTTGGAACAGTAGGCTGTTGTTTTTTTCTTTTGTGTTGCAGGTCTCGATGATGGGCATCAGTCTCTTCTCCTACAATACTCCCAGCCTATCAGCTATTGTATAAGCAGCAAAAGGGGGCCATCCGAAACACTCACCATGTACCACTTACCTTGTAACCTTACAGGATGGTTTTCCAGACTAAGTAAACAATGTTCACTGTATGTATTTGTATAAATGCCATAAATAAAAGAAAAATTAAAAGAAAAAGAAGAACGAGCCCTGGGAAAGGACTGGTGTCGCTACTGTCGCAGGAACTGCTGAAACCACTCATACAGGGCCGACTACATCTGCCCGTAAGCCTTATAACAGTTAGTGGCGGGTGTGGCTTTTATAGCAGGCTGTACCTTAGCGGTTCTTGATCTCACTAGTGTCAAAGTCTCGCGAGAGAGGGTACGAAACTTTAGGCAATGGTGGGCTCATACAGAGGTGGGCCAACTAGGAGAAGCACAAAGCGCTGGTAGCCTATGGTAATTTATTACCCTCTCCTGTCTCATCTTCATTCTCCATAACTCATGGAGTGTTTTCCTGAACTCCCCATGTAATCATGCCTCCTGCATTATCATGTTGTTCCCACACCTCTGCAGTGCCTGAGGGCATAAGTTGTACTAGGTGGACAGATTGTGTTATGGATGTGGGTAGTGATGAAGGGGGATCTGGATAGCCATGACACCTAAATCATCCCCAAAATGTCGACCTCTCTATTAGCAAAAGTGCAGAGGGCCCAGTCTTTTCTATTTGTACCAAATGTATGTAAATATTCCATGAATAATCACATTGTGGTCTAATTTTCAACAGCAAAATATGACTTACTCCACTGCAACCTTAATACAAATGAGAAGCTTAGCATGGAAAGATTCAAGAAAGACAAGGGCAACCTACGTTCCAAGACATATATGTGATAGGCATATTTCTCTTTTTTTTTCTTTTTCTTTTTAGTCCTCATTTTCGCCCTTGATGGCCAAATAGTAGTGCATGGAGATAGGCGTACTGTCACAGATAAACTGGTAGGGGCACTGAATAGTACGAAGTGGGTCGCCCCTCAGTACAATTACCATACTCCAACAGCACCATATTAGAACAACCAACGGGGTAGTATGCTGCAGTCAGATAGCCAATCTTGTAGCGATAACGCCCTATTGGGTATACAAACATAAAAAGAAATGCCAAACAGCGTAATCATTGGACCTTGGGAAAAAAAAAACGCCATGGTCAAATACTCAGCTATAACCAACTTAATAAAAACTAGAAGTTTCTCTTGTCTGGATTGCCCGATCCTAATAGATCTATTTTTGATGTTTGTAGCACTGAAGTGCGCCAGTCCAGCAAGGTAGGAGGTAACGGGTCTTTCCATTTCCTACATATCTCTCTTCTGGCCAACAAAATACCATAAAAGAGTAAATTCTTGGCCAGACCCTGAAACTCTGGTGCGACCCCAAAAATTATAAGAGCGGGACATTGCAGGACTTGGGAGCCTAAGGCAGTAGTGAGTGTTAGACAAACCACGTTCCAAAAGGGCAATAACAGTGGGCAATCAAGGAACATATGCAGGTGAGAAGCCGCAGTCAGACCACATTTAGGGCATGCCACTGCTGAGTTGTTTGGAAATTTTGAGAGTCTCTCTGGCGAATAGTAGGCCCTATGTAGGGTAAAAAGGTGGTTTCGGCGCAACCAAGAGGGTTTCACTATGTTCCATATGATCTTAAAAGACTCAAACCACAAGTTCTCCACATTTTGATTGGTGATATGCGCGGCCCACAGCATGTCGGGCAGATGGAACTCACTCTCGACCTCCTCCAATAGTAGATTGTACCAAAATGAAACCTCTTTCTTAGTTGGAGGCTTATCTATTAAGAGGGAGACCATGTTGCTATCACCCCCTAACAAAAATCTGCCCTTAGCAGAAACCTGTGAGTGCCCCCAGCTTTGAATTTGCAGGTATTTAAACCTGGAAAGTCCTGCCCCTATTTTAGAGAATAACACCTCCCACGGGAGTAAGCTACCCTCCACAAAAAGGTCCCCCCACACCTCCACTCCTGCCTCTCTTAGTGGTACTGCAAGACTATCAAGAAGCCAACTCGGAGACGCGGGTGAACTCCACAGTGGAGATCTACTAGAGAAGTAATCAATTTTTATGGAACGCCTGAGTTTCACCCATGTTTTAGATATATCTCGCAATACCTTCAGTTTTACTTTTTTTTTAAACTTGGGGTCGCCAAACTTAAAAAAAAATGCATGCTCAGCTATTTTTTCCCCTCTAAGCAGTGCTGCAAACATATACCCACAAGCAGAGTTTATGGGTGATTTTAGCAACATCCTAGCATGGGAAAATTGAAAAGCCCACGCGTATAGCTGTAGATCAGGAGCCGGCAAACCACCCTTTTCTCTACGACGCCTAAGTTTCTTCCAGGCTATTCTAGGAATGTGGTCATTCCAAATAAATAAAAGAACTTATATCACTTTGAAGTTTGGCTATCATAGAGGGTTAAAAAAAAAAAGAGGGATGGTATTAAACAAAAAATAAACTTTGGGAAGGATGGACATTTTTATTAAGTTGGCTCTACCCAATAAGGATAAAGGAAGCGAAGACCATGATTTCATCAACCTACAACACTCCTTGGCAACAAGCGAAAAATTTGATGGTACTATTTCATTTATATCATTATATATATTTAGGCCCAAATAGCGTAAGACAGAACTCAGCTGAGCCCCTGCCACCGGCTCAGGGTCTTTCCAGACCATAATATCCATCTTCGAGGCATTGATTTCATACCCAGACACTTTGCCGAAGTCCTGAGCCAGAGCAATTACAGCTGGAAAGGCAGAGCGGAGTTCAGAGGAGAAAACGAGGACATCATCCGCATACAGGGCTACCTTCTTCTCCCATCCTTCAAAAATAAAGGGCTTGATGTTACAATCGTCCCGTAGCCGTTGAGCAAAAGGCTCAATATATAGGTCGAATAGGAGGGGAGAAAGAGGGAGCCCTGGCGGGTACCCGCGTGATGTTAAATGGGTTAGTTAATTCCCCGTTTACAAGTAAAGAGGCAGACGGATTCTGATACAAAAGTCTCACTGCACGCCTGAATTTCTCGCCGATATTAAATTTCCCCAAGACCTCCGATAGGTAAGTCCAGTTAACCCTATCGAAGGCCTTGGTGGCGCCCAAGGTGAGAACAGCCAGGGGGAGTGATTCCACGGAAGCCATATCGATGGCTCCTATGAGATCGTAAGTCAACTCAGAGCTGGCGACCCCTTACAAATCCCTTTTGGTCTACGTGCAAGATACTTGAAGCGACTGCCCCCAACCTGTTCGCCAACACTGACGCAAAGATTTTATTGTCAGCATTTAAGATAGAAATTGGTCTATAAGACCCACAACAGGTTGCCGGTTTTCCTGGTTTCAGTATCAATGTTATTGAAGCACTGTTCCAAGAAATAGGAGGGGGCATTCCATCTTGGAGGATATTGTTAAACAGCTCAGTCAAAAAAGGGAGGATTGTTAAGTTCAAAGCCTTGTAAATGTCAGACGGCAGACCGTCTGGGCCAGAAGCCCTACCCTTTTTACTACTGATAATTGCCAGTCTAACTTCTTCCTGGGAGATAGGATCTTGCAAAACAGCACGTTGTTCTAATGACAGTGCAGGAAGAGAAACTCCCGCCAGCCAATCTTCAACTTGTTTGATTTCAATATGTTTATCCTCACGATATATTTCACTGAAAAATTCCCAAAGAGCCCCCCCTAATATCTGCATCGGTAGAGTATGTTATATCGCCAGAGATGATTGAATAAACATTATTTCTAACCTGCTCAGTCTTTGTCTTCCAGGCTAGCAACTTTCCAGCCCCTTCACCATACTCGAAATGGGCTAATTTACTTGCTTCCCACCTCTCTAAGACCCGAGCATTCAAAACTGAGCCCAACTCCCCTTTTAGAGTAACTACTTTGTTTAGCCACACCTGTACTGTGGTGGCAGGGGCATCCGGGTGCATGGCTATTTCTGTCTGCACTCTGGCCATCTCCATTTCCAGGGAAGCCACAGCTTCCCTATATATCTTATTCTTATATGTAGCTTTATTTGTTATAAAGCCCCTTAAGAAGGCCTTTAGTGAATCCCATATGCCCCCAGGGGAAGCTGTTCCAATATTATCTTCCAAAAAATGCTGCACCTCCACATTAAGAGCATTAATGACAGCCAACGAGGAGAGCAATGAACGATCAAATGACCAGTTTCTCAAACGACTCTTAGGAAACCCCTCCAGTTCTAAGTAAATAGCCGCGTGGTCTGATAAATGAAAGGGGAGGTGAGAAACTGATTCCACCAAATTAACTAAAGGTTGGCTAATCAAAATAAAATCAATTATTGACTGATGGTGGTATCTGTAGTTGCGAAACGTAACACCTCTTTGTTGCCCATGTAATAATCTCCAGATATCGTTATACCCTAGCTGCTTCATACTATCCTGCAGAAAAGACCTAGTTTTAGATAAAGTCCTGGCTCTATTAGAAGGGGACTTAGCCAAAAGAGGATCCAAAACTATGTTGAAATCTCCTGCAAGAATAACCGGCTCAGGAAATAAATATAGGTGAGAAAAAAGGGTCTTCAAAGCTGACGGGTCGTCCTGATTTGGACCATAATATCCTATTATAGTACTTGGGGACCCCGCTATGATCACTGATGCAATTGCCCACCTACCGCCAGGGTCAATCAATTTAGACACCAATCTCGCTTTTATTGATTTTTTAAAGATTATTGCCACACCTCTAATGTGTACAGATTGCAATGTCATCATACATAGGTCAATCCACCTATTTTTTTTAACCAGTGAAAGCATTTCAGATTCAGCAAGATGAGTCTCCTGGAGTACTATAATCTGCGCATCTGAGTCTAACGATGGATTAAACCCAGATCTGTGACTAGGGGTGAATATTTTGCCATTATGCAACATTCCGTCCATCATCTTGTGTGTTTTGCTGTTCACCCTATGTGGGAAGGGTATTGCCAGACGTGGGTCCCGTGCTCACTAAGCCACTAGAGTCAAGCTATCCTGGCTGAAGACGGCTGATAGCCAGAAAGCGGCCCTAGGATGCTTGATTCCGGTTCAGGGAAGACATGGCTTGGCAGTTCAGGCTGGACTGTTCCCATGAGGCACAGGGTCAAGGCTGATTTGCATATGGCCATGTCTGAACAGGGGTGGTGTGGTGAACAAAAAAACAATGGATTTAAGCCCAGATCTCTGTACTGGGGTGGATGTATGACATTGTTCTGCATTCTGTCCATCAACTATTGTTTTTGCATTTGTTATAAATCTTGTCGGGTCAAACCTACCAATATTTGCGATGGGGATAATGTCAAGTATTTATCAGAAAATGCAGATGTTGGTGCTGCAAGCACTACAATCCACACATTATAACCCCCAAAATTGGGTGATATTTATTACTCCAGACGAAATAGAATTTTATCATGAGAGTAAATTATCACATTAATTTTTAGACCACTGGAGTAGTGGTCTAAATGTTAAAGGAGTTTGGAAGGTGCAGGGCACTTAAAAAAATTACTTTAATGTCAGTAAGAAAACAGACTCCTAGATTCCAACTTGTAATTACATATTAACAGCACACAAGCTGACAAGCCTATTAGAAAGTGGGAGTACGGTAGAGCTAAAGGTAAAAAATAACTATTATAAATTTAAGCTTCACAATTCCAGGATGTGTAAGTTGGTCATGCACAGGCATGGTTCCTAACAAGGTAGCATGGTCAGGCTAAAAGCACAGATATTAATTCTCAAAAAAGAAGAAATACAAACTTTCTTGGCGTAGATTATAACACATTTTGACACCCAGCTCATCCTCTCACTCTCGAAGAATCCCGCGGACACCAGACTCTGCTTCCAGGAAAGAATGAAGAACGTGGCAGCCTGGATGAAAGACAGCTGCTTGAAGCTCAATTCAGAGAAGACCGAGGTCCTTATCCTCGGATCCGGCAACTCTGCCTGGGACAACACCTGGTGGCACTCCACCCTTGGGAACCCACCCACTCCTACTGACCACGCATGCAACTTCGGCATCAATGCTGACTCTTCCCTCTCCATGAACTACCAGATCAACGCCGTCGCCTCCACTAGCTTTAACTGCCTGCGCATCCTCCGCAAAACGTTCAAGTGGATCTCCCCCGACTGCAGAAAGACTGTCACCAACTCACTCATAACCAGCAGACTGGACTACGGCAACGCCCTGTACGTGGAAATCAACAGAACTCTACTACACAGACTCCAGACGATCCAGAACGCCGCTGCCAGACTCATCCTCGGAACGCCGCTTCATTAACACATGACCCAACACCTGCGAGACCTCCACTGGCTCCCCATCAAGAAAAGGGTCACCTTCAAACTCCTCACACATGCCTACAAATCCCCCTACAACATCGGACCCAAATACCTCAACAAGAGAATATCCTTCCACGTACCCAAGAGGAACCTCCGCTCCGCCGACCTCGCCCTGGCAGAAGTCCCCCGCATCCGCAGAAAAAAAACAGGCGGGAAAGCCTTCTCCTGCATCGTAGCCAAGACCTAGAACGAGCTCCCCATGAACCTCAGACACTCCCCAACCCTGCACACCTTCAGGCAGGACCTCAATAAAGACCTGGCTCTTCGACTGATCTAGAGCTGCCCCCCCCCCCAGCGCCTTGAGGCCCTCTCCGGTGAGTAGTGCACTTTATAAACTCCTGATTGATTGATTTCAGATGCTTCTTTAAAGAGAGTACTTTAGGGTTAGCCATGGAAACGATTTTACCTGACTGTGAGTGCCCTTCACTCGTAAGATAAAATTATATAGTTCTAAAAACCACTGATTTAACCATCCAAAGCGCCATTTGCAAATTGAATGTATCTAAATGCAATTAGGTGAGGTGGGTCACTATCCACAAGCCTCAACTCCCTGGTAATGTTGTTTATGCCGGACAAGGTCTCACACAATTGTACATTACGCAAACTTACAGTGTATCACTGCTATTTTATGTTATGCTGTGTTGTGTTATGTTATGCTACAAAATCTTATAACGCGCACGTGCAACTCAAAAGGAGCGCCCTGGTGCTATAGCGAATGAACATGACAACAAACCACTTTACTCAAAAATTGCTCGTAGAGCAAGGTCTTCAGCACTACATTAAATGGAAGATGAAGGGCGGTCTCTTTTACGATACAAGGGAGAAGATACCAATATTTTGCCACCATAAAACTAAATGTCCTGCCTCTACCACAAGATACGATGATCCTAAGAAGCATGACGTTATACTCATGGGCTGACCAAAGCAGATGTTTTGGAAAGTACCACCAACATTTCCCCTCCAAATAGAGAGGGCCTCTCTTATGGATTGCCTGATGGGTCAAACATAAGGATTTGAACATTTTCCTCTTCTCCACAGGCAACCATTGTAATTTTTTCCTGTATTCAGACACGTGGTTGTCTCTTAAGTAAAAAAATCAAGTGTATTGAAAAAATAGTGACAAAGGACAGCTGCTGCTGTTATCTCCATTAGAAGTCCTGTTAGAATTTCAGTGGCACTTGTACTGAGGACCTAAACTAATTTTTTATTAAATTATTTGTACATTTATGTGCCTGGTACTGCCTAGTATGTTATTTGGTCCAAATTTACATTTGCCGTCATCTCCTAAAAAGGGTCATTGTCAGCCAAAGTTGACCCCAGCCAAGTAACTCCACCCTAATTCCACATGACCTGAGATATAATAATAACAACTTGAAATGAAAGATAATATGTATCAAAACCAAATGTATCACTATTTGTGATCTTACATATCACATATTGTTAAAGCATTCTCTGGTCCAGATTGAATCTATTCATGTTAACCAACGTGTCAAGCACGGTGGATTCTAATTTCTCTCCTAAAAGTGTCTCTGACATCCAGTATCTGGCATCCATATTCGAATCATATGGGTATCAGTGTATAAGGCCAGAGATAGTGCATTGTATAACACTCTGCTAGTACCCACGATAGATTTACTAGAAGCATATTGTAGAGAGAGAAGATGGCAGATGAAATCTTAAGCCTGTGCCCGTATATATGCACTTGGTACTTCGGAGAGTCTGTGGTGTATGAAGTCTTCTGCTTGCCTTTGCAAAGGGCCTGTCTGTCCATTTCTTCTATGCCATGCAGACTCACCACTCAACGCTGCCCCATTCAACAGAGTGAAATCAAAGGAGCATACCTGAGTTGAAACATGGGATATACAAGAAGGAAGTTTGATGAATGGAAATCCAGCCAATACATAGTAAATTGTTAACTTGACATGGGCTGATGAAGCTGAGGTAAAGCCCTTCTACTCTCCTAAGTGTTCACTAAATTTAGAATCAAATGTATAGCTATAACTATAAACTGGCTGCATGTCAGTGACGTCCGCTAAGTGGTACCAGGTAAATGGAATGAAAATAAAAAGTGCATTAAAAGAGTGTCTGTGTTGCACTGTCATTGTGAGTAAGGAACTGCTAAGTAGCAATTGACAAATATTAGCAGGGAAGCACCAGTACCAATGTGACATGCAATTCAACCCTTGCGCAACCACGGATGTGTCACATTTACATTGCGGTGCACTGTGGCGCAGGAATAGACAGATGTATGTTACATCTGATGGTGTTTAGGGGGTGCTTTGCTGGAGTCGTGTCGCAAGTGCGATGCAACTCCAACAATGTCCATGGACCACCCATACCTAACTTGCTGCACCACTCCTTAAGTCTGCTTCAAGAAGGCGTAAGCTTGCGTCGCAGCGGTCTCTGAAAAGTGATTCTGTGAAATCTTGTTGATTTCACTGCATCACTTTTACGTGGCATATCCCAAAGGACTGTCCACCCTGCCTACATCAAAGTTGACGCAGGTTCAATGTTGCGCAGGGCCTCACAACGTGACGCTTCACCATAGATGCGTCACGTTGCGAATAATTCAAAATGTGTTGTCTGTTGTACACCACCGCTGTGTCACAGAAGTGACGCAACACCAGTGTAAATCTTTTTCAAGGGGCGTCTAAACCTGCCACAAATTATCCAAGTAGTAAATCACCCTGTGCTAGCCTAAATCACAAAGCAGAAGGTGAGAGAATCATCAGATCAAAATATGTCATACACATATTCTGTTGTCCATTTTCCACTCTGCCACGCCATTACATTCCCAACAAACCACTGCTCCTACTTTCCCCGTCTGCGGCAGTACTTCACAACACTGTTAGCACACAGAAAATATGGGAAAATCCCTGAAAAGTTCCACAAGCTCATTTCCCATTTGGTTACTTTTCTCTCTTCGCACCCATTGAAACATCCAGCCAGAGCAGAGGTCTGGGAGGAATCGTACAGAGGAAGGCATTACAACCTCAATATCTGGTAAGTCGAACTGGCCAGGAGATGGTCAAAATGCATACATTGTCAGGAGACGACAGAGGGACAAATAGTGCCCACCTATGAAAGTCAACCAGAAATGCAAAAATTGCTTAATTACAATTGGAGTTGTAAAGGACATTCACCTTTAGCGTATGACATTTGTGAACAGCGGAAGATAAAATATAACATGTCTTGGCTCATCATACCTTTGTAATTGTGGTACATGACATGTATTTCACCAACAGTCCCAGACCGGGGAATCCAATCCTGTAATCGCGTACCACAACTAGTCAAAAGGGTGTGCCCACCATATTGTAATAGTGTCTGTAGACCTAACCAAGAAATCCTATTTGCACAGATATGATAATGATGAACAAGCAGTGAGATACCGGTCTCAGTAGTATTGACAATGCATCCACTGTCCAACTTCAAATCTTTCCAATATACATTAAATTGCACAGTCCACACAGCTGGTCATGTACTTCTTACATTGGATGGATTATTTGTTGGGCATCAACAAAACACAATAGTGGACCTTACCTCTGGATTCATAGGCATATAATTGTGATAAAGGTTGCATCTAGGTAGTAGGCCCATTCTAAGTCATATGTGGGATCACTCATTACATTATGTATGACACACTTCTGCAATGGTGGTGCCCACAACTGCTTGTGCTCGTCCTTTGTGCCAGAAATTGAGTGCATCACATTTGGCAGTAGAAATGTAAAGTTGCAAAACACACTTATCATTGTAGGTATAATGCGGTCCTCCCAGAATCAAAGACACACACTGACTTCTGCTACAAGGTTGGACATGACATCTGTTCAGGGACCACACACTTCTCCGGTGCTGGGCCAAGGTAAGTCAACCCTAGAATAGATCTGGCTGAAGGCTCATTAATTGGGCCTTTCACCTGCACCGTTTGTTATATGTGTTGTACAACACTGTTGTCCTGCATCACAACATGCTCACATATGGCATTTGAACACATGGCAGATCAGACCCTGGTGGAAAATGAGAGGCTAATAAATATCACAAAATTTCCCTCATTGACCAACAACTCATATTTTAAAGATATACCAGTGACAATTTTTTTTTATTCTCTAAAGTTTTATATTTTTTCTAAACATGCCATCTTTTTTTGATTTATAAAAAGTCCTTATTTCATTTTATGGATTAATTTTTTACACAACAAATTGCATCATAAATACATATAATCCTTGGTACATTTCTTTTATAACCATGATTGTTGTAAACAAATACTAAAAAATGAGTAAATACACATTTATACTAATTAAGGTCCTCCTGATTGCATACAAAAGAAACCATACCATTCATACAAAAACATTCACTCCCATACAACTACCAACATACAATATCTGTCAATTATAGAGGTTAAAGAAAATGAAAGAATTGTCTTTCCCATCAACAATTCGGGTCTCAAACAGAAAGAGAAAATTCGAGACTTGGCACTGGGTCGACGCACGTTTCGGTGGGATGCGTATATTGAACACCACCTTCCTCAGGACCACTTCAGATATCACAAATATCAGGGGACCTATAAATATAATAACATTAAAATTTACAACACTGGTGTATCAAAAGTTGCATTTAACAATCAGCACAAAAACATTTCATTTGTTTGACCTGGGTTAGACTTGATCAATACAGTAGTGAGCTCATTCATGCGTGTCTCTATACAAACATACTAATAGAACATGTCTTATACTAAGTGACAAAGTCATTTGTCCAAAATCCAAAATAATACTGATATATTGCATTACATTAAAAACAAGTCCACTAGAGAAACCATCAAGGGATGTTCAATATTGTCTATCCATATGGACAATATTACAAAAAAAACATCACCAACACCAAGTGTAGGACATGTGCATGTACTACCTAAAATTCCAAGATCCGTTTCATGGGGAAATATTCAATCAAACACAGGCCTTTAAATGTCCAAATACAGGTCTGTCCAGTGACCTAAGATATAAGGAATATATATGTTGACCCAACTATTAGCAAGTTTAAAATCAGAAAAGTGACGCCATATATGAAGATTCATATATTACCCAAAGTACGATGAAGAAAGGATAACTGGGTATTTGAAGGTATATCTCAGATTGCTCAGAAATGGCATGGGAGACGAGCTGAAATAACGTGGAAAAAACATCCCAATAAGTATAAGACAATCTAATTGAGCTAAGGATACAGTCCCTCTTAGCAATAGACTAACCTTATTGTGCAGGCAATTCACATATTTCAACTATAGTCACACTCCTTCCATCCAGAGCCATAGATCGATATTAAAATCAGTAACAGTGGGATGAAGATCCCTGCAAAGAAATATAAAGATGCAATTAACATAAAAATGTTCCCTAACCTAATGTCACAAGAATATACATACGACCCTTAGTGAACCCGTTGGTCCCCCTAAGAGGTAATTTAAAGGCACTGTCAAGATTATTTCAGGAAGGAATGAGAAAGCTACTATCGGAACAAAAGCGTTCCCAAAACAGAATGGCAGCATTAAAGTCCACTTATTGTGGATGAGTAGGGGGAGCCTGGGGTAAGTAATAATCCCTATCTTTGGCTCCGAGTGGTTGCGTTTGTCACTACCACAATAAATAAGAAGATGTACATATGAAGCGTTCTAGCTACTACAACCTCAATCTCTGATAGAATTAAGCGTGTACCAGCTGCGCATTCGAGAGAAGGCTATGTCTATGAAAAATACCGAGTACTATAACGGCGATTTCTAGAAGCATTTACGCTGAAGCAAAGAGATATTACTATGACATCGCTACCGTTCTTACCTTACTCCTATTCTTTAAAGACAGTCCATACCATTCCCTCGATGTCAGAAAATACCGCAAGAAACTATGGGCACCTAAACTCAGATATAAATAGTTCCTGACTACATTATCGCGATAATGTTGGACGGGATTTAAATGAATCCCGTGATCTAATACCAAATACAAAGAAAGCGAACTACTGACATAACACAGTCCCGGAAGGAGATAAGAATAAATGACGGACTATGCTCCAGCCTCACCGTAGTCTCGCCCCAGATACTCAAAAGAAGCAGTAGGCCAAAGTATTGCAATTTCGTTCCACATAACATTGATGAAATGGCCATAAACACAAAGAACGGACCAAGCGTGGAACTTGAACCCAGATAGAGTAAAGATAAAAAACAGACTACCTGACAGATGAGTGAAAAAATCCAGTCATGAACCAAAAAATATATAATAAACACGTTTTCTGGGTGTTTATCTATATTCCATCTATAGCATATGTAAACATACTACCCCCAGAGAGAAGAAAATCATCATTAAGGAAATTAAACAAAGAAAGAAAGAAGGCAAAACACTATGTTACACAAATCAGAAAAAAACACTTCTTAATACCAGGAAAGATATCTCTCTCAATCAGAGAGCATGGCACAGTACAGTATGGGCACGATTCAACCCCATGGTAATATCAAACATCAAATATAGTGTGTTATAGATCTGTCACACAGTGGTGACAGAAGAAGAGGAAGGAATGTGAGGTGGCAACAGGACAGGGGCGGGCAGCACCAGATGAGCCCTCAACCTCAACCCCAACAATATGTGAGAACACGCAATCACCAGTATTGGCGGTGAATGAGGTTACCACTCCTACTAAGAAAAATGAAACCTGGCCAATCTATAACTTTTCTTCAAAGACTCTGGGATTCGAAGAAACCTCCCTGCTTAGTCGGGTTCTGTCTTTTGTCCCCTGTACTAGGTTGAACAAATTCAAATTACATGAGGACTTATTTGCCTTCTTCAGGAAGGTAAGACTTAAAAAATTATTTATGAATAGACCTATTATTGAGGAGGATAATATTCTGTCCCATTGTAAACCACCTTCTACCTTTACCCCCACTTTGGACATAGTTGGACCAGAGGACCAAAATGTTTTGAAGGACATTGCCCGGATAGTAAAATATCCTATCAAACCAGGCTTCAATCTATCAAAAACAGAAACTACAGCCTTGGAAGCAATGAAGAATGATCACGATGTGATCATTAAACCCTGTGACAAGGGAGGGGGGATCGCTATTCTGAATATGGCACAATATAATCATAAGATGTTGGAAATGTTAGCTGTAAAAGAACACTACAGACCAGCACAGCCTAGGGAGCTTTTAAGATTGAATACATATATACAACAAATGACATTAGAAGCCCTAAATGATGGTTACATCTGTGATGAAGAATATAAATTTCTTAACAAGTCATGTCCTGTCACCTCAGCACTTTATGGTCTACCGAAGACGCATAAAAATGAGAAAGATCCTCCTATGCGTCCAATTATATCTACTATAGGATCTTGCACGGAACCGCTGTCCAAATACGTAGATTCTTTTATATGCCCTTTGATACAGAAATATGATTCATACATACGGGATACAGGTGACATCATTAATAAAGTGGAAGGGGTTCCTTTTGATTCGAACAACCACATCTTGGGAACGCTTGACATTGAGGCGTTGTACACCAACATTCCTCAATGTCAAGAGTTACTTTCGGTGGCAGCCCTCTTACATAGATATCTTGATAATAGACCAGACAACTTCATACTGCAATGCTTGGAGGTGGTCCTTTTGAATAACTTTTTTGATTTTAATGGCTCCTTGTATAAGCAGATCAAGGGTACATCAATGGGAGCTTCCTGTGCCCCAAGTGTGGCTAATGCCTTCATGGGTGAGTGGGAGCTCAAGAATATTTTCAATGAAGCTGCCCCTTTCTTTGATAACGTGCTTTCATGGAAGCGCTTTATCGATGATATATTTTTTATTTGGAGGGGCGAACAAGCTGATTTGCAGGAATTCATCCTTTGGCTCAATGCTAGTGATGAGAATCTAAAATTTACAGCCAATTGTAGTTCCAGTAAGGTACCATTTTTAGATATGACGATTGATGGTACTAATGGTAACTTACAAGTAAGTCTTTACAGAAAACCTACTGCAAAAAACACCATAGTACAATTTGGAAGTTACCATCCCAATTGTCAGAAGGATTCAATTCCCTTCAGAGAATTCCTTCGCATTAGGCGCAACTGCACAGATATGAAATCTTTTCATGTACATGAAAGACTCATTCTTCGAGGGTATCCACACCGGCTGGTACGCCATGCCTATAAGCTGGCTAAATATTATGACAGGGAAGCATTGCTAAAGGGAAACACACGTAAAACTAGAGATCAAATTACCTGCGTGATCAACCATTCTAAGTTAAATTATAAAATAAAGAATGTGATCAACAGAAACTGGAGGATTTTAAATACTGATGAGAATGACTCCCAGCTATCTCTCCCTCTAGTGGCCTACAGGAGAAACCGGAACCTCAGGGACCTGTTGGTTCATACTCGTGATATACCTAAAGTAGATATTCAAAGATCTATCACAGGCCTACCCAGTATCCGGGGCAATCACAGATGTGGCTCCTGTCACGCATGTGATTCTGCCCTAGTTGCAGATCATTTAAGCCACAATGATGTGGAAATCAATCTGAGAGGTCTTACTAATTGTAGAAGTAACAACATCATATATGTTCTTTTCTGCCCATGTAAATTAGCATATGTGGGCGAAACAGGGAGGAAATTTCGGCTGCGTTTTAGTGAGAACAAGTCCGCCATCAGGGCCAAGAAAATTACTGCCCCTTTAGTCCAAAATAGTGTACAGTTCAACCATACAGAGAAGGACTTTAAATAGTGCATTATAGAGAAGGTACAACATAAAATGGGACAACCTATGGAAATCACACGTAAAAAAGGCGAAACCTTCTGGATATTTCAATTTGATAGCGTACGCACAGGTCTAAATGAAGACATAGCCTGGTACGTTACCAAAAGGTAGCATCCTGAAATTTATAACCATATGGAGCATGTATTTAGTTCACATATAGGACTTCTAGTGACATCTATTGTTTGTCATCAGCGGGAATAGTTGTTTTTAGTGACGTCCACTACACTGATCGCTGACAAGGGCACATAACCTGAGGCACACTCCACTTTTTGACTATTGTCAGCAGCTGTGATTTACATGCAGTTAGTGTGGCTTGCAAAGTCGTCTCAGGGTGGAATTTATTGACACACTCATGTCTATCCAATTTTCATCATTGACAACAGACAGCAAACCACATTTTGTCCATGACACTACAGGTTGCTCATGTGAAAAACGTGGCAACGAGCTGATCACGGACTTGCATGTCCTGACGTCGGTTATGTGCTATGGCCCGGTTTCCCAGATTCAGAGCTAGCCGAGGTTCCAGAGGTATGTGTAAGGCATGCGTTAAAGCACTGTTGTGCAAAACATAACAGGCTAATATGATCTTGCATATGACTTCTGGGGAGTACAGCAGCACTACCCCAGTACGGTCGAGACATCTGATTCACGACTTCAACAGACCAAAAGTGCCCTCTATGATGGCTCGAGTCCGTATGTGTGCCCTATTGTACCTACGCTGAGGTACAGTGTTTGCACGCCTGTAAGGGGTAAGGAGATGTGGGGAGAGTGCATACCCAGCGTCGCCTGAGGGAAGAAAGGGCAGTTGTTTACATTGCCCTCTTTGACTTGCACAGAACATGATCTATACGTTAGTACATGCAGTGTCTGTTGGGCCATGATTCTTATTGGATAATGGTTAATATTGGGGGGCATTCAGACATTTCAATGACACATATCACTCATTTTTAGTGCTTGGTACTTACCCAGTAGCCACATGTTGCCAAATTCTCCAGCAGCCATCCGCCGGCCAAGAGGTGACATGCGGAATATGAAGCTGTCATGGGTACTGCCTGGGAACACTGCCTGCACATTGATGAACCTCCCACTGGCATCACAGACAGCTTGCACATTGATGGAATACCATCTGTGTCTGTTGCAGAAGATGTGTGCAATGTGTCGCGGTGGCTGAAGGGCCACATGGGTGCAATCCATTTCACCCAGCACACACAGGAATTGTGCAAGGAGATATAAATCTCTTTCTGCCCTTTGTCTCATGGCCAATGTATGTGGCATTTGTATGTGGTTGGGGGCTCTTGCAGTGATGCATCTCAGTACCTGATGCAGGCACCGCGACTGGCTCGCCTGGGAAATGCCCACATGGTCACTGGAGACCATTTGGAAAGGCCCAGTGGCAAAAAAATGGAGAGCAGAAGGGATCTTGAGATATGCTGGTATTGCTTGTGAGCAGCAGGTCACAGAGTCAAGTTCCTGCTCCCACTCACATATCATATCCAAGATGACTTCTGGAGGAAAACGGTGCCTGGCCCTTACATCTTGGCTGGACATTCCAAATAGTTGATCCTCTGTCTGAAGATCCTCTCTGCTCTCCTCCTCCTCCTCCTCCTCAAGTAGTTTTGCCGTATAGCAAGGGGCACTACTACAAACACATTCAGTGACATCTTGAAAGGGTTTGTTTGTGTCTGCTCTGCATTTATACATGGTGCAGGGCTAGGATTGGCTGCAGTGTGTCAGCTGATCCATGGTGGGGGATGGTAGGCACTTGGACAGGGGTTTACCCTCGGCTAACATGATCAACTGCCATAATTCGTATCTTCCGGCCCGGAATCAGAAATTCTGACGTAGAGCCGGAAATTCCGGTCCGGAATCGTAAATCTCCCCACAGAGCTGTAAATTCCGGCCCGGAGGCGGAAATTACGGCCCGGGTGCGGACGTAAAGTTAGTAGTCGTAAGCCTATTCTGTGAATACCAAAAGTAGTAAGTTCATTCTGTGAATACCGAAAGTAGTAAGTTCATTCTGTGAATGCCAAAAGTAGTAAGTGCATCCTGTGAATACCAAAATAGTAGTAAGTTTAGGATTGAGTCTTAAATTCATTCTGTGAATCGGGCCCCTCACCCTTGCACATCATGCGATCTCCATGGACAGCCACCCACAGTTTAAAGCTTCACTGGGTCTTTTCTACCACGAAATGCCCACTGCACAGGCCAAATCCCTCATGCTCTCGCATCGGCAGCAGCTAATGAGAACTGTGAAACTTTCAAGGGACCGTCAGCCATTCAGGTGGAGGGACATGCAAGTAATGCAGGGGACGAGAAGAAGACATGGATGCTTTGGTTGCAGGTGTACTATGTTCCTTGTTATATTTAGTTGGCAATTTGGGGGAAGTGTTCCTTAGCTGTTGAAAGAGTTCCTTTGGGCTGCCTAGATCACACAAGACCCAGCACACCCCTGCCAAGACATTGCCTGACCCAAGAATGAGCTCTGAAGTCGGCTGGATCAGTTGTGAGCTGTAGACCCATGCCTTTGCTCAGAAAGGACATCGGCACCCTTCAGTTGTGGTTGCCTGCATTTTACAACCACAGTTACTCAGGAGGTAGAGCCTCATCCCCTTACAGCACTAGTTTGACAGGAAGTAAAATTTGCCCCACCACCTAAACAAGGGGTCGATTACGATGGCGGACGGAAGGACGACCGCCGGCCTGGAGTATGCGGAAATTGCCTTTTACAGTCCGCCAGCCGCGGCTAGTCCGTCCGCCATATTAGGAAGGGAAGCACCGTCAAATTTCCGTACGCCGCGGAGGAACATGCACCGCCGCGTAAATTCACCCGACCCCGCGGCGGACGTAACCAATCCTGAGACACCACCGTACGGAAGGACGTCTCCGACCGTCCTCTAAATCACAATGGCGGAAATGACACAGCAAATCGCTGCTGAGAAACCACCAGCCTGAACACGGCGGATTCACCACAGCGGAGAGGCAAAACATTGCAGAGATACCCACCACAGGCAGACCGCCGTCATGGACCCAGCTCTACATGCATTTCCGCTACTCTTCGTGCTCCACCACCAGCAAGTCATGGACCATCGCCGACGATGACGCAGGTACGCAAACACAACAACCGCTGTCGGAGGGGGAGTACCTGCCGGGGCTGTGACGTGGGGAGGGGGAGGGACATGTCGGGGGTCAACAATGTATGGCAAACGGATGTATGCAGGTAAGTCAACATATAAATAAATCGAACAAATCAGACCCCACACACCCAGAACACACATGCACCGCCAACAAACAGCCAGACCACGGACAACGCAACGGAGCAGAGCAGATGACGGAAACCATGCCCACAATCAACTAAGCAGGGAGGCAGGAATGGCTAGGCCACACAGCTCACCGGCCCACATACACACACCAACACACAAGGCATACCACACATAAGGAGACATGCTGGCCCACCCCCAGGCCAACCCCACACTTACCACACTAACAGACAGGGGCCCATACACCACACACCACAAAAAACAACACTGCTGCACACACAGAAACAACCAACACACACACGAAGTGCCCTGACATGTACACTGACAAAGTCGACACTGAACAACCTACTGTGTAACCAAAAATCATGAGTGTGACACATGCACCAAATGAAAAACATCCACATAACCTGCATTGCATGGGAAGCCACTGTTGTCCCAAAATAAGCCTCAGAGTGCCTCCTCCACCCTTACACAGTCCACAGCCACATTGTAATGACTATCCCCCCAGCCAAACGAAAGGAAACAGTACTGGGCAATGGTAATGTGAAAGTGGCAGACACAGCATATACGATAGCACAAATATATCAACAATGCAAGGAGACAACCAGGAATGACACAGAGAAACCACTACACAGGAGTAACTTGCTTTATTGCACATAATAGAGGTTGACTCCTAGAGTAGCTAGGAGCATGGCCACTGGATAGAACAGAACAGGTACATCTGAGGCAGCACATGAGTAGGGCAACGAGCATCAACAGTCCATGGCACAGAACAGGTACATCTGAGGCAGCACATGAGAGGGGCTAAGTGCATCAACAGTCCATGGCACAGAACAGGTACATCTGAGGCAGCACATGAGAGGGGCTAGGTGCATCAACAGTCCATGGCACAGAACAGGTACATCTGAGGCAGCACATGAGTAGGGCAACGAGCATCAACAGTCCATGGCACAGAACAGGTACATTTGAGGCAGCACATGAGTAGGGCAACGAGCATCAACAGTCCATGGCACAGAACAGGTACATCTGAGGCAGCACATGAGAGGGGCTAAGTGCATCAACAGTCCATGGCACAGAACAGGTACATCTGAAGCCGCACATGAGTAGGGCAACGAGCATCAACAGTCCATGGCACCGAACAGGTACATCTGAGGCAGCACATGAGTAGGGCAACGAGCATCAACAGTGCATGGAACAGAACAGGTACATCTGAGGCAGCACATAAGAGGGGCTAGGTGCATCAACAGGCCATGGCAGAGAACAGGTACATCTGAGGCAGCACATGATAGGAGCTAAGTGCATCAACAGTCCATGGCACAGAACAGGTGCATCTGAGGCGGCACATGAGAGGGGCTAAGTGCATCAACAGTCCACGGCACAGAACAGGTATATCTGAGGCAGCCCATGAGCATGGCAACGAGCATCAACAGTCCATGGCACAGAACAGGTACATCTGAGGCAGCACATGAGTAGGGCAACGAGCATCAACAGCCCATGGCACAGAACAGGTACATCTGAGGCAGCACATGAGAGGGGCTAAGTGCATCAACAGTCCATGGCACAGAACAGGTACATCTGAGGCAGCACATGGAAGGGGCTAAGTGCATCAACAGTCCATGGCACAGAACAGGTACATCTGAGGCAGCACATGAGAGGGGCTAAGTGCATCAATAGTCCATGGTACAGAACAAGTACATCTGAAGCAGCACATGAGAGGGGCTAAGTGCATCAACAGTCCATGGTACAGAACAGGTACATCTGAGGCAGCACATGAGTAGGGCAACGAGCATCAACAGTCCATGGCACAGAACAGGTACATCTGAGGCAGCACAAGGACGTGTGTCATGCGCACCATCCCATGAACAATAATAATGCAAAGGTGGTTACAATGGACATTCCTGGCATCAATTACAATCACATTTCAGTGATGTGAACTGCACCTCACAGCACAGAATCAGGTGGACTGTGTGAGCCCGTAGCTTCGGACACAGTCGCAGGATCTGATACTGAAATGGGAGATACAGGCCCAGTACTAGTGACTGACACATGAGCCATAGACCCAGACACACTGGCAGCACCAGATACAGGAGTGTGAGACACAGCCACAGATCTAGTGACTGACACATGAGCCATAGACCCAGACACACTGGCAGCACCAGATGCAGAAGTATGAGACACAGCCACAGATCTAGTGACTGACACATGAGCCATAGACCCAGACACACTGGCAGCACCAGATACAGGAGTGTGAGACACAGCCACAGATCTAGTGACTGACACATGAGCCATAGACCCAGACACACTGGCAGCACCAGATACAGGAGTGTGAGACACAGCCACAGATCTAGTGACTGACACATGAGCCATAGACCCAGACACACTGGCAGCACCAGATACAGGAGTGTGAGACACAGCCACAGATCTAGTGACTGACACATGAGCCATAGACCCAGACACACTGCCAGGACATGTCCCTGTACAGTGACCAACACATACCATGCCAGCATCTGAGACATGAGAGTGGCGGACACACACAGTGGCAATACCTGAAACAGGAGAGGGCACATCTGACACAGTCCCACTATCTGGCCCATGACAGTGAACTGCAGCTGACCCACTAGGACCACTGAAATGATGAGCCACAGGGCTGTATGGTCCAGGAGGCATGGTGGCTCTGGGAGCTGGGGACAGCTGTACTGGAGCGACCTAGGGGTGGTCAGGTGTCACCGGTGTGTGTTTCCAACTCTTTGGAATATGTAAGGGCACCCTGGACATGACTGGACTGGTAAGTGGTGCGGCCTCATCAGAAACATCACCAATCAAAGGTGGATTATGTGCTGGTGGGGGTCTGCTCTCTGGGGACATGCTGGACCCTGCTTGACATTTGCTGTGGCCCTGCCTTCTTCCCTCTGCATCATGTGTAATGGGGGATGCAACAACAGTGTACTCCTTCCTCTGCTTCAGCGGGGTGTGGATGGGAGTAGAGGTATGGGGGGACTCCACCGCTGACACATGTGTTTTACGTTCCTTCACCAACACCAGCCTCAGGGGACGCAGGGGTGAAGTATGCCTGTCCTTGGTGGAGGTCGTGTCCATGGGAGAACCCTGGGCCCTGGGAGGTGCCTGCTCCCTGGGAGGTACCTTGGCCGTGGGAGACGCCTTGGCTGTAGGAGGTGTCCTGTCTCTGGAATGTGCCTTATCCGTGGGCGGTGCTCTGTCTCTGGGAGTTGGCTTGTCCTTTGTAGTGTCCCTGTCCTTGGGAGTTTCCCTGTCCTGGGGAGGTGCCCTGTCCTTGGGAGTGTCCCTGTCCTGGGGAAGTGCCCTGTCCTTGGGAGTGTCCCTGTCCTTGAGAGGTGCCCTGTCCTTGGGAGTGTCCCTGTCCTTGTGAGTGTCCCTGTCCTGGGGAGGTGCCCTGTCCTTGGGAGTGTCCCTGTCCTTGGGAGGTGCCCTGTCCTTGGGAGGTGCCCCGTCCTTGGGAGTGTCCCTGTCCTTGGAGGTGCCCTGTCCTTGGGAGTGTCCCTGTCCTGGGAAGGTGCCCTGTCCTTGGGAGGTGCCCTGTCCTTGGGAGTGTCCCTGTCCTTGGGAGTGTCCCTGTCCTTGGGAGGTGCCCTGTCCTTGGGAGGTGCCCTGTCCTTGGGAGTGTCCCTGTCCTTGGGAGGTGCCCTGTCCATGGGAGTGTCCCTGTCCTTGGGAGGTGCCCTGTCCTTGGGAGTGTCCCTGTCATTGGGAGGTGCCCTGTCCTTGGGAGGTGCCCTGTCCTTGGGAGTGTCCCTGTCCTTGGGATGGGAGGTTCCCTGTCCTTGGGAGTGTCACTGTCCTTGGGAGGCGCCCTGTCCTTGGGAGGTGCCCTGTCCTTGGGAGGTGCCCTGTCCTAGGGAGGTGCCCTGTCCTTGGGAGTGTCCCTGTCCTTGGGAGGTGCCCTGTCCTTGGGAGTGTCCCTGTCCTTGGGAGGTGCCCTGTCCTTGGGAGTGTCCCTGTCCTTGGGAGGTGCCCTGTCCTTGGGAGGTGCCCTGTCCTTGGGAGTATCCCTGTCCTTGGGAGGTTCCCTGTCATTGGGTGTGTCCCTGTCCTTGGGAGGCACCCTGTCCTTGGGAGGTGCCCTGTCCTTGGGAGGTGCCCTGTCCTTGGGTGTGTCCCTGTCCTTGGGAGGTGCCCTTGCTTTGGGAGTACTTTTTGAGGGGGATGCCTGTGTGCCATGTGAATCCCTGTCCCCCAACACCCCTTGAGGATCCTGTGTGTCAACTCCAGGGTAGCTGGTGTCATGTTCTGTGAAATATTTCCCTGTTCCAGGGGATGGTGTCTGTGGCCTCCGTGCCCTGCCTTGCTGCCTGTGCCTGCTTCTAGTGCAATACCCAGAAAATGAGGCCTGTTCTGAAATGTCACTCTCCCCATAGTCATTAAGTGGTGTGGATGGGGGAACTGAAGTAGAACCTTGTCTATGCGACTGTTGAATGGCTGCAGACACTGTGTTGGATAATGACTGTACTGCTCTGTGGAGACCTTAAATATCGCCATGCAGCCCCTCCATGAATACCACCACCTGACCCAACGTCCTATTGTGGTCCAGGAATGCATTAATCATGTTTGTCTGCCCTACACACAGCTGTCACAGCAGATCAACCGCCTCAGCAGTAAGGGCAGTTTGTGTCACATGGGCAGGAGCAGCGGTGGCTGCACCGAAAACCACTCTGCTCCCCCTACTCTGGTGAGCACGAGCAGTAAGTTGGGCCCAGTATGCTGTGTACCTACTGAAGGTGTAGATTGTATACTCCCTGTCTCCACCAACAGTGCAGACTCACCACCACTGTCTGAAGATGAGGACGATGGGCTCTCCACATGTGAGTCCTCAGGGACAGTTCTGTCGCCCTCTTCGGGGCTGCTCTCTTCAGTCTCAGTCTGCATGTGTGTGATCTCATATCCGGATGCATTGCCA
Source organism: Lissotriton helveticus (assembly GCF_964261635.1). Lineage (NCBI taxonomy): Eukaryota > Metazoa > Chordata > Amphibia > Caudata > Salamandridae > Lissotriton > Lissotriton helveticus. The sequence goes on along the minus strand of NC_136069.1, from coordinate 426,860,935 downwards.
CCACTAAGCTCCGTTGTTTGTGGGTCAGTGCCCTCGTCCAAAGCTGAAAAAGAGAGAAAAGAGGTATATATGAGTGCCACACTCGCGTACTGCAAATTCAAAAAGCCAAACTTCCTTGACTGTTGACCAACATGTAGGACCCATCCTGCACACAAACCACCCCTACCAGACATCCTCATGTCAAAGAACCGGGGGTGCCTGTGAAACATGTACATCAAACAAACAGGGCAAGTGCATGCAGACCACCACACATGTGATGCCATGGGACCCCAGACCTCAATCGCAGGTTCGTGGACCCTGCACTACAATGCAACTGGTATGTCCACCTGGCTGACATGGATGCCAACGCTCACTCCGCTAATGGCACCAACATGCAATTGCAGCACAACAGATACACCACGGATGTCACTACTGTGTCCGAGCAGCAATACATGCATGCACTCACATGTTACAAACCCATTCAGTGTGCTTACCGCTAGATTGCTGCTACTCCCCTCTCAACCGGGAGGACAGGTCAGGATGTGTCACAGCTATGATACGCAGCATTAGAGGGCTCATGGTATGTCCTGCAAGCCGGGATGATCTTGGAATCAGCCCCAGTGTCATCTCCGCCACATTCTTGCTGAGCCTGGAGATGTCCCACCGCTTGTGGCAGTGTATGTGTCGCCTATTGCACACCCCCACTGCCCGTACATCACGTGCTGTGGTCCTCCACATGGCCTTGCGAAGGTGCAGCTTGACCTACCATGATGGGAGACAAGAGGGGGCAAGTCAGTGGACAGTTGCCCATTCACACCGATAGGAGCTACACGTATCTTTCTGCAGCCATACACAGTACAACATATGTGAAGGTCCCACAGCACACTTCCAAGATTGCAGGGGCCAGGAGTCAGTGACCACCTCATGCACACCAACATGTCCCCCACTGCACTTACCACCTGTCCGGGGGCACCGTAGAGCCATTCATAGTGGCGGAGCACACCGTCCACAAGGACCTCCAGCTCGGCTGCGGTGAAGGGTCAAAACCGGACCTCTCCAACGCTCGGCATGGCAAGGTCCAGGACTGTGGCACAACAGCAACAGTTGGTGGAGTGGGCAGCAGCAGCAGGTAGAGGTGATGGGTGCAGGCAGCAGTTGGTGGAGTGCTCAGCAGCAGCAGGTAGAGGTGATGGGTGCAGGCAGCAGTTGGTGGAGTGCTCAGCAGCAGCAGGTAGAGGTGATGTGTGCAGGCAGCAGTGGCTGGAAGCAGTGGATGTGTGCTGCTCAAATTCACACATTTATAGGGCCCTGAGCAGATATCAGTGGCACACGTCTGCAGCAACTGGTGTTCCTGGGCTGCCTCATTCAAAATGAACCAATGACTGGCCCTGCTGTGGCGGTGCACGGCTTCTGCTATTATTGAAATCGCTTACGCGTCCCGCGTTACCTGTCTCCATTGGCTACATGTGCAAGGACCATCACGGTCACACACCGCCAACCGCATGTGCGCGCTACCGCGATGGTGCATCATTTGAAATTCATTACTCACTGGCGTCGCAATGGTGGAGCACGCATTCCGCGGGGGCGGGGCAGGCTAACACATACATTTGAATGTGCAAGTGGAAATGGCAGTTAGTACCCCCCCTTTCAGTCACATTGCAGCACCCACCGCAGACCGCCAGGAGTGGTCGGTCACCCACCGCCTGGTGCGGGCGGTCACCCACTACCTGGTGCGGGTGGTCACCCACTACCTGGTGCGGGTGGTCACCCACCGCCGGGTGCGGGCGGTGGGTGACCGCCCTGTGTAATGATGTCATCATGGCATGACTGGCCATGGCCGGTCACTCACCGCCGGGAGTGGTCGGTCACCCACCGCCTGGTGCGGGCGGTCACCCACCGCCGGGTGCGGGCAGTGGGTGACCGCCCTGTGTAATGATGTCACCCTGGCATGGATGGCCATGGCCGGTCACCCACCCGGCGGTGGGTGACCGGCCATGGCCATCCATGCCAGGGTGACATCATTGCACAGGGCGGTCACCCACTGCCCGCACCCAGCAGTGGGTGACTGCCCACACCCGGTGGTGGGTGACCGGCCATGGCCATCCATGCCAGGGTGACATCATTACACAGGGCGGTCACCCACCGCCGGGTGCAGGCGGTCACCCACCGCTGGGGGTGGGCGGTGGGTGACCGCCCTGTGTAATGATGTCACCCTGGCATGGATGGCCATGGCCGGTCACCCACCACCGAGTGCGGTTGGTAGGTGACCGGCCATGGCCATCCATGCCAGGGTGACATCATTACACAGGGCGGTCACCCACCGCCCGCACCTGGTGGTGGGTGACTGCCCGCATCTGGCGGGGGGTGACCGGCCATGGCGATCCATGCCAGGGTGACATCATTACTCAGGGCGGTCACCCACCACCCGCACCTGGCAGTGGGTGACCACCCGCACCCGGCAGTGGGTGACCGGCCATGGCCATCCATGCCAGGGTGATATCATTGCACAGGGCGGTCACCCACCGCCCGCACCCAGCGGTGGGTGACTGCCCGCACCAGGCGGTGGGTGACCACCCGCACCAGGTGGGGGGTGACCGACCGCTCCCGGTAGTCTGCGGTGGGTGCTGCAATGTGACTGAAAGGGGGCGTACCAAGTGCCATTTCCACTTGTACATTCAAATGTATGTGTTAGCCTGTGCCGCCCCCGCGGAATGCGTGCTCCACCATTGCGACGCCAGTGAGTAATGAATTTCAAATGATGCACCATCGCGGTAGCGCGCACATGCGGTTGGCGGTGTGTCCGTGATGGACCTTGACCATGCTGACAATGGTACGCAGATTTGCAGTATCAAGGATCAGGTTCTGTGATGGCGGATGGCGTACCCGGATGCCGTGTGTATACACACTGCATGTTTCCGCACACATGTAATGATTGTAGGTGTACATGTGTGTCAGGCCATGTCCGGAAAACAACAATATTCGTTATGTCATGTAAATGGCCCCTGTCCACGTGTCACATTAATGTCCATTTGTTGCATGTGTGATCATGATAATGACCTTGCCAGTGCTTTACAAAGCACAGTGATGTGAGCCCAAGTTGCGTCAGATGTGCATGGCAATTTGGTTACATATTGTTATTGTGGTCACACGTTTGTAATTGTACACATCTACACAGTCCATTAAGGCTGTGTACCAACATTTTGAAGCAGTCGTGAGTGTGTGTTTTGTGTGTGCAAGTAGCAATGATGGGGGTATACATGCTTTCTGTGTATGCGTCTGGGTGCCTGTTGTATGTCCATGCCTGTCATGTGAGGATGCACAGCATTGTTGGAGGGGTCATGGGTGCATGAAGACAAGAAGGGTGTGTTCCATGTTCGTGTTGTGAGTGCACATCCATGTGTGTCTCTCGGGATGCTTGTCCACACATGGGCCCTCAGTCATGTGGTGTTGGCTGTTCTTTCAACATGTGTGCACGTAGCATTTGACACGTTTGAACTCAGGATGTTGTTTGTGGGTGAACAGTGTGTGTGTAGTTATCTGTAGTGCCTTATATTTCTGTCACGTCACACATACAATCAGTGTCTGCAACATGTATTATTTGAATTGTGTTGGTCAAGATGTGATAGTGTGGCACAGCTGTGCGGTGTTGGACGATTGACATCTGCTACCATCTACTCCCACACAGGAGGGCTCCAAATGTGCATCAACCATACACTGTGCTGGAGGACATGGTTGAAGAGGAGGTGATCCGCAAATTCCAGCTTGATCAACTGACATTGCTGGAGCTTGTAGCTAAATTGGCACCTCATCTGCAGCCAGGCAGGCCATATCCTGGAGCAATTACAGCCACAACTAAGGTGATGGCGACACTTCACTTCTTTGCGACAGGCACATTCCAGTACACAGTTGGTCATGCCGGGGGATGTCCCAATCCATGTTCAGCATGGTACTGCGGGATGTGCTGGAAGCCATGATGCCTTACAAGGATGATTACATCCATTGTGTGGTGTGGAGTGGTGTGGCTCACTGGTTAGAGGCGGCAGACCCGGGAGCAGAAGTCGGCCCGGGACCAGGGTTTGATTCCCGACGTGGCAGGGTCGTGGACCAGGGTCAGCGGACTCGACAATTCTCGCCTCGGTGCCTACTCTAACCTGGGGTCCCACTCGGCAACTCTGGGCATTAGCTTGCCTAATCTCCACAACGGCCCCATCAATGCCGGGGATGTCTGGCTCCACCTTGGGGATTCCCAGTAGGGACCATCCCACAGGGAAAGCCAGGACGGGTTCCCCAGCGGTATACAGCGCCGGGACGCCCCTTTGCTGGGGCAGCTGTGCGCTTTACAAGTATACAACATTTAACATTTAACATTTCCCACGTCCAGCAGAGTTGGCTGCAGTGAAAGGGGACTTCTATGCCCTGGGCCAGATTCCACACGTAGTGGGTTCCATCGATGGCACACATATTGGTCTGGTTCCACCACAGGCATGTGAACCCATCTATCGCAATCGGAAGCACTACCATTCGATCAATGTGCAAGTGGTGTGCCTGGCTGACAACATCATCTCACATGTGTATGCCAGATTTCCCGGGTCTGCACATGACTCACACATCCTGCGAAGCAGCATTGTCCCCCAACTGATGGCCAATCAGCATCAAGAACGTGCGTGACTTGTAGGTGAGTGTGCTGTGATGACTACTGTGTTGTATGTGTGCCATGCTGTTCACACCAGTCCTGGTAATGATGTATGTGTCTGTCATCCCCCCACTTAGGTGACTCTGCGTACCCAAACCGCCCGTGGCTGCTAAGCCCCCTACGGAATCCTACTACCCCAGGTGAAATGCGCTATAATGAGGCACATGGGAAGACATGTAGGGTGGTGAAACATACTTTTGGACTGCTGAAGTCTAGGTTTCGCTGCCTGGATAAAACCGGAGGGGTCCTGCCATACTCACCCGGCAAAGTATGCAAAATCGTGGTTGCCTGCTGCATGCTCCACAACCTGGCCTTGCGCAAGGATATTGAACTGATCATGGACCCTGATGACCCACAGGTTCCTCCGCCTCCCATCGCAACCATGTCCAGTGATGAGGATAGTGGGGAAGAAGAAGGTGTGGACCAGAGGCGTCAGCTCATTGATCGGTACTTTCGTTGATTGTGAGTAACTACCTCTTGTGCTGATGTTCAATGCGTGATGTATGTCTGCTGGTGATGGGTGGATGTGGTGTGTGAATGCTACCTGTTCTGTTATGTTCTGTTTGAACATGTGTGTGGGACATGGTGTACGAGCAATGCTCCCTGATGTGTGTCCTGTGATCTGCTTACTTTGTGATGATTGTGGTTTATGGGATGTTGCAGTACGTTGTTGTGTGATGGGTGTGATTCAGTTTCCTGACCTGTGCTTGCTGTTCTCTGATTGTCCCTAGGTCACTCACACTGAGCCATGATTCCAAACAACATTGATCCCTGCACCTGCTGATAACAACAACTAAGACAAACCTGTGTTTAAACATAGAGATCACACAGTCTTGAGTGTTTCCGTGAGTTTTATTTACAGGGTGTGGATTTGTGTTAGTAGATATTTACAAATGTGTGGTGGAGGGGAAGTGTGAGTTGAAGGTCATGTCAGATGACACCACCGTGGGGACACCACATTGTGTGATGTACACCTAGTCCAACAGACGTGTGCCAATGCTTGGCAATGTAGGGCAAGATAGTTCACAGAGTCAATGCCAGGCTCAAGGAAGGGTGTAGTCAGTGCCGGCCCCTCTTCGTGCGGGTGTCTGGTGCTTTGCCACTGCTCTGTCCTGGATCTAGCCTCGGACGGCCCCTCCGTCTTGGAGCCTGAGTGGAGCCAGCTGTGGGGGCAGTTTGTTCGGGGGACACCTCCCTGTCAGTGGCCTCAGGTGATGTTGGCGGTGGTGGTGGTGTCCTGTCCCGCTGGCCACTTGGGGGAGGGGGAGTTGGTGTGGTGCGGGATAACCACTCCCTCCAAAGAGTTGTTTGCTGTCCCATGAGGTTCACCATTTCGCCCATACAGTTGTCCATGGACCGCAACAGCTGACAGGTGTCATGTGAGTCTTGGCACGCCCGGTCCGCCTGTGCCTGCGACTGCTCGTACGACGCTTGCACTCTTGCAATGGCATCCAGGGTCTCGGTCCCAGGATTGTGTGGGTCTTGTCCCCGACCTCGCCTTGCACCTGCCCTCGTGTTCGTGAGCTGTGGCCTCACCTGTGTCCTCCCCCGTCCACTCTCCCTGCCAGCCTGTGATGTTGTTGGTCCATCATCGTCCGATGGGTCAGGCAGGAAGGCACTGGCAGGAGTGGTGGCGGTGGTGGTGGTGGCAGCTGCACAGGTCACAATGACAGTAGTTGCTGTTGTTCCACTGGCCGAGGTGGTGGAGGCAGGGATGTCCGGGGAGCCTGATGGCCCTGGGAGTGTAGTGCGACCGGCATCGTCCTCCGCACCCGAGTTGTCCAGGGAATCATCACCGGAGAGTCCAGGCTTTGAGGGGGTGGACTGGTGCTGGCGGCTGGTGTTTTCTCCTGTCAAGTCTCGGTCACCTGAGGTACAAGAATTTAAGAATCAATGCTGTGGACATGACAGGTTTGTTGTTGTTACATTTCAATTTTTTAGGGAATCAGGACATGGTTGTTGGTGTCATCAAATTGGTGTGGTACACAGTACTGGGCATTATGGTGGTGTGGAGATGGGGAGACAATACTTGGATATGTGTGGTCCTGTCGTGCTATTGGATGGTGCCCCTGTGAAGATGGCTACCTACATGTAACTTTGAAGAGGGAGATGAAGTGGTCAGCACATGGTAGGCGGAGTCCATCTTGCTCTAGGATGGGACATGGGGGCCAGTTGGAAGTTATAGTGCTGGACCCACCCCCACCCCCACCCCCACCCTCACCCTCACTGTAGACATGGGGGCCTGTTGTGAGTTGTGGTGCTGGACCCACCCCCACCCTCCCTGTAGACATGGGGGCCTGTTAGGAGTTGTAGTGCTGGATCCACCCCCTCCCCCACCCTCACCCTCCCTGTAGACATGGGGGCCTGTTGGGAGTTGTCGTGCTGGACCCACCGCCACCTTCCCTGTAGACATGGGGGCCTGTTGGGAGTTGTAGTGCTGGACCCACTCCCACCCTCCATGTAGACATGGAGGCCTGTTGGGAGTTGTAGTGCTAGACCCACTCCCACCCCCACCCTCCCTGTAGACATGGTGGCCTGTTGGGAGTTGTGGTGCTGGACCCACCCCCACCCTCCCTGTAGACATGGGGGCCTGTTGGGAGTTATAGTGCTGGACCCACCCCCACCCCCACCCTCACCCTCCCTGTAGACATGGGGGCCTGTTGGGAGTTGTAGTGCTGGATCCACCCCCACCCCCACCCTCCCCCTCCCTGTAGACATAGGGGCCTGTTGGGAGTTGTAGTTCTGGACCCACCCCCACCCTCCCTGTAGACATGGGGGCCTGTTGGGAGTTGTAGTGCTGGACCCACCCACACCCCACCCTACCTTTAGACATGGTGGCCTGTTGGGAGTTGTGGTGCTGGACCCACCCCCACCCTCCCTGTAGACTTGGGGGCCTGTTGGGAGTTGTAGTGCTGGACCCACCCCCACCCCCACCCTCACCCTCCCTGTAGACATGGGGGCCTGTTGTGAGTTGTGGTGCTGGACCCACCCCCACCCTCCCTGTAGACAAGGTGGCCTGTTGGGAGTTGTAGTGCTGGACCCACCCCCACCCTCCCTGTGGACATGGGGGCCTGTTGGGAGTTGTAGTGCTGGACCCACCCCCACCCTCCCTGTAGACATGGTGGCCTGTTGGGAGTTGTAGTGCTGGACCCACCCCCACCCCACCCTCACCCTCCCTGTAGACATGGGGGCCTGTTGGGAGTTGTAGTGCTGGACCCACCCCCACCCCACCCTCACCCTCCCTGTAGACATGGGGGCCTGTTGGGAGTTGTAGTGCTGGACCCACCCCCACCCCCACCCTCACCCTCCCTGTAGACATGGGGGCCTGTTGTGAGTTGTAGTGCTGGACCCACCCCCACCCTCCCTATAGACGTGGGGGCCTGTTGGGAGTTGTGGTGTTAGCTGCTTGACCACATTCAAGCTTGGGAACGTAGGAGGCTACATTTGTGGTTGATCATGGTGGGTGCATTTGAGCCTTGGCCTTCACATTTGGGTGACTGTGTGGTCCACATGCATGGATTGGAGCCTGGGAGATGTGTCTTAGCAGTTGTACATGGCAGAACATGACAGTGTGATAGTGGTAATTGGTTTGTACTTACCAGCCTCAACTCCCCCTTCTATTCCTTCCAGACTCTCAGGGTGCAGTATGCCTAGCACCTTCTCCTCCCATTCAGCATATGGTATTTGCTCCGCGGGACAGTCACTGCCAGTGTCGTGTGCCCGCAGGTGGTTCTTGGACCTGATGCTTTTACCCTTGCCTTGAGGTCGTGCCACCGCCTCTGGATGTCGTGTTTGGTGCGTGGTACGGTCCCTGAAGCATTGACTCTGGTCACTATCCTGTCCCACATATTGGTTTTAGTTGCCAAGGTGGTCTGCTGCACTAGGGTACCAAACAAAAGTGGTTCGACACGGATGATTTCATCCACCATGACCTTCAACTCACTCTCTGTGAACTTGGGGTTTTTCTGGGTGCCATGGTGTGTGATGTGCAAGGTGTTGGTGGTGTGGGGTGTGCAGGTGTGTGGTATGTAGGGATGGTGTTGTGGGGGTTTGTGTGGTGTGTGTGTTGGTGTGCAGGTTGTATGTGTGTTTGTGTGTGTCTGTTGTGTGTGATGTTCTGCCTCTTTCTTCCAGCTCTGCTGTGTTGCAAAGGATTGTGGTTATGGGAGGGATTCCTTTTATACTCTGTGTGGTGCTTGTGTCCCAATGGTTTTTAGCAGTCAGGTGTTCTGTGGGTGTGGTGACTTGGGTGCTCTTGTTTGTGCTGGGGGGGGGGGGTCATTGGGGCGTGTAGTTGTTGGGGGTGGGTGTTCCAGCTGGGTGTGTGTCCTGTTTTGTGGGTTTTCTATTTACTTCCGTCTGCCATTTTTAAATCGGTTTGACGGCAGGGGTGATGTTCGTTTGGTCCTTCCGCAGTCATGCTCCGTTTGTCTATGCTTTTTTTCCACGGCGGTCGAGGACGGTGGTGAGTTCCATTGGGATGGCGGGGTTATCCTAATCGTGAGCCCGGACCCTCCACAGGTCTGGCGGCGGTTGGGCCTGTTTCTGTGGTCATTGCGTCCGCGGCGGACGGTGTTTCTGTGGTTCCGTCCACGTGCGGCAGTCTTCGATGTGATCCGTCCGCCGCCGTCTGTGTCTGATGACAGAAATATCCTAATCGCACCCGCGGTTTATCCGCGGTGCGCTCTGGAGTATATTTGCCGCGACCATGGCGGTCGGACCAGTGTCCGTCCTCCATCGTAATCGACGTCCAAGTTAGGATGGAGGTGCTAGAACCAGGTAATTCAAGAGATCTCTTGCATTTTGCCTTATAATGTAACATTAACACATTAATTTGTCCAGTGAATGCTTTGAAACCTTTTGCACTCATACTTGTCACAGAATTTAAATAATTCACAGCCTCCTTTTGAATCTACAGATAAAAATCTTCTTACTAGAAGACCCAATCTTTGGGGTAAGCTCTAAAAGCAATTAAATTCATTTACCTCAATAGATAGTTGTAAGTTTTGTATTATTGTTAGATTTCAGTTGGCCTGGACACTATGATAAAAGTGGCCCCTATTAGCGAATCAGACAACTAAAAAAGTGTCTGTCCCACATTTGTAAATCGGGGGAACTTGTAAAGACACACTGTGTAAGTGGTTTCCGTGGAATGGGACGGTGCATGCTGCAGGCTATGCTTGTGGTAATAACAGGGAAATCCATGTTAAAAATCAGCCCACCAAAACACAAAACACACCCATAAACAGTCACAAAACGGTCCAAACTCTGGCCTGTCAGACCAGCGCTTCTAGCACTGCCAGTTTGCCCAATAGGCCAGTCCGACTCTGGTTGTGATAGTCATCTACAAATCCAACTTTGGCCTTAATTACTTATTTTCCAGAAGAATGTCAGTGTGAATAATTTTAAACAGTATACCACTATTGTTTATCTAATTGACTATTCAGACTTTCACATTTTTTTATTTCTCATGTAAATTTCTTAGAGAAAGATTGCCCCAAAAACGTACCTCTGTGTTTCATTAAACTGTATAGGGCACCATACAGCACCAGAACATATCAAATGTGTTCAATCACAAGCACTAAAAAATATTGCCTTGATTCTAGTCCAGATCCCACACTAATAATAAGCAAGCATTATTTTTTTGTTTTTATTAAATTGTAAAAACACAGGCTTGTGACATATCACCACTTTGTAACACTAGGACATTCACAGCCAGAAAGCTTCTCATGAGACATCCGCTGGTGGATTGCGATGAAAGCTCCTGAGGATCTTAAGAGGACTAACAGTATCTGCTGACATAGAGCACTACCTTAAAGGGGTCCGGTCCCCTAGTTAGAGGAAGGGCTGGTCCTTAGTTGACTAACAGGTGGGAGAGGCCTCTTAAAAGAGGCTGGTTTTCAGGTTTTTACTTAAGGATATGAGTGTTGGGTGATGCCTTAGGTCTAGACTGAGTTTTATATGCACACACCTAGAGTTCTGATTGTGATGCCTCCACGGAATTAAACAATCATTATTGCAATACTTGAACTGATGCACCAATTCAGTAAGTGGGTGACGTTTGTATTGTAGGTCTTTTGGGCCTGGTCAATCCAGGGATTTGATGACTGTACGAAGGAGTTTGAACTTGATCCTTTGTTCTGCCAGGATTCAGTGGTGATTTTTCAGAGCATGTGTTGTGATGTACCCTGATTTCTTTAGACTGAGGCGGGTTCTGGTTGCTTGGTTTTGAGCCTTCTGCAGTTTTTGCAGCTCTTTTTCGAGTGCTCCAATGCAGACTATATTCCAATGCCTGAGGAGTAACACAGTCAGTGCCCTGGGTAGCTTGATTGGATGTTTTCGTTGAGCAGTATCTTGAAGTCTAGTGTCATGAGCCACTGATAGATTGAGCAGTATGAGAATCCGAGAATACCCTTCGTCAAGGAAGGACAAGAGATGTTCCTTGATGTCCGAGATTGCAGACAACTTGCATCTGCCGGGTCTGAGGCATGATTGTCTGCCTTGGGGCAGGTTATTGGAGTCAAGGTCATTTTGAAGCTGCCTTGTGACCTCACTCTCTAGGATTTTGCTAATGAAGAGGAGGGTTGAGTTAGATAGCTCTGATGGGTCTGCAGATTGTTTTTCAGTACGGGGAATATTAGTTATTGCTTTCATTCAGTGGGCACTCTTCCAAGTTGGAGGGATGCATTTATGATTAGTAAGATGTGACCCCTAATGTAGACAGTTGATTTCTTTTTATTTTATTCTTTTTATTGAATCTATATTGAAAACTTGCAATATTTTGGTTACAGAATGAATGCTTACATATCCATGCTTCACTCTACAAACTGCCTCTACCGTCAGACATATGGAATCATTACATCAAATTTGGTTCATTGATTAACAATGTTCCTCACCCCGTATCAACTGGTGTCTGTTGCTGAATCATCAGGGTGTGGAGTAAAGATATTCCCTCTGAAGTTGTTCCAATTTCCCCATAAACGCTTCCACTTCTTAGGGCACCCTCTATGTGTATAAACTGCCTTCTCTGCCACCATAAGTCCATCCATATCGTTACAACACTCTCGGTGCGACGGAGTAGCTTGTGCTCTCCAGTGTTTGGCAATGTTGCGTTTGGCTAACGTCATGCCCAGTGTTGCCCAATCTTCAGTTGTATGGTTGAAATCTGTCGGTTCCCAGACATTTAAGAGACATATCTTGGGTTCCGGTGACACAGTAGCTATACTCGATTGTATGCATAATTGCTCCCCAATATGTCTCTAACTCATGGCATTCCCACAGCGTAGAAAGTTGATCTTTGATAATTGCCCACGATGGTGTGAGGTCTGAGGCCTGAGAGAGAAGGTTGAAATATGTGATTGAGAGCTTGGACTCTTGTGGGTGGGAATGGAGAGGTTTCCTGATTATCCGGGATATCGGATCGAATCTTTGAAAAGAAAATTCTCAAAGGAGGTCACTGGGTCTTCACTTAAATGGTTGGCTTTGGTGTGGGAGGGGCTTCAGCAGTACGCTTGGGTCTTATACTTCCCATTATATTTTGGATAGTTCTTTAGTGTGGTTTTCGGCTTGGTTGATATAGTTTATTTAGTATGATTTATTTGCTTTCTGGGTGGCCTTGTAGTAATTTTTCATGTGTAGTTTGCAATGTTCTTTGCCTGTGGGGCAATTTGTTTTCCTCCGTCATCTTTTTAGCAGTAGTCTTACTTTAATGTGCTAACATGTGCAAACAAAGACATGCACATCTCATTAGCAGGTGAAAGCCAGATTTATTGGCTTTGCTGCTGGTGGTTTATGGCGCTGCCAACATAGCCAAGAGGAGACTGGCCTTAGCTGGCAAAGGGACTCTGTTTGCCCTATGTGCTGACCCTAGTGTATGTGAATGATGTTGAAGATAGATATTGTGCTCTTCCTGTAGTTGCTTTAATTTCTAAAAAATATCTGGGTGGATTTCACATTATACCTCTCTAAGACTCATGGTGACTCCACCTCCAGTGAAATTGAATTCCCTTTTAATAAGGTCCAGTATTAATAAATGTTTAATCCATGAACATCCTTACTTGGTTTAATTCTCCTTGCATGCTTGAAAAGAATAAATACAGTTTGAAAAATAACTTTGAGGGCTTGGTCTTAACCCCATCCCCGCTGATATTAAAATAAAATATTACTCGAATAAAAGGTTTACGGAAGCCTCTAAAAACGTTTATGCTGCTCCGGAAGACAACTATTGCTTCAGTGTTTCAACTGAAATCGTAGCAACGTGTTTGTCGTGTGGCAGAACAAACAAACTACTTCAAATATTTATATTAGGAACATGTCCTAGTACATATCTCAGCTCTTGCAGGATTTAAACTACGTCAATGAAGATTTCATTATGTGATAGTGCAAACGTGTCTCTGTAACTTTTTTGTTTTTCTATTTTTATAAAAAAATGTATTAAGTTGTAAATCAGGGCAAAAGTACATACAACAAGATTCATTATTGGCTGCGTCCACAACAAGACCATAAAACAACAATATATGTTGTCACTTCCACATGTCATAAAAACAAACCCACACATCTAACCCCTTTCCCCCGCCACCCATGACATGGCCGCCCTATTACGGGGGGACATCCACTGCGTCAATTTCTGGCAGATCACAGATGTATCCCTAAACTTGTTCCAAGCCCCCCACACTTTCCCCCACTTTCGAGGACATCCACGATGAATAAAAACCACCTTTTCCGCCACCATCGCCTCATCCATATCTCGACACCATTTTTGAGCATCGGCAGTGCGTTCGACCCCCACCTCATAGCAATATTACATTTCGCCATCATCATACCAAGCATAGCCCAATCTTGTTCTTGGTGATTGAGGTCATTCGGCTCCCATACATTTAGCAGACATCGCCTCGGCTCCGGTAGGATCGAGATTTCTATTGCCTGGGCATTATCTTGGCCCAATATGCCGCAATGTGTGGACAGTCCCAGATGGTGTGATAAAACGTGCCCTCCCCCCCGCAGCTGCGCAGGCAGTATTTGTGTAATGCTGTTCCTATTACATAGAGCGTTGTCATAGTGTAATACGTGCGGTGCAGCACTTTGAGTTGGACCAGCCGGAGCCTAGAGGGTATCGCCGTCTCACAGGGTGAGACAGGGCTTCCTGCCATTCCGACTCATCAAAGTCACCCACTTCCCGGGACCAGGCCTGTCTCAGCTTGGAAGTTGGGTCTGGCAAGTTGTTGACTAGTTTACGGTATGTCAAGGACGTCGCCCTGTTCGTCATGTGTTTCGTCAAAAGTCTATCTTCCAATGGGGTGGCCTCCTGCAGGGAAGTGCCCGGTGGTATGATTGTCTGGATTGCATGTCGGATTTGGAAATATCTAAATTTCTCCGTCTGTGCCATGCCGTACTGTGCCTGTAAATGCACAAAATCGACCATCGACCCCTTTTTCCACAGATCACCCACTACAGAAAGACCAATATTGTCCCAATTTTGGAACCTTTTATTCCTGCGGAGGCAGCCCAGCTGTTGTGAGTCCCACAGTGGTGTCATTTGTGTGATAGTCCCTGCACATTGTAATCGGGCATGCGCTTGATACCAAATATGAATTGTGTGTGCTGTAGGGCCAAGCAATCCCGGAGGTTTTACGGCGTCTATATAGATTCGCCATCAGTCCTTTCCCTTCAAGGCCCTGCCTGTCTGCATGATACGCCGGCTCGTCCTGTGGGGCATGCAACCAATAGTTGATTATTTTAAGGTGCACCGCCCAGTAGTACAGCTGCACGTTCAGAAGTGCTATCCCTCCATCGTACCAGCTGCGTACCAATTTGTCCTGGGCAATCCGTGCCAGCTTGTTTCCCCATAGTAAACTGGAAACTTCCGCCGCTATGGCTTTGAAGTAGGCCTGTGGGACTAAAAACTGTGTGTTTTCGAGAGCATATAGAAAACGCGGAAGCACCATCATTTTATAGAGTGCCGCCTTCCCCAACAGTGTGAGGGGGAGATTACGCCACACCACCACATCACGTTTAAATCGGTCTAGTTGGGGCTTTACATTTTTCGTATAGAACTCATTGAAGTCAGACATTGCATAAATGCCCAGGTATTTAAAGGCTTCTTCAGTGACCAGCAGCGGACAGTCCGCAGGCAGTAGCGGTGGCGGACCAGTCAGCACATAAAGGACGGACTTGGACCAATTTATCAAGTACCCGGATACCCTACCAAATTTCTCGCACACATTCAGTAGCTCCAGGATGGATTTTCTAGGGGAGGTTAGGTACAGCAATACATCGTCAGCATACAGAGATATGCGATCTTCCCAGGTATCAGTCCAACGGAGTCCTCGAATAGAGGGCTCCCATCTCAGCCATGCCGCGAGTGGTTCTAATATCTGCGCGAACAACAGGGGGGACAATGGGCACCCCTGCCGTGTTCCCCGAGCAAGCGGGAAATCCCTTGAAATGTGTCCATTCACTGCTATATGCGCCATTGGGTTATTGTAAAGCAAACGGATCCAGGCACAAAATTTTGGGGCAAAGCCCAGGTGCTGCAATGCTGTGAACCAATACGGCAATTCCACCGTATCGAACGCCATACTGGCGTCAAGTGAGAGGATGACCGCGGGTTCCTGAATGTAGGATCGCCTAGCCAGCACTGTGTGCAGCCGTCGTAAATTGAGTGCCGTGCTGCGTTGAGGCATGAATCCAGACTGATGAGGACTTATTAGAGACGAGAGATGGGGGGCCAGCCGCACCACCAGTAGCTTGGCCAGTACCTTTGCCTCAGCGTTAATTAAGGAAATTGGGCAGTAGGAGCTACAATCCGCCGCTAGCTTGCACGGTTTATGAATTGCTATAATCGTGGCCAGCCGTTGGTCACGTGGCAGCTCACCAGCCTGAAGACTGTCTTGGAACATGTTCAAAAGGAAGCGGGCCGTTACATTCGCGGTGTGTTTATATAGTTCGATTGGGAAGCCGTTGGGTCCCACTGCCTTACCGGCAATGGCTATCTGTACTTCCTCGACCGTGAGGTCGGCTTCTAAAAGTAGTGCCGCCTCCGCTGTGAGCTTTGGCATAGCAATATCTTTAATATATCCATGCGCATCCTCAATTGTGAACTTGGTGCTGGAGGCATACACCTTTTCAAAATGGTCAGCTAATGTGTCCACTATATCATTGGGGGCAGTCACCAGGGAGCCCACGGGCGTATGTTGTTGTGCAATTATCCAATCTGCTTTCTCTTTTTTATCTAGCCAGGCTAGCATTTTTCCCGCCTTACCTCCTAGTTCGTACACCCTGTGGCGCGTGGCTTGGAGTCTGACTGAGACCATTTCTCTCTGGTACGCCACAAACTCACTTTGCTTGAGCCGCACTCTCTGTGCAGTGTGAGGCATTGGGTGAGCTGCATGCTGAACTGTCGCCTTATCCAGGTCGGCTTCTATAGTATCAAGTTCTGCCCGTTTTTCTTGCTTATGCCCGTGATCGATGCTATAGCTTGCCCAAGTGTAACCACTTTATAGACCTCCCATAGAATTCTGGGTGAATCCACCGACCCCGTATTTTCCTGGAAGAAGTTTTTAGTAGTGTCTGTAAGACCCTTCAATACCTCCGGTATATGTACATAGCTAGGATGGATGGGGAATATACGGCGACAAAGCGTCAGATGGCGCGTATAGGATAGCAGTATCGGTGAGTGATCGGATATACCCCTAGGGTGAATATCTACCTCGTCCATTTCCCCCAGACTGTCCACCGAGACCAGGAAGTAGTCTATGCGTGTGAGACAATTGTGAACCCCGGAGTGGAAGGTGTATTGTCTAGTGTTGGGGTGCCTCTACCTCCAGGCGTCTGAGAGCCCCAAGGCCTCTATAAGCCCAGTCATACGGCGACTACGTGGTGATGTCAGTTTTGTGGGGTGCCTATCTATTATACAGTCCATTATATCATTAAAGTCGCCCCCAATCACCATCATCGCCTCCGGCAAAGCAAGTAAGAACGCAGTAAGTGCAGGGTGTGCCATTGTATGTAAGGCTGGTGGGATGTACACGGAGACTAAATTAAACAGCTTCCCTTCCCCGGGGCCAGATGAGTCAATTGTCGATTAGTGTCTTGTTGGGTTTGTGCAGACATATGCAACAAAAATAAGGCATAGCTTTGCAAAATACGATCCAGTCATACAACTTCTGTGCGTCCGCAGCCATTTGTTTCACCATGTGTGCCCTTAGAAACTGTGTTAACCAAACAGAAACAACAAAACATAAAACAATTCGATTAACCCATCTTACCCTTCCCACCCACCACCCTACCTTCCTTCTCGACAGACTCAAAACTGCCCGCCACCCCAACTCAGCAGAGTGCTTTGAATCCCATCCCTGAAACTTTACTTGCATGTGCGGGAGCAGGAAGTCCGAGGAAGCCCGCATCCTCCCCTTGTCCCAGAGTCCTTACTCAGCAGTTCATCCGTCGTTTTCATAGTGCCTAGGTGGGCCACGACCTATTTCAGACTGTGTCCGCCGTACGCGGAGGCGTTTAGCCCCAGCATGTATCATTCTCCTGTTTCCTTTTGTAATTGTTCAGCTTAATCCAGGCCCTGTTCAATGTTCTCAGGATCTTTTTCTCTCTCAAAACGCCCTTGTCCTCTGTGCGTTCTTCCAGACCTCTCCGCCGTTCGCCACCCATCCAGCCAGTCCTGTGATTCCTCTGGCGTTTCAAAAAACCAGGTTTTGCCGTCTGCCACCACACGTAGCTTTGCCGGGAAGAGCATGAAATATGGTAGCTCTCGGGCCCTTAGTGTCTTCTTGATCTCAAAGAAACTCTCACGGCACACCGAAACCGCCGCCGTATACTCCGGGAAGAAAGATATTACAGAGTTCTCCACTCGGACTGGCGGTGCCACTTGGGCCGTTTGGAGAATGGCGTCCCTATCTCGAAAGTTTAAGATACGGGCCAGTACCGGTCTTGGGGGGGCTCTGGGTTTCGGCCTGCCACCCGGCACCCTATGCGCCCGCTCCACTGAAAAGAAGGCCGAGAGTCCTTTAGGCTGTAGACGTGATTTTATGGGGTCTTCAATGTAGAGGTCCATAGCGGGGCCCCCTTCCGACTCTGGAATCCCTGTAATTCGGACATTATTACGGCGGGAGCACCCTTCTTGTTCGTCCAACTTTGCCGCCATACATTTGTTATCCGCCTCTAGATGCGTCACCTTCTTGATCAGGATTGCAGAGCCTTTGGGGAGAGTTGTAGTCACCCGTTCCACCTCTGCAAGCCTGGCGGACATTTTCTGAAAGTCTGCTCGCAGGAATGTAACATCTGTCGATATGGAGCTGACCGTAGTTTGCACATTGTGGAGGGCCGCCATGATGTCTTCTAGCGTCACCTTGGGGCCACCTCCCTCCTCTTTGTCTTTGTTCGTTGGCCCCTTACTTTCTAGCAAAGGAGGGAAGTTTTTTGTGTTGGCAAATTTCTCCAGCTTACTCTGCTGATTCACGCGGGGCCCTCTGCCACTCATTGCCCGTTCTGCAGGTTCCCCTTTCCTCCTGCACAGCATACTTAATTATTGTTTCGGGGGCCTTCAAGTGTTGGACTGGGAGCTCTCACCTCTGAAACGGCGCGTCGGTATTGCGTGCACCTCTGTCTTGCGTTATGTCAGTATTACTCTGGGGGGGAGGGGGGGAGTATATTACCTTCAGTCCAGTTCCGATGCTGTTACTTCCTTCCCAGTTGCTCCCCCTGCACGCTTATCCAGGCTTAGGTTTGCCTCTACCCTATAAGTATGTGCTCTTCAGCCACTGTTCACATACGATGGGAGCTAGCTACCTGTGTCCTCATATCAACTTTCAACTGCCGTGCTCATCCCCTAGTAGCCCCTTACTTCTCCCTGTATGGGCCTGCCAGCTCCTTGATGAATGACTTCAATCATAGGGTCTTGCCCTGCCAATTTTAGCAGTGTTTTTAAGTGCCCCTCCGGGTGCCTCACGTGTGTGCCAGCGCTCTGATCGTTGCCGCTGTGAGCCCCTCTGCCTCCACGTCCGCCTGGCTACATAATGGCTGCTCCTCCCACTTAGTTCAACCAGGCCTCCACGCCAGATCGCGGTCTCAGCCCCTGACTACCTTCCGTGGTTTCGATGTATGCTGTCCGCAGGTCCGGAGGCCGTAGGAGGCGGCTTCACTTCCCCGCCCGCCAATGCACTGCCCGCCGGTACCTGCTGTCTCCTCAGTAATCCCCGCAGCAGGTCGCGTGGTAGCCGTCCGGGCTGGTCTACGCAATTTAGTCCCCGGCTCCTGTTCGGCGCATAGGCCCCGATCTTCCGCTCACTGTAACTTGCGCTGTCTGTCATGGATTGCCACCAGTGCCGGATCGCTTCGTTCCGCTTCTCCTCCGGCCTCTAAATTCAGACTCTGAGCATAATATGAGAAACGGATAACTAGTCGGATTACAGGGGAGACGATCTCACCCTCGGAGTCCCTTTAGGCTGCAGCCATCTTGCTCGGCTGCTAGCCACGCCCCCGTCTCTGTAACTTTTGATGGTGACAGCACCAAGCTTTAATTCTCTTGAAAGTTTTCTTCAATAGCTTGCATGAAACAACCTGTATTGGAGCCAAGTAAGGTTTGCACCCACCATCTCAGCCTTGCAAATTGTGCTATATATCTTATGAAAACGGGGGCACCGTACTGCAGTACTAGGAAGGTAGCGTCAAACACTTCCGTACTGCAGTGGAAATTTAAACAGTGGAGAAAATAGTTGATAGCTTCAGAAGTTGGTAAGAATGTGTACCCTCATTTGGGGAAGCATGAAGAAGATGGTAGAGAGGGTAAACGTGGGAAATAGAAAAAGTTGGACATTTCATATATAGGGGATTATACCACTTTGTTCGCCATAAATTGGCAGGGTATGCTCCGACGTGAGTCCCTTGCTCACTTTGCAACTGGATTCAAGCAAGCCAGGCTGAAGACGGCTGAAATGCCAGAAACTGGTCCTCGGAAGCTTGTTTCCGGTCCAGGGAAGGCATGGCTTGGCAGTTCGGGCTAGACTGTTCCCATGAGGCACAGGGTCAGACTGATTTGCATATGGCCATGTCTGAACTGGGGTGGCAGAGTGGGCTAAAGAATGGTGATGGATTAAACCCAGATCTGTTGACTGGGTGTGAGTGTTTGATTGGTTCAGATGCTCCGTCCATCACCACCCCTTTTTGTACCACTTTGTTCGCCATAAGTTGGTAGGGTATGCTCAGACGTGAGTCCCTTGCTCACTTTGCCACTGTATTCAAGCAAGCCGGGCTGAAGACGGCTGAAATGCCAGAAACCGGTCCTCGTAAGCTTGTTTACGGTACAGGGAAGGCATGGCTTGGCAGTTCGGGCTGGACTGTTCCCATGAGGCACAGGGTCCGACTGATTTGCATATGGCCATGTCTGAACTGGGGTGGCAGAGTGGACTAAAGAACGGTGATGGATTAAACCCAGATCTGTTGACTGGGTGTGAGTGTTTGATTGGTTTAGATGCTCCGTCCATCACCACCCCCTTTTGTACCACTCGTTTGGAGAATCATGAAGAAGATGGTAGAGAGGGTAAACGTGGGAAATAGAAAAAGTTGGACATTTCATATATAGGGGATTATAATAAGAGGAACAAAATGTTTTTACTTTCCATTTTGGGACTTGTAATACAGTTACTGGAGCAAAGAATAAAACTGGACTGAACCAGCTACTCATGCTTGGATGTTGGAAACACGAGAACTCCGCATCCACATTCCAGAAAACACAAATGAGACAGGTGTGGTGGTGGGGGGGAGGAGGATGAGAATTGCTACTGCACAATATTTTTTTTAGTGGGCCGCTACTACACTTTCTGGGCCCGTATTACCATACAGCCATACTTTCGCTGTCTGCACCCGGTGCACCTTAAAATAGGCACGCCAGTAGCAAACTGTGAAAGTGCACACTATTATGTTGTATTCGCTGCTCTCAGCGCATTCAAGTGAAATATGGAGCGGCTGCTTTAAAGCCGCTCCGTGTTTCACTGTGCGGACGGCAACCCGCCTGCACATCCAAGAGGGTAGAGAGATCCCCTTGCAGGTGGGTGCAGTCAATGACTGCATCTGCATGCAAGGGGATGTCTGAGCGGTCCCCCTTTATTCCCTCCAGAGGGTTGCCTTTAGGAGGCGCATTGTGGCTCATTTGTGGCGCATTTTATTGCGCAGCTGCAAAGCATGTTTGCCTTTGCACTTGCATCCAAAATACCACACCCCATGTAAATGAGGCACGCCCTCTAATGATAGTGGTGGCACTCGATGCACGCTGGTGCTATCTGTATTACAAGAAGGGTCCACACAAGCATCTGCGGCCCCTTTTGTAATGCCAAAGTGCCCCGGGGGCTCAGAAAGCGCGTTCATATGCCCTTTGCCTCCCTTGGACACTCTCCGTAATAGGACCCCTGGTCTTTGCTATGCTCACTGACTTTAACATGAGAGGCCTTCTTGCTGGTTTCGCAAACACATGACGGCACTAGATTTTATGGTCAGACTTGTCAGCACAGCTGTAGTCAGACAATTATGTGAGAACACCAGGACAGGGGCTTTGGCTCCGCACACATGCTGTTAGCCAGGAGGACATATTTTGATTGGGCAGATCTTCTGTGCTTCCACAAAAAAAGTGGCTGCTCTCCACACAGCTGTGATCATTTTGTTTATTGATACAGCTGCATGAGGTTTAACTTTCAAGGGCACACACATGCTAGCAAATCGTCTTAGATAATTAGATACTTTATAGTGATTTTCTCCAGCAGCAGCTCAGATGAGAGGTGAAAAGTCATTAACCAACACATATTTCAGGTCTGGCTTGAAAGTGCAACTATCACTTGACCTTTTACCCTACACTGATATTATCCTACAGTTTTTTGCTTCCACACAAATGCATATCCATTACCACACTATCCACTTGTAATACTTCACATTACCGTACAACTTTCTTTTAAAGTCAGACCTATTGGCATTGCCAATGCTTCTTTTTCATGCGTGTGTGGAGATGGCACATTGACATCCTGTGTTGCATTGTGCCTAGGTTGCATTTAGGTTGTCTGTATTATTGAATCACCCTCTGGGGAAAATTAGATGGATTGCTCCTGCTGGCTCCACCCACCTCCCTCTGCATGAGATTGCCCAGCCATGAGCTCCTCTAATGATCTCATTTCAAGACACACAGAATGGTATCCTGCAAGGAATACTGTGCTAGGCAATTTGGAATGGTCCATAAACCTGGGCCAGGTAATCTCGGGTCCACAAACACCAGGCCACTGTCACTGATTACTGGTGTGCACCCGGTGAAACTGCAGCAGGAAATGTGAGCAAAGGCAAAGCTGGCGCACACCTGACTCCCCTGCAGCACCATGAAGGGATCAGATAATGCTCTGACAATCATTACAATACCCTGCCATGTATCCAGTGTCCCCAGCTCTCCCAGGGCCACCCACTGGCATCCTACTTGCAGCAATGTCCCCCTAGGTGTCATTATTTGCTCAATTATGCTGATAAATGGCACAGTCATCTTTTGGAGTTGAATGCTATTGCCCATTTTTTGCTAATTAAAGCCTCATTTTCCATAACAATATTGATTATATGCTAAAGGTGAAGATACAGAAATAAAGGGAAGTGCGATAGATAGAAAGTTCACTTTTGCAGGGGGGCCCTTGGAAGGTGGGGGGCCTGGACAATTGCCTATTTTGCCTATGCCTTAAAAGTCTCTGAAATGGCAGTGGAAAAAGACGTCGCTTGTGGCTGACCCCTATTTGCAGAACACTGGGACCAGAAGCAATACATTAGCCCTTAATCAATCAATGCGTTTATAAAGCGCGCTACTCACCCGCGAGGGTCTCAAGGTGCTGAAGGGAAGGGGGGGGCGCTACTGCTCGAATAGCCAGGTCTTGAGGTGTTTCCTGAAGGTGAGATGGTCCTGGGTCAGTCGTAGGTGTGCAGGGAGGGAGTTCCATGTCTTGGGGGCCAGGAGAACGACCTTCCTCCCGTGGTGGCTCTGCGGATCCGTGGGACGGTTGCGAGGGCGAGGCTGGCGGAGTGGAGCTGGCGGGTAGGAGAGTAGAACGAGAGGCAGTTGTTGAGGTATTCGGGGCCCATGTCGTGGAGTGCTTTGTGTGCGTGAGTGAGGAGCCTGAACGTGATCCTCTTGCTGACGGGGAGCCAGTGCAGGTTTCTAGGGTGGGCCGATATGTGGCTGTGGCGAGGGATGTTGAGGATGCGTCGTGCGGAGGCGTTCTGTATGCGCTGAAATCGTTTCTGAAGTTTGGCTATGGTTCCTGCATAAAGGGTGTTCCCGTAGTCCAGTCGGCTGGTGACGAGGTCCTGCGTGACCGTCTTTCTGGTTTCTGTGGGGATCCACCGGAAGATCTTTCGGAGCATGCGCAGGGTGTTGAAGCAGGAGGATGAGATGGGGTTGACTTGTTTGGTCATCGTGAGCGAGGAGTCCAGGATGAATCCCAGGTTGCGTGCGTGGTCTGTGGGTGACGGTGCAGTGCCCAACGCTGTGGGCCACCAGGAGTCGTCCCAGGTGGATGGGGATTGTCCGAGGATGAGGACCTCCGTTTTGTCTGAGTTCAGTTTCAGCTGACTGAGCTTCATCCATCCCGCGACGTCCTTCATTCCTTCCTGAGGGTTGGTTTTGGCGGTGGTTGGGTCTTTGGTGAGGGAGAGTATCAGCTGGGTGTCGTCGGCGTAGGAGATGATGTTGAGGTTGTGATTGCATGCGATGGCGGCGAGGGGGCTCATGTAGATATTGAAGAGGGTTGGTCTGAGCGAGGAGCCTTGGGGTACGCCGCAGATGATCCTGGTGGCCGTGGAGCGGAACGGCGGGAGGCGGACTCTCTGGGTTCTTTTGGAGAGGAACGAGGTGATCCAGTCCAGCGCTTTTCAACGGATCCCAGTATTGTAGAGGCGGGTTATTAGGGTGCGGTGGCAGACGGTATCAAAGGCGGCTGAGAGGTCTAGGAGGATGAGGGCGGTTGTCATCCCATTGTCCATCAGGGTCCTGATGTCGTCGGTGGCTGCGATGAGGGCTGTCTCGGTGCCGTGGTTGGCTTGAAATCCGGATTGGGATGGGTCGAGCGAGTTGTTTGCCTCGAGGAATGCGGTCAGCTGTTTATTGCCGGTCTTCTCGATGACTTTAGCCGGGAAGAGAAGAAGAGAGATTGGGCGGAAGTTCTTGAGGTCTTTAGGGTCAGTGGTGTTTTTTTTTCAGAAGGGCGTTGATCTCTGCGTGCTTCCAGCTCTCTGGGAAGGTGGCTGAAGCGAAGGAATTGTTTATGACGTTCCGGAGGTGGGGTGCGATGATGGCGTCTGCTTTGTTGTAGATGTGGTGGGGGCATGGGTCAGAGGGAGAGCCGGAGTGGATGGTGTTCATGACGTGGGTGGTGTCTTCTGTGCTGATGGGGGTCCAGTTGCTCAGGGTGGCGGTGGGGGTCGATGGTTTGGTGACTGGAGGCGGCGTATGGGCGTCAAAGCTGTTGTGTATATCTGCGATCTTGCGGTAGAAGAACGTGGCGAGGGAGTTGCAAATGTCTTGTGATGGTGTGATGTCGTTGTTGCTGGCGTTTGGGTTGGAGAGCACTTTTACGATGCTGAAGAGTTCCTTGCTGTAGTGGGTGTTGTTGTCCAGTCGCTCTTTGAACAATGTCCTTTTGGTGGTGCGGATCAGCTGGTGGTGTTCGCGAGTGGCGTTCTTGAGGGCCGTCATGTTTTCTGTCGTCCGTTCGTGGCGCCAGGTTTTCTCGAGCGTGCGGCATGATTTCTTTGAGTTTTTGAAGGCGTCGGTGAACCATGTCGTTTTTCTGTTGCTGGTCTTGCCTGGGGGGTTCTTCAGCGGAGCGAGGTTGTCGGCGCAGTTGGTGATCCACTGGACGAGATTGTGAGCTGCGTCGTTGGTGTCGGAGGTGGGTTCTGGCTCAGAGATGTGGTAAGTTGGTCTGTGGTGACTTTGCTCCAGCATCTGTGGGGGATCTGTAGCATGTGGTGGTGTGTTGTAGTCTGCTTGTAGGTGAAATGGATGCAGCTGTGGTCGGTCCAATGTAGTCCGGTGGAGTGGCTGAAGGAGACGTGGTTGCTGGCGGAGAAGATGGGGTCCAGCGTGTGGCTGGCGTAGCGGGTGGGGGTGTTCACCAGTTGCTTGAGTCCGAGGTTGTCGAGGTTGTTGAGCAGGGTGGTAGTGTTGCTGTTGTTGTTGTTCTCCAGGTGGAAGTTCAGGTCCCATAGGAGGATGTATTCTGGTGAGGTTAGTGCGTGCGGGCTGACAAAGTCGGCGATGGTTTCGCTGAATTGTGTGCGCGGGCCCGGGGGTCTGAAGATGAGGGTCCCTCTGAGTGTGGTTTTGGGGTGGGTGCGGATCTGGAAGTGTAGGTGTTCAGCGGTGGAGAGTGTCTTCGGCGTTGGTCGTGACGCTGATGGTGTTCCTGTAGACGATGGAGATTCCTCCTGCGGTTTGGTTGACGCGGTCCTTCCGGATGACCTTTTAGCCGTCCGGGATGGCTATGGCGATGTCCTATGTTGGGCAGGGAGTAAGAGTATGGTTGGGGAAAGTACAAGTTAAGGATAAAGGATAAAATATTGGACTCTACCAAATAGGTTTCCGACGGCCCCACAGAAGTCTAATACAGCCCAGTGTGTTGATGAACGTTACGTTATTTCTTGGTGAAAAAGCCTCGCACTGCCCCCTGCTTTCTGAATGCAATCATCTGCATATTTCGACCTAATTACATATTTGTGTACAAAACGCGTATTTTGGAGTATGCAATCACAATAGGTGTGCTATAAACCTAGTTTACCGAGTCAGGGCCAGTGCGTGTACAGCAGACAAGGCATGGACTTGTGCAAAGCCAGACTTCGTGAAATATAGCACGATGACCTCTTGAACTACTCTATTAATGTGGAGAAGTTAGCCCTATAACAATAACAATCACCTCTCTGAGCCAACCAAAGCGAGATTTCCATAACACGAATAGAAATAAGTGCGTAAATAAATAATTTGATTAATGAATGAATACAAAGTTCGTGGGTGCAAAGTAAACACATTTGGAAAAACTATTCCACACGTTGAATGAATGACCTACCACTCAACCGTTCCTCTTGATTTGTTCAGCTGTATATTTAATGAACCATGTGCGAGAAACGGCAGCATCACAGTGTTGCTTTACCTACAAAACACATGCAAACCTCATAAAAACACACAGCATTCGATGGCTACACTAAGCCCTTATGAATGAGGTATTAAAGAGCCGCCCTTTTCGCAAGGCCTGTAATTAGGTGGTTTCACGATTCAAATCCTGACCTTTCATCCTGTTGAGTTTAATAAAGTGAGTACTATTGAGTTGGATTGGCCAAATGTGTTACTCATCAATGTGAGCCGTGTGCGAGCTTTACAAACACATACGCTCTGTCATTGACAACTGGGTCTGAACTAACTAACCCAATGTTACTTCAGACAAACCTGTAAAAAGAATCGTTGAATCCCTCGCCCTTAAATATGCATGTCATTAGTTTCTCAGCAGCCGACATCCTTTTGCGCATAGTTCTTAATTTAAAATTGATTACGTGCCAACCTCTGGAAATGATCGCGATCCATCAATATACATCTGAGATAGCAAGCATACGATTACAGCTCAAACACTGGCTTTCTTTCAGTAAAATTCTAACTTAACTTACCTTCCCGCCTTTAAGTTGGTTCCACTTCCGAGACTCCCGACTCCGTCCCGCCGTCTGCCTTTCGAATTCCCAGGGTGCTGCCTGCTCATCAACAGGAAGGCTGCAGGCAGCCTCCCTCCCCTCCACCGCGGCGTCTTTGATTGGTGCGGCCGGCTGCCCCAACCACGTCATTTCGCTCTGTATGCTGCAGCATACAGAAAGACAGGGAGAGTGGGAGGTGTTACTCGCGGGCAGGGGGGAGCGGCTTGCCCACTGTTGTTAATACTGTCTGTTTGGGCAGCCTCCAAAAAGACAGTATTAACAACAGTGGGCAAGCCGCTCCCCCCTGCCCTCGAGTAACACCGCCCACTCTCTCCACCAGGAACTTCTGCTTTCTCGCCGTGCGAGAAGGCAGAAACAAATGGTAGGTATTACGGTAATAACTACCATTTGTTTCTGCCTTCTCGCACGGCGAGAAAGCAGCGAGCGGCGCCCAAACGCCCCCATGGACGAGCCGCCACTGTATAATATTTCCTTTTTTTCCACTGCATAAAGCTGAGGAGCCACCTATGGCGCGGTCGTTACAATGTAACTTCCAAGCAAATTTCACTTTTCGACAGCAGGTTGCTGGTATTAACCGACCAATCAAAGTTGGTGACAAACGTGTTTGCACTTTTAAAGCTGTCTAAGAAAAAGGGGAGAGCCGTTACTGGAATGCATGATGGGACATGTCTTTTAATACAGTTTCAAATAGAGTAATGCAAGTGTTTTGATCAATGTGAATAAAGTGATGGGCAAAAGGAGGGAGCTGTTGTGTTCCACCATTTTACATGGATATGTTCTGTACTCTGCCTCAGGGGCCGGTTTGTTATGCTGCTCCTGTGTCATGGTCTCCACTGGGGGAAGCGCAGCTTGGGTTTATTTATACTGCTGGTCTACAAGAATCAATCTGAAGAATGGGAACCTTTCAAAGCTAAGAACATGAGATCACTATATCATATTTAAGCAAATATAGGACACAGTAAAAGTAAAGATTACGTATATACTTTTCTGGCATTTTGTGAAATGTTCTGTCATGTTATAGCTTAGTTATATAGTGCTTCTGGGAGATATTACTCATCACTAATCTTCTGGAAGTCTTCTCAACACATTTTTATTGCATTTATTTTATTGTTCGGTATGGAGCACACATGTGGGTACAAATCCTTATGGGGCATATTAGCAAGGGCAGTATCGCCGCTTTAGCTGCACTTTTTGCCGCTAAAGCGGTGATATTTCTATCGCCCTATCAGCAAGCTGTCGCTAACAGCAGTTAGCGACAGCTTCCAGGCGATAGCGACCAGTTTGGGACCCGCTTTGCATGTCAGCGATATTTATCGCTAATGACATGCAAAGTGGGCGTATCCAAACTGGTAGCGACTGAAAGCAGTCGCTAACACAGCTATCGCCTATTACCAACGCAGGCGAATTGATAAAAAAAGTTGCGCTAGGCGCAATTATTGCTAGTAATTAACACCTGCTTGAAACCTGACTTACCTGTATTCCCCAACGGGAGGTGGATTATCAGGCAAATATCGCTGGATTTCCAGCAATATTCAGGCATTTCGCCGCTATCGCTGGATATTTTATCACAGTGGAGATAAACGTTGCTAATAGCATGTTTTCTCCGCTAAAATAACCAGTGATAGGCAGCCATAAACATAAACACGCTAAGCGCGTTTTGCGATAAATATCACAAGTTCTTGCTAATATGCCCCTATGTTTGTTCTGTCTGTCTGAATGAAGGGACGAACACAGCGCACTCACCCTGACCGCAAAATGTGACTTGTCTTCCAATTGTTAAAGACACTCTGGGACCTGTGTGAGCGTGGTTCTTACCGGGCAGACGGACACTCTTTCCCTGCATTGCTGGTCCCCTCGCCGCCGCATTTTACCATCATTGCGGCCGCCGAGGAGGGGATTCCAGCACTACATTGCCCAGGCTCCCTAGCGGTCCGCCACCGGCGCAAAGCCGCCACGTCATCTCGGCGCCCGGAGGCGCTTGAAATAGCGGCCCATCCCCGTGACGCAGGAGCGTGCGGGAGCGTCGCTGGGCTAAGCCTGGGCAAAGGGCGGGCCATCCGGGGCCGGTTGAGGCTGGGCTGGGCAACCCCTCTTGGTTGTTGCAACATCAACCACCTAGTAAGTTATAAGAGACTTTTATTCATGACTATATTATAAAGGTTGTGTCAATACGCCTCTGGTGCCTCTGAGCAGACTAATACATAACTTCTTGCGACCAATTGTATAGACAATACTCACCTATAGTCATTTGGATTATTCATCAGTACTTAAAATGTCCAAACACAAATCTACTATGGACAATTATTTAGTAAAAGTTGTGAATAAGATTAACAGCGACTGCAGAAAGTCGCTAGGTCGGGAGAATCTATCAGACTTACCTCCTACATCCCCTATAGCCAGTATTGTACCGGATGCGGACTTTAATTGTGATGTTGATGTTATACCAACGGAAATACCAGCAGCACCAGCCCCTATCCAGGATTCCCCTGAAGTACCTTATGGCATCCTGCTACGGCGTTCGCCGGCCCTGCGAACAGTGAGGGCTTGTAGAAAAGTACAAACTAAGCGCGGGGGAAACAATAACAGGAGGAAAGTTGAACCTGCACTTAAAAACACTGTCTGTGACAATGAGTCTTTGACTGAGAACAGTGCTGCCAATTTTAACACTGAGCATTCGATTTATTAGTTAGTCTTATAGAGGGAAAGTTTGAAACAATTGTTAGACCATTAGTGGACAAACTAGACCTACTAACAGCTGAAGTAACTAGATTAGGCAGCCTTTTAGATGCGCACATTGGTAAGAATGACAGCTCTAGGACCAAAGAGAGGGGTGAATTACAGAATGACACTGCCCCGAAGCCGCTTGATGGGAGGCATAGTTTAAATAAAGTAGTTTTACCTGGTCCACCAGTGGGTTGTAGGACTGCGCAGGTATCAACGGCGCCAGTAAGTACGATTGGAGTTTCGGCTCCTAAGAAAAGTCGCTTTACCAACCTCCCCCCAGACTGTGCACCCTATGTAGTTGTTCTATCCAATGTTCCGCCTCTAGATCTTAGACAGTCCCAAACTCCTCAGGAATCACATGACTCACTTAAAAATAAAACGGTCTCATGGCTGCACAGGCAATGTGGGTTCCCAACCAATTACTCGGATCAAATACTAACAACAAGAAGGGTAAATTGGATTGGTAATTCAAGAAAGTCCTGTAGGGGTGATTGTGTCATTGTTAACTTTAAATACCCCCAACATGCCGCAACTGTTTTGCTCAGAGCAGCCTCTCTAACCCCGAATGAGAATTATATACTTGTACGCCCTTTGGGATATTTTTATAATCATCTTAGTAAGACACCCCATGTCATCAGTAGAGATAGACCCTTTACTTCTAACCATGGTCCGATTTTCGAGTTACCAACACAGAATAGATACCAAGCTTTGAGCTCTCTGGATCCGAATGATTGACATCCAAAGGCCAGTTGGCCTCAGCTGAGTATAACCATAAATGCCCATGAAAAATACTCAAGTAGGACTAGTATAGATTTGGAACAAACTTGGGTTAGCACCTCTATAGCGATTATTGACAGCGGGTCGGAATCTGCTCTTGCTATAGAGGGGTGGGGGGGCGAATAATGAGCAATTAGCATATGGTGAGGATCCTAATACTGGTCTAACTGAGGCAGAACTCTGTGTGGATGGTGTCAACCATAATACGGCCAAAGTTGAATTCAATAATTGTACCATAGGGGGCACTTCTATTGCCAGATGGAATATAGCTGGTTGGGCTTCTAAAGTGAATAAATTGGAGTGGGAGGACATGGTTAGGGCGCATGATATTTTATGTCTTCAAGAAACGTGGTACTTTACAAAACCTAGTTTTGACGGGTATGTCTGTTACAGTTTAGAAGCTTCAGAGTCGCATCACGGTAGAGCTAAGGGAGGCTTGCTCTTCCTTTTGTCCGTGGACCTGTCGCTGACTGTTGTAAAACATATAACAGTTGGAACCCATTCACAAATTTTATGGGTACAAATAAAGGAAGGCCCAGAGGTGCTTTTAATAAATTTCTATAACAATATTTTTAATAACTCACGGCACAAAGTTATAGAAGAATTAGAAAATGCACTTATGAAGCTTGCAGCAGAAGCAAAATGTACTTTTATTTATATTTGGTTAGGCGATTTTAATTCCCCAATTTGTCCATTTTCATTCTCTAGGGCATGTGGGGTGCAAAGCAATAGTGGCGAGAATACACCCCACTTCCCCCACAATATATATGGGGAGGCAATTAATAGCATTATGACAACTTATGATTTAGAGTTATTGCAGCCTGTTAAAGATGCTAATGGCCATACCATCCCCACCTTTACCGGGAGGAACACTAATTCCTATATTGATCATATCATGGTCTCATCTAGCATAGCACCATACTGTTTGACAACGGTTACTGAGGTACCCACTCTAAGCGACCATAATTGCATTTCAATGAGAATAGAAATTTGGAAGTGTAGGAATCAGCGGGCGTCAAGAACCTTAATTAATATTGAGCCTCATAGGTCAAATGGGACTAGGCTAAAGTGGAAAGGGAAAAAATCTGCAACAGTAGTGCCTATAATAATATCCAAAACTTTGGCAAATATTAATGTCATTTTGACATCAGAAAGTGGGTCTGTCTCCATTGTGAATAATTTTGTTACTATTAATAAAATTATTAATACAATATTTACGGGAAATAGGCCAGGCTCGACCGGCCATGGTAAGGGCTGGTTTGACCATGTCTGTAAAGCCCTTCTTTCCCAATTGAAACAGGCTCTAGCCCTTACACCTAGGGATAAGATTCAAGTCACCCTCCTGAGACATGACTATAAAATGGCACTTTCCAAAAGGAAGAGGGAATTGCAGCAAGAAGCGTGGGACAGTTTAACACAGGCGGCAAAAACTTCTGATAGCTGTTTGTTCTGGTCCACAGCTAACTCCCCCTTTCTTAAAGATGATAAAACCCCCCAACTTTCTTCTAATGTCAGTAGCGAGGCATGGGTCTCCCATTTCTCAGCCATATTTCAAGCTAGTGGCCCGAATAATGTAGAGCAAAGCTATTGGCCTATAGCCCCATTAGACATCACCCTGGGAGAGGTTGAATGTATATTAAAGCCAGTAAGGGGGAAAGGCACAGGGGCCCGATGGAGTCCCCATTGATGTTTATAAGGCTCTCCCTCTGTTGTGGGGACCGATACTTACCTTGGTTCTCAATGCAGCTGTAACAGGCCGGATTCCACCTACCTGGGGAGACTCGATTATTGTCCTTATTTACAAAAAGGGGACAAGGCGGCAGCTTGTAATTATCGACCGATCAGTTTGCTCGACTCATCGGTGAAAATCATGAGTAGAGTGCTGTTGTCTAGGCTGGAAAATTGGGCTGACGAGAAGGGGATCTTTGTGAACTCCCAATATGGGTTTAGAAAGGGTCGTGGGACACTAGATCAATGCTTGAATTTGGAACTATTGATTGACAAGTATACCAAGGCCAAGCCTGGTAATTTATATCTCTGCTTTGCCGATTTAAGCAGTGCATTCGATCTGGTCAACCACTCACTTTTATGGCCTGTTTTGTTAGAGCTTGGGGCACCAAAGGAAATCATCTTCTTTTTAGCTAGATTATATGATAAGATGCAAGCCTGTGTGCGCTATGGGGCTAGTGGGGAGTGCACCCCAAACGTTAGCGTAAAGCGCGGAATAAGACAGGGCCGTGTCCTCGCCCCTCTGTTGTTTACCCTATTTATTAACGGTGTAGACTCCGTCCTGAAAACAGTCAAGGCCGATGCCCCTCAGGTTGCCGGGTCTAGTGTGCCAGTTCTGCTTTATGCAGATGATGCTGTACTCCTCTCACGGACCCCCAATGGTTTACAGCGCTTGATGGATCGGTTTTCTGACTTTATAGAGGAGAGGAAGCTGCTGCTTAACAAGAGTAAAACCCATACTATGACTTGCGGGGCTAGACCTATTAAAAATCATGCCTTTTTTATAGAAGGGGTGAAAGTGCAGCAGGTGGACAAAATTTGTTACCTGGGTGTTATTTTTTCATGTGATGGTAGTTGGTCTCAGGATTTGTTGAGCGTTAGATCAAAGATGGTAAAAAGCGCCTATGGCATTTTTAAACTCGCCTCTAAACTAGGTGATAGGCGAATTAGGGATATGATGCAGATTTACAAGGCAAGGAGTGTCTCTACTGCATTATATGGGGCAGGGCTGTGGGGTTACACCAATGTAGGTTCTTTGCAAATGGAAGAAAATATCTTCCTTAAAAAACTTTTGCGGTTACCTACCTCAGCCCCAACTGACTTAATTCACAGGGAAGTAGGGGCTGTCTATTTATGTGACCTCATTTTGTTAAGGCCTTTAATGCTTTGGCGAGCGATTTGGCGCAAGGAAGAGACAGTGTTTAATCAACTTTTTATCAAGGACTGTCTCAACCTGGATAATTGTACCAAGATACCTTGGCTTAAGTATGTTGTGGACAGTTTTCAGGCTATTTACGGGCTCAACATATTGGTAGATCCTTGTTCCGCTGGAAACATCTCTAAACAAGATATGAAAAATATTTTTATGTTGTATAGAACCCAAAAACGTCTAACCGCGAATGGTTGCCTTACCACAGTTCAACTTTATAATAAATATATTGAAAGTGAAGGCTACCAGCAGTACTTGAGCCTGGTAACTAGACCAGCCCATAGATTTGTTTTAACTAGACTCAGATTTGGAATGGCTCACATTTTGGTGGCATCCCCCAGCAAAAAAAGCCCCCTGTTGGCCCTTGCCCTTGTGATGGGCACTCGAAACAAAGCACCATGCACTTAATGCTAATTTGAACTCTTTTTTTGGGAAAGTTAGGGTTATTTACTTGAAACCATTGTTCGTAAAGTATGGTATTTATAATGTGGATGATGCCATGAAGTTGCTGTACAATATGAACTCCCCGGACAAATGTTTTTATATTGCCACTTTTATATGTAAATCTATTCAGTCTAGGAAAAGTATGTTATTTTAAACATTCGTCTATTTTAACCTATATTCTCTGTATTGTATTATATTTTGCTTGTGTGCTTTTATGGTCATTGTTTATCATGTACCGAATAAAGCTTCATGAAATGAAATGATGACTAAACTAAAACAAGTTGACTATTTTACCTTTTTTATTCTGCGCTCCTCAGCATTCCTAGATCATAGCAAAACGCAAAAATAACAATTGA
This sequence comes from Lissotriton helveticus, assembly GCF_964261635.1. Classification (NCBI taxonomy): domain Eukaryota; kingdom Metazoa; phylum Chordata; class Amphibia; order Caudata; family Salamandridae; genus Lissotriton; species Lissotriton helveticus. Next base: position 426,827,304 of record NC_136069.1, on the reverse strand, counting down.
TGGACAGAATGCAGTACAATGTCATACATTCACCTCAGTGCAGAGATCTGGGCCTGAATCTATGTTTTTTTTGTTGCTCCCCTTGCCAATCCAGTTTGAGCCCAGCAATATGCAAATCCGTCTTGAGCCTGCTCCCTCAAACCATAGATCCTTTATTGGAAAGCTGGGCTGAAACCTTTTTAATGATCAAAGGAAAGAAAAGGCATTTCCACAACAATAGGTTTGGATTATAAATGAAAATACAAGCCAGACCTATTGACGTTACCAGTGCTTCTTCTTTTCTCTGTTAAATTATTCAAGGATGGGAGTTGACCCTTTTTTGCTGTGTGTAGGGAGTGGTGCATAGTTGCTTTCAGTGCTGATTTCTACCACCGTATTTGCCCATCTGGTGATCTTGGAAAGTGTGTATTTATCCAATGGAGACATTTTATTTGTGTAATTCCTAAAAAGCCATTTTATGGGGCCAAACAAGGCAATGTTTACAAATTACACTCATAAAACAGTGAGAGAGCAGCTTGTTTTAAATGCTATGTTATTAAAAGCTGCCTTATAAAAAAACTGTGGTTTTCTATCTAAAATAGAAGGGCAGTTTTAAATTAGATTACGTTGCTGTGTCAATTAGCAAGTTGTTATTTTTATTTTAAACAAGCAGAAGAAGGTGGGTCTGTGGGTGCTCTTAAAACAGTTCTCACAGGTCTTTCTTGGAGAAACAAATGGACTCATTGTCCTTCAGGAAGTCATTTCTTTGACATAATTTTAGGTTTGTCTTCCCTCAGCTCTCCCCTCTCTTACCAGTGCCCACCCACTCACCCATCAAACTCAGTGAGACACAGCCAGGGCATAATGTTAACAGTGAAGTAGTTGTGTGACGTTTATTTCAGCCTGAGTGGGGCGAGTGACTCCTATTATGGTAATAAATCTTAATGGTGAAGTAGTTTTTTTGGTCTGTGGGAAGAAAGTTGTCATTTTGCCTTGTTACTTCTACACCATGAAATTGTGCGGTTCCTTATTCTCCTGGGAGTCGATGCAAAGGGTAAATTTAGCCACGCAACTAATCAAAGCCTGCCCTGACAGGAAATGTATTTGTATCTCTGTATTTATTTGATTTGTGGAATTTGCGCCGTTTGTAAAACACTTCACAATGCATTGCTGTATTAATCGGTAAATATAATTCGACAGACAGCGATTCGGTATATCGCAGAGAGTAGCCACGGTCCGTGCAGGTAACAGCGGTGGGGCCGGTTAAGGGGGGATTTCGAGGGACGATGCCGAGGGAAAATTAAATAAATTATTAAGTTTCCCTTGGCATCGTCCCACGAATTACCCCCTTGCCCAGTCCCACCGCAGCTGGCAGAGAGTCAATGAAAATTAGTGATTGAGAGAATCATGGGATACACAGGTAAAAGATACTGCAGAGTGGATTGAGTGATGAAACTAAAACAGAAAGTAGCACGGAGTGATGAGGACGACTAACAGGATATATCACGGCACAGTGGGCCTGATTCACAAAGGTAAATGTAAACTTTTGTGTAAGTTTACGATTTTTTGCAACTCACAAAGTAATTTTATAAGTAGTATCTTTAAGAATGCCTATCTTTGTATGTGTGGAGTCTCCTCCACGAGTGCAGGGATTCCGCACTCATAAAGATGCTACTAGTGAAACTGCTTTGTGATTTGCAAAAAATCATAAATTTGCACAAAAGTGTAAGTTAATCTTTGTGAATCAGGCCCATAGAGTGGGACAATGAAAGGAAGTCATGTGGAAAAATTAACCAGACTGTCAACATATATAAATCAGCGAACAGAAAGTCAATGTGTCCCGGAGAAAGAAAGATGTCTCAAAAAGCAGGCTATGACCTGATTTAGTGTTTGGCAGATGTGTTAATCCATCACAAACGCGTCACTGGAAGGTGTCTTGCTGAGTAGCATGAAAAATGATTAATATGGCCCTTAGGGGCATATTTACAAGCTCCTTGCGCCGCCGATGCGTTACTTTATGTGAGGCACCTGCAGAGCAGTGTGGTGCTCCATGTTTACAAGGACACGCAAAGCCACCCTTTGTGGCTTTTCATGTCCTTGTAAATAAGGCCCCTTTTCACACAGCACTTTACGTGAAAAGGGCGTTCCATGGGTGCTGATGTGGGTGCTTCCATGCAACACCTATAGATTCTGCCTCATTCCCAGATTTACAACATTTTGTAAACCTGGGAATGCGTCAGAATCCTACGCCTCCCTGGGGAGGTATAAAGGAGGCGCAACAAGAAGAAATACTTTTATTTCTCCTCGTTTGTTCCTCTTTCTACGCGAGCTGCATTCTGCATGCATGCATGCATGAATCGGAAAGCACCTCTTGTGAATGTTTTTGTACTGGAAGGTGTCACTTCCTGCACACAATCATCCCCGCAACACAGCCACCCTTGCACCATGGTGCAAGGGTGCCTGCATTGGCACATGGCAGCCAATTGTATGCCAGCGCAGGGGACAGCTTAGGGATACATCATACTGTTGGAAATATGACGTATCCCTTTGCTTCTGATTTAACGCACCGTGCTACGTTAGTCCATTATAAATATAGTCCGTAGTTTCTTACCGATATAAGCCTATAAGAGGTGAATGTTAATAATAGTTCTTGGCTTCTTAAGCTGCTGTTGTCTGCCATCTCCAGTGCAGGAATGGCCCATGGTTGTGTTTGTATCTGTGATACATTTATAATAATAAAAATAAAGTTATAAAAAGAGGGAATAAAAGTAAAAGCCGAAAAAACTGCTGTGTGGACTCAGTGTTTGATGAGAACATTTTAAATAGGCCTGACAGTTTGGAGTAAGGTTGTGCACTTCACTTACAGAGCCAAGGTCCCCACCCAATAGTGAATCTTGCTGTTTGCCAGGCTCCTCTTTGTCAGATGGAAATCTCCATGTAACAGAGGTTCCCCTTCTTTTGGAAGGAGGGACTCTAGCTAAGCTCCAACAAGTGTGTTTGCGGCCTATCAATTCCTCTATTGATGAACCATTGCATGAGCACGGATTGTCATCGCGTGTCTTTTGAAACTGGGTATGGGGAGTGAGCTGAGAAATTACAAAGAGAGAGAAAGGGCAGCAGATGCAGGTACAGCTTTAGTGGGACCATGCCTATCTTCTAACATCCCTCCCTTTCCACCTCCAAGGCTCTCTCTTCTCCAGCTACCTCTACACTAGCTCTGACATTTTGGATAGGACGATGATGTGAATGGGAGTGATAACATTCCTTGGGGCTGGTGGAGAAATTAGATAGAATTTGAGGATCTTAAATCTAGGTCCCACCTGTTTTGTTATTATGTTATGCAGATTTGTAGAGCACGCTATCACCCAGGAGGGTATCCTGGCACTGCACCTGACCTGCAGACTGATCTGTGATGAAATCAGTTTCTCTTTCCCCTTGGCCACCTATCTGGAGCAACTAGAATACATTTGGGGAGACCTTACCATTTTTTTGTTTTCTTTCTGGCTACAGCAAGCCTGGGCGTGTAGCATTGAGGCTAGTTGTCGCTGATAGTACCAACAGGGCGTTTCTTTGCCCTCTCCACTTTAGTTGGGTACCTGATTTTTAAATTTGCCTTCTGGCATCTCCTCGTGTTGCAATTAGGAAACCTGCTTCTAGAAACCCCTAAATTGGCCATTTTTTTCCTACAAGGTCTTGTTTTTCCAGAGAAAAATGACATTTTGATGTGTGTGTGCCTGAGCGTGTGTATGTGTGTGCGTGTGTGTGCATTTTTACGTGTGTGCACACATGTGTGTTTGTGCGCGCATCAGTGGAACAAAGAAATTAGAAGTATGGCAGAAGCTACCTGTAGGGGGCTGTAAGGCATTTTAGGCTGTTACTCTTCAACCTTCAAGTCACTGAATACAAAACACAAGTCAGATGTGGCTTGGGACAGGAATCACCATGAAACACTTCTCAACCAAGTATCCTTTTGCCCTGGTCCGTCTTTGCCCCCTGCTGACATCTCACTGCTTTCTGATAGACTAAGATGAACATTAGAAAAACGCAAAGCATTTTACAACAATCAACCCTACAACTTGTAACCTGTGATCTAAGGTTAGATTGCAACTGGTTTCATAGTTGGGCTGCATTAACTGTAAAGGTCTGATCGCCTTGTCTGGTCTTGCGGAATCTTGTTACGTATAGGAGGGCAGATGAAGTTGAACATAGGCATCTCCCTGGGGTATATCTCTTTAGGCTCCGTTGCAAGGGCATAAGGCCAGTGCCCTGCCGGGCCTTAAAGATGAAACACAAAGACTTAAAGACTATCCTCTGTTTCAGAGAAAGTCAATGTAATGCCTTCATTTCCTCAGACACGGACGCTCTACGAGGTCTGTTTAATGCCAGTTTGAAGCTTGGAATCTGTGTAGTCTAATAATGAGATAATCTGGCACTCCAAGTAGCAATTTGTTACAGTAATCTGTTTGACTCAGAATAACACTGCACACAGAGGGCCCGATTCACAGAACTAACTTAAGACAAAATCCTAAACTTACTACCATTTTGGTATTCACAGAAGGCCCTTAACTCATTTAGGTATTCACGGAAGGCACTTACTCATTTCGGTATTCACAGAAGTTAGGAGTCTAGGGGCCCGATGTAGGTAAATCTTTTTTAGTTAAAAAGGAAAGAGAGTACCCTTCTAGTCACACCCACAGGAACAGGGTAATAATGCAAAAAAGGAATTGAGTGTTCCCTGGGTTATTGATTCAAATGGGGAACCAAGTCATTCATTCATCTCACTATATTGTCACTCAGCCTATTCATCAACTCTGTGCTATAGTAGAACCACAAGAACATAGATTTTGTGTACAAGAACTTCAGAATTATTTATTATAAAAAATTTTGTTTAAAAAAGTATTCAATACATTGTAAGGCATAAAATCTTCACAAATGGTTAAAATCAATTTCCGTCTATTCAGTGGTGCCTAGATTTTGGTGTTTTTTTTGGTCAAATACATAGGCACAAAGATACACAGATCAACACACTTTCCAAGACATCAATTGCAATAAGAAACAGTTATAAAATATACACAATCAATTCATCCCCAACGGGGTAGTCGACGCGTTTCGGTGGTTGTGGCAATAAGCCCCACCTTCCTCAGGACAATTCTGATGTACACATATATCCCTTTCTGCTCAGGACATCTATGTGAAGTAAAACTTCTTTGGCGGCTTATTGAAGTCTCGCTCTTTTGTTTTTAGGCAAGGTACTTAATTTTGCTCGCGGTATGTATCCTTTCTCATTCCTGGCAGTTACGTTCAATTCTGCCCTTAGTTAGGGTAATCAGACGTTTACATCGGTGTAGTCTTCGGTTGGGTTGTCTCAATTATTTTGAGTTTATTTATTCTATTATTCTTGAGTTCTTTCAGGAATTGGTATTCTCAGTTAACCGTTTTTGTTTTGAGATTTTGCTGATTCCAACTCTTTTGGTATCAGGTCTGTGTTCCTGATGTGGTTAACCCCACGTTACTTCCGCTGCGAATTGGACTTCCTTCAAATGTCCTTCTTGCAGGGGGCTCGTGTTGTTAGTTATATCACGCCTCCACCGATGTATATCCAAATCTTGTTTCCCGTAAATCTTTTTTACCACTTCTTAAATACCGATTCATACCGAATCGGTTTTTAAGAAGTGGTAAAAAAGAGGAGGGGAGATGTAGGTATTTCAGATTCGGTAAATACTGAATCGTTAAGATTCGGTATTTACCGATTCTGTAAATACCGAATCGGTAATGCCCATTGATTCCTATGGGCATTGAAGCCCATAGGAATCAATGGGCATTACCGAATCGGTATTTACAGATTCGGTAAATACCGATTTCAGCAAGGGTGCAGGGGGTGTCACTTTGACACCCTCTAGCACCCCCAATACAGGCATGTGTGCCATGTGACACACAGACATGCCCTTAGGGCATGTCTGTGTGTCACATGGCACAGGTGTGCATGCACAGATGTGCATGCACACCTGAATTCGGTATTTTACCACCCAATAGGATTGGGTGGTAAAATACCGAATTCTGAAGGCCTGTGGCACTCTGACATCTGCCAGCTACATCTGCATTTACAGAATCGGTAATTTTACCGAATCGGTAAATACAGAATCGGTAAAATACCGATTCTGTAAATGCATGCCCTACATCTGAAAACCCTAATACCGGTCGGAAACGGCCAAAATCGTCCGTTTCCGACCGGTATTAGGGCTCCTACATCTGGCCCCTAATGTTAGGACTCCTAAATGCCTTCTGTGCATACCGAAAGTCTTAAAGTTAGGATTTTTCTCAGTTTAGGAATAGTAAAGTTAGTACTCCTAACTTTAGGACTCCTAAATGCCTTCTGTGAATAACGGAAGTCTTAAAGTTAGGATTCTTCCCAGTTTAGGAGCAGTAAACTTAGGACTCCTAACTTTAGGACTCTTAAATGCCTTCTGTGAATACCGAAAGTCTTAAAGTTAGGATTTTTCTTAGTTTAGGAGTAGTAAAGTTAGGAGTCCTAACTTTACCACTCCTAAATTTAGAGAATTCCTAACTTTAAGACTTTCGGTATTCACAGAAGGTATTTAGGATTCCTAAAGTTGGGACTCCCAACTTCTGTGAATACCGAAATGAGTAAGTGCCTTCTGTGAATACCAAAATGAGTAAGTGCCTTCTGTGAATTCCAAAATGGTAGTACGTTTAGGATTTTGCCTTAAGTTAGTTGTGTGAATCGGGCCCTAAGAGAGATTTAGCTTGAGCTGCCAGCAGACCTCGCAGAAGTGAAAAGTATGTCCCTGCTACTTGCCATAAAACCTAACATACAGTGCAGCAATAACAACTAGCACAGTAAGGCCAACAGGTGTGATTTACAAGAGGGGATTAAGACTTTTACAACAAAAAGTGCAACCATAAAGTTACTACTAGCAGCTATACAGCCATATTTCCAATCTACACCTATTTCTGAGAGGGAAAATTAGCTTGGAGGGGTTAGGCAACAGAAACAAAATGCGTTCAGCTCATCATTAACTACGTCTATTTAGAGAGTCTAATGAGGAACATCCAAATTTTTTTAAGAAGTCTGGCAGAAATAGTTCAAATCATATTCGAAAATTCCCAATATGTCCTCAGCTTTTTGTCTGTATTACTACTGTAGTAGATTTAGTTTTATGTTTTGTGAATACTAATTATCTTAATATATTGTAGGTGTATTTTAGTATTTGCATGTGCCCCCCCCCAACTCTTAATTTTCTATTACCACTACCCTCTTGGTAGGAGCTATTCTCCATTTTCCTTCCATTCCCCTCTCTCCTTCTCACATTGACTATAAAAATGTATTCCTCGTCATGTGAGTTCTCTGCACTACCAGCGGTGAACTCTGTACATAATAACATTTGTGACAATATAAAGCAGTACGACTGAAGTACTACTTTACATACTTAACAACACCTTGGCCTCAATGTCTTTTGCCAAAGTTCAGTGCTATGTAAATGCTATGGAGATAGCATACATAATAAGTGGCTTGTTAGGAGAAACCAGGACCTGTTTGCAGTGTCCGCCCACTTTTTGCCCCCCTTTTGACTACTAGGTGCTGATTTTCTGACTCTGATTGTGCCCTGGGTTCTGCTAACAAGACCCGGGACATGTGCTCCGATTAAAAATACATGGTGACTAGGTATATTTACAAGTGGCACTGAAAACCTACCTGTAAGTCCATAGTGTGGCAAGACATGTAGGTTTAGGGGACCAGTACATTTAATGCACTTAAATGTGCACTACTGTGGTGCCTGCTGTCATTTTAAAAGCCAGTGCTGCCTTGCTTTTAAACTTAAAGTATATGCAAATTCGACTTTGGAATTAAGATACTTCCAAAGTCTCAAACTACCCTATCTTTACATGTACGTCACCCCTAAAGTCGCCCCTGGGTGCCCCAGGTGTAGGGTTTCTTGTAACTATCAGCGGGGACATTATAAAAGACGTTTTATATGTCCTGGTAAGGGGAAAACTGCCAATTCTGTTCTCCCCATTGTAGTCAATGGCTCCATAGGCATACATTTGAATACTTTATTAAAGTAACACGATTGAAAGAAAGGAACTAAACATTTACTTCAAACAACTTTCCACTGTTAGGTATATTATAACTATCACAGAAGAATAATTTATAGAACTTTCTTTTCTGTAATCCAAATCTAACCTTCCTTCAGCCCTGCTCTGAATGGTCAGCCTCTGTCAAGCTGTCTTAATAGGTGTGAAGTCCCCTGACTAGAGACAAAGGATTTCCTGTGGGAGGAGAACTACACGTTGCAGAGCAAAAGGCAGGATGGGGGTGGAGTAGTCAAACTGGTCATTAAAGAGGGAATGACAGTGTAGGGCAGCACACGCTCACCCCCACATCCTGCACCCCGAGTCAGACAAGAGCCCCAGTAATCAGATTAGTGAAGGGGTGGAAGGGGAGTGTTAGGGAAACTTGGCCTCACCAGTGGGTTGGCTTAGCCAAATCTAACCCTCCAGGAGAGAGTTGCTCAATTTTGGATTATGGAAGAATAATGCTTTCTGGGTCAAAAATATGCCACACTTTTGTAGCAAGTGGCCATACACCTGGACTGCACCCTGCATCCCATTGTTCAGTTATGCCCCCCTGCTTGACACCCAGGAACTGTGAATAAATGTGGGAGCATTGGCCAGCAACTTAGATCCCTGCATGGAATAATACAAAGAAGAAGGACTGCCCTGCTGAAACCCCTGGTCTGTACCCAAAGAGAACTGCACTCATAAGGACTACAGCCCTAAGGACTCTATCTTGCTTAAAAACGGATGAAGGAGGGACTCCCTGAAAGCAACAGGTACAAAGAGTTACAAGAGATCCCTCCCTGTCTGAAACTATAAGAAGAAGAAGGACTGCCCTGCTGGAACCCTGGCCCGCACCAAGAGGATTGCACTCTGAATGACTGCATCTGTTGCACATTTTGGAACTACTAGCTCTAAGGACTTTGCCCAGCTTCAGAAAGTGGAAGGAATGTACTCCCTGAAAGCAACAGGTTAAAAGAGCTCCACCTGCATCATGTCCACCATGAAGAACCCAGCTGGACTGCGTCCAGAGCACTTTAAAGTAGTTTCCCAGGTTAATTGTGCAAAACATGGTCCCAACATCCCAAGGACCATCTTAGAGCTTCAAGACCCTTGGATCGGTGTTTTGGACACTATGGGCCCGATGTAGGAGCCCTAATACCGGTCAGAAACGGCCAAATTCGGCCGTTTCCGACCGGTATTACGGTTTTCTTATGGAGAGGGCTACATAAGTACAGATTCAGTAATTTTACCGATTCTGTACATTTACCGATTCGGAAAAATACCGAATCGGTAAATGTACAGAATCGGTAAATAGAGATGTAGGTGGCACTCTGAAGAGTGCCACAGGCCTTCAAGAGTCGGTATTTTACCACCCAATCCAATTGGGTGGTAAAATACTGAATCCAGGTGTGCATGCACATCTGTGCATGCACACCTGTGCCATGTGACACACAGACATGCCCATAGGGCATGTCTGTGTGCCACATGGCACACAAGCCTGTAATTAGGGTGCTAGAGGGTGTCAAAGTGACACCCCCTGCACCCTTGCAAGAATAGGTCATTACAGAATCGGTAAATACCGATTCAGTATTCCACATTGATTCCTATGGGCTTCAAGGCCCATAGGAATCAATGGGGATACCGATTCGGTATTTACAGAATCGGTAAATACCGAATCTTACAGATTCGGTATTTACCGAATCAGAACTACCTACATTTCCATCCCTCTAATTTACCACTTCTTAAATACCGAATCAGTATGATTCGGTATTTTAGAAGTGGTAAATTAGATTTACCTACATCGGGCCCTTTGATCCTAAAAGAAGAATTTCAGGAAAAAGTTCCAGAAGTTTGGAGACGTTTGGAGCAACCTTTGTAAAAAGCTCCATAAGTTGCTGGAGTTGTAGTCCCAGATGTCAAGAGTCAAACCAGAGCATCAGACCCCTTGACTGGTGCCATGGACCACTTACCTGGATAAAGAAACAGTAAGTGCAAAAGTGTTACATTGTGGGTGGCCAGAACTCTGGACTTTGTCCAGGTCCAGCGCAGCCTTTTTGAACTCTTTGCGTGCTATTTGCTTCTGAGCGCTAGTTTTACATGCTTTAAAAAATCATATATCTGGTTTCCTACATTGGATGTGTGTTGTTTGTTGTAATTTTAATCATACCAATATAGCCTATTTTTATACGTTTTATTGTGTGTTGTGTCTTACTTATTTAATGTATTGGTGTTTTTAAATGCTTTACACGTCTGTCTCCTAAGGGTTGAGAAAGCGCATCATTTATTGAGACCTTGACTGAACATTTTATTGTGTTTGTGGCCTTATTACTAGTGGTAGGTCCCTCTGTATCATAACTAATAAACCACTTCCCAACACTTGTATTGCTACACACCATCTAACCCATACAGATGAAGATAGTGCGGGTTCCATATACTTAAGTGCTCTATCACATTTTCATATTTTTCGGGCTGATGTGTGATGCGTTTTATCATCTCTCATTTTTGGTTATGGGGTTCAGAAGGAGCACCAGCAGGTAAGATGCCTTCTTTATACACTCTGACCTGAGACAATAGCAGTATGAACAACAGGCACACATGCACGTTGATTCACCAAAAAGCCAGCAGTAGCTAAAGTAACAGCACATACCGTATGACACTCATTACATCACAGGGAGTGACATCGTATGACCTATGACTCTGAATCTTTCTAGGAAGTGATGTCACATGAACTGAATTCACAGACAAATGTATAATATAGATTCGACCAATTTTAAAGTGCCGACCATGATCTTCGAAAGTGGTGGGGTGTAACACCGAATTGCGTAATTGTACCAAATGAGAAAAGCGAGTGAGACAAACTCTTACTGCAAATTTTATAGGGTTCTCTCCATGAGTACATTTGAAAAAATTGGGGCCTTAGTGCATTTAAAGCCCAATTTCCCTTTACATTTGCTAAAGAAATATAGGCTCTGAAAGAGCCCTTATTAAATATTCAGGTACTTTCATGGTGTGCCAAGCAAATGAAACCTGACACTCCCCTGGAGCAGACCCTATCTTTTCAAAATGTGCTATGGGTGCCCCATATGTAATAACTCCATTGTGCCAGGGTCAGCATTTTATCAAGAGTGCCCGTCATATACCCAAGGTGCCCCTTATGCTACAAATTACATACACTATGCCAGTGCCACAATTTTGTCATGAATGACATCCATATACCAGGGGTGACCCTTATTTCACAAATTACTTTTAATATGTCAGGGCAAGCATTTTATCATGGTTGCCTCCTCCCATATACCTCCAATGTGCTACCAACATTTTACTGTAGGTGCCCTCTATGCCAATGGGACCCCACGTATGTCAGTGCCAGCATGTTTCCATATGTGTCCCATATGCCAAGTATTACTGCCAGTATGTTGTCATGCTAAAAATTGCATTTAGTATGAAACACCAGTATCTTTCCATGGGTGCCTCTATAAACCAAGATTTACCTTTGGTATGCCAGGACCAATGGTATACTCATAAGGATAACCTTACATTCTTACTCAAGCTCACCTAAATTCACTCACATTCTCACTCTCACTCTTTCACTCATACCCACTTGCATTCATTCATTCAGTCTCACTGTCTTGTGCACATTCTTACTCACTCATTCTTGCTCATTCACACACTCTTCCTCACTCTTCCTCTGACTAACTCATATATTCTCACTCACACTCACTAGCACTCCCATTCACTCTTACTCCCTAAATCTCACTCACTATCCCTTATTCTCACTCATTCATTCACACTCACATTCACTCTTACTATGACTGACACTCCCTCACACTCACTTGCACCCACCCTCACGTATTCTCACTCACTCTCACAGTTACACTAACTCACTGGCACTCAATCTTACTCACACCCTCTAATACTCTTTCACACCCAGTCATACTCATTCAATCTCACTCACTCACTCGTACTCACTTGCAGTCACTATTACTCTCACTCATGCTCATTTACTAGCAATCAGACCAGGTTTTTCAAAACCTCAAGCAACAAAGTGCAGCTTGCAAAAATGCTGTGCTGCATTGCATGAGAAGGAATTAGCATGAGAGTGCCATATTTACAGAGATATGACTCTCTCCTCCCCTCTCTCTAGTGCAACCGTAGAATTTTGCTGCCAAACGCCACGCCACCGCCAGATGATTGGAGACTCTGGTGGCAAGAAGATATGTGTCCACCTCTTGCCGCACAACGAACGGTAAAGAACCTAGGCATCTTGATAGACCATCGCCTATCTATGAAGGCCCAAGTCCAATCAATGGTGGGAACGTGCTTTGGACTCCTTAGGATGCTGAGGAAGTTCCTTCCACTCTTGTCTTTAGACTCCAGGAAATCTGTGGTCCAGGCATTGAATACTTCAAGATTAGACTACATGAATTTACTCCTCCTTGGCCTCCCAGAATATCTTCCCAAGTGTCTGCAGGTGGCACAAAATGCATGTGCCAGAGCCATTCTCAGGCTGAAAGCTAGAACTTATATCCCCCCCATCTCAGAGGCCTTCATTGGCTCCCAGCAAAAAATAGAATCAGATTTAAGGCCATGGTGTTATTCTTTTAGGCCTTTCATGGAAAGGGTTCTAGGTACCTTTGTAGAAGGATTACCCACTATGTTCCTTCTAGAACTCTGAGATCCTCCTCTATGAATCTGGCAGCGGTTCCTAGAATATCTCATGCCCTTCAGGTGGCTCCTCTTTTGGATTCCTCGGTGCTCAGGCCTGGAATGCACTTCCTGCTTCATTGAGAGAGGTGTCGGATTTAGCTAATGTTAGAAAGTTCCTTAAAACTCTGCTGTTTAATCAATAATTGAGTTTCTCTTAGCTTCTTCTTATATCCTTCTTTTCTGTCTTTCTCTTCTGCAATCGAAGTTGGTGTAGTTGGTTGCTCTCTGGGTCTTTGATGCACGGGACACTCTTTTGAGTAGCTGTGCCTTTATTCATTCATTCATGCAGGCACACACCTTTGTGCTCGATTGCAAAGGTGTGTGCAAGGGTGTGTGCATGGGTCTAGCATAGGTTGTGTACCCTTCCAGTGCAAAATACTATGCTTAGAGTAGACTACATTTAAAACTTTTCCTACTTTGTATGTGTGCTGCACGGGAATCATCCTTTACAATGCAGGCATTAAATCATAATGCCTTTATAACGCAACTATTACAATGTATGGGCCATTACATCGTATGCCATTACAACGCATATGCCCTTACAATACATGCCATTACAACACATTTTAGGTAAGAAATGGAGGTAAGTGAGTTTTTTTCTAATTTGTTATTTAAGCTTATAAATGTTTGTTAATGTATTAATGTATTAATACTCTGGTATTAATTTTTATTTTTGGTTTAAAATGTGATAATTATTTTAGTTAAAAAATATTATAAATGACCTTTATTTAAAAAAAAAATATATATATATATATATATATATATATATATATATATATATATATATATATATATATATATATAAACCTTTGAAATTCACTGAAAAAACTATAGGTTTCAGGCCTTATATAGTTAGGAATTAGCTTTTAAAAAACCTTTGAAATTCACTCAAAAACTATAAGTTTTAGGGGTGTTATAGTTAGCTGGACATTTCACTCATACAAAACCATTGAAATTGCTCCTATATAGTTAGTTGTACTAACTATATTTCACGCACCCGCAATCCACTGCTGATGATGTCACATATTAGATCATTCATGACATGGTCAGTGACATCACTGATGACATCTCAAATGGCATCACTGATGACATCACTGATGACATCATCCAGTGAATGTGGTTTGCTTCGTTATTTAAATATGCATTATATATATAGCAATTTGCTTTGAAGAATGAGTGGATATATATAAATAAATATTTGGATGGAGGATTTAGTAGCAGTGTAATTGACTGTTTACTTGACCAATTATAATGTCTCACTAAATATAGTGGATAGTGACGAAACTGTGTGAATATCTGTATCACTTTGTCAGTTGTTGTGTAAACTGATTCTACAGTTGGTTACTAGCTATGTGAAAGTCTATTTTAGTTATTGATTAGTTAACTGAGTATTTGTATGGGAGTGTGAAAGTGTGTGTGGTTCGGTGGGGGGGGGGTGTGACTGTCCAAAGATGTGTGAATAGTTGATTCAGTAGATATATGAAGTTAAAACTACATGTTCTAACAGTTTGGGTGAGTGAATCTCTTTATGGGTGTGGTGATGAGCAAATATATTTCTCAATGGTACATGTCCAACAAACTAGAAAAATAAAAGGCAGTGTATGTGTCAGTTGTTGTATATAAATAAGTATACATAAGACTCAATGATTGTGTGAGTGACTGTATGGATAACTGTATACTTGTAATAATGATTTTATAATTCACTAAGTATGACTTACTATCTAAATGAATAGATGAAGTGGTGTTTGTATAAGTGTTTTGCTAAGTAAATATGTAAGTATGATCCATTGTTTGCATAAGTGAGTAGGATGACTTCATATGTGAATAGGATGTGTGCTGTTGTTTAATGTCGATATAGGTGTAGAAGTATTTTTGATAGTGTTCTATTGTTCATTGACAGCATGTATGAGTGAATCTACAGGTAAGTAATTAGATGTGTGTATACATCTATGAATCACTGAGTAGATTTTTAGATACTTGTATTGCTGTGACAATGGATTCAAATGTGATGAAAATTTTTAATAGTGTATGAAAAGGTGTATGTGATTGTCACATGGATGATTGCAAAAAACACAGTTGGACAGAATGTAGAACAATGTCATACATTCACCCCAGTACAAGGATCTGGGCCTAAATCCATCGTTTTTTTGCACTCCACACCATCCTGGGTTAGACACTGGCTATATGCAAATCAGCTCTGACCCTGTGCCTCATGGGAACAGTCCAGGCCGAACTACCAAGCCATGTCTTTCCCAGACCGGAATCAAGCATCCAAGGACCGGTTTCTGGCTATCAGCCTTCATCAGCCTGGATAGCTTGACTCCAGTGGTGTGGAGAGCCTGGGACTCACGTCTGAGCATACCCAGCCCACTCGAGGTGAAAATTGCAAAAAACCCAGTTGATGGACAGAATGTAGAACAACGTCATACATTCACCCCAGTACAAGGATCTGGGCCTAAATCCATCGTTTTTTTGCACTAAACACCATCCTGGGTTAGACACTGGCTATATGCAAATCAGCTCTGACCCTGTGCCTCATGGGAACAGTCCAGTCCAAACTACCAAGCCATGTCTTTCCCAGACCGGAATCAAGCATCCAAGGACCGGTTTCTGGCTATCAGCCTTCATCAGCCTGGATAGCTTGACTCCAGTGGTGTGGAGAGCCTGGGACTCACGTCTGAGCATACCCAGCCCACTCGAGGTGAAAATTGCAAAAAACACAGTTGATGGACAGAATGTAGAACAATGTCATACATTCACCCCAGTACAAGGATCTGGGCCTAAATCCATCGTTTGTTTGCACTCCACACCATCCTGGGTTAGACACTGGCTATATGCAAATCAGCTCTGACCCTGTGCCTCATGGGAACAGTCCAGTCCGAACTACCAAGCCATGTCTTTCCCAGACCGGAATCAAGCATCCAAGGACCGGTTTCTGGCTATCAGCCTTCATCAGCCTGGATAGCTTGACTCCAGTGGTCTACATTCTGTCCATCAACTGTGTTTTTTGCAATTTTCACCCCGAGTGGGCTGGGGATGCTCAGACGTGAGTCCCAGGCTCTCCACATCACTGGAGTCAAGCTATCCAGGCTGAATGAAGGCTGATAGCCAGAAACCGGTCCTTGGATGCTTGATTCCGGTCTGGGAAAGACATGGCTTGGTAGTTCGGACTGGACTGTTCCCACGAGGCACAGGGTCAGAGCTGATTTGCATATAGCCAGTGTCTAACCCAGGGTGATGTGGAGTGCAAAAAAACGATGGATTTAGGCCCAGATCCTTGTACTGGGGTGAATGTATGACATTGTTCTACATTCTGTCCATCAACTGTGTTTTTTGCAATTGTCACGTGGATGATGTCATCAGTGATGTCATCAGTGATGTCACTTGAGATGTCATCAGTGATGTCACTGACCATGTCATGAATGATCTAATATGTGACATCATCAGCAGTGGATTGCGGGTGCGCGAAATATAGTTAGTACAACTCACTATATAGGAGCAATTTCAATGGTTTGGTATGAGTGAAATATCCAGCTAACTATAACACCCCTAAAACTTATAGTTTTTTGAGTGAATTTCAAAGGTTTTTAAAAGCTAATTCCTAACTATATAAGGCCTGAAACCTATTGTTTTTCAGTGAATTTCAAAGGATTTTTAAATGCTAATTCCTAACTATATAAGGCCTGAAACCTATGGTTTTTTTCAGTGAATTTGCAAGGTTTTTTAAATGCTGATTCCTAACTATATAAGGCCTGAAACCTATGTTTTTTTCAGTGAATTTGCAAGGTTTTTTAAATGCTAATTCCTAACTATATAAGTCCTGAAACCTATGGTTTTTTCAGTGAATTTGCAAGGTTTTTTAAATGCTAATTCCTAACTATATAAGGCCTGAAACCTATGGTTTTTTAAATGAATTTGCAAGGTTTTTTAAATGCTAATTCCTAACTATATAAGGCCTGAAACCTATGGTTTTTTCATTGAATTTCGAAGGTTTTTTAAATGACAATTTTTAAATGTATTAATTGTTATTTTTTTATACTGATTTACTACATTTTTGCAGGCAGGTGTTCAGAGGGCACGCCCCCTTTTTACAACGTTCTGCACGCAACCCCTGGCGCGTTTGCAGAGGAGGAACTAATTCCCCTTGCATACTGGGGCTCCCTGGGGGGCAACTAGCCCACCAGGAGCCTCCAGTATAGGCCAGGGAGCTGCATTACAGAGAGGTGTAATGAGGCCACACCCTTTTTTACACCTCTCTGCAACGCAGCCCCCGGGCGTGTTTGCAGAGGGGGAACTAATTCCCCTTGAATACTGCGGGTCCCTGGGGGCCAACTAGCCCACCTGGAACCTGCAGTATGCGCCAGGGGGCTGCATTGCAGAGAGGTGTAATGAGGCCACACCCTTTTTTACACCTCTCTGCAGCGCAACCCCCGGCGTGTTTGCAGAATAGGAACTAAATCCCCTTGCATACTGGGGGTCCCTGGGGGCCAAGTAGCCCACCAGGAGCCTCCAGTATGCGCCAAGGGGCTGCGTTGCTTTTCCCCGGGGGTGGCGGTCCCCGGGGCAGTGTGGGGGGGATTGTGGACCCCCCACACTTCTTTATCACTATGCCGCCGCGATTTGGTCCCCCCTGGGGGTAATTTAAAAAAAAACTGACCAGGTTTTTTGAAAAAAAAATGTGGGCCTTTTTTGTCCTTGTGGGACCACCTGGGCAGGCCTAGGGGGTCAGGGTGTATCTACCCTGCCCCTTTTTTGTGTTCTTCACGTTTGTTTTTCTGCTTTCTTGTGCCTCGGTCTATCTACACACACACATATACACATATATATGCATATATATGCATTTATATATATATATATGTGTATATATATATATATATATATATATACATATATAAACATATGTAATCTGCATATCTATATAAATACAAATATAAATGCATGCATACATATACATATATGCATACATATGCATGTTATTTACGTGAAAGTTTGAAAAACACTATTAAAAGCAAAGCTAAAAAGCCACCTCATTACAAACAGAATGGCTTTAACTTAAACGAGGGCGAGATGTATTGTATTTTCAATGCTTGTTTACTTTGGTTCCATCAAGAAGGCATTCAGATGTGTCACACATTTGCCATAAATTCTGAATGTTAGCACTCTAGTTGCTCATTATATCACTGTAGTAAAGCTACTGCTCACCAGGGAAGTCTGCTGCTGGTATTCAAAGTGCATATCAGAATTTTTTTTATGAAATAGAAGAGGATTTGAGAAGTCACTCAAAATGTGCCCTAATTTTTCTTTCTGAAGCACTAATCATACTTTCCATGGCAAAATAAACCCCCTCATTTTGTTCCTTTTTAAATTAAATGTTTTCAGACTTACCACTTCATTCCAATCAAGATGGCTTCTGTTGTGCCATACTTTTGTCATAAGTAAAACTGTTAGCGCCATAGTTGTTCTTTAGAACCCTCTGGGACATTCTGTCATTGGGCTATACTTGGGCTACATCTGGGTGATATTTGGGCTCTTTTGTCTCTGGTGGCCATCTTGGGAGACTGCATGTCAGAATTTTTTAATGAAATAGAAGAGGATTTGAGAAGTCACTCAAAATGTGCCCTAATTTTTCTTTCTGAAGCACTAATCATACTTTCTATGGCAAAATGAACCCCCTCATTTTGTTCCTTTTTAAATTAAATGTTTTCAGACTTACCACTTCATTCTAATCAAGATGGCTTCTGTTGTGCCATACTTTTGTCATAAGTAAGACTGTTAGCGCTCTAGTTGTTCTTTAGAACACTCTGGGACATTCTGTCATTGGGCTATACTTAGGCTACATCTGGGTGATATTTGGGCTATATTTGGGCTCTTTTGTCTCTGGTGGCCATCTTGGGAGACTGCATGTCAGAATTTTTTAATGAAATAGAAGAGGATTTGAGAAGTCACTCAAAATGAGCCCTAATTTTTCTTTCTGCAGCACTAATCATACTTTCTATGGCAAAATATACCCCCTCATTTTGTTCCTTTTTAAATTAAATGTTTTAAGAGTTACCACTTCATTCCAATCAAGATGGCTTCTGGTGTGCCATACTTTTGTCATAAGTAAAACTGTTAGCGCTCTAGTTGTTCTTTAGAACACTGTTGGACATTCTGTCATTGGGCTATACTTGGGCTACATCTGGGTGCTATTTGGGCTACATTTGGGCTCTTTTGTCTCTGGTGGCCATATTGGGAGACTGCATGTCAGAATTATTTAATGAAATAGAAGAGGATTTGAGAAGTCACTCAAAATGTGCCCTCATTTTTCTTTCTGAAGCACTAATCATACTTTCTATGGCAAAATGAACCCCCTCATTTTGTTCCTCTTTAAGTAAATGTTTTCAGACTTATCACTTCATTCCAATCAAGATGGCTTCTGTTGTGCCATACTTTTGTCATAAGTAAAACTGTTAGCGCTCTAGTTGTTCTTTAGAACACTCTGGGACATTCTGTCATTGGGCTATACTTGGGCTACATCTGGGTGATATTTGGGCTACATTTGGGCTCTTCTGTCTCTGGTGGCCATCTTGGGAGATTGCATGTCAGAATTTTTTAATGAAATAGAAGAGGATTTGCGAGGTCACTCAAAATGTGCCCTAATTTTTCTTTCTGAAGCACTAATCATACTTTCTATGGCAAAATGAACCCCCTCATTTTGTTCCTTTTTAAATTAAATGTTTTCAGACTTACCACTTCATTCTAATCAAGATGGCTTCTGTTGTGCCATACTTTTGTCATCAGTAAGACTGTTAGCGCTCTAGTTGTTCTTTAGAACACTCTGGGACATTCTGTCATTGGGCTATACTTGGGCTACATCTGGGTGATATTTGGGCTACATTTGGGCTCTTTTGTCTCTGGTGGCCATCTTGGGAGACTGCATGTCAGAATGTTTTAATGAAATACAAGAGGACTTGAGAAGTCACTCAAAATGTGCCTTAATTTTACTTTCTGCAGCACTAATCATACTTTCTATGGCAAAATATACCCCCTCATTTTGTTCCTTTTTAAATTAAATGTTTTAAGAATTACCACTTCATTCCAATCAAGATGGCTTCTGGTGTGCCATACTTTTGTCATAAGTAAGACTGTTAGCGCTCTAGTTGTTCTTTAGAACACTCTGGGACATTCTATCATTGGGCTATACTTGGGCTACATCTGGGTGCTATTTGGGCTACATTTGGGCTCTTTTGTCTCTGGTGGCTATCTTGGGAGACTGCATGTCAGAATGTTTTAATGAAATAGAAGAGGATTTGAGAAGTCACTCAAAATGTGCCCTCATTTTTCTTTCTGAAGCACTAATCATACTTTCTATGGCAAAATATACCCCCTCATTTTGTTCCTTTTTAAATTAAATGTTTTCAGACTTACCACTTCATTCCAATCAAGATGGCTTCTGTTGTGCCATACTTTTGTCATAAGTAAGACTGTTAGCGCTCTAGTTGTTCTTTAGAACACTTTTGGACATTCTGTCATTGGGCTATACTTGGGCTACATCTGGGTGATATTTGGGCTCTTTTGTCTCTGGTGGCCATCTTGGGAGACTGCATGTCTGAATTTTTTAATGAAATAGAAGAGGATTTGAGAAGTCACTCAAAATGTGCCCTAATTTTTCTTTCTGCAGCACTAATCATACTTTCTATGGCAAAATATACCCCCTCATTTTGTTCCTTTAAATTAAACGTTTTAAGAGTTACCACTTCATTCCAATCAAGATGGCTTCTGGTGTGCCATACTTTTGTCATAAGTAAGACTGTTAGCGCTCTAGTTGTTCTTTAGAACACTCTGGGACATTCTGCCATTGGGCTATACTTGGGCTACATCTGGGTGATATGTGGGCTACATTTGGGCTCTTTTGTCTCTGGTGGCCATCTTGGGAGACTGCATGTCAGAATGTTTTTATGAAATAGAAGAGGATTTGAGAAGTCACTCAAAATGTGCCCTCATTTTTCTTTCTGCAGCACTAATCATACTTTCTATGGCAAAATATACACCCTCATTTTGTTCCTTTTTAAATTAAATGTTTTCAGACTTACCACTTCATTCCAATCAAGATGGCATCTGTTGTGCCATACTTTTGTCATAAGTAAGACTGTTAGCGCTCTAGTTGTTCTTTAGAACACTTTTGGACATTCTGTCATTGGGCTATACTTGGGCTACATCTGGGTGATATTTGGGCTCTTTTGTCTCTGGTGGCCATCTTGGGAGACTGCATGTCTGAATTGTTTAATGAAATAGAAGAGGATTTGAGAAGTCACTCAAAATGTGCCCTAATTTTTCTTTCTGCAGCACTAATCATACCTTCTATGTCAAAATATACCCCCTCATTTTGTTCCTTTTTAAATTAAATGTTTTCAGACTTACCACTTCATTCCAATCAAGATGGCTTCTGTTGTGCCATACTTTTGTCATAAGTAAGACTGTTAGCGCTCTAGTTGTTCTTTAGAACACTTTTGGACATTCTGTCATTGGGCTATACTTGGGCTACATCTGGGTGATATTTGGGCTCTTTTGTCTCTGGTGGCCATCTTGGGAGACTGCATGTCAGAATTTTTTAATGAAATGGAAGAGGATTTGAGAAGTCACACAAAATGTGCCCTAATCTTTCTTTCTGCAGCACTAATCATACTTCTATGGCAAAATATACCCCCTCATTTTGTTCCTTTTTAAATTAAATGTTTTCAGACTTACCACTTAATTCCAATCAAGATGGCTTCTGGTGTGCCATACTTTTGTCATAAGTAAGACTGTTAGCGCTCTAGTTGTTCTTTAGAACACTCTGGGACATTCTGTCATTGGGCTATACTTGGGCTACATCTGGGTGCTATTTGGGCTACATTTGGGCTCTTTTGTCTCTGGTGGCTATCTTGGGAGACTGCATGTCAGAATGTTTTAATGAAATAGAAGAGGATTTGAGAAGTCACTCAAAATGTGCCCTCATTTTTCTTTCTGAAGCACTAATCATACTTTCTATGGCAAAATGAACCTCCTCATTTTGTTCCTTTTTAAATTAAATGTTTTCAGACTTACCACTTCATTCCAATCAAGATGGCTTCTGGTGTGCCATACTTTTGTCATAAGTAAGACTGTTAGCGCTCTAGTTGTTCTTTAGAACACTCTGGGACATTCTGCCATTGGGCTATACTTGGGCTACATCTGGGTGATATTTGGGCTACATTTGGGCTCTTTTGTCTCTGGTGGCCATCTTGGGAGACTGCATGTCAGAATTTTTTAATGAAATAGAAGAGGATTTGAGAAGTCACTCAAAATGTGCCCTAATTTTTCTTTCTGCAGCACTAATCATACTTTCTATGGCAAAATATACCCCCTCATTTTGTTCCTTTTTAAATTAAATGTTTTAAGAGTTACCACTTCATTCCAATCAAGATGGCTTCTGGTGTGCCATACTTTTGTCATAAGTAAGACTGTTAGCGCTCTAGTTGTTCTTTAGAACACTCTGGGACATTCTGCCATTGGGCTATACTTGGGCTACATCTGGGTGATATATGGGCTACATTTGGGCTCTTTTGTCTCTGGTGGCTATCTTGGGAGACTGCATGTCAGAATGTTTTAATGAAATAGAAGTGGATTTGAGAAGTCACTCAAAATGTGCCTTCATTTTTCTTTCTATGGCAAAATGAACCTCCTCATTCTGTTCCTTTTTAAATTAAATGTTTTCAGACTTACCACTTCATTCCAATCAAGATGGCTTCTGGTGTGCCACACTTTTGTCATAAGTAAGACTGTTAGCGCTCTAGTTGTTCTTTAGAACACTCTGGGACATTCTGCCATTGGGCTATACTTGGGCTACATCTGGGTGATATGTGGGCTACATTTGGGCTCTTTTGTCTCTAGTGGCCATCTTGGGAGACTGCATGTCAGAATGTTTTAATGAAATAGAAGAGGATTTGAGAAGTCACTCAAAATGTGCCCTCATTTTTCTTTCTGCAGCACTAATCATACTTTCTATGGCAAAATATACACCCTCATTTTGTTCCTTTTTAAATTAAATGTTTTAAGAGTTACCACTTTATTCCAATCAAGATGGCTTCAGGTGTGCCATATCTTTGTAATAAGTAGGACTGCTAGCGCTCTAGTTGTTCTTTAGAACACTCTGGGAAGCTGCAGTAGAACACAAAGGAATCAACTGACAGTCTCTGTCCTTGTTGGATGTTCATGTTTTACTGAGAATGTCAGACTTCATTCTCACATGACTGAGAAAGATAATGTGAATTTACTGAAAATATGCTTTCAATTTAGCTTATAGATCCCCTTCCAAACCACTGTGGGAAAAGCATGAGATAATAGTTTTCTTTCAAACATGATTCATGATATCCCAGCAGAAGGCTTTTTCTCATGGTAAAATCACCTTCGAACACACCAAAATTCCTAAAATGAGTATGGTACCATCAACAAATGATTTATAATGTAACTAAAGTCCTAAAACCTTCTATTAACTGCAATGCTTTTTAATGAGGTGCTATCATGTATATTGGTCCCAAGATGGCTGCCAACACTTCTTGGATGAAGAATTTGAATTATGAAAACAATTATTCTTATTTTTTGCCTTGGGGGTCCTTGTGGGACCCCCTGAGCAGGCCTAGGGGATCAGGGTGCTTCTACCCTATCCCCTTTTTGAGTTCTACACGTTTGTTTTTCAGCTTTCCTGTGCCTCAATCTACCGAGGTACAGGATGGCTGACAACAATTTCTGTTTTCGAGTGTTGACAGACATTGGCAGCCAGTCAGAATGCAGCTCGTACTCGGGAAGGTACAGAGTACAGTAAGCTTACAGTAAGCTTACAGTAAACTTATATAGATATATATGTGTTTTTGAAGTTAATTTTCATAAAAACCACTGGAGCAATTTTCACTAAATATAGAAAAGGCACTTCTGCGTACCAGTCCTTACAATTTTGCATAGTTTGGTGTAATTCCATTCAGCGGGTTGGGCTGTAGCCGTGTCTATTCGTCCTATGGAAATTAACATGGGGAAAACACGTTTTGGGACCCCCCCTTTTTTCTCGGCCCCCACATGATGAATCCCCCAGAAACGTCCAGGGAAGAAGCGGAGCGGAGCTGGCCTAAATTTTGGAAAAGTACACGCAAATTCCTCAACCGGTGCCAAAGTTATTCCCAATAGAATGTTGTGGATTTCCTATGGTAGCTAGGTCCTAACTATATATACCTACTGGCAATCGCCAGTAGGTAATATATATATATATTTTTTGTTTTTGGTGGGAAATTTATAAATAATCAGGGAATAATTTAATTTCTTGTTAAATATTTGTTAATTATTTAATAAAATATATTTAAATAAGTTATGCACCTATTCTCAATGAAGGGATGCATGGGAAACAGGGGTATTTGTGTGGGGGAGTATATTAATACTCAGGTTTTAATTGCATTACTTGTAAATGAATTAATATTTAGTTTTAGTGATATTAAATTTAATAAATATTCTAAATAAAAAATAAAATTCAGTTATGTACGGGATGCATGGGAAACAGGGGTTTTGGGTGGGGGAGTGTATTAATAAATAGGTATTAATTGTAATTCTATATAATTATATGAAAATATTTAAGAAATACAATTAAATAATAATATTTAAGTAAAGATTAATAAAAAAAAGCATTGACACTTATCCTCTAGGATGGGATATGTTGGATTTAGCGGTTTTGGGTGTGGGTGTGTATTAATACCCAGGTATTCATTTTAATACTTGAGTATTAATAATTAACTCATTATTAAATTACTTTAAATGTATTAAGCCATTTATTTTCTAATACAAAATATTAATAAAAATTATATTAAAGTTAAAAAAATGGATGTTTGTAGGTAGGGGAGAGATGTCAAATCTAGTTTAAATAATTAGCTATCATTATTTGATAAATATATAGTTAATATATTTTTAATTTTCTTTGTATGTTTTCCCACGGTTTAACATTGAAGTCAATGAGAGAAATTTTCTTTTTTTCCTTTTTACGGAACGCTGACGCTCGTACATAAGTTTCCTCATTCAGTGGAGCGTCGCGGTCTGGATCAGAAGCATAGAAGAGCTGTGTTCATGTAAGCCAAATTTCAAACATTAAAAATAGATTAGTGATGTCATAGTTTATTGTAAGGAGAGAGGAGGGAGGTTGTAAGAACTATGGGGCTCATTAGGATGGTGGGCGGAGGCACAACCGCGGTGCTGGCGCTGGCAGAAAATGTAATTTTCCACCCTCCAGCACCGGTCCTCGCTTCCGCCATATTCTAATGGGCAAACATAGCCCATTTTCCGTCCCCTGTGGAGTGATATGAACCGCGAGAAATTTGCGCCCGCCACTGCGGCGGAGGGAGCCAATAGAAACCCACCGCCATGCGGAATGATGTCCTATCCAGCCCATCACACTGCAGCGGAGAATCCACTCACCCGGAGATGGCGGAAGCACTACTGCAGAGAGCTAAACCAGACTCCCGGTCCCCTCCACCCGGTCCTGACCGCAATGGATCCAGCTCTACAAGCCTTACTGCTGCTGTACCTCATCCACTACCAGCAAATAATTCACCGTTGCGGACAACGCCACAGTTACGCAAATACACAACTATGCACACAACCACAACACACAACTCCTGTGCTGACATAGGGTTGCTGTCCACAGCAGACACACTGGTGAGGACAGGAACATATCCTCCAGTGTACCCACACATGTCCTACCAGTCAGAAACTCACCCCTCTGCCTCCGAGTCACCCAACAACCGCAAAATCACTGCAATCTCCCGGTCACGTCACAACAGCGGTGAAGACACGGGAAAATCTGCGCGCAATGTAGTAGGCAGGGCCTGCGCCAGGCATGGGCAGTCCGCCAAGATTCACAGGGCTCCCCCTTCACCCTTTCCACACTACGCTTCCCAAATCCATTTGGGAACATGCTGTGTGCTCTTCCTGTACCCCCCTGCACAATTAATCTGCCAGGTGTAGCAAGACCTCGCACCTCACACATCAAAGGACAAGGGAGATTGACTCGGAAGGTGGGGGTGAAGAGGAACACCCTGCACAGAAGCTCAGGGGCTGGACAACCCTCCTCCTCACACCAACCTTCCACTCATGTGAAGCAAACTGAGTATGATCACAAAATGAAGACTCACACTGAATATGAACATACACTGATCTGTTCACACTGCCTGTGAAGTCACTCACAAACACCCAACACTGACACCAAGCCACATACTCATACCATAGGTCAGCAGCAATGGAGGACAATAAATGGGCCAGCCAAAAGTGAAGTGGACTGTGCTGGAAAACCATGGAGCAATCACATGTATGTATGTATTGCGACTTATATAGCGCACGTATCACCCGAAGGCATCAAGGCGCTTGCCTTGGGAACCCGTCCTGGCTTTTCCCTGTGAGATAACCCCTACTGGGTATCCCCAGGGTGAAAGCCAAGCATCCCGCAGCGGGTGGGCCGCCGTAGTGGAGATTAATCAACTATTGCCCAGAGTTGCAGCGTGGGACCCCATGATTAGAATAGGCACCGAGGCGAGAATTATCGAGTCCGTCGACATTTTGGGCTCAGGACCCTGCCGCGTCGGGAATTGAACCCTGGTCCCGGGCCAGACCTCTGCATCAGGGTCTGCCGCTCTAATCAGTGAGCCACACTCCTCCACTCCACATAGCATCTGTACATCACATGCAAGAGAAGGAACTTATCACACCACCCATCGGTCATCTAATGACACATGGGTGGCACAGTGAGTCAAATTAAACCAAAGTGACCTCTGTGCACCAACTCAGGGAGACATCAAGGCAAGCCATGCATAGGCACAGGAATGATAGGAAGTGTCAGAAGTCATACAGTGACCAGCCACACATCTGTGTCAACTACCTTGACATGTATATGTCAGCAGCACAACACACATGGCTCATTGACACACTCCCTGACAGTCAAACACAAGTAGGACCTTTACACTTACCCCTCCTCTACCCACCTCACACCTGCAACACTCAACATCTGTGAGAAACACACATAATGGTCAAAATGATGTCCTGTGAGTACAATGACAAACAATCACAATTCCTCTGGTGCATCCACAGACATCACACTCAGGGATGCCTGAACCAATGCTGACACAAACACAATAGTCAAACACAAAGCTCACAAACAACATCCACAGAAGTTCAACAAGCCCAGACATGTGCAGCTAAACAGTGGAAAGGCAATGTGACCAATGTTCCTTCTAACATTTTTCCTCTGTGTGCGGCGGTGCTAGGTCCCTGTGCTCTGCAACCAAGACTATGTGTGCCATACAACTGAACATGCAAGCGAGTGCTGCGCTCAGCAATATAAATCCATGGTAATTCCCACTCCAAACTTCATTTTACAACAAGAGCGAAAACAGGTGCATTACACACCTATAGCTCTATATAATAGGGTCTTGAGACTGTTTTGGAACATAGATTAATACCATTGGGAGACCTATTTCATTACAAATGCTTGTTTTAAATATGGCATCCGCTTTGATTCAGGACAGCAGCATGGAAAGGCTGTTTCTTTATCTTTATCTCATCACAGGGAAATTGAAGAAGCATACACAATAGCAAGTATTTATTAAAAGTAAGTAGTTAAAAACATGAACTGAGAAACAGTCAGTCACATAACAAGAGCGACAGCGCGTACTATGGATGAAATGTAAACTGCAATAAATAAATAAATAAATGTTGTGTACAACACATGAATTCCTGCATTGTGCCCCAAAATACTGTTGCTGATAGTTTTTTAAAAAGTTTTATATAGCACAAACTTGGTGTGCTTTACATGAGCACCCGTTGCATTACAGAAATACACATTCATTTTTTTTACATATGAAGCGTGGGGGGATTAAATGGTTTGCCCAGAGTGCACTCTTCGGCAACATTTTTCCTTGGAGGCCAACACTGCCTTTGGTTATTATAAAGGTATTTCAGAAGCTTTTCTGGAAGGGGAGCACAAAAAATTTAAATTGATGCAAGCCTGGACTCGAGCTTGTCTCCCATGTTCCAAAGGCAGAAGCATTGACATTATTCCATACCGTCTTGGCAGATCTGACCAGCCCCCTGACACTAACAAAGCAAGCAGAAGCTATGAGCTCTTTAATGTGCAGCATATCCAGCCCTGCCAAGTACCACGCCTCAGGTGTTAGACAAACACATTTCAATGTGGTGGTCTGCATCACCGCACTGAGATGAATTGTCCTGCATGATAGCGCCTAGTCAGCTTTCCAGCCGGAGTGCTGCTTTAGTACCAGTGACTGGTAATTTGGTTTAAGCTGACAACACATTGCTGCTTAACGGCTTGGGGGCTGGTTCAGGCAACTCGCTCTGGCCAGTCAGGGCTGCCTACAATGTGTTTCAGGCACTCTGCAGCTAAAGGCAGTGACATGACATCGAGACTGAGTCTTGTGACTTACTTTGGCCAGTCAACAGCCAAGGCCCGGGAAGCACGCAGATTCAGTTTGTACAGCCGGTAGCCCTTGCGGCCCCCATAAGATCATTAGGACCTGCTCATCCGCTGAAGGAGAGTCGCGGTGCAGCCATGAATGCAGTCGGAGTGAGACTGCCAGCATTGCTCACATAGCTGCCAAGGTTTCAAATTGCTTATATGTGACATTTTTATAATTTCAGGGTAATTATGAGTGACATTCAATGACTATGAGTGAAATGGCACCCATTTGAGCAACGAGAAATGCTCAAAAGATCATAAAACTGATGCAAAGCACCAAAAATGGAAGGGCACTAACAGTAATCTCATAGCTGTCAAGTTTACATTTGCTTATGTGCGACATTTGCATGGTTTTAGTGTACTTATAAATGACATTCTGCTGACACAAGTGACACTTCCCTGGCAATAAAACTAGGCAATGAAGTCCCAATAAAAAGGTACATTTCCCAAATTACCAACTTCTGAGCAATGAGAAGCACCCATTCGAAGTTGCCCGATCCAACCCAGTACACCCTAACTCCACTGACAGCATCAGGTCTTTCAGTATCAGAAACAGCTAGTCCAACCCAGGGTTCAACCCTACACAATTCCAGCAGGTCTGTCCCTGCTCAATGCACTGTGACCCTTTACATCGTTCAGAGCCAGCCCATCCAATGTAAAGCAATTCTAGACACATTCACCAAAACAAGTGTGACCCTGCCAGGTTTATTCTAGCCCAATTAACCCCAAACAGAACCAGCCTGGTCCTGTCCATCCCCATTCCCAGCCTGAACATTCCAGCCCTTATCAGTTCTGTTCAAACGCCATAAATATTCACACAACCCAGCTAGATCAAGCCTTTCTAGCTACATGTACATCCACCAGAACCAGCCAATAGGGTTGCTAACAGGGTGTTATGTTCTTTTATTGGCCTAACCTGTATATTAATGTACAAGCATAAAGATTTTAAATCCCTTAAAGCCTGTATATTTCCTCATATCAGCGCATATTTAAAACTTAAAACATAAGAGGAAAGCACTTTAAAATGTGTAGCATAGCTGTTTTAATGGTCCGTGGCTGATAAAGTACACAAAAAAGCAAAACAGTGTTAAAAATGAATATGGACTATCTTGTATGACCTCCAGTTTATCATGTGTGGGTCTTCGAAGAATTTTAAAACATAATTTACTGGGAAAGCTGGCGAGGCTACTGGCACATCCCACTCCACCATGACACATTCACAGCACAACTCACCAGTGACAAGTGCTGCCCAGTGACTTACAGCCAGGATGGGAGCCAGGGGGTCTTTATTGGGACACACGTGGCTGAGGGGACAGGCAGTGCGCTGCAGTGATGATTGCAGCGTGCAGAACCTGTCTTGCTTCGGCCTGTAGGGCAATCCCTCACTGCTGCAGGTTTTGGCAGCACTTTTAAACGCCTCTTTTCATTCGGCCAGCATGGACATTCAAGGACATTGGTGCAGGAATGAAAAGAGGACATATGATGGTGCTTTCGAATTGCTCAGCAAGCACACAACATGCGATGCTCTAATCATGCCCAATAGACTGCAGCCTCGCCACTCAACACCTATGGACCTGGGAATGCTTACATTCTTGTGGCAGCCGGCATGTAAGCGGGGAAAAAAACCTTTCATGCATATATAAACGAAGCTTGCTGAAGGCAGCAGCAAAGTGTTATAGGCCTTGCCTTTTCTGAGGCAGTTGCAGAGTTGAGGGTCAGTGTGTGCACACCCTGAGAACAGGGTAGGGGGTCTCAAGTTCTGAGCACCAGTGTCCAAGCGCATAGTGGCTCAGAAAAGGGCTTCTTCCGCACCACTGCAGCTATAAGTGCACAAGGGCGCCGGTTCCTCCTCATCTTTGCAGTATGTTCAGAGAAGCAACACTGCAAGCAGCAGAGACAGCAGCTTGTGTTTTCAAAGCCAGAATACTGAGATACTTGGCCTCAGCTTCTGATCTCAGAAGCTGCGTCATGATCAGACTCTTTAACATCAGCAGCCCAATCGACACAGTGAACCTTAATATAGACTCTCAGCAAGCGCCGTCTGTTGCCTCCGGTCTGAGATTTCTAACATGCCCGTAATAGCTGCTGTTCTATCTGGCTCTTCAAACGTGCTGCCACTGGTCATAGCACTTCACCAAGAAAGTGACAGTTTTACCACTGTTCTGCATCATGTCATTAAGCACATTGGTTTGAGGAAAGGGCACTTGGTGACCTGAGCGCTTGGCAAGCGTGTGTGTGCGCTGATGAAAGGCCCCATGCGTGGGTGCGTGCCCGCGCATGTTAGAGGGAACTATGAATTATGTGACCCTAGACACAACAGGAGTACACACCATTGTCACTCAGTGCCAATGCACTGACACCATACCCCAACACAAAACAATCATGAACACTAACTGGGATCAATAGAACATGCAGCTAACACAGACAGAGACACCACACCACTCATCAAGTGAAGATGGTGTCATAGTGTACCACAAGCATGCACATGCACAAACCTGACAAGTGAGAGGTCGAAAATAGGAGGACAAACCACCAATGTGCACTTACAACAAGCTCAGGAACAAGAATTCACCTTGCTGCATGTGCCAGACACACAAGTAATGCACACTACACTTGCAACACACATCTGGATGTATCACACATGAACAACTACTCACACACAATGTCATGCAAATAGAACATCACACACACATAGCATCTGTCAGTAGAAAGAGCCAACACAGGCCACACCCTACATACATTCACAAAAACAACACAACAGATGCACATACCAATCCATCACATTGTAATCCCAGCTGGACATCAGGGGGATGTACACCAGGCAAGTACAAGGCAACACACACTCACAGCACCTACTGCATGCACACCAAGCAGTGTGTGCACACCAACCAAACCAGTAGCACACACATTTGGGTGCCACACCATGAACTCCCACAACACAAATCATCACAGTAGCACACGTAGCATGTGTCACATGAAACCATACCCATACATAAAACATTTTATTTAGCAAGGACATAGTCTTTAATACATATCACCCACATAGGCATCCAAAGTAACAAACAGCAAGGCCTTTGGTCAGTACATGTACAGTACAGCAGGGTCTGGTGTTTCTGTGGGCTAAAGCAGCCACTGCAGGGGTCTGTGTTCGACCTCATGGTCACGAGTTCAAATCCCAGCGGGTCCACTCAGCCTTTCATCCATCTGAGGTCGATAAAATGAGTACCATTGAGTTGGGTAACAATAAACATCTGTTAATCAGCGCCAGGACACCTGCGGGTAATTGTGCGCTTTACAAATACACTTGTTATGTTATGTTAGTACAAAGTAGAAAAAAGAACATGTGTGCATGAGAAACTGCACAGGGAATGGGCATCCAAAGTGACAAACAGCAAGGCCATTGGCAAGTCCATAGTTCAAATTATGTACATGTGTGCATGACAAACTGCACAGGGAATGGGCATCCAAAGTGATAAACGGCAAAGCCATTGGCGAGTACAAAGTAGAAAAAAGTACACTTGTGCATGAGAAACTGCACAGGGAATGGGCATCCAAAGTGACAAGCAGCAAGGCCATTGGCCAGTATAAAGTAGAAAAAAGTACATGTGTGCATGAGAAACTGCACAGGGAATGGGCATTCAAAGTGGCAAACAGCAAGGCAATTGGCCAGTCCATAGTTCAAAGTATGTACATGTGTGCATGAGAAACTGCACAGGGAATGGGCATCCAAAGTGACTTTTTAGAAAATATATATTTTTATTAAAGAAATGACAAACAGTTCACTGCTGTGTCCGATAATCCCATAATGCCAAATACAGTTATTTTCACATTGTTAATAAGTTCAATCAGATGCATACTTTACATATTTTGCTCTCCGTCCCCATCCCTCCTCAGTTCTAACTCTACCATTGGTGACACACATATCTCACCTCTGTAAAGATTCCATTTGGACCATTTCCTGTCCCATTTCTTTGGGCATCCCCTTGCAATAAAGACTTCCTTCTCAGCTATCATACACTTATCCAGTTTCCTACTCCACACCGCTACTTCAGGTGGCCTCACTCCCCACCATCCCCTAGCGATTTCTCTTTTGAATAGCATGAAGCCCAGCGTTACAAATTGTTGTCAAAGTGACTTTTGAGTAGAAATACGTTAAGTCTATGAAGCAACGACTCTGACCACAAAAGTTACATATGTGTTAGAGTGTGATTGCGTTTTGACTATTGTATTTGCCTCACTTTAATAGGAACCATTTATTCCTTATTCTTGTTTGCCACTTTTGTGTTTTTATTCTGTACAATTGTATATTTTTATGTGTATCATACTGATGATAGGATATATTGTGTTTTTAACATTTGTTTGAATAAACTGTAAATTTTTCATGAAGTTATTTTTACATTACCTCTTTGTTCCTCTTTGAATTTAATGGTGTGTATGTAAGTGTAGATGGTATAGAATTTCACCCATAGGGGAACTCTTGTTTTGGCATTCATCCAAAGTGACAAACAGCAAGGCCATTGGCCAGTCCAAAGTTCAAAATATGTACATGTGTGCATGACAAACTGCACAGGGAATGGGCATCCAAAGTGATAAACGGCAAAGCCATTGGCGAGGACATAGTAGAAAAAAGTACACGTGTGCATGAGAAACTGCACAGGGAATGGGCATCCAAAGTGACAAACAGCAAGGCCATTGGTCAGTCCATAGTTCTATGTATGTACATGTGTGCCTGAGAAACTGCACATGAAATGGGTAACATTGTAAACTGCCATGGGAATTACCACAGCTCCGAGGATACCAATGGGCAGTACAAGCACCGGCGTGGGAGAGATGGGTTTGGGAGGGGGACTGTGCATCAGGCTTAACTGTCAGTTGAACAGGGAGGTGGCTGACTGTCAGGGCCAGTTGCCGGACTGGACCTGGAAGAGAGAGGGCCAGCTGAGGTAGAGGCATCAGTGGCTGTGTGAGCCGGAGGGCTGCTTGGAATGGGCGGCGTGGTGGCACGGAGAGGCAGAGGCCTGCTGCCGTGAGAGTGTGAGACACAGTGCATGAGGGTGAATGTGGAGGGCTGCCTCTCCACTTCATGGGGATTCGATAGCCAAGAATTTTTTTGGTAGGAGTGGGAAGTGGGGCGGACACAACAGCCACACTCTCCACCAAAGGTGTCTCTGGTGCAGGTGGCTCTCCCTATGGGGATTTGCTGGATCTGGTGGTACGCTTGGGGTGGCCTTGCCTTTTCCCCTCCATCCCCTGTTGGCCAGGTGAACCCCCCACATTGCTGTCCTGTCCCGCCTTCACTGGGGTGTGGGTGGGAGTTGTGGTTGTGGGTGAATCTGCCTTAGAGCGCTTTTTGTACTGACTCTTTGCAGGCACCAGCTTCACAGCAGGTAGGGCAACTGTTTGTCTTTAGGAGCGGTTGTGGGGATGGGAGCGTCCTTGGATGGGGGTGATTTGGATGAATGTGAGCTTAAGGCCTACTTCTGGGCCTGATGCCCCTGAGTCCCACGTGAAAGGCTTTGGCTTTGCGCTCCTGTGTGCCTGTTTTTTGTTTTGGGGATGGTGTCTCTGCTCTGGGCCGCTTGGAGTGCTGCTGTTGTGTCCTGCTTGTGGAGTACTAGGAGCCTGAGGGCTGTGGTGTGTGGGCACTCTCCTCAGGTGGTCCCACTGGCAGGGTGGTTGGTGAAGGGACTGGAGCTGGACTTTGAGCATGTGACAGCTGAATGGCTGCCGTCACTGTGGAGGATAAAGACTGGACAGTTCGGTGCAGCCCATCCACATCAGAATGAATGCCCTACATGAAGGCAACTACCTGCGTCATCTTCTTGTTATGATCCTGAAAGGCAATCAGGAGAGTACTTTGACCCACACACAGCTGGCGCAAAAGGTTCACCTCTTCCACACTGAGG
The DNA here is from genome assembly GCF_964261635.1 of Lissotriton helveticus. Taxonomy (NCBI): domain Eukaryota; kingdom Metazoa; phylum Chordata; class Amphibia; order Caudata; family Salamandridae; genus Lissotriton; species Lissotriton helveticus. The sequence continues at coordinate 426,793,137 of NC_136069.1, read as the reverse complement.
GCAGCAGGGGAGACAGGGGCAGCGGTAAATGGGGGAAGGACACTTTACCCTTCCTAGGGCTGTGGGCATAGACAGCATTAGTAATAGTAGCCGGGAGGGTGGGCACTAGACGATGTGTGGTGGAAAAAGAGGCCCCATTCTCACTCCCTGTGCCCGCCAACATTGAGAAGTCCCCGCTGGAGTCAGATGATGTTGAGGTTGGTGTTCAAGGGCGTAAGTCTTCAAGGGCACTCCTGTTCCCCTCCGAGGCGCTGGTCACATCAGTCTCAGTGAGCTTGTGTGTAGCAGTCATGCCAGAAGCTTCACCACTGGTGTCCGTCCATCTGTCCTTCCATGCCCTCAGTAGATGCTGCAATAGACAGAGACATAGGTTCATAGTATAGTACCATACTCACAGACTTCATATGCAAGCAAAGTACAAAACTAGAATATGATACCCCCATGTTACACACCACCCTGTGCAGTCTGTATATGCAACCTTAATGCAATACTCAGAAGATGCATTGAAACATGCATTGTTGACATTAATGACCCTTGTGATGTTCACACAGCCAAATAGCTGGCCTGTGCATTATTGTAACCTAACATACTGATCTCTGTAAGCATGCCTACGTGCCTCTAGGTGAGATAGGTATTTACCTCAACATGTTGTCTCGGTCACATATGAAGTCACTTTAAGGGGACAACACAGATACTGACTCAAAAATGTCCTTTTACAATGGCCATGAGCTACAGTCCACCATGTTGTGCTTTGAAGCACAACAACTGTTGCACATTGGTGTCAGGTGTGTAGTACTCACAATTTCCAAGTTAAGCACTGCACACATCTCCCAAAAACACACTAAGATGATGCACACTGCTGTTCACTGCCCGGTGATGGCTTTGACACCCATAATGCAGCAGATGTCAGAGGGCCACATCTCATCTTGCAATGTCAAGTGCCATTGTATTAAACACATGAGGAAGTACATGTAGCAAAAATGCATGACAGCTGCACTCAGCACAGAGGCCCATTACACGCCATTGCATCATACTGGAAACCTCATAGAGCTCTTCACTGTCTCAGGGTTGGGATACATGCAGTCACTTCACACCCAAATTCACCCATCACAGAAAACTTACCCTCAACTTGCTGCTGATGGGCCCACAAACGTCCATCCAGCTCTGGTTGTGTCACTGCCAAGATGTGGGCCATTAATTGTGTCATGCTCCTGCGTGACAACATGCCACTCCGAGGGCGCAGCCCCAGCGTCATCTCTGCCACGTTTTTGCTCAGCCGGTAGATGTCATCCCTTCTCTTGTAAGTTGTGATGAGATAAAATCTCATCTAGTTGCGCACAGTTCACCTGGTGTGATCCTACACCTTAAGCATTTATGCAATGTCAACTCAAAGTGTGATAATCAGTTATTTAATTTCATATACTGATTCTTTCTTATGAACAATCACATAATTAAACATTCCATATTTTTATACAATCGTAATTTCACAATATATCACATTATTTATCTTGATGCAATATGTTCTGTATCAACAATTCATAGTATAACCATTCATAATACATGACATTTCACATTTATATTTACTAATGCCCAATGCATTTCGGCACCAGTTAGTGCCTTCATCAGGGGATGATCTGAAATGAAAAATAAGAACAACAAAACTGTAAGTATACCCTAATTGGCATGTTTCATGGGGGTGTATGTATAGGTATAATCCAATTTCATACCTCTTAATGTGGTTAGTATGTTCAATCAGCTGAAAAAACGAAAAGCCAGTAATATCAGATGCTAGAGATATTGGAATATGTAGTCTCAGATTTACTACACAAAAATTAAAGCAATAATAGCTTACCCTATGTTATTCTGAAACTTGATGTCCTATGAAGAAAAAGTCGTGCCAAAACCGAATATGAGTTATAATTGTTCATGTTTATGCTAATTTAAATCGTATACGAGTAGATAGAAAAAAACGTCCTACCTTAACTGGGTGAAGTGTGACGACCTATAAACGCATACGTTGGCATTTAGATACTGATATATAATCTCATGTTGATCTACAACTCATATCTCCGGTTCCGAAAAAACATACCTTATGAATGGTTGTTTTCTCCTACAATTGAAAAAACAAGTATGTTTAAAAACCGAGTTTGTTTACAAAACGGAACTGTTCTAACTTAACAGTAAAGTGTAAACGGGTCACGCTGGAAAAAATACCTTGAAGTCACGTCGTCTCTATTTTGTACCAAGTGCTCAAACCAAGTCCTACCGATGTGGTGGTTGAAAACCCCACGCCGTTACTGATGTTTATCTTTTCTGGTTCCGTGTCATGTATTGACACATATAAGGGACTTAAACAAAAATATCTATCTATCACGCCTCAGGAATAGTAGCCCGCCATCTTGGAAAGGGATGTATATACGCTCAACGAGTATAACCTCTGGCTTCCAAACGAAACAACAAGAATAAAATTACTCTCGTAGACAATATATTTCCAAGTGCGGTTCCACTGACACGGACTTCCATAATTAGATATTTCCCTATTAAACGAGTACTCGACCAGATGTAATGTAGCGTTGTATGCTATGAGTGCTACTCAAAAATAATAGTCACGTGACTAATATATAAATCGAGGCAACTTTAAACATGAGGTGTAACGTTATGTGGAGATAATGATTCCAGGTTAAATGCATAAATGTCTAAATGTGATTTCACTAAATACATCTTACTGAAACAACACGTACATATATTTAAATCACCAAAAACATTAACAGTAAACTGTTGTGATTCTCCCTGAAAGACATTTTAAAATACTTGTGACAGTGACAGTGTGTGTGTCGTCGGTTGGAGACACCCAGAGCCTGCACCTTGCATGCAATGGCACTCCATAAGGCCTTACACTGGTGGAGTTCAAGCTGCAGGCATGGGAGACAAGAATAGGAAGTTTAAGTGACACTGTGTTATGTACCACTGTATCTCAGTACAGGAGCATGCACAAACTTAGCACATCTATACAGAAATGTTGAGCAGAGGCCATACAGCATGACAAGTAGTACAGTTGCATCAGATAATCGCATAGACATGCATGCAGGTATGAGGATTGACACAGTACCTGGCCATCTCATACACATGCAGAATGCCAGCACATAAAGCAATGTGAAGAAGGCCCTCATCTGTGATCCAGTATGTGAGGGAGCAAGACATGCATAACATTGTAAATGATGTGTTGGGGCAGACTCACTGTGACCAACACTACACATCCCTCAATGTCCTTGGCCTGTGAATGGCTCACTGTGTCATGGAGGTCACATTCAGGGCCATGATCTTACATTCTCACACCCTTCTCACAAGGTCTGTCTTGTGCAGTCCTCATGCCTAAGATACCTCATTGATGAATAGGGTGGCAGACAACACATAAGTCTCAGTCTGTCCATTTACTGATGGGTCCCTGTCGAATTGGGAAGTATCTGTGCAGGCCAGGGGGACTCACAGTGAGGTAAAACGTGGGCCATCAGAACATTCACATGCATGTACAATATGGGAGGGCAAACAGTGCCTACACATGCGAGTCAGTAGTACACATAATGAAAAAAATGGAAGGAGGATGTTTCAGAAGTACATCAATCTGATGTGTCATAGGTGAATTTCCACCAAGAGTGTTACCCTCAGGCATTTCAATCTTGTGCATAATGCTTACATATCCATGGTGGCAATATTAAAAGTGTACACACATCCTTCAGTACTCTCTGGATGAAACACATTTGTAATGTCACAAATGAGAATGTGAAAACCTCATGGACTCTGACATCCAGTGACACAGGCAATGTTTGTTCTGACTTCCACCTTCCAAACCAGCAGAGTTACTGTATGGCTGCAAAACCACTGCATGTCCCTCCCACCCTGAAATGCAACCAGGGATCTGTGGATATTAGGCTACAAACCCCATTTACCTGAAGTCAGCATGCTAGGCAGTATATTACACAAACTTGCACTCACAGGCACATACTACAGCAGATCAACTTCAAGTGTGCACTCTTTGCACTCTCCAACTTTCACTCTGAAACACTTACCACTACATCAGTAGCACCATATAGCCTCCCATACTGTGAAAGCACTTCCTCCACCGGAATCTCCAGCTCCACTGTGGAGAAGGGACGGGCCCTGATGTTCTCAGTTCTCGCCATCTCTAGGCCCAGGAGACAGGAACAGCAGCAGTTGGTGTTGAAGAATGGGAAGCAGCAGTGTTTGGATGCAGTGGAAATGTATCTCACACCTCGGTGACTCTGCATATCCCAACTGGCCTTGGTTGCTGAGCCCACTGAGGAATCCCAGGACCCCGTGTACGCTACAATGAGGCCCATGGGAGGACACGTCATGTGGTGGAGCATACTTTTGGTCCTCTGAAGCCTAGATTCCAGTGTCTGGACAAGGGCGGAGGTGCACTACTCTACTCTCCCCAAATGGTGTGTCAGATCGTAGTTGCATGCTCCACAAACTGGCCTTGCGCAAAGAGACACCCTGCTCCTGGACGATGATGAGCAGCTGATGCCCCTGCCTGAAAACCCACACATGTCCAGTGACGAGGATAGTGGAGAGGAGGAAGGTGTCGACCTGCGTCAACACCTCATCAATCGCTACTTCCCTTGAGTGTGAGTGACATTGTACAACAGTGCCATTGTCTCCAGTCTTTGATGGTAGTGAAAAGGCCTAGGGGAGCTTTTTGACTGCTGCCTGTTGTTGGCTCTGTGCTGATGGCTGATCTTTGTGGCACCGTGTAGTCATGACCAGCCAAATGATGTCTATGCTGATATAGTTTCTCATTGTAATGTGTGCTGGTTTGTTTACCCTGATGACTAGTGTTGTGTACTGGCTGTGATGCCATCACCTGACAAGTAAATGTCGTTCTCTTGTGTCTTTCTAGGTCCCATCAGCCTCTCAATGCCTCGTCACAATCAGAGCTTCTGGTACATTGGAATCAGAGTCAACATAGTACATCCTGCGATAAACATGGAGCTAACACAAAGACATTGGAGTGTAAAGAGTGTTCATTTACAAAGAATGTTTGTGACAGACAAGTGATGTTTAAGAAAAAGGTGCAAAGTGAATCGATGAGTTGTCAGTGATGGTAGATGAGACAATAGAGTAGTCATCACATTGATGTGGTGACACAGTATAACAGACACCTGCCATCAACATGGCAGTGTGGGTAAGGATAATCAACAAAGTTAATGTCAAGGTGAAGAGAGGTGCCATCATAGCTGGCTCTTTGACTTGCGTTTGGCTGGTGCTTTGCCACGTGATCCTCCTGTGGTGTTTCTCAGAAGGCCCCTTTTGGTTTTCCAGGGGGGGCCTCTACTGGGGACTCAGCGGTATCTGAGGAGTCATCCTGTTCCAGCTCACCCCTCTCTGTGGCGCAGCTGAGGTGGTGGGAGTATTAATCTGCCACTGGAAGGAGGCTGAGCTGTCCTTTGGTCTGCATGTCTGTCCATCAGAACACCCACAAGCTGGCCCATGAAGTCCATGATTTGGCCCATATGCATGTCCATGGACCTCAGCAGCAGGCGGAGCTCACGCACTTCTTCAGGAATCTGGCCCATGTGTCCCTGGGTTTGTTCGTATGCCCCAAGGACTCTGGCGATGTTGGCCAGGGCTTCGGCCCCAGTGTCCAGTCGATTTTGTCTCCCAGTTGCCCTCCTACCTACCCTGCTGTCCCGGGGTGGTGTTGGTATCCTCTGAGGCAGGGAGAGTATTGCAGGCAGCACTGGTGGTGGTGGTTGAGGCTGCATATGTTGTTGCAGCAGGGATCAGCATGGTAGTTGTTGCTGAGGTGGTGGTGGTGTGGCGGACAGTGGGGGCCTAGGACATGCTGCGCCCTGGCAGGCCTGATGGACCAGGTTCGGCCTTCGCATCCGATAAACTTAGGGAGTCTGCATCCAAGAGTCCATGTTCCGGGGGGCGGGAGGGAGACTGGCTCTGCAGGTCATTGTTATCTGCAGCAGTCAATTGTTGATCTCCTGTTGGACAGAGGTGAAATGGCCATTGAAGAGCACCCCACAAGCTTGATGTTTGGATGTTACATGTGATACACCACACAGTTTACATTGCAATCACTTGGTATAGCTGCAAGATACTGAGTATCATGACATGATGTTGAGGTACATACATTACTTGTCCTTTACTTTCTTTTGACCATGCATGTTTTGTGTTCATATGGGCCTTGATGCTCTGTCCACTTGGCACTTACACATAGCATTCAGTGATGTGAATGATTGTGTCCAGAATTTCTTCAACATGTGATTTGATGAGTCAAACTTGAATTTCTCTGACAGTAACATACATGTTTCTGTCTGCACACTGGAAGTGGCTATTGGATCTATGCCAAGGTGGATGACATGTGAGGGCTGGTGTGGTCATATGGCTTCATGCTTTTGAGAAGAATGTCAGGCTGCTTGCACTGTCTACCTACCTGTTCTGTGACACAGCTGAGGGCAATTGCTGTCACAAGATTCTGGGTGGGGGGGTGTACCATCCTGCTGAGCTTTGGGACAGGTGGCTTGGTGGGAGTTGTGGTGCTGGCTTCCCACCCAGAAACACCCCTCCTTGGTAAGATGGATACCTACCTTTTAGGTGAAGGTGAACAATGCAATGGCTGACACATGCTTCTGGGGGTGGGGGGAGTGCTCCAGCCCGCTAAGCTTTGGGACACGGGCCTGGTGGGAGTTGTAGGGCTGGATTCCCACCCAGAAACACCCCTCCCTGGTAAGATGGCTACCTACCTGTTAGGTGATGGTGAGCAATGCAATGGCTGACACATGCTTCTGGGGGTGGGGGGAGTGCTCCATCCTGCTAAGATTTGGGACAGGGGGGCTGGTGGGAGTTGTAGGACTGGATTCCAACCCAGAAACACCCCTCCCTGGTAAGATGGCTACCTATCTGTTAGGTGAAGGTAAGCAATGCAATGGCTGACACATGCTTCTGGGGGTGGGGAGTGTGCTGCATCCTGCAGAGCTTTGGGACAGGGGGCCTGGTGGGAGTTGTGGTGCTGGCTTTCCACCTAGAAACACCCCTCCCTGGTGAGCTGGTGAGATGACTACCTACCAGTTAAGTAAAGGTGAGCAATGCAATGGCTGACACATGCTTCCGGGGGTGGGGGAGTGCTCCATCATGGTGAGCTTTGGGACAGGGGGCCTGGTGGGAGTTATAGTTCTGGCTTCCCACCCAGAAACACCCCTCCCTGTTAAGATGGCTACCTACCTGTTCGGTGAAGGTACGCAATGCAATGGCTGACACATGCTCATGGGGGTGCGGGAGTGCTGCATCCTGCTGAGCTTTGGGACAGGGGACCTGGTGGGAGTTGTAGTGCTGGCTTCCTGCCGGAAACTCCCCTCCCCGGTAAGATGACTACCCACCTGTTAGTTTGATGTTTTATATGCAATGGCTGACACATGGTTGTGGGTGTGGGGTGGAGTGCTACATCCTGCTCAGCTTTGGGACTGGGTGCATGGTGGGAGTTGTAGTGCTGGCTGGCTGCCTGTACACATGCCCCCATGGGAATATTGCTAGCTACCTTTGTGGTGAATCAGAGGGAGTGAATGTTGGATCTGGGAGACATTTGTTAGGGAGAGTGTGGGGCACATGGTTGCTTTTGGGCCAAGGAGGTGTCCCTCTGTAGTTGTGCAAGACAGTACATAGCAGTGTTATGTGAGACATTTGTTGGTACTTACCAGCCTCCACTCACCCGGCTATTCCTGTGAGACTCTCTGGATGCAGTGTGGCAAGCACCTTCTCCTCCCATTCGGTGAATGTTCGTAGTGGAATGGGAGAGCCACCACCAGTCATCTGAGCCAGCTTAAGGTTCTGTTGTTCCTCTCTTTCACCATGGTCTTGAGATCATTCCACCTCTTCCTGATCTCCTTCTGGGAGAGTGCGATGGTCCCTACGACATTGACCTTGTTGACTATCCTTGCCCACATTTGAGTTTTAGTGGCTTGTGCTGTCTGTTGGAACAGGCTTCCAAACAAATGTGGTTCTACTCTGATTACCTCATCTACCATCACTGACAACGCATTGTCAGTGAATTTGGGTATTTTCTTCTGTGACATGGTGTGTCATGTGCAAATGCGTTAATGGTGGAGGTGTGAAAGTGGTGGTGGTGATGTGTGTGGTGTGTGTTATTTTGATTGTGTGATGTGTGCAGATTTGCCTTTTCATTGTGCTGTGGGGTTGGTTCCTTCAGTAGGGGAGGGTGCAAAGGATTCTGGTCAGAGAAGGGGCTGGTTTTATACTCTGCTATGTGGGTGGGTCAAAATGGTATATTCCTGTCAAGTGTGTTTTGTGGGTTGACCTGTGATTGGTATTTTTACTTGCCATGGAGATGTGTCATTGGGGTGTGTTAGGTGTTTTTTAGGCTGTTTTTTAGGCTGAGCCAGGTTAATGGCCACACTTGGTAGCCTTGTTGTGTTTTTTTTTTGTCAACCGCCATTACTGTCCCGGAGTGATTGCGGTGGTCGCACTATAAAAGGCCTTCTGTCAGCGCGCCTATTCATAAGTAGTTGCGATTGCGGTGGTCTGAAACAGTGGATCACACCGCTGTCACCGCAATGGTATCCAAATTTAACGTGTGGTCAATCCGCTGGCCGGGCGGCGCTTTTGGGTCTTTCTGAAGCAAATCTGACCGCAGCGGATGGATTTTCACCTGCTGCGCACGCTCCTGGCGGTCTTTCCTGGAATCCGTCCGCCGCAGTCGGACTGGCTTTCCGCCCGCCATCGTAATCGACCCCTCTGGTAGGTCACACAGGCCTTTCCCCCTTATGGGACACACACTGCCTCCATTCAGCGTTCAAAAAACAGTGTGGAAGACGCTGAAGACACTCCTTGCTAGAGGACAAGGCGACCTTTTCGGGATTTTTTGCACAAAAAGTTATAATTGGTGAAAACGCCCACTGGGTAGTATGGTGCTAAACATATCAGGATTATCACCCCAGGGTGGCCAGCAGCATTCCAAGGCATAGGAATCATATACATACTCCACAGTCAAGTTCTTGTAGCTCGCCTACGGTCTCGAACACTTGCTCCATTCAATGCAGTGATTTAATCCATCTGAAAAAATACATTTAGCCTCCTTCCTTGCTAAAATGGATTCAATATTGTGAGTCTCGCCCATCACTCTTTCAAGGACAGTCCACCTCAGATCCCTGGGGTCATGCTGTTTCTCTTGAAAATGCTGTACCAGCCTTGTTGTTAGCTTCCTAGCCTTGAGAGTACTCAAATGCTCCTGTATACGGATCTTTACCTTCCTAGAGGTAAGCCCAATGTAGTGTAATCCGCAGTTGCAAGTTAGCCTGTAAATGACATTATTTGTATTACAGTTGCTGAAGTGATTAAGGTGCCAAACGTTGCCACTTTCTAAGGTAACGCTTTTGGTCGCTTTCGTAAGTCCGCACACAGTGCACCCTCCACATGGGTAATGACCCGAGGGGAGCGTCGAAGTATATGTATTTAATGTTGTGCGTGTATGTACCAATTTGTCTTTCAGACTGGGGGCCCTTTTGAAAGCGAAACGCGGTGGGGGCATCTTGCTGGTCTCAGTGTCCAAAATGGACCAGTGTTTACGCACAATCTGTCTCAATTTGGTAGATAGTGGGTCGAATGTAGTAACCACAGGGAGACAGTCAGTTCTAATTTTCACATTCCTTTCAAGCAAAGCCTCGCGGGGAGTATTTAAGACTCATTTGCGTGCATCTTTGATAGTTTTCGACGGATATCCCCTAGCTCTCAACTTTCCCACCAGGTCAATTGACTGTTCAATAAACTTCTCAGTTGTGGAGCAGTTGCGGCGGTATCTCAAAAACTGCCCCACCTGGAGATTGTCCCGAATGGATCTCGGATGAAAGGAGCGATAATGTAGCAGGGAATTCCTGTCATTAGGCTTCTGGTGGACATTGGTAATAAGACCCTGCTTGCCAGCTGTAATGTCAACGTTCAAATAGACAGCAGTCGTCCTACTTTATGACCAAGTGAAGAGCAAGCACTCATCCGCTTGGTTGAGCCAGCCAAAGAATGACATCAAGAGATCCTCTGAGCCCGTACAAATGCACAGGACATCATCTATATAACGCCTCCAAAGAGAAATATTCTCTTTGAAGGGGTTAGATATGTGATAGATGACATTCTCTTCAAACTGGCCTACATAAATGCAGGCCAGACTTGGAGCGAAAGTTGCGCCCATCGATGTTCCAGATACCTGGAGGTATAATTGGTTCTGGTACTCGAATTTTTTTTTAGTTAATGCCAGCTCAGTGCATTGTAAGACAAAGGATTGCGGGGCGTCATAACACCACTCTGATACCCCAAGTGCCCACGCCGCTGCCACCAGCGTGGCGTCTTGGGGTATGCTGGTGTATAGCGATTCAATGTCAATCGTGACCAAAAATTGGTTACGAGAATCAAATGACACTCTCTTTAGAATGTTCAGTATATCCATGGTGTCTTGCACAAAGGAGGGCTGCGTGATGACGGATTCTCTCAAAAAGAAATCCGAAAATTGGGACAGGGGCTCCAATACTGATTGAATGCCGGAAACAATAGGCCGGCCTGGGGGAGGGCGCTGGGGCTTGTGAATCTTCGGCAAGATGTAGAATGCCGGAATTCTAGGTTTTTGATTCACTAAGAAGTCAGCTTCCTTGTTGGTAATCCATTTTTCCCCAGCGCCTCTCCGACCATACCCTTGATGGTACACTGTAAGTCAGGCGTGGGGTCTCGCATCAATGGATGGTAATTGGTGCAACACCCCAACAGCCTGAACACCTCCGCCTCATAATCGCTGGTATTGAACACCATCACAGCCCCACTCTTATCGGCCTGTTATATAGTGATGGATTTATTGTCTTGTAAAGATTTAACTGCTGCCCAGTCATTCTTACTCATATTGTTTGGGCAAGCATTGTCCTATGTCTGTTCCAACACCTCTAAATCTTGTAATACACGCCGTTCAAATACAGCACCCTCAGAGCCCACTGCTGAGGCCGGAGGACAAAAGCTAGATGGACGATGTAAATTAGTAGAAAAAACAGATTGAGGTTCCTTTTCTTTGCCACTGAAAAACTTCTGAATTTTAAATTTTTCTCATCATTTTAAAAATGTCTGGCCAGCAATTGAAATTATCATGCCGCGGCGTGGGCACGAAACCCAAACCCTTATTTAATATTCTGGACTCATCCTGCGACAGTGCATAGTCCGACAGATTGTCCACAATATAATTGGAGGGAGGTTGGGCATCCGCCAACTCAGTACAAGAGGGCATCACTGGTGTGTTCTGCCTCGGCTGCGTGTGATGCGAGGAGAGTATGCCTGCCATGTTGGTATGTGATTGGCCCTGCCCCTTCCTCTGACTCTCTGGGCTGGGCCCCCTCCACCCCGTTTGCCCCTGTGGGTTTGGTCTAAAAAAGATCTTAATAAAGCACCCAGGTCTTCGTTGGTTCGTGTTTCTGGGGTGACTCTAACTCGGCTCTGGTTAGATGTTGAAGGTTGTTGCTCTCCTAGCTCTTCCTCCTCGCTACTTGTGTTGTCGAATGTCCAATTTGCTGGGGTTCGTTTATACTGTCTAAGCCCACCCCTCTGCTGATTCTGATAGTGTGGCTGTTCTGTCGTGGATTGATAGTACTTGTCCTCTACATAGGGGTATGCTCACTCGTGTGTAAAGCGTTCCAGGTTCCTTGTTAAACCGATAATTTTTTGATTTACCAATAAAGTCTTATAATCTAGTAAATCACCCTGGATCCTTGCTAGTTGCTCTTTTGCATCCAAAAAGGTATTGTCCCTCTTAATGCTTTCTTCCAACTCTAGGATTTCAGCTAACAATGCCTCACTCAGTCTCTTGGCGGTATTAATAATTAAAACCAACCAATCCTTTGGTGCATTTATTCGCTATATAGCTCCAATTTACCTGGAATTCTTTATCCTCCAAAGAGATTTTGGGTTCAATTCTTACTAATAAACTCGGGGGAGGGGCTCCTGCCCAGAGATACTCAGTCATAAGCTCCCCGTGCAGGGCAATACGGACATGGCGCTTTTTAGTATTTGCGAGCTTATCCTATTCTTCCCTGGCTGTACAATTAGTCGTGAGTGGTGCATCGAGTAAGAGCGGAGACCCAGCTAGAATCAATGCTATTTGTTCATCTGTGAAGGCCAAACAATGTTTGTCCATGGCAAAACTAAAAAAACTAAAAAATTCCTTTATCAGTGAGATAAAACCCTCTTTCAACAACGAAAGAGTGAACAAGTTAAGCTCAAATGAGTGTGATTCACAGAAGGCACAGTACTCACAGAAACATTCAATTAAAAGCTCTCACGGCTGAGTCGCCGTCCTTAAATCATTCAAACAATAGGAGCTATAGGGGGAAGAAGTGAACAGGCCGCCCCCCACTCAACGTGTTACCAATCAACAATGGGCCTCATCACTAGTCATTACACCCAACTTTCACTGTTCAGCACTACAGGGGTTACTATCAACTTTATACCTCCCTCACGGACTTAACTACGTCGCTAGGCTGTGGTGTGTACAAGTTCTAAAATGTTCATACCATCATAATCCACCCAATGTGCAAGAAAAAGTGTGGAAAGTCAAGGAGGTACCTCACGGTCGTAACACCAAGGGGACTGCTAGCTGGTACTCGTCAGCAAGTCCACTTATCATCATCAGTTACCACCTTTCCTGTTTAAAGAAACATATGTGTATGTGTTGTGTAACAAAAACCTTCACCCATGATTGTTTTCGTAACATTTTTTGTTTAATAGGAAAAATTTAAAAGAAAGGTTACTTTTTCTATTAAATAATGTTATGAAAGCATTATATTTTTCGGGTTTTTGAAATGAAGTAATTGTGTTGTTGCGAACTATGCTTGACAGAAGGGTTTTTAGGTCAGGGATTTTTCAAGGCGCTCAGCTGGTATACGACATAAAGTACAAAATAGTATGTATGGTGCAGCCAGGTAAGGGGATAAGCCCTATAACGCCTATACTTGTGTTGTTGCGGTTTTCTTGAAAGGTTGAAGGAACATGGACACAAACATCGTGGATTGAAGAAAAACCCTTGGAGACATTTAAAAAAAAAGATTTTTGTTTTTGGGACTTATGCTGGAGTTAATTCGAGAGAGGAATTCATCAATGGATTTGTTGCCAGCATTAAAAAAAAAAAGATTATTCTTTTTCGTGTTCTTTTTATCCAAATTTGTTCAAGAGAGGATGGCAACGATGGATTTCTTGTTGCGTTTTTTGCCAAAATATTCATTTTTTAATTTCTTTTTTTTGGGGATGTGTTTTTTGTAGGTGAGCACAGTACATTTTTCAGCACCAATTTTTTGCTGATAAAAAAATGGCTTTGCCAAACTGTGTCCATGTTCGTTAGTTTAATTCGGGTCATGCCTTACTTCAAGGTTTATGGATTATTTATTATGGATTCGAGGACTGATCAAAACTCTTGGTGAGAAGTGGACTTCTACACAAGTTCAAGAGTTAAAAAAAGAAAATAACTAAAGGTAAGAAACCCGACTTTTTTTTTGTTGAATATTTTTATTTTCATCTCAACAAAACAATAGGAACAGCTTCTTACAATTTCTTCTCTGTTTTTCACATCATACACAAACAAGTCAGCAGGTACAGAATAGTCACATTCGGTTCAAGGCTTTGCGGGAGAAAAACATAAGTAATAACATTATAGAGCATATCATAACCCATTCTAGCGTGGCTCCAGCAGTTAATCAGTCTGAGTCCCCAGCTGGACGCGGCGGCTCACAAATACAACCTCTGAATTTGTTCCAGGCCCCCCAGATTTCCTCCCACTTTTTCGGGCAACCACGATGGATGAAGACAGCCCTCTCAGCTACCATCGCCTCATCCATATCTTTGCACCATTTGTTGAGCCTCGGGGAAACCGCCGATCCCCACAGCATAGCAATATTACCCAGTCCAGCTGGCGATGGTTCAAGTCGTTAGGCTCCCACACGTTCAACAAACAGCGGCGAGGCTCCGGCAACAAGGAGATATCAATCGCTGGGAAAATAGTGCGCATTACTGCTGTCCAGTACATTGTCATGTGTCTACAGTCCCAAATAGTATGATAGAACATTCCTTCCTCCCCACAGCCACGAAGACAGAACTTATGCGTAGCTTTACCTATCTTGTACAGGGGCGTTCTCGCGTAATATGTGCGGTGCAATATCTTTAGTTGGACCAGCTTTAACCTGGAGGGGATAGCAGTTACACGTGGTGAGGCGAGGGCCTCCTGCCATTCGGAGTCGTTAAAAAACGGGCCCACCTTTCCAGCCCAGTTCAGTTTCAATGCTGACATTACATCCGGAAGATTATTAATGAGTTTCTTATAAGTAAAGGAGGTGGCCTTATCTGTCATGTGATCTGTCAGAAGCCTATCTTCAAGCAGGGACGACTCCTGCAGGACAGTGCCCACTGGGATAACCGAGTGTAACGCGTGCGCAATCTGCAGGTACCTGAACCTCTCCGTCAGTGACATCTCATACTGCGCTTGCAGGTGGCTGAAGTCAACTACGTCACCCTTTCTCCATAGGTCACCTACCACTGATATGCCAATGGAGTCCCAAGCCTGGAACCCCTTGCTGTTGCGCGGAAGCCCAGTTGCCAAGAGTCCCACAGCGGTGTCATTTGGGTGAGAATGTCATTGCATTTAAGACGTCTATTGGCCTTGTACCATAACTGTACTGAGTGTTGAGTCGGACCCACCAGATCCGATGGGGGGCGGCGGGAGTAAAGATTGTGGAGCAGACCCCTACCGTCAAGAGAATGCCTGTCAGCAAAGTACGCCGGCTCGGTCTGCGGGGCATGTAACCAAAAATTGATCTGCTTAGGGTGTGCCGCCCAGTAATAGAGCTCAATGTTCGGGAGCACTATCCCCCATCGTACCAGCTTCTGGTCAGTTTATCCTGAGCGATTCGAGGTGGCTTTGCCTCCTAAAGCAGGTGGGATACCGTCGCAGCGATCGCCTTGAAGTAGGCCGGTGGGACCAAAAAAGGGCAATTCTCTAGCACATACAGAAAGCGCAGGAGCGCCATCATTTTGTACAGTGCCGCCTTTCCTAGGAGTGTGAGGGGAAGAGTCTGCCACACTCTGACGTCGAGTTTGAACCTGTCTAGTAGTGGTCGAAGGTTCAGAACATAAAATTCATCGGGGTCCGACGTGATGAGAATATCTAGATATTTGAATGGTGCCGTCGCGACCTGCAGGGGACAGCTCATGGGCAGTGTGGGAGGTGGGCCAGACAGTACATGAAGGACGGACTTGGTCCAGTTGATTTTGTAACCAGACACCCCACCGAACTTCTCACAAACATTTAATAATTCAAGAATAGATTTTTTGGGGGAGGTGAGATATAAAAGTATATCATCCGCGTCTAGAGATATACGGTCCTCCCACCCATCGGACCATTGGAGTCCCCTGATAGAGGGCTCCCATCTGACCCAAATCGTGAGAGGCTCCAAAAGCAACGCAAAAAGCAGCGGGGACAGTGGGCACCCCTGCCTTGTGCCACGGCCCAGTGGGAAGTCTCGTGAAATGTGCCCATTGGCAGCAACATGCGCCAGTGGTCTAGTATATAGTAAACGAACCCAAGCGCAGAACTTGGGGCCGAACCCCATATGTTGGAGCACCGCAAATAGGTAAGGCCATTCGACTGTATCGAACGCCATAGTTGCGTCCTGGGAGAGGATGACTGCCGGCTCTCTTATAAGTGCCGAACGCGCCATGACCGCATGAAGACGACGGAGGTTAAGGGCCGTGCTCCGATGCGGCATGAAACCAGATTGGTCCGGACTAATCAGTGACGCGAGATGGGGAGTCAATCTTAACGCAAGTAATTTGGCTAATATTTTGGGCTCAGCATTGATGAGAGATATCGGACGATAGGATGCGCAGTCCATCACTGGCTTGCCCGGCTTATGAACTGCAACAATCGTTGCTAGCCGCTGATCTCTTGGCAGCTCCCCGCGCTCGAGGCTATCAGATAACATGTGCAGAAAAAGGGGGCTGTCATTTGTATCATTCTCTTATGTAGTTCAACTGGAAGCCCGTTCGGACCTAGCGCCTTGCCGGACGCCAGTGCGTAGGTAGCGGCCTGCACCTCCTCTGTCGTAATATCTGCCTCTAGAAGTAAGGGTGGGCGGCCAGCTACGCTCCGTGCACAGAGTGCACGGAGTGCCGTCTCCTACGCATTTTGCGAAGCGGGCGTAGCCAGGCGGCACTACGCGCGCTCCGCAGATGGTGCGTAGCCGGCCGCCACCCGCCTCCCTCCCGCCCTCCCTAAATACATCAATAAAAGTATGAAAAGCTATTAAAAACACTTACCTTGTCTGCCGCGTCCCCGGGGCTCCCTCTCGCCGTCCCGCGATTCTCGCCGCCATTTCGGGTCCTAATGCGCATGCGCGGCCGCCCGCGCATGCGCATTAGTATCCGGATCGGTGGCGGCGCGAATCGCGGGACGGCGGGAGGGAGCCCCGGGGACGCGGCAGACAAGGTAAGTGTTTTTAATAGCTTTTTATACTTTTATTGATGTATTTAGGGAGGGCGGGAGGGAGGCGGGCGGCGCGGAGTGGGGCTACGCGGAGTGCGCGGGTGGGCGTAGTTGTGTGCCCACTTCGCGTAGCTCCGCGGAGCCCCACTCCGCACACTACGCCCAGGGTTATCTAGAAGCAGCGCTGCCTCCGAGGAGCGCTTGGGTACATGAGATCCTTAATGTAGTCGTATGCCTCCGCGACCGTATAGGACGTCTGGGGCGGTCAGCCAGGATATTGACTATACCACCAGGATCAGATACCATAGGGCCAGTGGGGGACATCAATTGCGCTATGACTTTGGACGCCCTGTCCTTCCTGTCTAGCCAGGCCAGCATCTTCCCCGCCTTATCTCCCAGCTCATATATCCTATGTCGAGTGGTTTGGATCCTAGCGTGTACCATTTCCCTCTGCAGGGACAGGACCTTGGCCTGCTTAAGCCGGACCTTGCGGGTAGCTCCCGGAGACGCGTGGGCCTCCTGATGCGCAATAGCCAGAGATAATTCCGTCTCAAGGCCGTCCAACGCCGCTCGTTGCTCCCTCTTATGCCCCGTGATCGAGACCATCGCCTGCCCCCGGAGGACCGTCTTATAAGCCTCCCAGAGCGTACTAGGGGAATCCACCGAACCTTGATTTTCTTGGAAGTACTGCTTAGTAGTGCGTGTGAGTGCTGTCATGACAGGGAAAAACCTGCAGGAATCCGGCGTGTATCGGAAACATTCGCCTTCTACCCTTTTGGCATACACTTAAACTCCACACTGAGGACTTGGAAAACCGTATCAGAAGGAACAATCTTTGGCTGTATGGTCTGCCCGAAAATATCGAGGGTACGGATCTTCTTTCTTTTTTTAAGAAATTCTTGGCTGACCTCTTCAATCTTCAATATTCGACTCTCCTCACCATCCAACGAGCTCATTGTCTTGGTCGACCTCAATCTCATTCTAACAAACCATGTGGCATAATTATGCTTTTTCTTGAATTCACTGACCTGATGCATGTTCTAAAAATTGCCAGAGAAATCGTTGTCTTGTTTGGTCGGGACATAACATCTTTATCTCACAGGATCCTTCTAATGCCACCAATGCTAGGCGTAAAGAATTCCTAGCCCTCCGACCACAAATCAGATTTATGAATATCCGTTATGGCATCTTACATACTTGTCTTTGCAAAATCACCCATGAAGGTGTATCCCGTTCTTTTGAAGATTCTCTCAAGCTTAAACAGTTTTAGAATTCTATCATTAGAATGCCTATGGACACAAATGTTCAGTATTCTTAAAATCTTTTATGCATTTATATTACTAGACTGTTAATGTTTCACATTTCATTATTACTTCTTGTTTTGGTCTTCAATGTTCTTCATCTATTTATGATGATGTATGCTGTCTAAATAGTTTCTCTTGTACTATTTTATTTTTTATACATCTCATATTGACTTATTTTCTATACTTTTCTTATCTTCTTCATCTCCACCTTTCTCCGTTGTCGATCTTGTCCATGAGTGCGGACATGCCCGGTTCTTGTTTCTTTCTCTGCATATTACAGATCTGTCTCTCTGTCCTTGATCTGTCTCTTTCTCCTTTTTCTTTTTCTACTCTGTTTTAATTTCTCCCTGTTTTGTTCCTTCTTTCACTTTCCCTCTCTTCGCTTATCTTCCCTTCCTTCTTCTTATATTTATATGAGTATTTATTTTATGTGCTTTTGTATGTTCTTCTTAATTTTATCCTGTTGTCTGATGTTTATGTCCAACGTTTTTTATTTTCATTATTGTGATTATCCACCTGTTTCTTAAACATTAACATGTTTAATGTTGTATAGTGGAATGTTCGTGGTTTGGGTCATCCTGTCAAGCGTCAAAAGGTACTTTCTCATCTATCAAAACTCAATTCTCAGATTGTTTTTTTACAGGAAACTCATTGATGTTGAATCTCTCAAACTCAAGCGCCAAGGAGTGGGTCAGGTTGTTTTTTTCCCTGCTGTTCATCGTAAGGGTGGTGTAGCCATCCTTTACCATAATTCTTTGAACTTACAAATTGTATCAACTGAAAATGATATGAGTGGATGATGGGTAATACTTCACCCGGTAGATGTGGATAGGTCGATCCGAGACGTGACAACAGCACAAAAAACTTGTCCAGCACTTGAGGAACCCCTCTTGGCTGACCTACCGGGTACTGCTGATGCCTGGTTAGCTTACAACATTGGGTAGTTCCAGATTTGACAGGTACACATTTAGGTAGTTGTTTGGTTGATGTGAGTATGTTGCCATGTCACCAACCCTAGAGTGTAGATAATCTTCACATGATAGGTCCTGGCAAATCGCATGTATACTTTTACATAGAGCGAGAAACATGTTGACCTCATTGCACCAATAGAGACGCTTAGACCTAAGACATAACACTTAGCCGAGCGCCACATTGTTCATTTTAGTTAGGGTAGGAGACCAATTGATTAAAAATTGTTCTCACAGGTACTCCGAGCCCTATTTTAAATCACTAATTCAAATTATACATCTACACAGTACTGGCCCCTCACCCCCACCTCACCATACAGCTATTGGAAGAAGATCTCCGCCAATGTGCCCCTACTACAGGGAGCTCGTTGGGTATTGCACCGCCAACCCAATGAGGCGCAGCCCAGATGATGAAGCATGACATCCTATTGGGTGTGTGAGGGCATTATAATCCAATAAATGGACCCCCAACGCTGAACCCATACGGTTAGGTTGGTGTCAATTTCCCTTGTTTGTCCACTGAGGAACAGCATAACCTTCTTTTTCAAATTGGGTAATACTTCATGCCTTGGTTTAATAAATTTGTTACTGTTTTTAACATATATGGGCCAGTTAAATCTGATCTAATCAAAAAGGAGCGCAGAGGGAATAGAGACTGCGGGTCGCCCTCGTCTCAAAAATCATAAACACACAGAAACCCGGTCTCTTAGGCAAACCTTTTACAAATAGAACGTATGAGTATTACTTCAGTTTACTACTCTACAATTACTTCTCTTCTTTAAGTCATATGCGGTAGTTTGCAACACGTTTTTGCCTTTCATTTAAAAACCTTTATTCAACAGACAGTCTTCGAGAAGGCAGGTAGTAACTGAAATATTGCTTACACAATTTCTCAGTACATTCAGTACAAAATTATTTTTCTGAGTAAGCAGACAGCACCAATTACTGTGAAAAAAGTGCAGAGGACAAAATGACCCCTCACGGGCGCACCACCAAAGGGGTAACTGGTAGGTACTGACCAGATAAGCCCACTATTCTCATCATCGGTGGTCATTTTGTCCCAAAGAAAAAGTGTCCAAACAAAGAAATAAAGCAATGAAAATGTGTAGGTGCAGTGAAGTGACAGATAATCACACTCCAAGTTGTTACGAAAGTGATTAAAATTGGCAGACACACTTTTGTCGCAATCACTTTATTATTCACTAAGTGTGACCTGCCAAATTAAAAATAGGCTGGTTGCTATCCATGCATACCAATACCAAATGCCAACATGTTTCTTCACGTCACAGCACCAGTGTTGGACACACCATTCAAGTAGACTGTCAATTGAAAAGGTACAAAGAACAAACACTATGTTAAAAACATGACTGATCACCCCAACAGAAATCCATATTTTGTGAATATATTAATTATAGTGACCCTCAGTCAGCTTCTGTCTCTCATACCAGCTTGTGAGGTAAAAATGTAGTGGCCAAACTCCTCATGTTAGTCCTCCTATGTGATTGACCCTTCAGTCGTTGTGTCAATCTAAACCCATACCCCATGGAAGGAGTAAGAGTTTGAAAAAAACATATACCAAAATGTTAAGACTTTGACATAATACATATTTTTGTGCCAAACAGCCTCAATATGTCGATATAATCCTGACCGTCAACCGAGGTGCAGTATCTTACAACCTCTTAATATAAGCTAATTTCACAGAGCTATAGCATTCAACCATTAACCGCTACATATTGCGTTAATCAGCGGTCACCATTTGCCCAAAAATGCAAAGCACTCATACCCGCTACTTTTGCATATAGTTCTCAATGCAATTACCGGAATTTTATTCTTACAGCTTGATGCACGGAAATACGTGTCCACCCTGGTCTGTCGTATCTCATAAAGCACTTGCCCAAAGTCAGTACCAAAAAACCTCAAAGCATCGGCTCTCACTCGGTCCCAGCCCCCCTACTCCCTAAAAACTGGGGCCTCATGGAGCGTAACGTCTCCTCCTGCGTCTTCTTACCGCCTCGCCAAATGTTTAAAAACTCCTTGCGTCTAGTCACGTGTTAGCAAACGTGGCAAACGTGATATTGGGAGGTGGATTGTACGGCTAAGTCCACATCTCCCTATCAATAAGGATTCCCCTATCGCTGCAGGTTTATCGCTAGATTCCCAGTGATAATCCCGCATTTTGCCGCTATTGCTGGATTTTTAATCGCCTTGGAGGTAAGCGTTGATAATAACGCGTTATCTCTGCGATTAAATCCAGCGATAGCCGGCATTGGCCAAAATCGTGCAAAGCGGGAAATGCGATATTTATTGCGTTTCCTTGATAATATGCCCCTAAATCTGATCTAAACAAATTAGCTACAACTGATGCCTGTAACGTTTTACTTAATATCAAATCTAAATATCATGGGGACAAAACAAAGAGGGAAGAATGTTGGGCAATTATTTAAAAGTTGAATCAGAAAGGAAAACCATTTGTCCCATTCTCTATACCCTTAATAACACTATACTACATTCCGACCCTGACATAGTTACAGCATTTCAGACTTTTTATCATTTACTATATACGGAAGACACCCATCCTACTGCATCCGATACTCAATTGTTTTTTGATGGTCTCCCTTCTCCTTGCCCTATTCCGGATGCTATGGCCTTCCTAGAAAAGGATATTACTCTTCAGGAGATTTCTAATGCTGTTAAATCTTTAGAAAGAGCAAAGGTTCCTGGCCCTGATGGTTTTTCTATTGAACTTATATCCTCTTTTTCATCTATCTTTGCCCCACATTTACTTGCACTTTTTACCTCCTTTTTACTCCACTCTAAACCTGAAGGTTCTTTTCTTGATGCTGTTATTCTCCCTAAATCTGACCAAGACCTCTCCATTTGTCAAAACTACCGCCCAATCTCACTAATTAATTATTATTACCTACGTTTTGCAAAAACACTTGCTTCAGATTGGAAGGTGTTATCCCCTTACTTATTAAACCTGATCAATCGGGCTTCGTTAAGGGTAGGATTTCCTCAGATAATGCCAGAATGTTCTCTAATGTTTTCACCTTGGGGAAAAGTTATCCTGATCCTTTAGCTGCTCTATCCCTCGATGCTGAGAAGGCTTTTGATCGCATAAATCGGCAATTCATGTTTAAAACTCTTCTGTGGTTTGGCTTTGACCCCAAAATTATTTCTTTCATCAAATTATTGTACTCTGATCCCTGTGCGTGTGTTTCTGTTAATAGTTTCCTATCCCCTTATTTCAATCTATTTAGAGGTACACAGCAAGAATGTCCCCTTTCTCCTCTTTTATTTCTTTTATGTCTCGAACCCTTTCTTGAGCCTATTCGTCATAATCCTTTGATTACTGGCTTCTCACACAATTCTCACAAAATTAAACTATCTGCTTATGCAGATGATATTCTTTTCTATCTCTCCAAACCCCTAACCCCCTTACCTCCATTTCTGCAGGAAATTGACCTATATTCTAAAATATCTGGCTAAAAATTTAAATTTTTCTAAAACTGAAATATTGCCCCTCAACTCAATTTGCTATCAATTCATGTTTTCTGATACCAACTTTAAATGGTGCTCATCTGAAATTAAGTATCTTGCTGTGTGGTTTTCCTCTACCATCCCTCAAACTCTCCCATAATTTTAATGTTTTCAACTTAAAATTCAAAATGTTCTTTCCTCATGATCCCCACTATATTTATCCTGGTGGGGCAGGTTGAATACCATTAAAATGATGATTGTACCACTTATTCTGTTCCTCCACTCTATGTTACCCTTCAAAATCCCTATCTACTATTTGAATCAAATCTATTCCATTTGCACAAAATTCCTTTAGAATAATAAACCATTCCATACGGCTTCGACTAAATTACTCAAACTAAAAAGCAAAGGAGGTGTACGATTCCCTAACTTTAAACTGCATCACACTGCTTTTTTAATTAGACAAGCATATGCACTAAACAGACAAAACCACAATGTTCCGATTCCTAGTTGGACCTATTTCGAATGCTCTCTTTTACATTTTTACTATTTTGACTTCTCTTTCTATGATATTTGTTGCATGTCTATTTGCACCTTTATATCTAAGCATCCTATTCTGAACTATTCCCAGCACTTACTGCATTCACTGTCTATAGATGGCTCTCACTTTCATCTATCCTTCGTGCATCTTCTATTTGGTACAATAAATTAATTAGGTTCTGCCACAAATCCTTCTATTTTAAACATTGGAAAGAAAAGAATATTCTATATGTACACCAACTTGTATCCAATAACTCTGTTATTCCTTTTAATACATTACAAGAATGTTTTTATCTACCCTCCTCTAGCTTCTCTCAATATGTTCAATTATCACAGGTACTTCAATAATTTATCACAACCAAAAACTTTCCAATCAATGGTACTCCATCTACACCCCTAACTCCTTTACACAACCCCTCCTCTGACTCTAACCCTAAATCCTCCTTATTAAACAAACTTCTATCCACCCATTTTTCTGAAAGACCAATATCCCCAATTGAACTTGCTTGAGAACTAGACCTCTCCATCACTCTCCCACCTACAAAATGGGATAAGTTATGGCTAAAATAAAATTCCACTTCTAGAGCTGCTAACATTACCCAATCTCTATTCTTTCTGTACAATAGAGCTGTTATGACACCAGTCTTTATACATAATTCAACCCTTCTTCTTCTCCTCTTTCTTCGTCCTGTCTTTCCTCCTATGGTACTCTATCACATTTGATATACTATTGTCCCAATGTTCAAAGATTTTGGGAACTTATCTGGGCTAAATGTTCCAAGATTTTTAACTTTTGTAACCCCTTATCAATTCAAAATGTGTTCCTTGGCTCCTTATCGGTTGATTTTCATGATACAGTGTTGAAATTGAAGATGATTGATCTTTTTATTGCTCTTCCATTTAAAGTTATTCTTACCTGTTGGAAGGATAATTCCAAAATTTGTATGTCACAGTGGTGGAATCTTATTTGTGACGAACATAGAATATCTATTGCTTCATCTTTATCTTTACCCCCAAAAATTAAGACAGATTTACTTTGGTTACCATTCACTACTTTTCTATCTTCATACCACTCTTTACAGTAAAACTAATTTGACAATTATTCTTTCTTTTTTCTTCCGTTTTCCTTTCCTTCTTCTTTCTTCTTTCTTTCTCTTATTAAATTGTTCAATTAATTATAATCCAGATGGTACCCTAATCTTTCTCTTTTCTTTTTTCACCCATTACATGTAGCTGTAACTTATAATGCATAATTCATATTTTTTGCTTCCTCTTACTGAGAATCCTAATATGTTACTCTTTTTTCTTGTGCCTAATTATATTCCTGGTACCTGTTTACTTACTCGATAAAAAATGATTTAACAAAAAAAAGGTTTTCCACCTCTGAGACCGTAGGTCACAAAGGCAGTGCCAGGGGTCACAACGGCTAAGCCAGGGGTTCCAGTTGTGAACTCCGGCAACCCCTAAATACCATCCATGCAAACACACATATGCTGCTTGCAGTCTGTCAATGCTGAATCTCGGGCAAGATTTATGGAAATGTGTGTAAGATAAAGTTACTTTACTTATCCACTACTACACCATACTTGTTTGGGAGATGGTGGCACAGGAGCACAAAATGTTGGTTTGTTCAACATATATAGAAACTAATAGAGATGGATACTGTTTGGCCTGTGCAGTATCATGCATCTTCCATCAGGTAGCATGCTTCATTGAGATGGATTTAGGTATCACCTGAAAATGCCAGAATGGCTGTCCCAGTCAGTAGAAGGGCATGGCAGTGTCTTTGTGGTCACAACTGTGTATGTGCTGTAATGATTGGACATTGATACTCTTTGAACATACATTTCCCACTCCCACTTCTCATGTGATGCACCTAATACATATGTGATGGTACAAGTCCTAGATGTGTCTTTACCTGTCACTAGTTCATATGTATATTAAAGTGATTCATAGAGGTCCAGCATGTTTTACTTCCAGAGTCTCATCTATCAAGACAGCTGGGTTGTATAATTTTTCGGTATTGCAGGTGGCACTTGCATAGTGAAAATGCATGCAAGGTTTGATGGTAGTGCTTAATTTGAGCCAGTGGTTGACAGTGGGGGCCACCAGCACTTATAGTTGGGGCACAGCCATAGCGTTATTTTGGAGAAGAATAGCGTCCCCACTTTGCACTCCTATTCAGAAAATCTTAACGTTTTTATTCATATAGTTCATAGAAATAGTATTCGCTCTGCAATCAATAAAATTTGTATAATGGTAGATTCTTATTTATTGATTTTGAAGCATTTTTATTGCTTTTGAAGCATTCTTGTGCGTAGTGTTAAACTTCACACTACGATTGAAATTCATATACAATAATTTGGAATCCCAATGCATTTCGGGACAAGCCCTTCATAAGGGGATTATATCCTGTAATGTAACGTACAACCTATTATCAAAATTTCATGAATGATATAGCTTAGTAGTAGAAATACTTTGTGAGTACATATCCAGTCTTAACAGTGGTAAAAACTAATTTGTGCAGTGGCACCTGTGAAAGTATACTATAATGATGATAGATAAAATGAGTATGTCCCGGCTAGCTACAGCAAGGAGCCAGGAACCATCGGTGTGAAAGTCTGTTTGCCCTCTTAAATCATGCAGATTCTATGGTCCATGAAAACTATGCACTATGTCTCTTATCTTGCCGCCTCCGTGCCCCTCTGGTTATTTGTGAGCAATATTCTCAGTTTCTCCAATCATGTAATCCCTCATACCTGGAGGTCTTAGCGAAAAGGAAATCGTTACGTGCGAACAATATCATTAAGTGAAGAAAAATGTGATCTTGAAAGTACAAAGACGATGCAGGAAAAATAGTGAAATGTGATCTAGAAAGTACGAAAAAGATGTTAAGTGAGTGTCAAGGTCATGTCATAGCCGATAATGATAGTGTTTTGCAAGTGTGCCGACTCTTTTTATCACATGTTCATGTTCATTGCATGTGCATCGGCGAATTTTAAACCACTTACTAGAGTTTGGCTAAGAATGCGTAAGAGACCGTACCCTCGGATTCATCACATTCAAGAGTGGGCTAACAGTTCTCCCGTCTCGTGTCCGATGAGTTAGATGAAAAAGTGAACGCATAACGCAAAGAAATAAACACCTGCTTCCGAAAAGCTGAAAGTGACGATGAAACAAGGGTGAGCACCATCTTGAAATCGCAGATCCCATGAGCCGGTTCCGAGTGTAAGCTCCATCTTGAAATAGCGAATTAAAATTAAAGCACCTTAATGCTAAATGTCAAACAAAGATTACATAAGCAAATAAATGAGAAACAATGGAAGATAAATGCAATCAAAGCTGTAGAAAGCACAGTCAAAGTACCAAAAGAGAAGAAATCCTGTTCTTGACAAAATGAGAACCTGTATAATGTTTAGAGGCAACAACTCAAGTCCAGACGTTCATTCAAACCTTTAGGGCTGCAAGAGTCAAGTTTTTTTATGCAATGGGTTTCTCTTTGAGTTGATATTTTTTGTTATCTCTGCCTTGAACAGGTGTTGATTTTACGGTCTTATCCTAGATGTTATTTTATGTCCAATAAGCCTGGTTATTCCTTTTTGTTCAGTTTTACCAACGCATGCAAGTCCACATGGCCATTTCAACATGTACGCTATGTTCTTGGATTCACAAATGGCTGCAGATCTGTTTTCATCTCAAAATATTCCACCAGAAGTCACGTAATCAAGAGAATTGTATTAAAACACTGGTCTATGTTACAAACTGAAGATGATTTCAAAGGTATTTTCAATCTTCCCCCACACTTTGCATACCAAATATCTAAAAGAAATTTTGGCTTAAACCATCTAACACCATAACTGACCAACTTCATTGAGGGACCACACCTTGTCACATCTGCGGCCACTGTAATAATATCATATATAGTACCACCATTTCGCATCCTACATGAGGAATTGCCATTAAATTAAACACCACAGGCATTTGTGACTCCAAGAACGTGGTGTACATGTTGAAATGCCCATGTGGACTTGCATATGTTGGTAAAACCGAATGAAAAATAAAAACCAGGCTTATTGAACATAAAGTAACATCCGGAATAAGAACGAAAAATCAACAGTGGCAGTTCATTTTAACAAATACAATCGCAATGCTAACCAACTCAGATTCCTCGTTTTGGAAATAACACCTGTTCAAGAAGGCAGAGAAAAAAGAATGTGCTCAGATTAGAATTTGCCATTTCAAGATGGCGCTTACGCTCCGTTCGGGCTTGTGGGATCTGCCCTTTCAAGATGGCACTGACACTTTCTCCATCTGCACTTCCAGCTTTTCAGAAGCCGGTGTTTATTTCTTTGTGTTATGAGTTCACTTTTTCTTCTAACTCGTCGGACATGACACAGGAGAACCTCTAGGACACTCTTGAATATGATGAATCCTAAGGTGCAGTCTCTTACTCATTCTTAGCAAAACTTTAGTAAGTGGTTTAGAATGCGCCAATGAACATGCAATGAACTCAAGCTGGTTTTTCATGTTACCACTTATAGTTGGGGACCAGAACTTATTTACCCGAATCAGATATTTACAGAATGCAAGAGAGGAAAAAACACAGATAGAAAATACAGAGGAAGAGAAAGATGATATAACAATCACAAAGGGTAAAAATAGGAAGTTTCAAGAGTGAGAGAAAGGGGCAGGCAGTTTCTGTTTATGGACTTGGTATTCGCTGCACTGACATTTAATTGCATAAGCTGCCAACTTCTGAGCAATGTCTACAAATTAAGCACTGGTGGGGTTTAATCCCTTCATGTCCCAATGTTAAACTTGTTGTGGTGCTGATCAGGATAGAGTTTGCTGTTCATGGCCTTACTGAGGTCAATTAAGAAAAGCATTTATGAATATGAGAATTAGTACTACAGGAGTACTCTTTTATATACTCTTACATACTTTGGTAAATCAACCCTGAAACGTCCAACTCCCTATTCGTATAAGTGCAAAGAGGGCACAGTTCTTTCTATTTGTACTAAATGTATATGAATTTTTCCTGAATATTCCCATTTTGATGCTTTGGTGCCAATTCACAAAAGCACAATTCACAAAGGCATGTAAAAGTACTACAGGAGTACTCTTTTACATACTCTTTCACACCTCAGGGAACTTGCCCCATTGAGTGAACCTTCACATATACTGCTGGTTTTTCTTATTTAAAAAAATTTTTTAGCTTTTTTTCAGCCTGCTGTATTTTTACCTGTACCAATCTTTACTGCCGTGTGGCTCACATGCGTGTTGCGCATGCAGCAGAAGTGAGCAGTTATCTCTTGAAACAGATTCATCCTGGATTTCAGTTATGATTGTAGCTACCTTGCTGTTGCTTCCTTCCGATGGATACAACTGAGGTGGAACAACACTTACATGAGAAGGATGGCATTCGTGATGATACTGATAAAACTACAAATGTTTTCTAACGACCAGAGCTGCCGACTTTGGAGCTGGGCAACCAGGTTTGAGGCTCAGCATCCGTGGCATGCTCTATTCTGTGGTCTTTGTAGACAAGTGGGTAGACAGGATGTGCAAACGTAGATATGTGTTTGCATTACAAAGTGCCTACAGTGTTTGGCTTAGTGGTGGTCAGTAAGTTTAGGAGGGAGGGGGCAGACGGGACACACATGGACACACACACATAACCATACAAACTCACAGCCATGCATTCACATACGTGTACACACACACAGACACATCCATTCACAAGACTAATTACCAAACATTCATACATACACGTACGCATGCACAAAACATGGTTTCAAATTAACTTCAGGTCAGCCAATGAGGGAAGGCCGCAGTTCCAACTTCATCACAGAGTGGGATGGAGGACGTGAGACTACTGACCCCACCCCTGTCTGTGATGAAGTGTCACTGATGGACACTCAACCCTGGGCGCTTCCGGGCTTAAAACTGAAGCGTTCAGGTGCGAGGCAATCAGCGACGCTACCCCTCGTCACTGAAGGGAGGGCCTCAGGGACCTTTGCTGAGCTGAGGAGGTCATGCACACAGGAGCTGTGACTTCCTCAGCCCAGCAAAGTTCAGCTCAGGTAGCCAGGAGCCTGTGCATTTAGCACATGTCTGGCCCCTGGCTGCCTGAACTGAAAATGAACAATGTCTTTCAGACTGACCCTTGTTCAGCCTGACAGAGACTGTTCATGAGGGACAAAAGATGGGAGTGTGGCCCCTGAGGCCCAATGGATCAGCCGGCCCTGGTTTGGCATACCCTCAATGAAAGATTCTCTATGCTTTATGTAATTGTTTGTAGTATATATTCAGAAATGGTGATATTAACCATGCATAGTATCAGATTCAACATTTTGTTCCTTGCATGTTATGATATCTAAGCAGCCATCGAAGCAATCTGGCGAAAAGATCTCCATATATTTATAGTTAATGTACTTTATTTTAATTATTACTGCAGCGTTGACAATTTGTAACACCTGCAATACAGGTGTTACTGTTTTTCCAATGTATTGACTTCAGATGTGCTAGTAGGCCCTGTTAGGATTTGAACATGTGACCTGCATACGTAGGTGGGAGGTAGTTTACAGTGTGTTTTGTTTACTTTATGGGTAGTCTTAATGCTCCATTGGTTTATCTATTGTGATCTCACATGTTTTTATATAGAAGTGTGATTATTAAGGGTGGGCCTAGTCCGCGTAGTGGGGCTACGCGAAGCTCCACGAAGTGGGGTGGGCGCTACGCCCACCCACACACTTCGTGTAGCCCCACTACGTGGACTACGCCCACCCGAAGCACATGTGCATTCGTTTGAAGAAGTCGGCGCGTCAACAGGATGAGGGAGGCCCGGGACGCCGCATCCAAGGTAAGTTATTTTCCTCTTATTTTACTGTATGTAATATGAAAAATAGGGTTGTGGAAGAGGGCGGGAGGGAGGCGAGTGGCGGGCAACTTCGCACCGCCACGGAGTGGGCGTAGTGTTGCCTACTACGCCCACTTTGTGAAGCGCTAAGTAGGCAACACTACGCCCACTCTGTGGGCGGAGCGAAGCGCTACGCCCACGGTTAGTGATTATGTGCTAAAATAGTTACAAAGTCTCTCGGGGACATGTCCCTTGCAAATTCTATCTGCGATTCTGTTTTCTGTGTGGCATTCTGGGATGTTTGTACTGACTGTGCCCTTGCCATGTTTTTAATGTTTGTTCATGTATTTGTAATTTTGGAGTAAATTTGCTCCTTTTTGATTTATGCTTCTTTTCTATTACATTTTATAAACAACTATGTTTGCTGGAATTTTTTCTACTTTTACTCCGTATATTTTTAGCACACTGCAATATTTTAGGAGAATACTTTGTGCAAGATTTTTTTACACAGTTTGTATGTATTGTAATTATATGTAAAGCTACATAATTTAGTGCTGGATTCGCTGAGTTATTGCGTTTTTTATCAACAACATTACAGTAATCCTTCGCTGTTACAACGGGGGTTTCTGGTCGGCAGAGTTATGCACCATGTCCAAGCAGGAACCACCACTCTAGTCTGGTTAAGCTAGATACACACTAAAAGATAACCTGTGCTCATCCTCTGGTAGCTTGGTACAAAGCAGTCAGGTTTATCTAAAGAGACAATGTGTAAAGTAGTTATACAACACACATACAAACACACACACACACAGTACCACAACGAAAATAACACAAAAATACTGCACACAGGGTTAGAAGAATAGATTATATTTTTATGATTAACGCAAGACCAAAATGACAAAACTCTAATAAATAGAACTGGAGTTTTTCAAAATATATCAAAAGTAAAGCTTAGAAGCACATAGCGCTTAGGGGTTACTTGAGGTTGGGCTGGACCAGGGTAAATCCAAAGTTCAGGCCAACCATGATGGAGGGCAGGCTGCCTACAGGACACTGGCGTAACGAAACTTGAGGGGGCCTCCCTGCAAGGTACAAGGAGGGTCCCCCTCCGGACTCAATCAGGAGCTCACCGTCAAGAGTAATGTGTTGAGGGGGCCTCCCTGGAGCTTGAGCCCCCGCTCCACAGTGGCTGCGGGGCCTGAGTTACACCACTGCTACAGGACTCACGAAGGTCCTGCGCGAGTCCTTGGATGGAGCAAGCATCGACATCGAGGACTCGATGTGCCAGTACTCATCCACATAGGCGATGAATACTTTTTCGATGAACCCTTTTATGATGCAGTCACTGCGTCATCGTTGAGCTGCGCTGTCTGATGTTGAGCCGCCCAGTCCGTCAAAGCGATAGTGTTGGCAGAACATCGGCTCCTGTGTCAGCGCCGAAGGGGAATTTGTTGGTTCCAATAGGCGCAAAGTCATCACTGCGTCAATTTTAATGGTTCTGGAGAGCAGAAATCACCTTTCAAGGGCCCAGGACTGGATTGGCATCACTTGGCAGAGCAGGACTCGCAGATGGCATGGCAGAGTCCAGGTGCTGTTGCAGAATTGAAGGAAGTCATTGACAGCCCTGAGACTTCAGAACAGGGGGTAAACCAGCAAGCCCTAGGAGTCACTCCAGGATCAGGTGAGATGGGACCCGTCCTTGTCCTCAGCAGGGCGATGATCAGCAGGTGGCCGGGCAGCACAGCAAAGCAGAAAACCTGTTCTTCCAGAGCAGCAGTCCAGCAGAGTGTCATCCCTTGTAGCGCAGCATTCAATACTCCTGTCGGAGTTCTTCACAGGTCCAGTATTGTATTGTCTTGGTATGGTCAATGCCCAAGTACATATACCTCAGTTGTGCCTTTGATGTGGGGGTGACTTCAAAGAAGGCTCTTTGAAGTGCACACAGGCCCTTTCTTCCCAGCCCTGGCTCCAGACTATCAGTAGGGGGTAATACGCCCTTTTTGTGGGAGACACAACAGTGCTTATTCATGTGTACGTGTCAGCTTCCCCTCTCTTCCTGCCCAGGAAGAGCTATCGGAATACTGATAAATGCAGATGACTTACAGTCACACCCCCCTTCCTGTGTTTGTGGCTGTCTGAAGGGAATGCACAAAGTGTAGATATCGTCCACACCAGACTTTAGAGACAGGCTGCAAGGCACACAGAAGAGTAAGAGCAGAGAAATGTCCACTTTCTAAAAATGGCATTTCTAAAACAGTTAAATCCAACTTTACCAGTAAAGAGGATGTATCATTACCATTCTAAAGATATGAAACATGATGCAGTCACTTCTTTCTAATCAGGAATTACAGTTTAAAAGTGTATTAAGCAATTTCCAATGCTAGGCTATGAGAGAAGAAGGCCTCACAGTAGTGAAAAATGACTTTGGGTGTTTTGTCACTACCAGGACATGCAAAACTTTAAAGTCTATGTCCTACCTTTCACTTACACAGCACCCTGCCCTTAGGGCTACCTGGGGCCTACTTTAGGGGTGACTTATGTATAATAAAAGGGGAGTTTAAGGCTTGGCAAGTGTTTTTTATTATTTTTTTTATTTTCATTTCATTAGTCATACATGTATACCACACTCAACTACGGTCTCTTTCATGTACAGTGGTAGATTACAATATTTTGGCAGTGTGTACTCCGTAAGGTTTAGCAATAGCATGTCAACTTTATTACCCCATGAATCACCCTCCCTCACCTCCCCCCACCCTCCTCTTTATAGTGGTGGTTCCAACCGTTGCTTATATTTCAACCCCTCTTAAGGGCTGCTTTCAGGGGTCAGTGCTGTACATGGTGGTTCACATACATTCCCACGGAATTCATTCAATTTCCCCCATACTTGCGTCCACTTTTTAGGGCAGCCCCGATGCGTGTAAACTGCTTTTTCAGCTACCATTGCTACGTCCATATCATGCTCCCATTGTGATTGTGTGGGTGTTACCCCCGAACCCCAGTTCCATGCTATATTTCGTTTTGCAATAGCCATCCACAGTGTAGCCCACGCTTTTTGCACCACGTTTAGGTCTGTTGGTTGCCATATATTTAAAAGGCAGCATCTAAGGTCTGCCAGGACCTCCACCCCTCTCACTTCCGAAATCTGGTCTAGAACGTGTTCCCAATATGATTGTAATTTTGGGCAATCCCACAATATATGGAAGTATGTGCCGGTTTGTCCGCAACCCCGCAGGCAAAGTGGATCAGGCGCGTGCCCCAGTTTGTGTATCATGGTGCGGGAGTAGTGTACACGATGCAGGATTTTGAGCTGTATTAATTTCCAACGAGACGGGATCGCCGCCTCTCTGGCCGATGCCAACGCATCCATCCAGTCCGAGTCTTCTATGTCCCCCAGTTCCACCTCCCATTTGCTACGTAGGACTACCATAGGATCTGGGAGGTTGTTTACCAATTTCCGGTATGTTTGTGATATGGCTTTTTTGTCTAGATGGTCTGTGAGGAGTCTGTCCTCAAGTGGGGAAGCGTCTGCCAATTTAGTGCCCGGGGGGATAGCGCCTTGGAGTGCATGCCTGATTTGGGTGTATCGGTATAACTCCGCGTCTGCCATTCCGTACTTTTCTTGGAGTTCTGTGAGATGGTATGATTTCACCCCTTAGCCACAGGTCACCAATATTCGTGATACCTATTAGGTCCCAGTGTTTGAACCCCTTAGTGTTCGTCAAGGTGCCCAGTCCTCGTGTATCCCAGAGTGGGGTGGCGGCAAGTAGCTTTAAATGCCACGTCAAAGTGGCAGTAATCTGCACACATAGGCCCTGCAATTGCAGGACTGACACAAGTTTGCAATGCTACTGGGGTGAATGGTGAAATCAGTGCTGCAGGCATAAGAAAAGTGATTGGGGTGACCCTTCAGGGAGGGCCATTATCCAATATTTGCTTTTCATGCTTTTTTTCTTATCGTATATTTGTATCCCACTTATTTTTTTGTAGCAATGTGTTAGCTTTTCTAATAATTTTTATTCACAAAAAGGTATGTCCGGTCATAGAGGTAGAGGTGTGCCAGTGTATGTGAATTTTTTTTTTTTTTAAGACATGGCCCCTCACCCACCCGAAGGTGGCATGCTTCATGACTGGGTTCCCTCCTCACACCAGGACCAATGGAACCTGAGGTGGGCCCTAACCCTCCAACGGAGAAGAGCTGAGGTGTTTTGTTTTAAGGGCAAGGGCCGGGTATGGGTGAGAGGAAGAGTGCGCTATATATTGAATTGTAGTGGGTTAAAACTATCTCCTGGAGGGCTACATATCATTTATATTCTGGTGTCCCCAGTGGATAGAAATAAATGCATTGATGGGGAGTTTAAAAATAATATTCCCCTTACATGGTCGACATGTTTCTGCCCTCAGAAAGACCCAATCCGGGATTCAGGGACATTCCTCAAGGCCAGAATTTACAGTCAGTCTGTGACTATAAACATATAAACATAATGTGGGCTTCATTATGATAAGCCTAACTGATACAGAAGGTGGCCCACTATCTTCTTTTTGTGAGGGTCCACCATAGTGCTCCCTTTTAAAAAGAAAAGGGCAACATTAAAACATTCAGACACATACATTGCATGAGATCAGGTCCAATTCCAAGCAAATATGTGTAGACCTAGACGAAAATGTCCAACACCAGTGTGAGTACTACTCATGGTGGTGGCATAAATATGAGAGGAGACATTCTAACCCTCTTAATCGGATAGTCAGCTAATTCTCAAGCTTGAAAAGGCCGCCTAGATCGTGGAGCTGCATATTATAATTTACAATAAAAACAAGGTATCAGCAAGAATTCAAAAAGACATTCTTCAAGCGTGCTCTGATTTCACTAACAAAATATTCTGACTATAGCCTCGCAGATGCTGCAACATAGAAGGGGGTTCCCCGGGGGATACAGAAATCAATGCAGGGAGGAGGGGGTTAGAACAATATCAAAAAGAAGAAGAAACCCTGCCACTAGTTAATCGGTCCTATGCTAGGATCCCCGATACTTATACACCTAAAGGGACCAAAGTGCAGTGCCCAGTTAAACAATCACAACAAAGGTGTAGAATCTAGTTTCTTTTATTTATACATTTTTTCATTTTTTTCTTTTTCTTTAGTTATTATACAATTACTAAATCTTTCATAAACAAATATAGCAATATTGTCGTGCAGAGTTACAATCCATAAAATAGAGTCATAATTCACAGTACGGTCCCACGAAAGTACCATGTATTCCTAAACAACTCTCAATCATTAACACTCATACATCATCACTCATACTTCATAACACTCTATTAAAAACCAAAATCAAGAAGCATAAAAGCCTGGGTAGACGTAAGGATGGAATTAGTCTTCCACAACAAGGGTGGGGGGTTGATCAGATGGACAAAAGGCTGATCCCGATGGATAGAAATGGATCAATGTCTTCAACGCAATAAACGCCTACGCGCGTTTCGGTGAAGAGGCCTGGTCCAGCCTCACCTTCATCAAGGCTAGGGAATACCATGAGGCAGTGGACACCACTGTAAGATATTGAACCATACCAGGGGGGGCTTCTAATGGGCGTGGTATTTATAGAGGGTTTTCTTCTCGCTGGCGAGATGGTCGCCTAGATACTTCGGAGTAGCTAAAATTTCTTCTTGGAGGTGAAAGCACTCGTCTTCGGTGTTCACTCGTGGTGACGGGGGCAGGTGACAGGGTATTTCTTTCAATATTCGGATAGCGTTCTCTCAAAAGGACCTCTCCCATGGCTCTGTGGGAATGACGAGTTTAGAACAGTGCTTAGTAGCGGTTAGCACACATCTTCAATCCAGTGGATGAATCGGTGGGGCGTCTTGTTTGTTAAGCTAACGGTCCCATCATTTTCACGGCCGAATGGACGATTGGATGCGAAGGTCCAGTTAGAGGCCGTGTCAGTGTATCTTGGTCTGGTGATAAGGAGGACTCCGTTTTCATCCGGTCGCCGTGCCATCACCCTGGCCTCGCAGATGTAATGAGGGTACCGTACCGTATAATATCTCCAGGTTTAGAGATCCCTATCATATCCCATTGATGAAACCCTTGGAGTTTGTTTAGCTCCGGTAACCGGGTACCCTCCCAGAGTGGGGCCTCCCTTGTGCGCCTTTTGTTCCATCACATTTGCCGCTGAGCCCCTTTCCAGGCCTCTATTGATCTCTGTATGGTGAGGAGCAACCTATGGGTTCCCCCACCTCCATATAGATAGTGGTGATATGTGCTGCTCTGAAGTTGCAGCCTTTCCAGGGCATAAGTGGGATGGTCTCCCACGGCATGTCCCCATTCATTGACCGCGATCAGATGTGCTGCCCTGTAATATGCCTGTATATCCGGCAGGGTAGGTAAACAACGTTTATGACAAAACTTTTTTCCCGCATGAAATCACAATGTGGTTGTTACAACGACCGCGTTGTGATTCTGCATACTATTACTCTGCAAGTCGGAACAACGACTTGCGGAGGGGGGGTAGTGTACGCACAGACTGGAGTTGGAATAGTAAATTATACTATTCTAACATCCAGCGCACCCCTCCCCAAGTCGTTGTTCCGACTTGCGGAGTAATGGTATGCGGAATCACAACGCGGTCGTTATTACGACCGCGTTGTGATACCATGCGGGAAAAAAGCCTGCGGGAAAAAGACCTATATTCGGCAGGGCGACACCCCCATTATACTGATTGTGTTGCAGTGTCTGCAGTGCAACTCTAGGATGGCCCCCGTCCCACAGCAATGTTCGAAGTTCATGAACTATTGTGAAAAAAGTCCATCTCTGACAACTTGCAGTACGTATTTTGCAGCATAAGAGCAATTTGGGGAGCATGATCATTTTATACATTGTAGCTCCACCCTTTAGAGTCAAGGGCAATCGCCTCCACCTCCCCGCCATTTTGCAGAATTGCATGAGGAACTTCTTGATATTATGATTAAGGTTCGGTGTGTCATCTATGGTGATGTATAGGCCTAAGTAGCGAAATCCGTCCTTTCAAGTAGAGGCTGGATTTGTCCCAATTTATATTGTACCCCGCAAATGTACCATATTCTTGGAATATCTGCAAGATCCAGGGGAGTGTCTGGGTTGGATTAGTGGCATAGAGGAGTATGTTGTCTGCGTATAGTCGAGTTCCTTATTAAAGTCATGGAACTCCAAGGTGACTTACAGTATCCTTATAATGTATGGCAGGGGGAACTTTGTTGTTTATAATACATGGCCACATTGTCCCCTTTCTCACACACCTCTTAAATCCTAGGTAGCTTGTTCTTTCATGTTAAACAGTTAGCATGTCTGCAAACATGAAGAATGAAAGTTGTCTCTCCAGTGCAAAATTAAACACACCAAAAAAGCTATTAGATAGTTCTTGCAAAAATATATTAGAATCAGTTCAATTTTTTAAAGTGCTATAGCTCAAATTTTGTGGAAACAAGCAGAAAGATTATGGGCCAGATGTAGGTAACTTCAATTTACCGACTCATAAATACCGAATTTTACCGATTCGGTATTAATGAATCGGTAAATATGAAGGAGGGAGATGAAGGTAATTTTTGTTTTTGAATTACCGAATCGGTAACATTCGGTATTTACCGATTCGGTATTGCCCATTGATTCCTAAGGGCCTTGAATCCCATAGGAATCAATGGGCAATACCGATTTGGAATCCTGCAAGGGTAAAGGGGGTGTCACTTTGACACCCTCTAGCACCCCAAGTACAGGCATGTGTGACATGTGGCACACATACATGCCCTAAGGGCATGTCTGTGTGTCACATTGCAGAGGTGTGCATGCACACCTGAATTCGGTATTTTACCACCCAATAGGATTGGGTGGTAAAATACCGACTCTTAAGGGCCTGTGGCACTCTTAGGAGTGTCACCTACATATGGATTTACCGAATCGGTAAAATTACCGATTCGGTATTTTACAGAATCGGTAAATTTACCGATTCGGTAAATTTACCGATTCTGTAAAATAATGGCCCCTGCATCTCAATCTCCAAATACCAGTCGGTAACGGCCTACCGACCGGTATTTGGTGACCTTCATCTGGCCCTATATCTTGTCTATGATTAGCTAAGGTGTGAAAATAGTAAACATATTGCCTATAATATCTCCTTTGAGCTTAGCCTTGTGTATCTAAAAAATCATAGCACAAGGGAAAGCTATGTTTTATTTGTATTTTTTTGAACAGCAGCTTTAAATATGCTCCACATTGTGCCTTTCGCCTTGGGTGCTGACTTTGGCAGCAATTATTGTGACGTTAGAGCTCAACTGTAAAAAGGTATTACAGTTGAGCAACTAACTGGCAGATGCATCAAAGTTATGTTTTGTGAGTCCTTAATAGCGAATTTTAAGGAATCGCTATTAAAGACTCGCAAAACGGGATGCATGTAGGAATCGCAATGTTATTAGAGATTCCTACAGATTCCTTATTTGCGATTCGGTAATAGCTAATCGCTAATAAGGCATGGCTTTCCCATTCATTCCTATGGGCCTAAAGGCCCATAGGAATGAATGGGAAAGCCATTCCTTAATAGCGATTAGCTATTACCAAATCGCTAATGTTCCGCTAATTCAAGGGTGCCAGGGTGTCCAAAGGACACCCTGTTACACCCCTGAAATGGACCTGTGCACAAATGTTACACACTAGGGCATGTGTGTGCGCAACATGTAACTTTGAAAAATGCACAAAAGTGCATTTTTCTAAGTTTTAGCAAGTTACCACGAAGTTCAACTTCATGGTAATTTGCTCCCCCTATTAGCGAATTCGCTATTTTTTAGGGTTTCATGCATTGCATTTAAGGAATC
This sequence comes from Lissotriton helveticus, assembly GCF_964261635.1. NCBI lineage: Eukaryota > Metazoa > Chordata > Amphibia > Caudata > Salamandridae > Lissotriton > Lissotriton helveticus. The sequence goes on along the minus strand of NC_136069.1, from coordinate 426,754,618 downwards.
TCATTTTGGGTTTCCTTAAATGCAAGAGCAATTTAAGGAATCGCTATTTAGAGATTCCTTAAATTGCGATTTCTGCATTTGGGATGATGCATCCCAAATGCAAAAATACTGGGAGCAAACGGCCAGATTCTGAGAATCTGCCCGTTTGCTCCCGGTATTTTCTTTGATGCATCTGCCTGTAAGTCATTTATTTATTGCATGCAACTAAGTGTGTCTCAAGAAGCCTGTAATAAGAGAGTTAGACACAGTTTTTTATACAGGGATTAAAATATCCCATGAAATATATATAGAATTATAGATGAGTAACAGTAAATTACAGGAATGTTTTTCGTCAAGGGGTTTAGAGTGACATCAAATAGACAAGGAGACTAAAGCTCAAGTTGCCTATGATGTCACTCAGAACCCTGAGATGGGGAAGTGTTGGGTATGAAAATAAGATCTCACTTTATGTTTAGAAAAACCCTATAAATTCACTGAACTAACTAGACTTTCTTCCCCCACCATGCTCTACTTATGACCTCACAGATTGCATCACTCATGATATGTTCAATGACATCATTGATGATAACACTGGGCTTAGTGGAGTCACAAGTTTTAGTCAGCCTAGTAAAGTATAACTGGTGAATTTCAGTGTTTTTTTGTTTACAATGTTACATTTTAACTGACATATTCACCTAACTATAATGCCACTTTAACCTTTGTTTGTTTGTGATGCAATTGCTACTTAAATTTTTTTTAATTTATTTTCTCCGGTTTCCCAGTTGCATTTCTGTTATTTCGGTATCATTTAGTTTATTCAATTTTACAGTTTGGGATTTCTATTGTTTTGCATTTTTAACTTTATTATTGAAATTGTACTACATAAATACTTTACACATTGCCTCTAAGTTAAGTCTGTCTGCCCTGCGCCATATTTACCAGGGGATTAAGCTCAGGTTTATTTAATATCTTTTGTGGCTCATCCTGACTGACTGACTGACTGACTGAATTATTTTTAGTGCGCTCTTATGCCGAGGCGTCTTGGCGCTAAGGGACAGAGGGGAGGCATCCAGATGGTTAGGGCATTGTGAAAAGCCATGTCTTCAGCGCACGTCTGAAAATGGGCCTGTTGTTTTCTAAGCGTAGTGTGATGGGCAAGCTGTTCCACAGCCTGGGGGCCAGGTGAGCGAAGGATTTACCGCCCCACGAGACTCTCCTAGTTTTGGGGACATGTATCAAGTTTTGGCTGCAAGATCGTAGCGAGCGGGTTGGAACGTAGCGGTGGAGTGGGTTAGCAAGCCCCACTGCAGCATTCCCTTGGAGTGCCCCATGGACAAGGCATAAGGCCTTGAATTGAATTCTGCGCCTGACAGGGAGCCAATTGAGTCCTTGTATGGCTTTGGAGGTGGGGTGTCTTTTCGGGAGGTTGAGTAAGACCCTCGCTGCAGTATTCTGAATGGACTGGAGCATGGCCAGCTGTTTCTCACCTGCTCCCAGGTACAGGGCATTACAATAGTCCACCCTGGACATGATCAGTGCTCCCACCACTGTTTTCCTGAGAGAAAACGGTAGGTAGGGTAGGATTTTCCTGAGTATTTTCAGAGTATAGAAACAGGCCTGATTTATTTGTGCTGTAGCGGTTAGGTCCTGATCTATTATGAAGCCTAGGTTCCTGACCTTTTAGGCTGGTACGGGGCAGCTGCCGGTCTCTGGGGGCCACCATAAGTTGCTTCAGATGGAGGGTTTTTTGCCGAATTCGATCACTTCCGTTTTTTTGGTGTTAAGCTTTAGGAAGTGAGCGTTCATCCAGTTCTGTACATCAGACAGACAGTTCCTAAAACTCGCAGCTGTAGCTTCCACTGATTGGGAGAGTGACGCCACTAATTGAGTGTCGTCGGCGTATGATACTAAGTGCAGGCCATGGGATTTAATTAAGGTGGCAAGGGGGGTGACATACAGATTAAACAGAGTGGGTGATAGAGCCGACCCCTGGGGTACCCCGCAAGTAAGATGGAACTCTGCTGATTGGCACCCGCTCCAGTGGATTTGGTGTGTGTGAGCATCTAAAAAGGACTCCAGGAGTGCTAAGGCGGTGTTTGTGATGCCAAGCGACCTCAAACGGTTAAGTAGGACTCCATGGTTGACAGTGTCGAATGCCGCTGTCAGATCCAGCAGGATCAGGGCGGCTCTTCCCCCAGCATCCATGGTCCTACGGATGTCTTCTGTAGCTACTATCAGCGCCGACTCGGCGGAGTGGTTGGCCCTAAAGCCATGTTGTGTGGGATCTAGGAGATGGTTTTGGTCAAGGTGTTTAGTAAGCTCCAGGTTCATTGCTTTCTCCAGGATCTTGGCCGGAAAAGGGAGACAAGAGCTTGGTCGATAGTGCTTGGCTACAGTGGGGTCTAGTGTGTCCTTCAAGGATTGTCATTATTACTTGAGTTTGCATTTATCCCCACTAACTAATATTATCAGATAGCTTGTCATATTAAAAAGTTAGACAACATCTGATTCTATAGTTTTTTCTGACTCTTGTTTGTTTCTAGCACGTGAAACTAGGTTTAATTACCTGTCAAATGCCACATTAAGGGTAGCTGACAATATTCTGGATAATATTAGCATTGGGTAAAGTAAGTGTTACAGGGCTTGAGCAGTTTGTACTATATGGTTTTCTTCCTGCTCTTGTCCTCTTCTGTCACTTTATCGAATTGGGGCTAGGTTGATATTGAGAAACATAATCTGATTTATTAACACAAAGTTTGTATTAACAAGCAAGGAGAATCACTGACAGCAGCCTGTATAGATGTCCTCAGGGTTGGCAGCAAATTAATACCCGCATTGCTGTATGCTGATGATAGGGTGTTGCTTGCCTGGACTGCTGTGGGTCTCCCAAACTTTTTTAATGCTTTTATTGGTTTTATGGACTCCGTAGGTCTGTCTACTAATTTTACCAAATCGCATTCTATGACTATTGGCAGACGGAAGGCCGCTGGCTGCAAGTTCTTCAGTAAGGGGGTAGAACTTACTAAAGTCTCAACCTTCCCCTATTTGGGGGTGTTGTTTGATGATAAAGGATCATAGGTTGCTCAAAGAGCCCTTAAAAAGAATACATTGGCAAGGGCAGATGGTGCTACTATGAATTTCGCCAATAGACCATGGCCTAAAACTGTGCCAGGCCTTTTAAAGGTTTTCTAAGAAAAATGTATTCCATTGGCAAGTTATGGGTGTGATGTGTGGTGGTATAAATACATCTGAGAACTGCAGGTGGTAGAAAACAAATTTCTGTTCAGACTTCTCGCTGTTCTGACTCATACCTCCTCCTTTCCGATTCATGAAGAGGTTGGAGTGGGTTATATATTTGACCTTATTGCTGTGGCACCTATAATGCGCTGGCTGAGAATTTGGTCAAGTTCTGCTCCTACCCTGAATTAACACATATTAAAGGATTGTAGTGCTGTTGAGGGGACTCTGCACATCTCATGGATAGGATGTGTTAAGGAGCAGCTGATGAGGTTAGGTTGTTTGGATCTATTTACTAACCCCAGATCACTATGCCCCAGTGACTTGCAGTCATCAAGAACATCTTTCTGGCTAGGCGGCTCGATGAAAGAGAAGATAGGGAATTAGTTAAACCCATAGTGCGACATATACATTGTTGAAAATAAGTTTGTGGAGGGAACACTACCTGTCATTTGTCAACAATGGCCAACATCATTTTTTACTTTCTAGATTAAGATTCAATTACATACTCTGGTTTTTAGCTGTTCCCATGGGATTTTCAAAGCCAGGAGCTTTGAAACCCTGCCCCAGTCACAATTCTTTGGAGCAGGATACATTGCACTTTGTATTGTTTTGTGGTTTTTATTGTACCTTGATGCATACATTTTTTATCTCGTTGGTAAGAAACAATCAATCTGCACAAGTAAGCCCTGTGTTGTTGTTTTTACAAGTGTTATCTTCCCCCTCAATCTGTTTTGGGGTCACAATTTTCCTTTCAGGAGCACTCAGACATAGGAACAAGTAATTTAAGGAGTAGAGGGACCCCTACCGACTCCACTGTATAGGTTAATAACTGTAGATATTCAAATGGGGTACTGTATTATAAAGGTCTGACCCTGTTGAGAATGTTCTAGTTAATGCACTGAGGCACTAGCACCTTATACGCATATTTTATTAGTTTTTAATTTGCTTTTGTATACATGTTTTTAGACAGTTTTCATACTTGTTCAAATGAATATATATTAACTCCTTCCCTCGATGTAATCATGTACATAGGCTGATTTCAAGTGACATATGTGTTTTATGTGCTTTGATAGTCCATACTGACCGAATAAAGAATTACTGATCTGAACTGAACACGAATTTTGAGAAAACCTGATCTCAAAAAGCAGCTTTCTTCCAGCTTTGTCTTGATCTCAAACTGAAGTTTTTTTTCAAGTATAATCCTGGCAATGTTTTATGATTCTACTGTATATTTCTATTTTAAGATTGGATGATGTATACTGTAAACAAATGCCTCTTTTTATATAAATAACCCAATATTTTCTGGACTGATGCTGCTGTTTTTACTCTGTGCACTGAGACACCGCTAACCAGACCCCAGTGCATGCGCCCTGACATCTAAAACATGTCAAAATTAGCAACACTCCTGATTGCCAAATTTAACATATGTATAAATCCCTAGTATATGGTACAAAAGTGTACCCAGGGCCTGTAAGTTAAATGTCACTGGTGGACTGCGAGAGAATAAACAAACAATATCTCAACTAGTATTATTTTGAAAGGCAATTAGAAGAAAAAAAACATGTATGCATCAAGCATTACGTGAACAGAGACAAGGAGACTCAAGTAATGATTTTAGAAATGTGCTCATGGCATCATATAATTAAAGAACAATAAAATAGTGTATACAGTTGTAGCAGCACTATAAGGAAACATATATCGGACAACCCGAATTGGACTTGGTGCTCTAGATGTGTTCGTGACACAAGAAGTGGCGATGCAAGTGACAATTGTGATCAGCAGAAACGGCGCATGGTGAAAAGGTGCTTGAATACATACAGTGTATTCAGTGAACAATGTTGCTCGAAGCAATGATTTATAATACAAAATTCTTGAGAGGTTTAGCGATTTATTTAACAGAGCCACAATGGAAAATGCGCCATCAGTTGCGCTGAATGGTCGACGACGTTTCGATCCTAGCATTCAGGATCATCTTCAGGACCGGGTTGTCATTGATATCGGTGCTGAGTAGGATGTGGAGCGTCCAGGCAGGCTCAGTCTGTAAATAAGCGATGGACGTCTTGGGCGGAGAACCGGAATAGGTCAATGAGGGATGGGGAAGGTGCCGTAAAACTCCAGACAAGGGTGGGGCAGTATTCCGATGTGAAGGTATTCCGGGGATGGACCCGTGATGACAGAAACCTAGACAGGATTGAATCCAGCGTCAGTGAAGGAACGGACTCGCCATGTCTACAGACGTCTACAGACGTGGCGAGTCCGTTCCTTCACTGACGCTGAATTCAATCCTGTCTAGGTTTCCGTCATCACGGTTCTGCCCACGGAATACCTCCACATCGGAATACTGCCCCACCCTTGTCCGGAATTTTATGGCACCTTCCCCATTCCTCATTGACTTATTCAGGTTCGCCGCCCGAGACATCCGCCGCTTATTCACAGACTGAGCCCGCCTGGACGCTACGCATCCTACTCAGCACCGATTTCAATGACAACCCGATCCTGAAGATGATCCTGAATGCTAGGATTGAAACGTCGTCGACCGTTAAGTACAACTGATGACGCATTTTCCATTGCGGCTCTGTTAAATAAATTGCTAAACCTCTCAAGAATTTCGTATCATAAATCATTGCTTCGAGCAACATTGTTCACTGAATACGCTGTATATATTCAAGCACCTTTTCACCATGCGCCGTTTCTGCTGATCACAATTGTCACTTGCATCGCCACTTCTTGTGTCACGTACACATCTAGAGCACCAAGTCCAATTCGGGTTGTCCGATATTTGTTTCCTTACAGTGCTGCTATAACTGTATACACTATTTTATTGTTCTTTAATTATATGATGCCATGAGCACATTTCTAAAATCATTACTTGAGTCTCCTTGTCTCTGTTCACTAAAATCATTACTTGAGTCTCCTTGTCTCTGTTCACTTAATGCTTGATGTATACATGTCTAATTGCCTTTCAAAATAATACCAGTTGAGATATCGTTTGTTCATTCTCATGTACCTACCCTAATCTCAGCATGGTTTAAGGGTCATACTCCTGTAGTTCAATACAAAACTAGTGGACTGCAGCACATATTGGGCCACCACGACAATGCAATGCATGTTTCCAGGTCTGCCCCTGCAGATTGAGTATGCAGTTTTAAAAACGTTAATTCAGCTTTGCAAAATAAACCTTTTTTCCTGGCTTAAACGTTCCATTTTGATACATATAAGTCACTCCTATGGTAAGCCTTACATGCCTATATGGAAAAGAGCATGGTGTTTTAAAAGTAGGACATTTATATTTTATGTTTTACTGATCCTGGCATTGAAAAACCCCCAATGACGATTTTAAATGTAGCACAGCTTGATCTCCCATGGGAAAGCACTCGGTTACATTACAACACCTTATAAGGCCTATTTTCAGTTTGGGAGTAGCTAGAAAAATGATTAAAATACTCATTGTAATAGTAATTTGAATTCCAATTCAATGATCAAGTCAGATTTAAATTGCTATTCTGAAAATTACACTTTTAGAAAGTTGTCATTTTTCTCTCTGAACCAAATGCGCCTTTCTGCCAGAGCTCACTGTCACCCAGGAGCTGAATGACCTGTTAATTTGGTGTGAAATGACTTCAAAAGCTGAGACAAAGGGAGGGGGCTGATTTTCCCTTGACAGGATAGCCATAGGGGTAGTGCCCAGGAACCTAATTAACTTCAAATGATGCCTACCCTCTCACTGGCAGATGTAGGTCACACCTGGGCTGGCCACCTCTATTGTCCTGCTAGCCAGCCAGGCATCACTCCCAGTAGGAGGAGAACTACCCCCAGAACCGGTGTTGAGTGGCCACAAGTAAGGGCTTACCCATTATCGTAGTCACACCTCTGAAGAGAGCACAGGGAGCTCTGTACAGGAGAAGCAAGATTCCATCATGTTGCTTTAAGTACAGATGGGCACAGTGGAATAATTTCGATTAAAACACACAAGAAGTGGTACAAAGGTGGGTAGGGTGACCCCTGGAAACGTTTACCCCATTGTGTACGTAGTGGCAATGAGTCTCCCCCGCCCACAGACTGGAACTGGGTGTAAATGTAAACTCTTCAAAACACTTCTGGAATGGTGGCAGACAGAAGAAGGATTCTACCTGCTTTGTGACCTGTGAGGGGGGCCCTAAGGGCTGTAACACTCACACATCCCCAGGACTGAGAAGTGGACTCCAAAGATCAGCTGGCTGACCACTTGTTAAGCTACCAGGCACAAAAGCTGCAAGAATTTTACTTCCTTGAAAGCTCAGCTGACCAGTTCTAACTGCTAATTCCTGTGACTCTGTGAGTCATGACCCCTAAGTGGTGTATCTAAAATCCTGGGAAACTTATATAAGTGTCAGAGACCTCCTACCTAACCTTAAAATCTGGAACTTAGAACCTTTTTCAAGGATTTTAGTCTAGAAAACAAACAGGAGACTTGGATACACCTGCCAAGTCAATTCAATGAAGGTGCATTACCGCTGGGCAAAAGTTTTAGGTTACTCTGGCTTGGAGCTTTTCTGCAGCAGTAAATCTGTTTCAGCGTAACATTGCGAAGAAGGTATCCGACCTGCAGCCTAGCCCTGTTGGCAGAATATGAGCTCCAAAGATTGACTAATTGCGCAGATAGATATCTTCACTGGGTAAAGGCACTACAAGTATCTGGCTGGCAAGGTACCTTCCTTGCGTGTGAATTTTTTATTTCTACCGCTTGGAGCTTTCCCGCTAAAAGTCAATGGCTTCTCAGGGACTTCGTCTGACAGCTATCTGGCTTCGTGGAACTTGGCTGGGCTACAGCCTGATGCTTTGCCCCACTGAGGATTTTTTCTTCCATTTCAGAGAATAAAACAGAAGGAAAAACTTCTCAGTGGGCGGAACCTGGGCCCAGATTTATCGCCTTGCGTTGTGTCATGCAAGGCAAGGGAAGGCAACACAAGTCCTTAAGTCAGATTGACTATGCCACACAGAGCCACTTTACGTGGCATAGTGAATCTGGACTAACACTAGGCAGTGAAAGGACTGCCTTGCATTACTCCGCATTGGGAAGGTTTTCCATGCGTGGAGTGTGGGTGTTCCCACGCATCCACCCATGGTTTTTGGTGCATTCCAAGATTTGCAAAGACTGGTAGACCTGGAAATGCATCAAAATGCTACGCCTTCCCAGGTGAGGCCTAATAATGAGAAATATCTTTATTTCTCCTCATTATTTTCTCTTTCCATGTGTGCTGCATTCCGCAGCACAAGTAGAAAGAGGAAAATGCCTCAGAGGATAGCCTTTCAGCAGTAAGGTGTCCCTTCCTGCACTGTAATACAGGCATCCTTTCACCATGGTGCAAGGGGGCCTGCGTTGATGATTGGCTGCCACAAGTGCGTCCGCGCAGAGATAGAGAGGAGTGCGCCTTATGTTAGTAATTATGGTGCATTCCTGCTCTCTCAATTTGATGCAGCACAGCAAGGGTTTTTGCTGCATTGCGCTGCGTCAAATCTTGGTAAATCTGGGCCCTGGTGTCTGTATCTGACCCGTGCCCCACTGGGAATCTGAAGATGGCAGGCTATCTGAGGAAAACCAATGATATAAAACACACACAGAAGATGAATAGAAAATGTTTCTTGGTGAAAGGCCAGGTCAGGATGTACAATTTTGGTTCCTGAAGAACAGGGACAAAATCATTTAGATGTTGATAATTTTAATTACTTAACTAACACATATATCAGACACAGGAGTGCAAAATATGATTACGTGAGACCAAAAATCTACACAAGCTAATGAATTTGGATAAGAAAAGCTACCAAAGTAGTAAAATCACAGCACTTTAAACGCCGAATTTTTTTGCTGCCTTTTTTTATCCTAGTACTTTTTTCATTACTCTCCCAACATTTACCATGCTACTTTCTCTCTGGTTTGATACTTTTGTTTTGGAGAGCAACTGTAATTACCGAGGGCTTTCATCCAAGCAGACATGCTATTTGAGGTTGGGTGAGCAGCAATTTGAAAGCAATTCCCAAACAGGCAATCAAGAAACAAACCGCACGTCCCACCCACTACTGTACATCAAGACCTATATAGTGTTGTTCGACATGGCACAGTAACCGCATGCGACATCACTGCCATATATATTATTCACTTGCTGATATATATCTATGGGGATCGCTAAACATGGGACCTTTTAGGAGCATTTAACACAAATTGTTGTAGTCCTGGGCTTTATCGTGATAGGCTGTACTGGTTCAGCACAGAGCCATGCTCTTGTGTATTATGCGGCTGCAGTGGGTAAGGTGAATCCATTTAACCGCCTATTTCTCCAAGTTAGTGAATTATGTTCTAGCAACCCTGTTTTGAGTTGTACTGTCTTAAATTCAAGCCCGAAACTGGTGTAATGTCTTGTTAAATGAATTAAGTTTACATAACGCGAGCGCCGAGCACATATAATCAGACGCTTAGCTTTGTGCTTAGCCAGACCTTCTGCTTCCCTCCTTAAAAATGCAACACAACCCCTCTTTCTATTTTGATTTTCTTAATGTAATAGGTTTCTTGGGAACCGGTTGTTTTGCCTTGTAATGTTAGTATATGTCTGGAAAATTCTGCATTAAAATATTCTTGATTATGTACTCTTGGTGCCCTGCTCAACTAGTAGTACTCCTTCCGGGTCATAGTATGGTATTGCACTGGCCTAGATGGGGTACATTTTTTTTGTGCTGACCTCCTCCTTTTCATTTTACATACCCACAGAGAATACTGCAAGACTGCGAAATGGTGCTGACTGGGGTGGCCTAGGCACACAAAGGGCCCTGACTCATCCCGAATACACGTGATGCACACAGCCTCACTCCTGAAGGACAGCCATGCCGAAGCAATCAATGCAGGCTGTTCAGAAGGCAAACTGATCTAAAAGGCATAGCGCGCAATGGAATGTCTGGCACTTCCAAGGTCAGTGAGGATCCTGGCCTTGAAAAAATGGGACATCAACATTATATTCGGAAATAGCCTGGTCAGTCTATTTAACAGCTATATTTCTTTGATGAGTGTGAAGAAAAGCAAAAACATATATACTAGAAATTGTAATGATAAAGTTAGTCGATAGAAAATTGATACACCGCAAGTATCATAATGTCAAGCATGAAATGAATCATGAAGGGTAACAACTAAACATAACCTACTAGCCTTTGGGAAGGAATTAAAAACTTGGATCTTCTCTAGAAAAGGATGATTCTATGTCTACTCACTCAGATCTAGCGCCTTGACACCTCCGGGTATTTGCTGTGCTATAGAAGTTACTATAACATAACAACATAACATTCAGCTCGCCTTATGGAGACACACACTTAAAGAAATTAAACGCAAGATGATGTTATTGAGTAGGACCATAGAACTGCATCACATTGTATGCTCTAGGAGAACATTAATCTAAAAATTAATTTGTAAACTATGCGCCTCATTTACGAGAAGTGGCGCATCGCTGCGTGAAAGCAGCGATGCACCACTTCTCAGTGCACCCTCCTTGTGACACCAATGATGCGTCATATTTACAATATGACGCATTATGTCGCAAGGAAGGACAGATACGTCAGTATAACTGACATATCTGTCAGTGCTAAAAGTGGTGCATTGCTGGAGTTGTGTCAGAAGCCTGACACAACTCCAACAATGTTCCTTTCACATGGGGCAAGTCCCATGTGAAAGGGCCTGCGTCATCCTTACGCCTGCCATAAGGCAGGTGTAAGGTTTCGAACCATTGGCGTCCTAGAAGGGCCGCAGCGAAGTCTGATAGATTTTGGTGCGCCACTCCTATGACCCTTTCTTGTGGGGTACGCCCACCCTGCAGACATTATACCTGGTGCAGGTATAATGTAGCGCAGGGGTTTACGAAGTGACGCATCTTCCTAAATGCTTCACTTCATAAATATGGCGCAACATGGTGCATGTTTTACGCCACTGGTGCGTCACAAAAGTGATGCACCGGTGACACAAAAGTGACGCAGGGGCTCATAAATGAGCCCCTATATTCATTGTTTCCTAATGCTGAGTATGCCTTTCTATTATCAAAGAGTCTTTGGGTTCCACAAATCATCTTTGTGAAATCTTACTGAATTGATGAATACCTGAAACACATCTCACTGAGATACTCCGAGTGCATTGTGGGATGGTTGCAGTCCAATTGGCTTTCTGTCTCACTGGCAGTGCTTAATTTAAGAAATATATAAAGCTATGGCCCAATGCATGTCACTGGAGTCCACTACAGCTACCACCACCCACCGCTCCTGATACTGTTGCCAAATTGCAGTGCCATAACAATCGCACTAAAACAAATGTGACATTTTGGGATTATTCCAGGTCACCCTCAAACTAGAGATGGCCTTGCAGTACTAATTTTATCCTTTTATTTTTCAATTTTATTAAATAGTTATATGCTACACTAATGAATTCTTCTGTAAAATAGACACACAGCGCCACTATGTGGTGAACTTTTTCCTCCCCTTGTGCCAGTGTTTAGAAATAAGTGCCAGTGCCGAGTACCAGCAAACACAGGCACAAATTAAGCATTGTTTCAGGTTGGTATGGTGACAGAGTTAGGAAGTCAAGAAGGCATATCCTGGCCTGTATTCTGGAATATTGTTCCACTTCTGTAGTGTTGTAGTTGTTGATTAATAGTGCATGGTGGCAGCAATTGTGTATAGAGTCAAGAGCGCGTGTCATTCAAGATGAGCAGTTTACAGTGAAATAATCCCTACAGGAAACTTCACAAATAAAGAAACACTATGAAAAATATAGGCCGATTGATTAGAGATCTTCTCATAAGACCTGGTTTGTACTGTGTTAATATAATGGAAATAAAAATGTAAATAAATATAGAGAACTTTCTCTCTCTCTTTCACAAACATTTTGTATTTCATTTTTCTTACCTCATCCATGAGATTTTGTCCAATTTAATCCAATTTATTAATGCTTTATGTGCCTAACTACGTGGTTTACAAGCATTACCAAAGTTTTGCTGGCTCCGAGGAACTGCATTTGATGGAGCAAGGATTCGCACGTAAAGCGACTTGCTTATATCAAGAACCTCAAATAATGTTAATAAAAATATAATCAACATGTTTGTGTTACTAATATTGCACATTTTACATTACACGGGGTGTCCCAGTGATGCTTGCTTATGTGTTTACTCATCCTAAAACGCTTGCCACTAAAATGGCTGCTGCTACGCGGGAATTTCTTCTGCGCATGCGTCGGTCATACCCATGTGACGTGACGTACTCGCAGTTCTGGTGGGAATCCTTTGCACTTGCGGATTAGCAATAAGATGGCTGCTTTATGTTCTCACATGCCGAAGCTTGCACTGCAGCTTTTTGCTATGCTGTTTGTCTGCACTAAACCTAATGCTATAGTTATTATAAAGTAATGGGAGTTATATATGGATTCCTGGTATACAGTGTACGCCGTGATTTCTGTGTTCTAAATTATTTTCCTTTACTTTTCATGTATCGAATCTTTTGGGCCTGGGAGGTGCTTACTACTCCATCTTTGAAGTCCCTACTGCGCATGTCACCCTGGCAGAGGGAAGAAAACCTTGTACCAGTGGAACCCAGCCAGCTGGCTGCCACAGCCAAGATGCTCCTGGGAACCGACCTGTGACTCAGCAAGATGAAGCTGAACTGTACTGCATTTGTAACAATTGTATATGAATATTGTATTCTCCATTGTTATGTGTAAAGCATGTCATGGGAACCCCAAATTCTATAGGCGGTCCCAAAAGATGGAAATTAGGGCTTGAGAAAGTCAAATCCTAGTTGGTGTGATGACCTGTCCTTTCTTTTGACCAATCGAAATTGGGGATTCTTACACTTGCAACATTTGGGGGGTGGTACACTGACCCAAAAACAGTATAACTAGCCTAGGTTTAGCTAGAGAATTTGTCCGACTTGTCCGAATAGCTGACCTGTCACTGACCCAACGCACTCAATAGCTGATCCGGAAACAGAGGTGCTGCGGAGCACTCTGTCCGACTGTCTCACAGACCCATTCGGGTTTTGAGAACCTTAAGTGCTGGCGGAGCACTTTGCTGGGGAATTCGAGGACCCAATCGGGGTTTTGACAGATAGCTGCAGAGAGGGTGTAGTGCAGGCGTTGCAACTGAACTGCGGGTGCTGGTCTTACCTTGGTGATCCTATCCTGATCCTAATCTGGTTTTCCTGTCCTGGGTTTCCATTCTGCACCTGCTGGCATACTGGCAACCGTATTTCCTTGGGGTTTCTCCTGTCCTCAACTGACCCGTGGCCAGGGTTGGTCTCCACACCGTTCTAGGTAAATATAACTCTGAGGGAACTCAATTTGCGTCCTTTATCTCCTTGCTTTTAATCGTACTTGCACATTGTTCCTTTTCTTACCCTCCCTGTGCTGACCAATGATAAAGTCCTACATTTTAGTTGTTATACTAGCATGTTCCATTCTTCCCCATCCTATAAGTACATTCCTACATACAGTTCATGAAATATAGATGTTCCTTTTTCTTACCCTCCTTTAGCCAAAGTAAAGTGATTGCTTTGGAGAATTAGTGTGTTCTATTTTTCCCCTACCTATAGCTACATGGTATCTTCGAATTTACTATAGACTGATTAAAGTTCTTTGCCTAACCCACCTTCGAAGGGTAATTCAAACTGTGATATTCTAGCATGTTCCTTGTCTTTCCCGTCCTTTAGAGATGCCCCATTAAGCCTATAATTTCTGAGAATCTTATTAGCGTGTTTCCCTGTTCTTACCTTCCCAGTAGGCTTCTAAATGGTTGGTCTTATTATTTTCTTACACGGATATACCCTTTTTATGATGTTGGTTATTGATAGCCTACTTACTGTTAACTTTCTGCTTGCTGAGATTGATGAAATTTAGATAAAGGTTTTCAAAACTTCCTGAGTCTGTGGTTATTACAAAGAGTGCAAATATATTAAAAGTATTGTATTTTGTGACTGCTTATCTTTTACAGCTAGCTCCCTGATCCATTGTGATCATAGGTACCCGTGACGTGGATTGGTAAGTCGGATACAGTGGAAACAATAGGAATGAACCAGGTTACTGGTAGTAGAGTGTAAGGTTACCCGATTAATAAATATGGTGAATTGAATTTATGGGCCCAAATGTGCATTTGTTGAAAATAATAGTCGGTGACCTGCGCGCTATATCACATTCTAGTTTTTATGTATGAGTTTTAGTCAACAGGCTGGTAGGAGTTCTGCTGCCTTTCCTGCCATCTCTTATTCTTCGCTGAGGAAAATGGGGAAACATCATTTACCACGAAGGCATTACCACTACTCACGTTTACCACGTGACACTTACCACGCAGGGTGCCTTCCACGCAGGGTACCTTCCACGACGTCTTTACCACGGGCTAGGGGGGAGACGTGGTATTCCTTCAAGTCGATCTGCGTGGGCATGGGGGGGCAGAGGGAGGGGGGGGGCTCGGAGGGGGGCTGGGGGGGGTCTCCCCCCCAAAAATAACAAGCAGGTTACTTTAACAAAAAAAGGAACATAAATTTAAAAGAAAGAGGAAAGAGCCTCCCCCAAAGACGTGCCGTGTACGTCAAAAAAGCAGTCCTTTTTTTATTTTGGTATACGTGTTTTGACGCTTGTTTCAAAGGAGGATGGAAGTAAGGGCTCGTGGAGAAAGACGTGAAGGTAAGACGTTGCAACGCGTAGTAAAATGCTACGTTGTAAATACCAGCGTGGTAAAGCCACTTGCGAGGTAAAATTCGCGTGGTAAAGCCATGCGTGGTAACTGAAATCGTGGTATAATCATATATTCAGGAAAATGCAGGTCTCGAATCATTCTTCAGTTTTGTGATGTCAATTTACTTGCATGAGGATTTCCCAAATTATTATTTTTTACCTTCTTAGTTCTTTTAAACTATTTTCATTTTGAATGAGTTTTCAGCTCAACTGTCCCAAAAGTGTGAAAGAGACACATATTCCAGCTGGTGAGGATTCCATCTGAATGTTTGCTCCAAATTTGTATGTCTAATGTGTTAATAAAAACATGACATGATCACATATCTCATATACCATTTCACACATGTTTTTGTTATGAAATCAAGGCATCAAGTCGTGTCAAATTTGAAATTTAAAATGGTAACAACATTGTGCACAGCATATTAATCCCAACTCTTAGTTTATTCATTTGTGTTTCATGATTGTATGTATGTAGTGGTTCTTTATTAGCATGAACCAGGCTGAGAAACAAAGGAGCCTGCCAGATAGACCCATGGGCACCAGGAGGCTGCTGCTGGCTCTGTCAACTTTTCTTAGTCCAATGTCTTTCAGTTCAGTAGTCTTTAATGTCATAACCCATTGTCAAAGCTCTTTCACTTCATTCATATTATTAAACAGTTTTATTTGTGAGTATCTGGGTCTCTTATAGTGGCACAGGTTCACAGCTTATCTGATGCTTTTCTACCACCTCTGGGTCTTTTGGAGGCGGAGCACGCATCTCTTTTGTTCATCTCTCAGTATTGTGAATTTAGGGATCTTGTTGTAGAATTCCCCACAGAAGCAATTCCTTCTTTCCTCATATTTGGGATGACGGAAGAGAACATGTGTTTCGTTTTCTCTGACTCCAGTGTCTCATTGTTGATATATTCAGTCTTGTTATGCTTCCCAGGTCTGTCTGTGCTGCCTTCTTTCAATCTCTAGCTCTAAATCTGTGTCTGGTCATTATAGGGCAGGTTTACTAAGATTTTGTGACATGGTTGTGTCACTTTTGAGGCGCAGCCCCAACAGAAAATATTATTTTTTTATTTACTGCTTTATTTTATGCCTTGTTGTGTTGTGTGAAATGCAAATACATCTGCATCTAGTTGTTTTTATGATTCGTCACAGTGTGTGCATATTCCACTTAAGGTAGAGTGTCTATTCAGTAGCTTGTACTACTTATTTTTGTTCCGTGTTTTTGTTTTCCTATTAGTTGCCCACAGGAGCTATTCTTAATCTCCCCCCCCCCTTAATTGGCTTGTGTGCATCTCCACTTGTAAGTGTGGTTCCTCTACAATTTTTTCACATTGTCTAGGATTTCTAGGAATTTGATAGAAATATTAGCTTTCACATCTCTTGTGGTGTATCTTGAGTTATGTGTATGATAGCATCGACAGAGGACAGGTCAATTACTAAAGGGGTTTGTCACTGATATTTTCTTCAGTGCCTGTCACATAAAAAGGTACCAGGAACCACTGCACGACTGGAAATTCAGATCTATTTTCCATATGCTATGTCAGAACCGGACAGTTGAAGGTTATACCAAATATTTAACAAAGTGTTAGCCTACATTATGCAAGGTTTATCCAGCTGCAACTACATGTTTATTCTTTAGGCCCTAAGCCTTCATGTGTGTGTAAATAACACGTATGGCAGTATGCCATAGTACACAGTAATGTACATACCTGAGGCTGACAGTTGTATTATACAACAGAGTATGCCTTGAGCTATGTTTTGTGCATATTTTAAACTTTCCCCTCCTCTTGCAAACACAGGTGGTGCACATAGGCAACCAAACATCACCCCGCATCAACAGCGCCAGAACCCCCAGGCCATGCCGTAGAACATAAGTAGAATAAATGGAACATTCATTGCTGTTTAATAATATCTTTCAATGGTACATTAGCTAACACTCTGTACAGAAAAACATGATTATGAGGAAGTTATAACTAGCACTGAATGCTTATGGAATTGTAATATAGCCATCACATTATAGACTACCAGAGACGAATGCATCCTAAGCATGTATGTTTGTGGTTCACTTCAGATGTAGCTGGGATGTCAATGAGTTTGAAGGCATGTTCCATTTTCTAATATCCCATGCCAATGCCTACAATTTCTGGGCAATATTCAGGACTAAGACTAAAACACTAGGGATACCTTTATCTCTTTACTACCACGGGACAATTCTCTTAAAGATTAAGAAGGCAAGATCCAGGTATTAACATGGTCCTTGAAACTTGCACCAGGTTTGCATTACAAAAGTGACGCAAACCCGGTGCAAACTGTTGTGTTGGGATTTACTTTCCAAGACAAATACTAATTTGCTTTGTAAAGTTGTGCAAAGTAACTCAAAGTAGCTTTATGCACTACTTTTCATCGAGGTCACTTTCCGTGGGTGGCACAAGGGCGTTGCGACTAAAAAAAGGTAGACAGCACTTTGTGCCAAAAACGAATCCCTCCTTGAGACAAGAGTAAAGTTTGAGAAAAGTTCTCTCTTTTCTTAATCTTTTCTAAGCTGTAATTTGCAGCACAGGAGTGTAACACAGGCCCCTGCATCCCCCGCGGTGCGGGGGGCCCTCACCCTCCAGGGGGCCCCAGCAGCACCGCACTTCTGCTGGGGGGCTCTAGATTAAGCCCGGAGGGGGGCCCTTCACGTCCCCTGCAGGGTGGCCCCCTCAAGGTTTGTTACGCCACTATTGCATTACACATACAAAGTTAGTGCATGTCTAAGCAAAGTGTTTTTGTCCTGGAAGGGTGCCCTTCCAGTACAAAACCTATGCTTGACATCACCCAGATATAACCTTGCACTATGGTGCAAAGGTGTGTGTGTGTTGGTGCAAGGCAGCCAAAATTGCACCAACACTAAAGGAGAGAGTAGGCGTGCCATATCTTAGTAGATATGCACTGTTCTTCTTTCTCCCTTTGACACAATGCAGCACAACAACTTTGGCTGCTGCTTTACGTCACTTTTTAGTAAATTTCCCCCTCAGTTTCTTCTGTCACCTATGGCGACTACTTCCGGGAAGTAGCAGTGAGGCGGGGTGGGAGTAAGATGGGGAGGAAATTAAAGAAAATTACTTACCTGCCAGCCGACAGATTGGCCAGCAGCAGCATCTCCTCCGTCCTCTCTGTCTTCTTTCTGGCATCTTCTGTGCAAACAGGAAACAGGAGGCACTCGGGCATCCCAGAGCCAATTACAATGCTGCAAGGCAGCGTTGTGATTGGTCTGAGCACTGCTGTTCGGCACTCAGCCTGGATGGAGAACATGCAAAGTGCACATGAATACTAGGCCAGCCCGAGAGGGCCAGACAAACATACATGCACACTTACTTAGTGGCCACCACTCCCCCATCCTGCTCTGAGAGCAGAGCAGATCTGCATGTCCCTTTAAGACACCGCAGCAGGAACAAATAAAATGATAATAACCTTGAGTTACCATCATTTTGTTTATCCTTTTTTTTAACTGCAAAAAGCAGTGGGGCGACGCTCTTCTGCCTTAGCGGCGGAGCCACATCTGTCTATTACCCTTTTATGTTGTTATTTGCTCAGGACTCTTTCGCACTTATCATTTACTGGTGCTGCAACAGTTTCATGATCCTGGTTTGCTGTGAAATATTACTGTTCTTTACAGCTCATACATGTCCATTGAAAAACTTTCCTCCAACATTGAACATTGTGTGTACCCACAGAGTATCATACAGACCAGGGGCTATTACCTTCATGATGTATGATATGGCCTGGCCCATCTCACCCAAAACCTACACCTCTCTTAATGGCCTTATATTGAAAATATTTGGAGTGTGTGTTGTACACCTCCACAGACTCTAACTTAGCAAAATATGTAGCACGGGTCATCCAACAAATGGGAAAGTATTGCTACAACACTCAAATCACTGTGAAAGGCCACTTGAATTCCATGAACATGTTATTGACTAATGCCTGGGTAGAACTCTTATTGTACATTTTGCACCCATTAGTACATAAATTCTCAGACAAATATGTGGTTGCCAGTTTCACATATTGGATACTTGATTAAACTTTAATGGAGGATGTCATTTTATTTAAACCCTATCAATGTGTGACTCACTTTCACCAATTTCCTTAAATAAAAGCCATATCTATGGACCTAATATAATTTAATGAATTTGCCCTGGGCCAAGAATTCAACTATAACGCTGTGAAATTATCAGGAGAGATTATACAAAATGTTCAGTTTCTATTTCCATTATAAATACATTCACACATTGATCAAGCATTCTCTGGTAGTCACCTAACATACGGCAGAAGTACTTGATTTGTCTGCGATTCCAGAGTCTGTGAACACTATGTCATACGTTTTATGGGCAACCCATGAATGTTGTGGTTGCTCTAGTCAGGCAAATAGAAGAAAAAGCATTCATGCCGAAAAACAAACGATATCTTTTAGCCCAAGTTCAGACCATGTTGTTCTCCAACCTCTAACCGATTCTAGGGGCATATTACCAACAACTAGCGATAATTATCGCTATGTTGGTTTAGCGGTGATATTTTTATCGCCGAGCTGCGGCGATTTTTATCGCTTAGGAACCTTGCTATTATCAAGGTATATCTCCTAAGCGATACAAATCGGCCGAAATGCATGAATATCGCTGAAAAGTCAGCGATATTCATGCATTACCGAGCTAATGCTCTTAGCCATGTTATCCACCTATCATTGGATAGCATGGCTAAGAACTGCTCAGGGGCAGGTGTTAGCTTTTGGAGATATTCGCGCTTAGCGCGAATATCACCAAAAGTTGGTAATAGGAGATAGCGTTGTTAGCGACTGTTTCCAGTCGCTAACATCTTGGCACGCTATCAAGCTATCTCCTACTAGCTGTCGCTAACTGGTGTTAGCGACAGCTAGGTAATAAGGAGATAATTTTATCTCCGCTTTCTTGGCTTTTAAAGCCAAAAAAGCGGAGATAAACCCCCTTGATAATATGCCCCCTAGTGTTTTCTATCCCATCACACATTCTGCAACATGCTGGAGAAATGTATGTTATGTTATGTAGCTTCCTCTAAATCACACATCTATCAATGGGTTTCCTGTCACTGACGATGCTGCCCAAGAGGTTACATTGGTGCAAAAAGTAGGATTTTTATTTTCCCGAAACTTATGCAGATTTTCTTTTGAATGTAGATGCAGGATATTTATTCCTAAAATGTAGGCCTGTGTCGAAAAGGATAAAGCCCTACAACTTTTATGGAGATACTCAGGAGCCACAAGAACACATATTCAGAACTCTTTGTTAGGAAGATAGAGTTTCAAATGTTTTTGCAGAAAAGGAAGACTCATTTCATACTTGATCGGATTTACTACACAAAGAATCTTGTAATACATTCTCACTGCCATAGGAAGCCATATTCGAGAGGCGAGACTGAACCTTCCAGCAGCTTTCCTAGCCAGAAGTGGGCAAATATCCATATTCTTAGACTGTTATCTAGATCACTGACTGAACAACGGAATCAGAAATACAATGTAGAATATCATATCAATCATATCGAGGATCAAAATATCAAGAAGGTAAGTGCAAATAGGTACGTAAAGATTTACCATTCTTAGCTCCACATCTACGTATCTTGAAGACAGATATATCGTCAAGGTACAAATATGTGGAGTTACATATAGTAACCCTTTGCACACCTAAAGAAACTTACCTTTAGAATATTTCTGTCCTCGATATTCTTGACACACTATTTTGTCCACACAATATTTTTTCTGCAATATTTTGTCCAAACACCCTGTTATCACAGATATTTTTGTACCTCCTACTAACATGATCTTTGTATTTTCAGTGTTACGTTTTAGTCAATTTATACTCGGCAAATCTTTGACTGAGACAGTGTGTATTTGAAAGGCTGATTCTGACATAACAATGATAAAGAAAATCTGTCCACACTCCAATTCCAATTCTAAAAATGTTTATTAAAAAATATATCTGTGAGACACAGAAAGAGGCAACAAGAGGATCCCCCACCAAACAAGCATACCCTGCACAAGCAGAGGCAAGACATAAATGTATAGGTTTTCATATACAGAGATGCTATGAAGATAATGTGATGAGATTGAAATAAAGAAGTTACACAGGTACAGGATTCAGAAGTCATGAATAAATATGCAGATGACCTTCAGATATAGAAATTCAAGCTATTCCCCACCGATATCAAGCAAACTAGAAATTTCTAAGAACCAGGCATGGAAGAGAGAGCTCTGTATCTCATAGAGAGGCACAAGTTAAAGGCATGTTGTGCATAAGCAAAACGATGGCTGTAGCAAGTTTAATTACACCAAACATTTCAAAATCTCACATCAAGATACCACCTCAAATCAAGGTGTGTCCGGGTATAGCCGAGTACAGCTAAAAGCAGATGAGCCCTATCTCAGCTGGGCTGTCAGAGGAAGTATTCCCGTAATAGAGCCAATGGACCTTCTGTTGATTGAATACTTAAGGTCTGTTGATCTCTAAATGAGGCAGGTGGACCAAGGGTTTAGCGTGCAGGACTCCATCACTTTTGCAACTGAGAATCCCATCCCCAAAACTCTAAATTGGGTCCAAAGTATACTCAAGCCTTACCCAAAGTTTGATAGTATGTGGACTATTTAACTATTTACCATACGTGTATCTATTTTTAGTAAAAGATGTAACACTGCTTGTGCTTTGATTTTTTTTTTTTAGAGAGATGTATGCTAGATAAATTTAACATTTTACCTCACAGCCGACCTTCAGGAGTAAGAGACGACTGTTTAAACTCACTACCCCATGTAGCCAAAACATGAAGATATCATATTTGGTCATCAGTGAGCATATTGCAGAACATGGCCTAAGTGGTTGCAAGGGCGACAGCAATCTGGTAAAAGGCTTGCCTAGTTGCCTGTGTGATCCTCAGATTCTGGAGAACTGACATGGCACTGTTAAGGAGTGTTTCATTAGTAACTTTGATTTATTTTTCCAGTGTAGTTATTGTTTCTTTATGTTGTGTAGTGTATGTTTGTTTAGTTTTGTGGGGGTTTTGATTTGATCTGAAAATAGACAGGAGCACCAACTAAAGGAGTTTGAAAGCATGTGCTGGCAAGTTAATGAAGTGCTAAATAATTTATAATTTCAAATGTGCATCTTTGAAATTGGCTATGGGTTTATTGTTAAACTGCTGACAGAAAGTCATAATCTACCAAAGTATTAATAAAATTATAATGCAATGTATTTATCTCCAAAGTGTATATGCTCATCGTGTCATGATTAAAGAAGGTATGATCGATCCCTTATTGGGTAAGTATCAATAGCCATGGTAAGCTGAAATTGTAAAAAGAGAGCAGAGTTAAGGGCCTTATTTAGATCTTGGCGGACAGGTTACTCCGTCACAATGATGACAGATATCCCATTGCCAAAGTATTAATTCCATGATATCCAAATGGGATTTATATTTTGGCAGATGGGTTTCCGTCACCATTGTGACAGAGTAACCTGTACACCAAGATCTAAATCAGGTCCTAAGTTATGCATTTTCTCCAATTGTTGTACTCATTATGAAGTTAATTAATTTGGAAAGAACTGACCTTTAGAGTATGATACAGCCCTCAGGATTGCAGTGTTATGCCGTGTATTCAAGAAGAAAACAAGCTGAAATAGCATGGTCCTCAAAATGAGAAAAGGGCTATCTATCTCTTAGCATTTCCAAACCGATAAACTGTGCCGCCATATTTGCGTAGTGTGAAGATGCAGGCGTTACATTAAGAATGGCAATTCCCTATTGTTAGATTTGACTTGTCCAGTGGGTTTAACCCCCAGACTTTTTGCTTTTGTTTCTGACCTGTTTTTGCTGGTTTATGACTCTGGGCACTTTACCACTGCTGATCAGTGCTAAAGTGTGTATGCTCTCCCTGTAAATTGTTATGATGGATTGATGATTCCATGATTGGCATATTTGATTTACTGGTAAGTCCCTAGTACAGTACACTGTGTGTGTGCCCAGGGCCTGTAAATCAAATGATGCTAGTGGGCCTGCGGCACTGATTGTGCCACCCACATGAGCAGTCTGTAAATGTAACTCAGACCTGCCACCACAGTGTCTGTGCACAGTTTGGTACTGCCATGTCGACCTGGCAAGTGCACCCACTTGCCAGGCCCTAAACTTTCCTTTTCTTACAAGTGAGTCACCCTTTAGGTAGGCCCAAGGTACCCCTTTGGGCATGGTGCAGTGTATATGAGAGGAAGGACATGCCCTTATGTGTGTGGCATGACCTGATAGTAAAATACTGCCAATTTCGTTTTTCACTATTGAAAGGCTATCTGTCCCATAGGATAGAATGGGGAGTTTACTTATAACAACTTATAAGCCTAACTGCCCCTGGGAACAAGTTGAAAAATGGAGTTTAGTATGCCTGAACTCAGAATCTAAAGATGCATCTTTTAGTAAGTATGATTTTTACATTCTGGGTTTGAAAATAAATACCACTTTTAGAAAGTAGGTATTTTGTTGCTCAGCCTTCCAGTGTACCTCTGCTAGGTTTGTGTATTGACTGTCTGGCTGTGGACTGACAGGGGCGGGGGATGTGCTTTCTGTTCAGACAGACACTTGGGGGGATGAGGTGTTTACTACCTTTCCAGGGTGAGTCAGGGCTGGGCTGAAAAGACTTGGGCTGCATTCAGAGTAGGAGGAGGAGATTTATTTCACACCTGAATGGGTCTGTTCTGCCTTGGACAATGCTGTCTCCACCTCCTGCTGGTAGCTGCACCAGAGAGGATAGAACTGGTTTTAGCCGGGCAAAGAGCTTCTCTGCCACCAGAGAACAAATGAATTTGTGCAATAAAAAGTGGGGCTCAGATCCCTGAACTTTAGATTACTGCTGAACTAAGGAACCTGACAGGAAGAAGAACCAGGAAAGCTGGATGAGGAGCACTGCCCTGTGCTTTGTGCTGTTGGGGTTGGCCTTCAGTGATTGTTTTTGTCTTGGGAAGGGAAAGAACTGGACTGTACTTTCATCATCCTGTTGTTAGAGTTTTCTCCAACGGCTTGGCTTGAAGTAGAGCTTGCCTCCTTTTGGAAGTCTTAGGGATAGAAAAGACTTCAGAGATTACTTCTGGGATTCAAGAGGAATCTGTGCCAAGGAGAAGAGCTGGAGAAACTGAGGAGAAATGCTGCCCCTTTGCTGTCTGCTGTCGGGGTTGGCCTGCAGTGGCTGTTTCTGCCAAGAAAGGACAAGGACTTTGCTGTGTGATATGTACCCTGCTTGAGGAAGAACTCCAAGGGCTTGAAGTAGAGCTTGCCTTCTGTTTTTGAAGTCTCAGGTATACAAAGACTTCACCCCCAGCTCCCCTGAACTTCCTTGCAGGGAGTTCTGACCTGACAAGAGGTGCTTGCTATTTTTCTGGCCTCTGGAGGTTGATCCTGCTGGTGGGAGCTGGAAAAGCAACGCAACTAAGGGAAGCCTGTGTCATCCGTACCTGTTTGTGATGCATCACCGAAGAAATCGGTGAAGCGCCTGCCCGTAGCCCGAGGAATCACAGTAGCCGCATCGAGTGCACCGATCTAGGGAGTCCGAGATCACCTCACCGATTCTGACGCAGGCCTGGCTGTGCGGCTGCAAGAACCAATGCATCTTGGGACCGCAGCTGCAAGAACAGATGCATCCCGATACTCATGTATCAGATCTGGGTGCAAGGCAGCAAGAACGCCGGGGCCTCAGTAAGAAACCAACGCATCACCTCCCTGCACAGTAAAAAACTGACACATCACCTCCCCGCACAGAAAGGAATAGACGCATCACTACCCTGCGTGGCAGTAAGGCACCAACGCTTCACCTATCCTGAAGTAAGGAACCAATGCATGACCTTCCCTGTGCGTAAGGAACCGACGCATTACCTTCCCAGCTACAGTTTTTGATGCATCCAAGGTACTTTGTGTGAAAAGTGTCACATCTGCAATTTGCTTTGAACAGAACTGTTTCTACCTTTTGAAAGTCGTACTTTTATTACTGTATTGTTGATTTTTGTAGTTTTGGTCTTGTTTGGTTTAGATAAAGATTACTCATTTTTCTAAACTGATGGGGTGTTCATTTGTAGTGTTTTCATTGTATTACTGTATGTGTGCACAAATGCCTTACACACTGCCTCTGAGATAAGCCTGTCTACCAAGGGGGTGAGCAGGGGTTATTTTAGAAGTGTATCCCCTTTACCCTGACTAGGAAGAAGGTTCCCTACTTGGACAAAGGTACCTACCTCTGCCAACTAGAGACCCCCATATCAAACACCTATGTAAATGTAGATGTAGTGGTACTTGTATAGCGCACAAATCACCCATGAGGCATCTCGGCGCTTGTACGAATACCGCTGAGGAACCCTTCCTGGCCTTTCCCTGTGAAGTGCTCACTCCTGGGCACCCCCAAGGTGAAGCCAGGCATCCTAGCGTTGTTGCGGCCGTTGTGGAGATTAAGCAAACTATTGCCCAGAGTTGCAGAGTGGGATCCATGATTAGAATAGGCACTGAGGCGAGAATTATCAGGTCCAAGGAAGTTGAGCCCAAGACCCACCGAGGCGGGAATTGAACCCTGGTCCCGGGCTAGACCTCTGCATCAGGGTCTGCCGCTCTAACCATTGAGCCACACTTGTCCACTTCTCCACTCTATGTAACAAATTGCATAGAAAATGGCAAAAGTTGTAGTTATCAAAATGAAAAGAAACAGGTGCAGTCATTGACAGAGATTTTTACAATGGCCCTGAATTTTTTTACGGGCCAATTAAAACGAACTTGTGTGGAGTTGTCTTCATTGCAGCTAGTATACTTAATTTGCCAGGCTGCAGTGGAGTAACCCTCTCGTATAAAATATAGATTTCAGGCACTATAAAGTATGGGCCTCACTTATGAAAATTGACGCATTGCTGCGAGAAAACAGCGATGTGTTGTAGGAGAGTAGGATCTGCTTTCTATGGTAACCCCCACTTTTTGCTGGTGTTTCACTTTTTTCAACTTTAGTCTAGATGGGGTCCTGCTATCCAGGACCCCAGCCTAGCTGCTTCCTCTCTAAATTGATTGCATGTACTTTAGGTACACTCCAGTTTGGTTACTGGGGTACCCTTGTGAGTCTCTGGTATATGGTACACTAGGTACTAAAGGCATAGATACCCCAGAGGCCTACTAGGGGCTGAAGCATGTATTATGCCACCCCTGGGAAGCCTTCCAAAATAACACCACAGGACTGCTACTGTAGCCTGGGTAAGGTGGTTCATGCACCCCTTACTAAGATATAGGTTACCTATATCTATCTTTAATCACTGCAACTATAAACCTATCAGTCACTCCTACGGCAGGACTTAGCAATCCTGAATGCAGAGTGCTTGGTTTTGTGTGAGAGGGTGACCATGCATGAGCTGGGCCCTCTGCAGAATTCGGAGCCTATTCTCTGAGGCTGTTCTGTGAAGCTGCCAGACCATATACTCTTAAGTGCATTATAACCTCACGGTAAATGCTAACTTTGGAATGGCTGCATGGAAACATGTTGTGTTTGGTGTCAAACACGTTGGAATCCTACCCCACTGCCAGTCCTGGCGACAGGGGTAGAGTTCCACCTTTCTAGATGGAGACACATGTACACACTGGTCTAATGGTTTAAAATAGCCCTGGCATCACAAAAGGGATGTTGTAGCCACAGACACAAGTCTGGCCTCCTGCTGCTGACCGAAATTCCAGCAGGGGAGGCCTGGACAATAGGTTTCCTGTCACAGGGAGGTGTAACCAACTCCCAGACAGGCTTTACTGTATTGGGGCTGGGTGGGTGCACTCTGAAAGTGCTTTGAAGTCTGCACTGAGGGCACATTTGGTGTCCCTGTACATAGCCCCGTTCAAACTGGTTGCAGGGGCTATCGGCCCCTGCTCTAGTGTGAAACTAGACAAAGGAAATGGGTGTAGCCACCCCTCTTTCCAGACCCTCCCATAGGTGGGTCCCCAGAGTATTTCCATTGGGATGATGGACTCCTGTACTCAGAGAGTAGAGACCCCAAGCCTGGTGCAGCCAGGAGGTTGGTTATACCTTTGAAGTTCAGGGGCTTCCTATTGACACTGGCGCATGATATTCCCCTAGCAGGTCCTCTGGGCCAAAACAAGACTTGGGACAGGCTTGTCCCTCACTTTCATTGGCCCCATATGTCTGAAGACACCAAGGAGTTGTGTCACTCCTGTGTCACCTGTCAAGCCAGTGGTAAGGCAGATGGTACAACAAAGACCCCCTGATACCTGTGGTGGGGGTTCCCTTTGAGAGGGTTATGATTGATATAGTTGGTCCCATGGATCCTCAGACAGCATCTGGGCACAGATATATCCTGGTGGTGGTGGACCATGCCACTAGGTACCCAGAAGCCATTCTCCTTAGGACCACTACAGCTCCTGTGGTGGCAAGGGCCCTCTTGGAAGTGTTCTCAATAGTGGGTTTCCCTAAGGAGGTAGTTTCAGACAGAGGTACAAACTGTATGTCTATTTACTTGACTGTAATGTGGAAGGATTGTGGAGTGAATTACAAAATCACCACACCCTATCACCCATAATGCAATGGTTTAGTTGAAAGGTTCAACAAAACCTTAAAGGGTATGATCAAGGGTCTCCCAGAAAACCTTAGGCAGAGATGGGACATCCTGCTACCCTGCCTTTTGTTTGCATACAGGGAGGTTCCTCAGAAAGGGGTTGGCTATAGCCCTTTTGAACTTCTGTTTGGGCATCCTGTAAGAGGCCCATTGTGTCTGGTGAAGGAGGGATGGGAGTTACCTCTCAAACCCCCTAAACAGGACATAGTGGACTATGTACTTGGTCTCCGCTCCAGGATGGCTGAGTATATGAAAAAGGCAACCAAAAACCTTGAGGCTAGCCAGGAATTACAAAAGGCCTGGCATGACCAAAAGGCTCTGCTGACTGTTTACCAGTCAGGACAGAAAGTGCGGGTGTTGGAGCCTGTGGCCCCAGCAGCCCTCCAAGACAAGTGGAGTGGCCCCCATACAATTGTTGAACAGAAGGGAGAGGTTACCTATTTAGTAGACCTTGGAACTCCCTGGAGCTCCCCATAGGGTGCTTCATGTCAACCGACTGAAACCTTATGTTGACAGGGCAGACATGGACTTGCTCATGGCTACTGACGAGGGACAGGAGGAAGAGATTGATCCACTCCCTGACCTGCTCTCACAGAATGATGATGGGTCAGTTGATGGTGTATCCTTGGCAGACAGCCTCTCTGCTCAGCAACAAGCTGAATGTAGACAGGTGCTCAATCAGTATAGGAACATGTTCTCTCTGACTCCAAGTCAGACTCCCTGGTGCACTTATGAAGTGGACACTGGGGACAGTCTGCCTGTTAAAAATAAGATTTACAGGCAACCTGACCATGCCAGGTTCTGTATCAGGACTGAACTCCAGAAGTTGTTGGATTTGGGAGTTATTGAACCCTCAGATAGCCCTTGGGCTAGTCCAGTGGTCTTGGTACCTAAAGGTCAAACCCAGGGGGGTAAGAGAGAGATGAGGTTTTGTGTAGACTACCGGGGTCTCAATGCAGTCACTAGGACTGATGCCCATCGAATCCCAAGAGCAGATGAGCTTATAGATTTTACCGGCCTATCTCCCTGCTCCCGTGGATAATTAAAAACCTGGAAAGATATATTAATTTGCAATTGGTGAATTTCCTAGAAAACCACCAACTGTTAGACCCAACCCAGACGGGTTTTAGACCCAAACACGGAACCGAGTCCTCCCTCCTCATGGTCACTGAGGAATGTAGAAAAATCCTGGATCATGGAGGATCAGTGGCAGTGATCCTCCTTGACCTCAGCGCGGCATTTGACACGGTCAGCCACGACATCCTGCTGCACCGTCTGGCGAGTGTCGGAATCAAGGCCAAAGCCTGGCTCTGGTTCAAATCCTTCCTGGAGGACAGATCCTTTCGAGTTTTCGATGGTGAGTCTGTGTCCACCAGTAGACCACTAAGGTGCGGAGTCCCTCAAGGCTCCTCTCTAAGCCCTGCCCTTTTCAACATCTATATGAGGCCACTGGCTGAGGTCGTCCGTCCGTTTGGGGTTAAGATCATTTCCTACGCGGACGACACCCAGCTGGTGGTCTCACTGGCGCAGGAGGCCAACACGCCAATGAAGGGCGGACTTAGAGAGTGCCTACAGGAAGTGAAGAGCTGGATGTCTTCTTCATCCCTTAAATTAAATAGCGACAAAACGGAGCTGATGCTCCTGGGCCCAGCCGATCCCAGCTTCTTCAACTCTTTGTGGCCCCCCTGCCTAGGCACTCCTCCAGCACCCAAGGATAACATCAAGAGTCTGGGAGTGTGGCTGGACAGATCCCTCTCATTCAATACCCAGGCCACAAAACTTTCGGCTACTTGTTTTGGCCTCCTAAGGATGCTAAAGAAAATCCTCCCCCTTCTACCTATGGAAGCTAAGCAGGTAGCCATCCAGGGCCTGATACAGTCCCGCCTGGACTTTAACAACGTGCTCTACCTTGGTGTCCCTGACTACACTTTACGCAGACTCCAGACAGTGCAGAACTGTGCGGCTCGCACACTGCTTGAGTTTCCTCGCAGGCAATCAGTGAGAGCCGGCCTGGTCAGCCTTCACTGGCTACCAGTGCGCCAGAGAATTCTTTTCAAGGCCATGTGCTTTGCCCATCAGGCCTTTTGGGACACAGGTCCCCTGATCACCCGGATTTTAGTCACCCACTACCAACCCAGCAGAACCCTCCGCTCAAGCCAGACCTTTTTGGCCACGGTCCCAAGAATAAAAAAGTCTAGGTCTGGCGGTAGGACGTTCTCCTACAATGCCTCCAAGACCTGGAACACTCTCCCCCTTCAGCTTAGAAGCAATCCCAACATTTCCTCGTTGCGCAAGCAGTTAAAGACATTCTTATTCAACCTTCCTCATTGATCCTCCGCTAGCCATTCTACGAGGTTCCCTCTGTTATTACCAGCGCTTGGACGCCTCCGGGCAGCAATTTGCGCTCTATAAATTCACCTCCATTTCCATTTCCATTTCCATAGATACTTTGGCCTCCACCAAGTTTCTGAGCACATTTGAGCTTACTGCTGGCTACTGGCAGATCAGATTAGCTGATGATGCAAAGCCAAAGACGGCATTTCCTACCCCTAGTGGATACTATCAATTTGTGGTAAAGCCCTTTGGTTTGAAAAATGCACCTGCCACTTTTCAAAGGTTGGTGAATAAAGTCCTAACAGGCCTGGAAGACTATAGTGCAGCATATCTAGATGATATTGCCGTCCTTAGCTCCACCTGGGAGGATCACCTGGTCCACCTAAGAAATATTTTGGAGGCCCTGCAGAAGGCAGGCCTAACGATCAAGGCTACTAAGTGCCAGATAGGGCAGAGTCAGGTTGTCTACCTGGGGCACCTTGTAGGTGGAGGCCAGGTTCAACCATTACAGAGAAAAATCCAGACCATCATGGACTGGGTTGCTCCAATTACCCAGACTCAGGTCAGAGCTTTCTTTGGCCTGACTGGGTGCTACAGAAGATTTGTCAAGGGTTATGGATCCATTGTGACACCCCTGAATGACTTAACTTCCAAGAGAATGCCTAAGAAAGTTCAGTGGACAGTCAGCTGTCAAAAGGTATTTGATGACCTGAAGCAGGCTATGTGCACTGCACCAATTCTGCAAAGTCCTATCTACTCCAAAGAATTAATTGTCCAAACAGATCTATCTGTGTTGTGGGTAGGGGCTGTGCTGTCACAATTGAATGGTGAAGGTCAGGACCAGCCAGGAGCTTTTATTAGCAAAAGGCTGACCCCCAGAGAGAAAAGTTGGTCAGCTATTGAGAGGGAGGCCTTTGCTGTAGTTTTGGCTCTGAAGAAGCTGAGGCCATACTTGTTTACCAATCACTTCACTGTTTAGAGTGACAATAAGCCTCTCTTATGGCTAAAAGAGATGAAGGATGAAAACCCCAAACTTTTGAGGTGGTCCATTTCCCTACAGGGTATGGACTATACAGTGGAACATAGACCTGGGAGTAACCATGCCAATGGAGATGGACTCTCCAGATATTTCCACTTAGAACATGAAGACTCAACTGGTCAAGGTTATTTCAATGTCCCTGCGTTAGGGGGGGGGGGGTGTAGGAGAGTAGTTACTATGGTTACCCCCCCCCCCCTTTTTGCTGGTGTTTCACGTTTTTTTTACTTTTGTCTGTCTGGGGCCCTGCTATCCAGGACCAAAGCCTAGCTGCTTCCTCTCTAAGTTGATTGCATGTACTTTAGGTACACTCCAGTTTGGTTACTGGGATTACCCTGTTATATGGTACACTAGGTACTAAGGGCATAGGTACCCCAGAGGCCTACCAGGGGCTGAAGCATGTATTATGCCACCCCTGGGAAGCCTTCCAAAATGACACCACAGGACTGCTACTGCAGCCTGGGTAAGGTGGTGCATGCACCCCTTACTAAGATATAGGTTACCTATATCTACCTTTAATCACTGCACATATAAACCTATCAGTCACTCCTATGTCAGGCCTTATCCATCCTGAAGGCAGAGTGCTTGGTTTTGTTTGAGAGGGTGCCATGCATGAGCTGGGCCCCTCTGCAGCGTTTGGAGCCTATTCTCTGAGGCTGCTCTGTGATGCAGCCAGACCATATACTCTTAAGTGCATTATAACCTTGCGGTAAATGCTAACCTTGGAATGGCTGCATGGAAACATGTCATGTTTGGTGTCAAACACTTTGGAATCCTACCCCCCCCCGCCTGTCATCGCAGCAGGGGTAGAATTCCACCGTTCTAGAGGGAGAGACATGTACACACTGGTCTAACCGGTAATAGTTTAAAAGAGCCCTGGCATCACAAAATGGATGCTGCAGCCACAGACACGAGTCTGGTCTCCTGCTGATGACTGAAACTCCGGCAGGGGAGGCCTGGACAATAGGTTTCCTGTCAAAGGGAGATATAACCACCTCCCAGACAGGCATTAGTGTATTGGAGCTGGATCGGTGCACTCTGAAAGTGCTTTGAAGTCTGCACTGGGGGCACATTTGGTGTCCTTGTGCACAGCCCAATTCAAACCAGTTGCAGGGGCTACCAGCCCCTGCTCTGGAGTTAAACTGGACAAAGGAAATGGGTGTAGCTACCCTTTTTTTCCAGACCCTCTCATAGGTGGGTCCCCAGAGTATGTCCAACACCTTTCTTAGGTATAAGTAAGGAACCCCTGGCAACAGGACTTTAAATTACAACTGGACGAAACTCTGAAGCTGAATCCTTAAACTTCGATGCTCTATTAAAGACTAGAGGATGGAAAAATCTTCCTTGGAGTCAAGGAGTGACATCACCGAAGCATCTTGCTGGTCTGCAATTCTGAAGCCCCCGCCGGACTTTGAAGAATTTGCAATACAGGAAGAGGATTTCCAGACTTCTGAGAGGCCAACCCGAGTCCCCAGCAAAGCTGAGTTCCACAGCCCTTGTGAGTTATGTGGTACCGGAACCCCTGGACATTGTGCACATTTGCTAGTGCATTGACTTCTCGACGTCTCTTGAAGTTGTGCTTTAGGTTACTTGTAGCACAAGTTCCGAGCACCTTTTACACTGAAGATTGTGGGCCTACACTCCACAAGTGTTCCGTGAGCCTGCTTCTTGCATTTCAGCTTGAGGCTCCTTTGCAATCCCTGCTCCATCAACTGGTGGGTCCCCACAAAGGCAACTCTGATTTTCCTTGAGCTTCTCTGGTTGCTCCAGATGTGCCCTGACTCTCCACCACGTGGTGAGTTCCTCGAACCTTGCGGGTCCACACCGAAGCATTTCTTTGATTCCTGCATGGGTTGCTGTTGCAAAGGCTTGTTGGGTCCAATCCAGGCACCAACACTGCAGCACTTGACATCCTTTGTGGGACAGCTCGATTCCAGATCCTGGTTGTCATCGATGCCTCTTGGTCCTCGTGGCTGAAGAGTCAAGCTTCACCTCTTTCACATGAAATCACCCGACATCTGAGGGCATTCGACTATCGTGCCCCTGGTCACTGACAAGTGACCCAGAATCTATCCCCTCTGCTTTCAGGTTCTTCTGATCTTCGATCCAGGCCTGGTTCACATTGGACACTTTCCACTTGTACGGCAGCAGCACTTTGAAGCAGATCGCCATTGAAAACGACGAAGATTCCAGACATCAAAAGACACCCATGCACCTGGCTTCCCTGGGTGAGGTAACTCGAGTACTCTGGTGCTCCCGTGGGTGTTGGCCCTAGAACCCCTTAAGTCTAAATGGGTTTGCTCAGAGTCCTCTCCTAAGTGTCCTTTATCTTTAAATTTCCAACCGCGACTTTTCCGATGGAAGCTAATGGTGATTCGCGGCTGTGTTCTCACACTGCACGCGTCCTCCGTGGGTCCCCTGTGTCAATTCCTTGGGTGGTTCCTTGTGGCCCCAACAATTCTACAGGCTCTATGCCTTGTGTCTAGTCAAGTTGTGATTCTTATACCACTTTCTTAATATATGGTTTGGTATGCCCCAGGGCTCAACGTATATTGTGCTAATTTACAGCATGATATTAAGTTTACCAAATGTACTTTTGCCTCTATCCTCATAAAGGGACTAGAGGATGTGTTTAGGGTAAATCCATATATTTTATATATACCTGGTGTGGTTCTCCTTTCATTTGGTCATTCACAAGAATATAGACTGGTAAAACAAGCTGCTTTACATTCCTCCAAGACTTCGCCTGAAGGCTGCTCTCCATAGCTACCACTAGGATAGCTTTCAATAAAG
The DNA here is from genome assembly GCF_964261635.1 of Lissotriton helveticus. NCBI lineage: Eukaryota > Metazoa > Chordata > Amphibia > Caudata > Salamandridae > Lissotriton > Lissotriton helveticus. The sequence continues at coordinate 426,720,894 of NC_136069.1, read as the reverse complement.
GTTGTCTTTAACCTACCATCAATAAGGGTCGTTTGGACTGGTTCAAGATGCCCACTAGAATAGTGGACAGCATATGCAAGGCCAACTTCTCACATGCGTCACTTTTCATTGCGCCCTCCTTGCGACATACTGGATGCGTCATATTTACAGTATGATGCATCATGGCCCAAGGAGTTACAGATATGTCAGTATTTCTGACGTAACTGTAGGCGCAAAAATGATGCATTGCTGGATTGTGTGTCACAAAAGTGACGCAACTCCAGCAATGGGTCATTGCACATGGGCAAGTCCCAAGTTAAATGTGCCTGAGTCAGTCTTAAGCCTGCCATGAAGCAGGCATAAGATATTGACACATTTGCATCCTAGAAGTGGAGCAGTGAAATCTCATAGATTTCAGTGCGTCACTTCTACAACCCTTTCTTGCATCGGAACGTCCCCCCCTGCATACATTATACTTGGCACAGTTATAATGTGGCACAGGGGTTTACAAAGTGATGCATGTACCTAGATGCGTCACTTTGTAAATATGACGCAACATGGCGCATTTTTTACACTGCTGGTGTTTCACAAAAAGTGATGCACCAGTGGTGTGAAGGTGGCGCAAGGCCTCATAAATAAGGCCCTTAGGGCCTCATTTATGTAAAGTGACGCATTGCTGCGAGAAAACAGCGATGCGTCACTTTTCATTGCGCCCTCCTTGCGACATGCTGGATGCATCATATTTACAGTATGACACATCATGGAGCAAGGAGTTACAGATACGTCAGTATTTTTGACGTAACTGTAGGCGCAAAAATGACGCATTGTTGGAGTGTGTCACAAAAATGACGCAACTCCAGCAATGGGTAATTACACATGGGCAAGTCCCATGTTAAACGTGCCTGAGTCAGTCTTACCCCTGCCATGAAGCAGGCATAAGATATTGACACATTTGCGTCCTAGAAGGGGCGCAGGAACATCTCTTGATTTCACTGCGTCACTTCTACAACCCTTTCTTGCATCGGAACGGCCCCGCATACATTACACCTGGCGCTGGTATAATGTGGCGCAGAGGTTTACAAAGTGACGCATCTACATAGATGCGTCACATTGTAAATATGACGCAACATGGCGCATTTTTTACACTGCTGGTGCATCACAAAAAGTGACACACCAGCGGCGTAAAGGTGGCGCAAGGCCTCATAAATAAGGCCCTTAGGGCCCGATGTAGGTGGCTCATTACCGGTCGGTAAACCCGAAATTCGGTATATTCCAGGCTTACTGACCGGTATTGAGCCATTTGCCATGTAGGTGATGATTCGGTAAATACCGAATCGGTATTTACCGATTCGGTATTTACCAAATCATTATTTACCGATTCGGTATTTACCAAATCGGTAAATGGCATGTAGGAAGCACTTTTAAGAGTGCTTATGTGCTCTAAGGATTCGTTATTTACCACCAACTATTAGTTGGTGGTAAATACCGAATACCTTTGAAAATGCAAATCTGTGCACTTTCAACAGTGCCATGTGACAGACATGTATGTGTGCCACATGTGCACACAAGCACTATTCAGGGGTGCAACAGGGTGTCAATGTGACACCCTGCCACCCTTGAATGTTTCCTTATTTTACCTCCAGTGGAGAAGTGTGGCTCACTGGTTAGAGGAGGCAGACCCTGAAGCAGAGGTCAGACCCGGGACCAGGGTTCAATTCCCGACGCGGCAGGGTCTTGAGCCCAAATATCCACGGACTCGATAATTCTCGTTTCGGTGCCTACTCGAGTCACGGGTTCACACTCTGCAGCTCTGGGCATTAGCTTGCTTAATCTCCACTACAGCCCCCCCGCGGCGGGATGCCTGGCTTTCACCTCGGGGATGCCCAGTATGGGTATCTCACAGGGAAAAGCCAGGACGGGTTCCCAAGGCAAGCGCCGAGATGCCTACGGGTAATCGAGCGCTATATAAGAACGCATAATAATAATAATAATACCGAATCGGTATTTACCGATTCGGTAAATACCGAATCGTACCGATCCGGTAATACTTACCGAATATTTATCTACATAGCATTTACCGTTTCTAAAATACCGAATCGGTAAAATTCGGTATTTTAGAATCGGTAAATTTACATTACCTACATCTAGCCCTCAGTCTCTAAAGAGTAGTGTTGACCAGTAAATAAATTAAAAATAAAATAAAAATGTTTTCCAAACTTGAATTAAGAATAGCTTGTGATAGGAGTGAAGCCTCAAATGGAGAAAGCCATGAAAATTGCTGTTTAGCATCCCCTTCTCAAATTTCAACATTATACATGAATCTAGTTTCATAAAAACTGTTAGGTTAATAAAATACAATCAGTCTTGTTACAATCATTTTAGCAAATAACGCCTGGCAGTCACAAGTTAATACATGGTAATATTTTCAATGAATCCCGAAAATCTGTATACAATGTGATAACCCTGCAGATTTAAACACCTTCTCAACTTGGAGTGTTAACTTAGTCTGATAACAATACATGCAATTCTCTATCTTTATTCCGACCCATATCCACCACTCTCAATCTAATGAGCCCTATAGATTCCATTTTACGTAGGGTGAGTACTTTTGATTTGATCTAAGCACTATACTCTGCATTGTCTCTTTTCTTTTGTATGCTGGGTGGGCACGATTGGCACCGGTGGCTGGTGTATGCACCATGGTATAAGAAAGATCTAGGATCATTTCGATCATATGTTTTATACTTATTACAGTCTTAACTAAACACGAGTTGGCTGTTCGATGTATGTATTTGCTGCAAACTGGAAATCTAGAGAATACAACTTGGAAGAAGATGAATGCATTTTGGTACTATTTATTTACCACAAGGAAGTGTTAATCTCATCAAGTACCACTTTAGAGTACTCCGGTGCCATAATATAGTTTAGATTCTAATGTATGTTTGGATGGGTACAGGGAGTGCAGCAGCCCATCAAGAGTCAAGAGTTGCTCCAGTGCAGTTGCTCCAAGTTTCCCAGGTTGTTATATTTATGCCCCCGGGGAGGGTTTTGTGACTTTTCAAAGCTCATAAGAGCTTTGTAATTAGGGGGAGGGAGGGAGGGACCTCTTTGGTTGGTGTTTGAGCCACAGTGAAACTAACACGATACGTAATTAAAAATATAATACTTTTTTTAATGATTTTGATGCTTAACAATGCAAGGTTTAACAATGTAATGAAAGCTACTGAATGTTGATATTACCTCCATTGACTCCAGTAGCGGGTTATTCCATGCACTACAACCGGGCACTACCTCCTTTAACTTCACCAGTGTTGCAATGGTAAATTATAACATGTTGCTTTTTTTTACTGATGTGGTGACACCCTGACAAAACAGGTGGGTCCTCCTTATTGATAATGACACCCACTTATATTGTGAAGATGCCCTGCTACATTCAACACTGTTTGTTGTATGTGTAATGTGAAATTCCATTCCAGGGAATTGACATCAACATTCCATGTGGCGGTATGGCAACATGTAGTACAAAAAGAATTCTCGCAAAGGGACATATTTATGTTGCTTTCACGCAGCGCAGCATAGCTCATCGCAGTGCAGCAAGCCACCTTGCTGCGATACCTGAAAGGGAAAGGGCAGAAATGTGCAGTGTTTAACATAATAAGACGCATTCCTGTCCTTACCTTGCACTGTCGCCCTTTTGGCTGCCTAGTACAAACAAAGTCATCCTTGCACCATGGTGCAAGGGTGCCTGCATCATAAGTAGGATTGTTTCTGTGCAGGAAGGGACACCTTTATGCACAAAACAATTCATGAGGCATTTTCCACTTTCTAAGTGTGCTGCACAATGCAGCACACATAGAAAGAGGGAAAACCAGGAGAAATAATCATATTTTTCCTTGTTACTCCTCTGCTGGGGAGGCATAGACCTTTGACACGTTCTCAGGTTCACCATTGTTGGTAAATCTGAGAATGCGCCAAAATCCATGGGTGGATGCATGGGAACAATCACACTCGACCCATGGAATGACGCCCTGGGGCAGAGTAACCCAACACAGTGATTTGCGCTGTGTTCCATTAGTCTGGATTTATCAAGCCATGCAAGGTGGCCATGCGTGGCTTGATAAATCAAACTTAAGAGTTGTGTTGCTCTTGCGCCTCGCTGCGTGGTGCTAGGGCGACGCAACTCCTATATAAATATGCCCCAAAGTAGTTGTGCGGTACAAAAGGGGGTGGTGATGGATGGAGCATCTGAATCAATCAAACACTCACACCCAGTCCAAAAATCTGGGTTTGATCCATCACCGTTCTTTAGCCCACTCTGCCACCCCAGTTCAGACATGGCTATATGCAAATCAGTCTGACCCTGTGCCTCATGGGAACAGTCCAGCCCGAACTGCCAAGCCATGCCTTCCCTGGACCGGAAACAAGCTTCCGAGGACCGGTTTCTGGCATTCCAGACGTCTTCAGCCCGGCTTGCTTGAATCCAGTGGCAAAGTGAGCAAGGGACTCACGTCTGAGCATACCCTGCCACACTTATGGTGGCCAAAAGCGGTACAAAAGAGGGTGGTGATGGACGGAGCATCTGAATCAATCAAACACTCACACCCAGTCAAAAGATCTGGGTTTGATCCATCACCGTTCTTTAGCCCACTCTGCCACCCCAGTTCAGACATGGCTATATGGAAATCAATCTGACCCTGTGCCTCATGGGAACAGTCCAGCCCAAACTGCCAAGCCATGCCTTCCCTGGCCCGGAAACAAGCTTCCGAGGACCGGTTTCTGGCATTCCAGCCGTCTTCAGCCCGGCTTGCTTGAATCCAGTGGCAAAGTGAGCAAGGGACTCACGTCTGAGCATACCCTGCCACACTTATGGTGGCCAAAAGCGGTACAAAAGGGGGTGGTGATGGACGGAGCATCTGAATCAATCAAACACTCCCACCCAGTCAAAAGATCTGGGTTTGATCCATCACTGTTCTTTAGCCCACTCTGCCACCCCAGTTCAGACATGGCTATATGCAAATCAGTCTTACCATGTGCCTCATGGGAACAGTCCAGCCCGAACTGCCAAGCCATGCCTTCCCTGGACCGGAAAAAAGCTTCCGAGGACCGGTTTCTGGCATTCCAGCCGCCTTCAGCCCGGATTGCTTGAATCCAGTGGCAAAGTGAGCAAGGGACTCACGTCTGAGCATACCCTGCCACACTTATGGTGGCCAAAAGTGATGCAAAAGGGGGCGGTGATGGACGGAGCATCTGAATCAATCAAACACTCACACCCAGTCAAAAGATCTGGGTTTGATCCATCACCGTTCTTTAGCCCACTCTGCCACCCCAGTTCAGACATGGCTATATGCAAATCAGTCTGACCCTGTGCCTCATGGGAACAGTCCAGCCCGAACTGCCAAGCCATGTCTTCCCTGGACCGGAAACAAGCTTCAGAGGACCGGTTTCTGGCATTCCAGCCGTCTTCAGCCCGGCTTGCTTGAATCCAGTGGGAAAGTGAGCAAGGGACTCATGTCTGAGCATACCCTGCCACACTTATGGTGGCCAAAAGCGGTACAAAAGGGGGAGGTGATGGACGGAACATCTGAATCAATCAAACACTCACACCCAGTCAAAAGATCTGGGTTTGATCCATCACCGTTCTTTAGCCCACTCTGCCACCCCAGTTCAGACATGGCTATATGCAAATCAGTCTGACCCTGTGCCTCATGGGAACAGTCCAGCCCAAACTGCCAAGCCATGCCTTCCCTGGACCGGAAACAAGCTTCCGAGGACCAGTTTCTGGCATTTCAGCCGTCTTCAGCCCGGCTTGCTTGAATCCAGTGGCAAAGTGAGCAAGGGACTCATGTCTGAGCATACCCTGCCACACTTATGGTGGCCAAAAGCGGTACAAAAGGGTGTGGTGATGGACGGAGCATCTGTGGCTGGTGCGTGCACCATGGTATAAGAAAGATCTAGGATCATTTCCATCATATATTTTATACTTATTACAGTCTTAACTAAAAACGTGTTGGCTGTTCGATGTATGTATTTGCTGCAAACTGGAAACCTAGAGAATAAAACTTGGAAGATGAATGCATTTTTGTACTATTTATTTACCACAAGGAAGTGTTACTCTCATCTAGTACCACTTTAGAGTACTCCGGTGCCATAATATAGTTTAGATTCTAATGTTTGTTTGGGTGGGTACAGGGAGTGTAGCAGACCATCAAGAGTTGCTCCAGAGCAGTTGCTCCACGATTCCCAGGTTGTGTTATTTATGCCCCCGGGAGAGCGTTTTGTGATTTTTCAAAGCTCATAAGAGCTTTGTAATTAGGGGGAGGGAGGGAGGGACCTCTTTGGTTGGTGTTTGAGCCGCAGTGAAACTAACACGATACGTAATTAAAAATATAATACTTTTAAAAATGATTTTGATGCTTAACAATGCAAGGTTTAACAATGTAATGAAAGCTATTGAATGATGATATTACCTCCATTGACTCCAGTAGCGGGTTATTCCATGCACTACAACCGGGCACTACCGCCATTAACTACACCAGTGTTGCAATGGTAAATTATAACTTGTTGCTTTTCTTTTTACTGATGTGGTGGCACCCTGACAAAACAGGTGGGTCCTCCTTATTGATAATGACACCCACTTATATTGTAAAGATTCCCTTCTTCTACATTCAACACTGTTTGTTGTATGTGCAATGTGAAATTCCATTCCAGGGAATTAACATTAACATTCCATGTGGTGGTATGGCAACATGTAGTACAAAAGTAATTCTCGCGAAGGGGCATATTTATGTAGTTTTCACACAGCGCAGCATAGCACATCGCAGTGCAGCAAGCCACCTTGCTGCGATACCTGAAAGGGAAAGGGCAGAAATGCGCAGTGTTTAATGTAATAAGACGCATTCCTGTCCTTACCTTGCACTGTCGCCCTTTTGGCTGCCTAGTACAAAAGAAGTCATCCTTGCACCATGGTGCAAGGGTGCCTGAATCATAAATAGGATTGTTTCTGTGCAGGAAGGGACACCTTAATGCACAAAACAATTCATGAGGCATTTTCCACTTTCTTAGTGTGTTGCACAATGCAGCACACATCGAAAGAGGGAAAACCAGGAGAAATAAACATATTTTTCCTTGTTACTCCTCTGCTGGGGAGGCATAGACCGTTGACACATTCTCAGGTTCACCATTGTTGGTAAATCTGAGAATGCGCCAAAATCCATGGGTGGATGCATGGGAACAATCACACTCGACCCATGGAATGACGCCCTGGGGCAGAGTAACCCAACACAGTGATTTGCGCTGTGTTCCATTAGTCTGTATTTATCAAGCCATGCAAGGTGGCCATGCGTGGCTTGATAAATCAAACTTAAGAGTTGTGTCGCTCTTGCGCCTCGCTGCATGGTGCTAGGGCGACAAAACTCCTATATAAATATGCCCAAAAGTATTTGTGCGGTACAAAAGGGGGTGGTGATGGATGGAGCATCTGAATCAATCAAACACTCACACCCAGTCAAAAAATCTGGGTTTGATCCATCACCGTTCTTTAGCCCACTCTGCCACCCCAGTTCAGACATGGCTATATGCAAATCAGTCTGACCCTGTGCCTCATGGGAACAGTCCAGCCCGAACTGCCAAGCCATGCCTTCCCTGGACCGGAAACAAGCTTCCGAGGACCGGTTTCTGGCATTCCAGCCGTCTTCAGCCCGGCATGCTTGAATCCAGTGGCAAAGTGAGCAAGGGACTCATGTCTGAGCATACCCTGCCACACTTATGGTGGCCAAAAGCGGTACAAAAGGGGGTGGTGATGGACGAAGCATCTGAATCAATCAAACACTCACACCCAGTCAAAAGATCTGGGTTTGATCCATCACCGTTCTTTAGCCCACTCTGCCACCCCAGTTCAGACATGGCTATATGGAAATCAGTCTGACCCTGTGCCTCATGGGAACAGTCCAGCCCAAACTGCCAAGCCATGCCTTCCCTGGACCGGAAACAAGCTTCCGAGGACCGGTTTCTGGCATTCCAGCCGTCTTCAGCCCGGCTTGCTTGAATCCAGTGGCAAAGTGAGCAAGGGACTCACGTCTGAGCATACCCTGCCACACTTATGGTGGCCAAAAGCGGTACAAAAGGGAGTGGTAATGGACGGAGCATCTGAATCAATCAAACACTCACACCCAGTCAAAAGATCTGGGTTTGATCCATCACCGTTCTTTAGCCCACTCTGCCACCCCAGTTCAGACATGGCTATATGCAAATCAGTCTGACCATGTGCCTCATGGGAACAGTCCAGCCCGAACTGCCAAGCCATTCCTTCCCTGGACCGGAAACAAGCTTCCGAGTACCGGTTTCTGGCATTCCAGCCGTCTTCAGCCCGGCTTGCTTGAATCCAGTGGCAAAGTGAGCAAGGGACTCACGTCTGAGCATACCCTGCCACACTTATGGTGGCCAAAAGCGTTACAAAAGGGGGTGGTGATGGACGGAGCAGCTGAATCAATCAAACACTCACAGCCAGTCAAAATATCTGGGTTTGATCCATCACCGTTCTTTAGCCCACTCTGCCACCCCAGTTCAGACATGGCTATATGCAAATCAGTCTGACCCTGTGCCTCATGGGAACAGTCCAGCCCGAACTGCCAAGCCATGCCTTCCCTGGACCGGAAACAAGCTTCCGAGGACCGGTTTCTGGCATTCCAGCCGTCTTCAGCCCGGCTTGCTTGAATCCAGTGGGAAAGTGAGCAAGGGACTCACGTCTGAGCATACCCTGCCACACTTATGGTGGCCAAAAGCGGTGCAAAAGGGGGTGGTGATGGACAGAGCATCTGAATCAATCAAACACTCACACCCAGTCAAAAGATCTGGGTTTGATCCATCACCGTTCTTTAGCCCACTCTGCCACCCCAGTTCAGACATGGCTATATGCAAATCAGTCTGACCCTGTGCCTCATGGGAACAGTCCAGCCAGAACTGCCAAGCCATGCCTTCCCTGGACTGGAAACAAGCTTCAGAGGACCGGTTTCTGGCATTCCAGCCGTCTTCAGCCCGGCTTTCTTGAATCCAGTGGGAAAGTGAGCAAGGGACTCATGTCTGAGCATACCCTGCCACAATTATGGTAGCCAAAAGCAGTATAAAAGGGGGAGGTGATGGACGGAACATCTGAATCAATCAAACACTCACACCCAGTCAAAAGATCTGGGTTTGATCCATCACCGTTCTTTAGCCCACTCTGCCACCCCAGTTCAGACATGGCTATATGCAAATCAGTCTGACCCTGTTCCTCATGGGAACAGTCCAGCCCAAACTGCCAAGCCATGCTTCCCTGGACCGGAAACAAGCTTCCGAGGACCAGTTTCTGGTATTTCAGCCGTCTTCAGCCCGGCTTGCTTGAATCCAGTGGCAAAGTGAGCAAGGGACTCACGTCTGAGCATACCCTGCCACACTTATGGTGGCCAAAAGCGGTACAAAAGGGAGTGGTAATGGACGGAGCATCTGAATCAATCAAACACTCACACCCAGTCAAAAGATCTGGGTTTGATCCATCACCGTTCTTTAGCCCACTCTGCCACCCCAGTTCAGACATGGCTATATGCAAATCAGTCTGACCATGTGCCTCATGGGAACAGTCCAGCCCGAACTGCCAAGCCATTCCTTCCCTGGACCGGAAACAAGCTTCCGAGTACCGGTTTCTGGCATTCCAGCCGTCTTCAGCCCGGCTTGCTTGAATCCAGTGGCAAAGTGAGCAAGGGACTCACGTCTGAGCATACCCTGCCACACTTATGGTGGCCAAAAGCGTTACAAAAGGGGGTGGTGATGGACGGAGCAGCTGAATCAATCAAACACTCACAGCCAGTCAAAATATCTGGGTTTGATCCATCACCGTTCTTTAGCCCACTCTGCCACCCCAGTTCAGACATGGCTATATGCAAATCAGTCTGACCCTGTGCCTCATGGGAACAGTCCAGCCCGAACTGCCAAGCCATGCCTTCCCTGGACCGGAAACAAGCTTCCGAGGACCGGTTTCTGGCATTCCAGCCGTCTTCAGCCCGGCTTGCTTGAATCCAGTGGCAAAGTGAGCAAGGGACTCACGTCTGAGCATACCCTGCCACACTTATGGTGGCCAAAAGCGGTGCAAAAGGGGGTGGTGATGGACAGAGCATCTGAATCAATCAAACACTCACACCCAGTCAAAAGATCTGGGTTTGATCCATCACCGTTCTTTAGCCCACTCTGCCACCCCAGTTCAGACATGGCTATATGCAAATCAGTCTGACCCTGTGCCTCATGGGAACAGTCCAGCCCGAACTGCCAAGCCATGCCTTCCCTGGACTGGAAACAAGCTTCAGAGGACCGGTTTCTGGCATTCCAGCCGTCTTCAGCCCGGCTTTCTTGAATCCAGTGGGAAAGTGAGCAAGGGACTCATGTCTGAGCATACCCTGCCACAATTATGGTAGCCAAAAGCAGTATAAAAGGGGGAGGTGATGGACGGAACATCTGAATCAATCAAACACTCACACCCAGTCAAAAGATCTGGGTTTGATCCATCACCGTTCTTTAGCCCACTCTGCCACCCCAGTTCAGACATGGCTATATGCAAATCAGTCTGACCCTGTTCCTCATGGGAACAGTCCAGCCCAAACTGCCAAGCCATGCTTCCCTGGACCGGAAACAAGCTTCCGAGGACCAGTTTCTGGTATTTCAGCCGTCTTCAGCCCGGCTTGCTTGAATCCAGTGGCAAAGTGAGCAAGGGACTCATGTCTGAGCATACCCTGCCACACTTATGGGGGCCAAACGCGGTACAAAAGGGGGTGGTGAAGGACGGAGCATCTGAATCAATCAAACACTCACACCCAGTCAAAAGATCTGGGTTTGATCCATCACCCTTCTTTAGCCCACTCTGCCACCCCAGTTCAGACATGGCTATATGCAAATCAGTCTGTACCTGTGCCTCATGGGAACAGTCCAGCCCGAACTGCCAAGCCATGCCTTCCCTGGACCTCAAAAAAGCTTGCGAGGACCGGTTTCTGGCATTCCAGCCGTCTTCAGCCCGGCTTGCTTGAATCCAGTGGCAAAGTGAGCAAGGGACTCACGTCTGAGCATACCCTGCCACACTTACGGCGGCCAAAAGCGGTAAAAAAGGGGGTGGTGATGGACAGAGCATCTGAATCAATCAAACACTCACACCTGGTCAAAAGATCTGGGTTTGATCCATCACCGTTCTTTAGCCCACTCTGCCACCCCAGTTCAGACGTGGCTATATGCAAATCAGTCTGACCCTGTGCCTCATGGGAACAGTCCAGCCCTAACTGCCAAGCCATGCCTTCCCTGGACCGGAAACAAGCTTCCGAGGACATGTTTCTGGCATTCCAGCTGTCTTCAGCCCGGCTTGCTTGAATCCAGTGGCAAAGTGAGCAAGGGACTCACGTCTGAGCATACCCTGCCACACTTATGGTGGCCAAAAGCGGTACAAAAGGGGGTGGTGATGGACGGAGCATCTGAATCAATCAAACACCCACACCCAGTCAAAAGATCTGGGTTTGATCCATCACCGTTCTTTAGCCCACTCTGCCACCCCAGTTCAGACATGGCTATATGCAAATCAGTCTGACCCTGTGCCTCATGGGAACAGTCCAGCCCGAACTGCCAAGCTATGCCTTCCCTGGACCGGAAACAAGCTTCCGAGGACACGTTTCTGGCATTCCAGCCGTCTTCAGCCCGGCTTGCTTGAATCCAGTGGCAAAGTGAGCAAGGGACTCACGTCTGAGCATACCCTGCCACACTTATGGTGGCCAAAAGCGATACAAAAGGGGGTGGTGATGGACGGAGCATCTGAATCAATCAAACACTCACACCCAGTCAAAAGATCTGGGTTTGATCCATCACCGTTCTTTAGCCCGCTCTGCCACCCCAGTTCAGACATGGCTATATGCAAATCATTCTGACCCTGTGCCTCATGGGAACAGTCCAGCCCGAACTGCGACGCCATGCCTTCCCTGGACCGGAAACAAGCTTCCGATGACCGGTTTCTGGCATTCCAGCCATCTTCAGCCCGGCTTGGCAGTTCGGGCTGGCCACTGGATTCAAGCAAGCCGGGCTGAAGACGGCTGGAAAGCCAGAAACCGGTCCTCGGAAGCTTGTTTCCGGTCCAGGGAAGGCATGGCTTGGCAGTTTGGGCTGGACTGTTCCCATGAGGCACGGGGTCAGACTGATTTGCATATAGCCATGTCTGAACTGGGGTGGCAGAGTGGGCTAAAGAACGGTAATGGATCAAACCCAGATCTTTTGACTCGGTGTGAGTGTTTGATTGATTCAGATGCTCCGTCCATCACCACACTCTTTTGTACCGCTTTTGGCCACCATAAGTGTGGCAGGGTATGCTCAGACGTGAGTCCCTTGCTCACTTTGCCACTGGATTCAAGCAAGCCGGGCTGAAGACTGCTGGAATGCCAGAAACCGGTCCTCGGAAGCTTGTTTCCGGTCCAGGGAAGGCATGGCTTGGCAGTTCGGGCTGGACTGTTCCCATGAGGCACAGGGTCAGACTGATTTGCATATAGCCATGTCTGAACTGGGGTGGCAGAGTCGGCTAAAGAACGGTGATGGATCAAACCCAGATCTTTTGACTGGGTGTGAGTGTTTGATTGGTTCGGATGCTCTGTCCATCACCACCCCCTTTTGTACCGCTTTTGGCCGCCATAAGTGTGGCAGGGTATGCTCAGACGTGAGTCCCTTGCTCACTTTGCCACTGGATTCAAGCAAGCCGGGCTGAGGATGGCTGTAATGCCAGAAACCGGTCCTCGGAAGCTTGTTTCCGGTCCAGGGAAGGCATGGCTTGGCAGTTCGGGCTGGACTGTTCCCATGAGGCACAGGATCAGACTGATTTGCATATAGCCATGTCTGAACTGGGGTGGCAGAGTGGGCTAAAGAACGGTAATGGATTCAACCCAGATCTTTTGACTGGGTGTGAGTGTTTGATTGGTTCGGATGCTCCGTCCATCACCACCCCCTTTTGTACCGCTTTTGGCCGCCATAAGTGTGGCAGGGTATGCTCAGACGTGAGTCCCTTGCTCACTTTGCCACTGGATTCAAGCAAGCCGGGCTGAAGACGGCTGGTATGCCAGAAACCGGTCCTCGGAAGCTTGTTTCCGGTCCAGGGAAGGCATGGCTTGGCAGTTCGGGCTGGACTGTTCCCATGAGGCACAGGGTCAGACTGATTTGCATATAGCCATGTCTGAACTGGGGTGGCAGAGTGGAGTAAAGAACGGTGATGGATTCAACCCAGATCTTTTGACTGGGTGTGAGTGTTTGATTGGTTCGGATGCTCCGTCCATCACCACCCCCTTTTGTACCGCTTTTGGCCGCCATAAGTGTGGCAGGGTATGCTCAGACGTGAGTCCCTTGCTCACTTTGCCACTAGATTCAAGCAAGCCGGAGTGAAGACGGCTGTAATGCCAGAAACCGGTCCTCGGAAGCTTGTTTCCGGTCCAGGGAAGGCATGGTTTGGAAGTTCGGGCTGGACTGTTCCCATGAGGCACAGGGTCAGACTGATTTGCATATAGCCATGTCTGAACTGGGGTGGCAGAGTGGGCTAAAGAACGGTAATGGATCCAACCCAGATCTTTTGACTGGGTGTGAGTGTTTGATTGGTTCGGATGCTCCGTCCATCACCACCCCCTTTTGTACCGCTTTTGGCCGCCATAAGTGTGGCAGGGTATGCTCAGACGTGAGTCCCTTGCTCACTTTGCCACTGGATTCAAGCAAGCCGGGCTGAAGACGGCTGGTATCTCAGAAACCGGTCCTCGGAAGCTTGTTTCCAGTCCAGGGAAGGCATGGCTTGGCAGTTCGGGCTGGACTGTTCCCATGAGGCACAGGGTCAGACTGATTTGCATATAGCCATGTCTGAACTGGGGTGGCAGAGTGGAGTAAAGAACGGTGATGGATTCAACCCAGATCTTTTGACTGGGTGTGAGTGTTTGATTGGTTCGGATGCTCCGTCCATCACCACCCCCTTTTGTACCGCTTTTGGCCGCCATAAGTGTGGCAGGGTATGCTCAGACGTGAGTCCCTTGCTCACTTTGCCACTGGATTCAAGCAAGCCGGGCTGAAGACAGCTGTAATTCCACAAAACGGTACTCGGAAGCTTGTTTCCGGTCCAGGGATGGCATGGCTTGGCAGTTCGGGCTGGACTGTTCCCTTGAGGCACAGGGTCAGACTGATTTGCATATAGCCATGTCTGAACTGGGGTGGCAGAGTGGGCTAAAGAACGGTGATGGATTCAACCCAGATCTTTTGACTGGGTGTGAGTGTTTGATTGGTTCGGATGCTCCGTCCAACACCACCCCCTTTTGTACCGCCCAAAGTATTTGTGGCACGGTTTGGGACTGAATTGAAACCTGATCTTGTGTACTATTCTAAACATCTCCTGGACAGACTGGTAATAGATGAAATAAATGGGTCACTTCAAGGTGAAGAGGAATTGCATATGAAGACACATGCATTCTGTTACCCTGCATATGGTTAGAACCAAAATTTAAGGCATTTTAGAACCACCAAATCCTGTTCTACTGTTGAGGCTATAGTAAGTAAGTAAGTAAATCTTTATTTGCATAGTTAATTAAAACCGTTGCAATACAAACATATATATATTTAATAAAACTGTCACATACATGCATAAAACTTGTTCCTTCAAAAAGCTTAAAAGTCTTGAAATCGTGTTAATACATTTTCTGGTTTTGGTCTTTAGCAGCATAAAAATGTTCGGTTTCTTTTGTCTTCAGAAATAAAAATTAAAAATGTCAAAGCAGGGCCCTCCTAATGTTAGCTTGTATTTTCTGACGGGGTTCTTGATGTTTCTATTTCTGGCATTTTGCTTTCGCACCGTCTTAAAAATGTTACTGCTCTGCAGTTCAGTTGGAATCACTAGGTGAAAAGCATGCAATCAGGGCTTGCCTCCTTGTTCAATTCCTCATTGATTAAATAGTTGTTTCAACAAATTCTTTCTTTCTTTGAGAAGTTCTTTACAAGAGCATAGTAGATGCAGCAGATCTTCCTGAGCTGTTCCGCATAATGGGCAGGCAAGACCTGCTTTTTCCGTAGATGTGGTGGAAGGTGCTGGATAGAAGGAAGCAGGCCAAATCTGAATTTCATAAATGCAATTTTTATATTTTTGTCAAATCCCAGATTAAAGTAGGCTTGCTTTCCTGTCTTTGAGTATGTATTCAGAGTCATATATCCATGAGCTCTCTGTGAAAGTGCGGCCTTGTCCTCCAACCATGACAGTAGTTTCACCGTCTTCCACACTGTTTTTTTTTTTAAATTACGGTGGTTGTCAGTGTTTCCCAAAGTTGATTTAGCCATAATTTAGATAGGCTGCTATGAAGATATTTTGTAGCTGGTAATGTGGTGTGCGTTTGTAGCTCTTTCCACAGCTGGTCATTTAACGTTCCCAGAGGAGCTTTTAACACTTTATCCCATATGATGAGGAAGGCCCCTTGTCTGGCAATTGTTTGCTTCGAGACGCCAAACTCGAGTCCGATTTGAGCACGTGAGGTGTATTTAGGGAGCCCAAAGATAACCCTGTATGCAGTAGTTACAGTGGCATCAAGTATGTCTGCGTCCTTGCCTTTCCGTGCCTCGCTGCCATAGGTGATTGATGGTAAACGTTTTGAACGAACCACCTCTGCAAGTGGCAGGATAGAAGGGCCAGATAATTTGGAGTTTAGAATTTTTAGGGACATTAGCTATTATTAAGCCTTTTTGCCTTATGCTATTCCTCTGCACCAGGAATTGTCCCCCGGAGTCCAGCTTCACACCAAGGTATTTGTATTCTATTGTTTCTTCTATTCTGGTCTCCCCCCCATAGCCAGGTTGCAGTTTGTCGCCTTTTTATTACCAATTATCATAGTTCTCGTTTTGTCCAAATTGATTGTGAGATTATTTGCTTATGAGAAATCCTGCGTTGTATTTAGGAGATGTTGCAGCCCTACTTTAGTTTTGCTAATCAGGACTATGTCGTCAGCGTAAAGAAGACAGGGAAGGGCTGTGTCTCCTAATTTTGAGGCGTGTGAGTTGCAAGTGGTTATCAGCTTAACTAGATCCGCTGTATACACATTGAAGAGAGTGGGTGCCACAGCACAGCCCTGTTTCAGACCATTTCCCATGGGGATGCGTTTTGACAGGAAAGTCAGGTTTCCCAACTTTACCTGTAGCCAAGTGTCCGTGTGCAAGTTTAAGATCAAGTTGAGTAGGGGCTGAGGAAGTCCCCAATTATGTAATTTGGACCACAGTCTTATGTGATTGACATGATCAAATGCAGCCTTGTAGTCAATAAAGTAGAGGTATAATGATGATCTTGTCGCTGCTGCCTTGTCCATGAGCATTGCCATGCTTAATATATTAGTTGTTGTCCCAACTGATTTTGTGAAACCTGTCTGTTGGAGAGGAATTGCTGATTTTCCATTCACCCAGGCCTGCAGGTACTCCAATATCAAGCCTGCGAAACATTTTGCTTCGATGTCCAGAAGAGCCACTAATTGATAATTTTGAGGTTTCATCTTGTCGCCTGATTTATGGATTGGGGAAATAATTGAGCCTTTCCATGAGCTGCGCATGATATTCAGCGATCTGATTTCTCTGAAGAGTGGGTCCAGTGCTTCTGCCCAGAATGTTGTCTCCTGCTTATAAAGTGCTGGTGTGTTTCCATTTGGGCCAGGAGCACCTTCTTTTCTCCCATTCTTATCTGCCTTTTAGTGGCATCAATTTGAGCCATTTGATGCTCTTTATTTGGTAGATCTTGTTCTCTTTTCCCAAAATCAGCAGGATCAGTTTCAACACAGGCCTTGAGATTTGATTGAAGATTGAGTTCGTTTTGGCAGACTTTGCGCTTCTTCCTATATTCGGTTTCTTGTTGAAAGTAGGACCTGAGGTATTGTGCCCAGGCTTCCTCTGTGATGTGTGTGGAAACGCCGTCATGATTGTGGTAAATTAATTTGTTTATGGTACCCCAGAACCTGGTGCTGTTCTTATGTTTAACATCGGCATGTAGTTTAACCCACAAATCCTTCTCTATCGCTCTATTTGCACCCCTTTTTAATTTTATGAGGGCTACCCTTTGTTTCCATAGTTCATGTAAGTGTGGTACGTCGCTGGGCTTGTGTCGCAGGTATCTCATTAATTTTTGGATCCTTTTTTTTGCAAGCTTGATATCTTCCTTTGCAGTACGCCATGTTAGTATGATGCCACTGAA
The DNA here is from genome assembly GCF_964261635.1 of Lissotriton helveticus. Lineage (NCBI taxonomy): Eukaryota > Metazoa > Chordata > Amphibia > Caudata > Salamandridae > Lissotriton > Lissotriton helveticus. The sequence goes on along the minus strand of NC_136069.1, from coordinate 426,703,685 downwards.
TCCATGGATGTTAAGTGGTTTGATATTGGTTGCGTATTCCTCCATTGCTAATAAGAAGTTTCTCCATTTCTCCACTTCACCGTCTCCAGTCTTTAAGGCATGATGTTGTTTTGCAATTTCAAGCATCTCATTTCCTGCGGCTATCTTAAATTTGATTCTTCTTAGGTGTATGGTGGTAATTCTCCCTTGAGGTTCCCGGCATCGTTCGAGTGTCGGAGTAACTGTTCTCAATTCTATATCTTGCGGCCGATGATCACTGTCTCCTTTGTTACCCAGCTGAAACGATGCAATTTGGTGATAAAGACTTAGGGAGGCAAAAGTATAGTCCAATATTGAGCTTGTTTTTGTTGAACTATATGTTGTCACGGGAGGGTTGCCTTTCGGTGATCTTTCATTTAGTGCCCTTAAATTGAGATGTTCCAGGACCTCTAAGATCATTTGCCCAGTTTTAGTTTGTTGGCCCACATGATGCTTTCCTTGCTACGGGATGTTCCAGGCTGCATTTTGGGTTAACACTTCTTCGTCCACTGACGATCCCATTAAATTGTGGTTTAAGCCCCCAGTTAGGATAATATCAGTGGTGGGTCCCTCACTTATGCATGTTTCCACAACGTTGCACATTTCCTTAGCTTGTTTGATTTTATTTTTCCGTTGAATATACGCATTTAACAACATAATATTAGAGTCCCTTTTGTTTAGTGTAGGCGTTGAGAAGAGAATAGTAACTGCTAAGGTTGATAGTGTTGTAGAATCAAAAATGCGTGCAGAGTGGGCAACTGCATTTGCGACATATGTGACCAAATCTCCTTTGAGATGCCCATATTTTTCTCCCCCGATGGCATTTGTGAAGAAGCGCAGAAATCCTTGGGGATGAGGCAGGGCGGTCATCCATGTTTCTTGTAGTGCCACTATGTCAAAGGCCCTGACATAGGTGACAAAATCTAAGTCTGCTAATTTGTTGGCAAGCCCGTTTACATCCCAGGAGCAGAGCTGTACTGTCCCTAATGTGTTAGCTGTGTTTTGTGGGCTAGTGCTTTGTCAGTCTCCTATGTTGTTTATGGTTCTCGCGAACCATCTTGTGTCTTCTTCCTGAGGTTGGTTCATTTTGTTGCTGTTACAGTGCCCTATGGCTCCTCTCAGCACTGATATAGTTGGTCTGCCAACAGCCGTATATGGCGCCCTCTGGGGTTCAGGAATGAGCAGATCTGGATATCCTGGGTTGAAGTACGGGATGAGAGTTATACCCCAGGACTTTAGGATGTCGCTTTCTTTGAGTATTTTGTGTGCTGTTATCGGAGTGACCCATGTTGCTCTTGTTTTTTCACCTGCCTTTGATTCCCCGCAATTAATGAATTCAATGAACTCCAAATAACTTGTCGTTATGTCTGCCAGTGAGGGTATGTGAGATAGTAGCCGCAGTATGTTGCCTCGGTTCAATATGTCGTGTCTTCCTTTGGAGCTGTATTCAGGTTTGAAACATATGACGTTTGTACCGCTGGCCCCTACCCGGTTGTGGATATCGTTGTAATTTTCTAGGGATGGCCGGCTAGGCTCGTTTTGTGAGCATTTCAGTTCTGTTTGAATTGCTGATGTGTGGCCTAGGCTTCCTTGCCGTTTTGGGCCGAGACTGGGTTGGTTTTGTGTTTGAGTTGTCATAGTTTTCCTATTTGTTATTTGTGAGGTCAAATCGCCTAGGGGCGAGGGCTGATTATTTTGTGTTAACTTTACATCCCTTTTATATGTGTGTTCGCTGGGAGGAGTGTCATGATTCCCCTGTTTTGCGTTCCACCTAGCGGTGACATGTAAAATTGTGGTTGAGACCCCAGGGATGTCGCGGTGTCTGGGATCCTGAAAGGTCTCTGAGGTTCTTATTCTAGTCCCTTTTTCTCAGTCTGTTCTGGATTGAGAGTGGTTTACGGCGGGATTTCCCACCAGACTCAATTGGAGAGGATCAACTCCCGCAGTCTCATGTGCGTCCTCGTGTGCATCCTCAGGAGCACTGATTTCTTGCTTTCTGCTCGATAGAGGTTGGGTGCAATTAGGCATATTTGTGAAGCTGTTAATACTTTCTGGTGAAAAGATATTCTGTTGCATAGTCCCACTTGGCACTAGCAGCGTCCCTTCTTGCTCTGATGCTGTCCCAAAGAGTCGTTGAAATCCCAACCTGGAGAGATTTTTTTCTTGTTCCAGCCTTTCCTATTTTGTGCACGTCTTAATTTTGCCTTTAGCTGCCTCTGCTTGGTCTGTTTGGTCCGCCATATGGCTGTAGATGAATGGCAATGCTATTATTTGCTTTCTGTTGTCGCTGTTGAGGTCCTCCTCTAGTTGTTCTGTTGGGGTTGATTTTTCCTCCACGTTCACTGGCCCATACAGATGAATTATTTTGTCTTTGCCATGCCCAGGCAAAATTTGTCCGTTTAGAGGCTGTTTGATTTCGTTGTTTGTAGCCTTTTTCAGTTGTGCGCATAGGCCCGTCAGCATTGCTGGCAGAGTTGCCAGCTTATCCACAATTGGGCTGCATCCACAAGTTCGTCGTTTAGCTAGGGTATGGTCCTGAGAGCTTTCCAACATTGTGTTCAGATTTCCCAGTCTACCCTCGATCGATACCACATATACTGCCAGGGTGTTCAGTAAGGATAATTGTATATCCATTTTGTCAGTCTGGAATTGCAAGGCCTCAACCAGGAGCTGCACTGTTTTGAGCAGGCTTGCTCATGGGTCCCCTCGGGCAATTTCTTGTCCCCCCTCTTTGGGGCTGCCAGCCTCACTGCAGGTTTTGTTTCCTGTCCCCTTTTTTTGCATTTTTCCCTGGTATGCTCTAATTTCACTGGTTGTGTAAATGGGTAGCTCGCATCCGTCTATTTTTGAGTGTCCTGCTGATCCTGCTAATTCGCTTCTGTGTGTGTCTCCCCAGTAAGCTGACAGGAGAGCTTCCCACTCATCCTTATCTAAATATGATTGTTGGTCTGGTTCTTCTGGTACTTCTGATTCGTCCCGCAGCAAGCTTGATTGCGACAGCACAAACTTGTCTTGGGGTCGTATAGGGGCAAGGCATATTTTGTCTTCTAAGACCAGCTTATCTTTCAGATTTTTGGGTGTTAGTCCCCCTTTAGCCTGTGTTCTTCTTGTGCTCCTTTTCAAGTTGTCCTCAAGGGGATCGATCTTGGTTCCCACCCGGAGGATATCTGTCTTATTTTTTAGCTCGAGAATAGTTAATGGCTCTAATGATACGCAGTTGCCTCCATCATTTTTATGTTGAATGAGGAGTCTAGGCAAAGTAGACACAGGGATGTTATGGATACATGTAGGACTTATAGGGCTGACAGCAGTACTTCTGCGAGTGTCTGTTGGCAATTGTTCACTTACGGTGTACTCTAATGTAGGCCCCCCGTTTTGGGGCGAGTTTGGTGTTGACTTTGGTGTTGACTCTAGGAGCCACTCATTTGATTTTGCCCCCGGGGACGTCTCTGGGGTTTTGAGAACCCTGCTTGCAACAGGTGCTGGGCCGTGTGAACACGACACTGTTTTGTACCCCCTTCCCATTTGGGCTGTAGGTTGTTTTATCCTTTCTACCTTCCCTTTATCATCAGGACAGGGGAGGAGTGGTGTTTGAAGTCCAGCGTGTGCAGCGGGGTGTGAGAGCAGGGTGTCACCTGCGTTTTTTAAAAAGCAAAATTTGGTGTTGATTTTTGGCTTAAAAAGGCAATTTTGGGGGGTTTTAGACTCTGGTGTTGCATTCCTGAGCCCCCTCGTGTCTTTTGTTATTTCAATTATGGTGCCTTCTGGCTTCAGTGCCTGCATTGCCAGTCTGGCCTTGACCTGAGGCTCTCCCTCTATGGATTCTAGAGATTTCCGCTTCCTTTTCTGCTTGGCTGTATTACTCAAGTTGCTGCTGACGTTTGCAGCTTTGGTTGCAGATTTGAGCACCCCGCGGACCCACCCTGATCTCATTCCCCCAGATGTATGGGCTCTAGTGAGGAGTCTGTCTTATGTTTCAAGTCCAATCTAATTCCTTATTCCTTAGTCCTTAGTCCAGCCTCAATCTGTCTCTGGCTGGTGGAAGCTGGTGGGAAGATGGTGGAGGTTAGTAGAGGTTAGTGGAGGTCTGGTAGACGTCTGCTGGTGGTCTGCAGGGGGGAAGGCAACTTCACCAGAACTGCAACCATGTCCTACAGTGGTCAGTTTATTAGTTTGCTAGTTATGCTGCCGGCAACACTACCGACCTGCGAGCTGTGTCTTTATGTGTCTTTTCTGTGGACTCTACGGGTTCCAATCAGCAGAGGTTTAATCAGCAGAGGCTTCCCCCACAGTTCGCTCTCAGCCCAGTTATTAGTTTTTAGTAGTGCAAGTTCGCTGTCAGCTGTTAGCTGAAGCAGTGAAGAATTAAAGGAATTTTAAGGCAATTTTGGCAGTTGAAACGGTTGTAGCCCCAACCCTCTGTCTGCATACAAGGCTAGGCTGGGCTAGGCTGGGCTAGACAATGTTTTTTATCTTGCTGGGTCTTTGCTGGGTGCTGGCTGCTAGGACGCACTCTGAAGGTGAGCCACACTGCTACATGCTCACCACTGTCGCATGCCACATGCTCACCGCTGCCACCCACTACCACCCGCTGCCTGCTTCTCAGCACTGTATTGCAGCCGGGGGTAGAACTCCGCCTTCAATCCCTGCAAACCCCCGGGAAACTGCCTGAAACTGCTGTGGGCCTCTGCAGGATGCTGCGGTGCTGTAAACCCGCTATAATCTGTCCGTCAACCGGGTCGCGGGCTATGAGACTGTGAGTCTGCCGAGGCCGCTGGGGCTGAGAGGCTGCAGTCGGGTGCTCCAAGGGGCCGAGTGCTCCGGACTCCGGGCGGCTTTTAGTCCAAATGGTGGGCCGAGCCTCATGACCCTCTGAAAGCCTTGCCTCTCCTCTCCGCGTTTCCTCTCCGAATGGTGGCGGCGGCGGCGGCGGCAGTCAAGCGCAAAACCAGGACAGAACGGAGGCTATAACTACAGTGCTGTTAGAAATTAGGGGTGTCATTTACAACCTTTTGATGCACTGCAGATCAGCAGGCCTTCCTGCTTTGCTGCTGTACATCAAAAGAAAAGGGCAGGAATACGTCATATCTACAACAAATGGTGCATTTCTGTCCTTCTCCCTTGCACTGGGGCACAGACAGCAGCCATGCACCATCACTGACACCCATCCTTCATGTTGCAAGGGTGCCTACATTGCGGGGATGATTGTTTTTTCTTCCTGCACAAAAACAATAATTGATGGCATTTTCCTCTTTCTACGTGTACTGCAGAATGCAGCAAGCATAGAAAGAGACAAAAAAAACTAGGAGAAACAAAAGTATTTCTCTTCATTGCCACTCCTGCGCTTCTCCTGGTTTACCATTCTCGTAAATCTGGGAATGCTTTAGATTTTATGGGTGTTGTTTGGGAACACCCACAGCAACACCCTTGGAACGTCCCTTTCATGCATTGTATTGATTGAAGGGAGAACATATGTACAGGTCCATGAAAAGGTACATAAAGTGGCTAAGTGTGGCCTGCGGCACATTGCACAACTGGAGGGTTAAAACAGTGTCTCTCCAGTGGCCAACAGTGATACTAGGGCCAATGGCTTTACTTAAGAGGCAGTGTGTAAAGTATTTGTGCAGTAAAACAGTAAACACACCACACAAAAATAATCCACACTAGGGAAAAATAGAGCTTTATTTAATCAGCAAAACAAGACCAAAACAGCAAAAATCCAATAAGTAGAACCGTTGTTATGAATTTCTAAAGATTAAATTGAAATATAGTGCTTAAAAGCATACAGTGCCAACTGGGAACATCTGGTCATGCTTGATTGGGGTAAATCCAAGAGCTCAGGCCAACTGCAATGGAGTGTAGGTCAGTGTAGGATACAGGAGCCATACAGGGCCTGCTGCAAACAGTAACTTCTTGGAAGATGCATCGACAACGAGAAGCAAGATGAGAGGAGCAGTTGGAGGTATGCGTTGCATCAATCCTTAGGATTGAAGGTGATGTGTCAGTTCTAAATTGTGCAGGTAGAGATACGTCATTGTTGAACTCCTTGCGATGAAGGCAATGCATCATCATCATCGAGCCGTGCAGCGGGATGCGATGTCCTCAACTACGACAGCAGCAGTGATTCCTCGGCGACAAGGTGAGATGCGTCAGTTCCTTGCTGCCCAACAACAGCGATGTGTGGTTTTTCTGCAGAGGACAGCCACAAAACCCACTTCCAAGGGCCCAGGACTAGATTGGCACCACTTGGCAGGTCAGGATTCACAGTTGGCAGAATCCAGAGGCTGTGGCTGGGTTGAATGAAGTCTTTGATGCCCCTGAGACTTCAGAACAGAAGGCAAGCCAGCAAGCTCTTGAAGTTACTTGGTTCTGGGGATGTAGAAAGGCAGGTACAGTCCTTCTCACTACCAGGCAATGAGGGCAGCAGGCACAGCAGAGCAGGAGTCCAGCAGAGTCCAGCAAAGTGACAGTCTTATCAGGAGCACAGCAGTCCTTTTGGCAGAGTGTTATTAGGTCCAGAAGTGTACTGGAGTGGCGGTGAACGTGGTCCAGTTCTCTTACCCAGATGTGTCTTTGAAGTGGGGTAGACTTCACACGGGAAACATCCTTTACAATGCAACTTTTACCACGCAGTGCTATTACAACGCAGGTTTTACAACGAAAACCATTACAACGCATTGCGCTGGGGGGGCGCTCTAGGATAGGGAATAGATTTAATTTACTATCCAACACCTTCCCTAGTGTCCACGGGGACTGGAGTTGGAATAGTAAATTAAACTATTCACTATCCAGCACCCCAAAGCGCTATGCGTTGTAATGGTATGCATTGTAAAAACCACGTTGTAACAGCATGCGTGGTAAAAGCATGCGTTGTAACGTCATACATCCACTTCACACAGAGACTTTTGAAGTGCACAAGGTCCCTGCCCTGGCTTCAGACTTACTACAGTGAGGTGTGCAGCTCTTTGTGTAGGGACAGGTACATCCCATTTAGTTGCAAGTTTCAGCTCCAACCCCCATCCTGCCTAAGATGAACCATCAGGATGTTGATGACCCGTGGATAGCCCATCAGGCAAACCTAAGTTCCCTTATGTGTGTGGCTGTCTAGAGGGAATGCAAAAAGCCCAGCTTTCTCCCACTGCAGGCATGTATTCAACGATAGGCACAGGCACAGAATGGATAAAGTAATAAAATGGCAACTTTCTCAAAGTGGCATTTTCAGACTTGCAGCTTAAAATCCAACTTTACAATAAATTGTGATATTAAGTTGTGAGTGCAAAGACACAACACTCAAAATATCCTTCTTTTCCCAAAAGGAAATTATACTTATAAATTGTAATAAGGCAATTCCAATGTTAACCTATGAAAGTGATAGTCTTTGCAGTAGTGAAAAACAAATGTAAGTTTTTCACTACCTGGGCATTTAAAACTTAAAAGTACACGTCCAACCTTTTAGATATACTGCAACTTGCCTTTGGTGCTGTCCCCAACCTACCTTAGAGGTGACGTATATGTATTAAAACTGAAGTTTTGGGCCTGGCATTACTTGCTGTGAGGCGGCTGGCACAGGAGAGGGTCACAGTTGATTTTTCTGCTTCAACTGTTCAGTGGGTTTTTGATAATGCCAATGGCCACAGGTACACTTCCTTCTGCATATGAAACATACCAGTATGCTGCTACCTGTAAATGTCAGCCTACTGTTGAGTAATGGTTGATTTGTAGAACGCTGCTGTGCATTCTGTGCTTAATCAAAGTCATGGTGCTAATTCAGAAGGCCAACTCAATTCAAATGAGTAAATATGTACTTTAAAAATGTTACATATACTGCAAAACTAAGATTTTTTTTACAGCATGTTTCTCATAATTTATAGTAATATATAGTTAAGCAGCTTACTTCAAGTCATTCATTCAGGCCTTCGTAAGCTTTTGCTTAAAAATGTCACATATACAACTAAACTCAATGAATAGATTACATCACATTTGTGTTAATGTATGGTAACAAATATGTATGCATCTTAGATTAAGTTTGTTACACGCCTTCCTGAGGACTGTGGATGGGCTTAGGCGTGTCATAAGCTTTTGTGGGGCATGGGTAAAAAACCTCATGTGGGGCCCTGATCCCTTGCTCAAACTAGAGAAAACTGCCTTCTGAAAGAAAAAAGGCAGTTTTACTTTACCAGGAACCTCCAGCATCTGGTGCTTCCCAGTAATGAAGCGGCCTTTACTTACCTCATTATGAACTAAATGGCCATACCTGCTTTTTTACTATCTTATAAATGAATTGTGAATTAGGCCATCCTTTTGCACTGGGTTTGCATCTCTTTTGTGACACAGTGTTGATAAATTTCACTCAGAATGTATTACTACTTAGACGCTATTTTTCACTTTAGCTGCACTAGTAATCTAAAGAGCTTGCTTGCCATCATGACCAAAACGTAATAATCTTTACCAACATTACAGCTTATTGATCATTTAATTATATGGGTAAGCACATTTTATGGCAAGAACTTTTATTTTGTAAGACTCACCATGCATATAAACCATTTATTCCAATGCTGTGTAAATTGTACTTGTTTAGACGAACTCACTCTGTCATATGTCAGTGTATTTACTGCTAAACTTAGATATATCAGAGCCCAACACTTGAAAGTTTACAATTCAATGTGTTACACGCATGTGATATGATTCTGTGACTTTCTGAATTTCGAGATGGCAGAACTTGTTCTGTTTGCTTCCGCTGTGCCTCAAAGTTTAGCTTTTTGATCATCACGCGTTCAAAGACCTTCTTGAAGCGCAGTTGCGCCCCGATAAGCGCCTGGTAAATCTGTGAGAATGCGGTTAACTGAGTGAGCGGCATCACAATGCAACTTCTGCTGCTGTTGCTCTTATCAGCACAAACCTTTCAAGAGAAGGAAACGTCAGATCTTAATCTACAAACCTTCATTCTGAGCACCCAGGGAAATTGACGAAGCGTGGAATATGTTCTGTAGGTGTGTAGTCAAGATGCGAGAAGCCAAGTTCAGATAATAAACGATATCTACCTTCAGAAGAACTCGGAAACATATCAGAACATGAGTTCTACTGGTTTTTACATTCACATTCATCTGTCATGGAAAGTGTAGGCGTTGCACATTAAGTAGGGCTTGTATGAGTGAGTAACTTGGTCAAGTATGCAATCAAAATTAATTTCATTTCGTGCTCTTTGTCTATGTGATGTGACAGAATTCCTCATAATTAGCCATCGATAATTCTATACTTATGTGTGGGTCTCCCAGAGAGCCTCTACGGAGGATGTACTCAGGATGTTGTAAAGGTGTTAGCAGTACAAGTTCAATACTCAGTATTTGAATAAGAGTATGACCAAAAGTTCATGTTTAACATCCCAGACATTGTGTTGTGTGATTGTGATGTTTTGAACCTCCACAATGAAGTTGCGGGTCTCATCAAGACAAATGTGTCTATATGGAAACCATTCGGTGAAGGCCTTAGTCACATGTGCCAAGTCAGTCCAAATCCCCAGTCACTTTCTGAGGGTGTTAACAGCGTTTAATAGCCCACAACCAATTCAGGGGCTGTCAAACTCTGCGGAATACAGGGAGAGCAGGATATCACATACAGCAATGAGCTTGAGCTTGTGATTGGTGTGGTGAAGTGGCCCCTAGCATTAAAGAGGTGGAAGATTTTCACATGGAAGATGGATTTCTTTTTCATTTTTCTGTTGTGGGAGATTGCTCTGCCTGGTGCATTAATGCTGACAGTGGACTTCATGGCATCAAGGTGGGGGTGATGGTGCCAAGTGTCAGCTGTAGTTAGGCACAGCCACATAATTGAGGATGAAGAGGGAGAACCAGGTTAGGGGTGGGAAGATAAGAGAAAGGTTGGGGAAAGGGAGTGAAAATGTTGGAAATATGGAAAAATAGATTTGTAATTTTGAGCGCACATTGATTTTGTACTGCATTGAATGTCACCTTAAATAAAGAGCTGGGTCACTGAGAGTGATCAGCTTCAACAAGAATAAGCTGAATGGTATTAGAAAGCATAACCTTATCATAGATACATATAGTAATCCATCTATTTGCAATTGTATTTATATTGCGTTTACTACCCTGACGAGACATTGAAGCGTTTTTCTGCTAATAGCACGCTATTCCGGAACCCAAAGGATTAATGGTGGATCAGTGTTGGGAAATATACGTTTGCAATTTAAGTGGTGGTAGCTTGGCACTGAGCAGTCAGGCTTATCACAGAGGCAATGTGTAAAGCATTGACACAGCACTCTCACACAATAAATACACTGAGCCTCACAAAAGAGACTTAACACGAGGAGATTATATTCAACACTCACATTAATTAACACGACATGAACATCATGTATTTCTGGGCATAAATCACAATTGTAAATAATATTAGCAGCACTAGGCCCAACAGTGTTAAAATGACATCAGTAATATGCTCACTTAGGAAAAATCCTATTTTACCCCAGCACCCTTATGCGGTGCAATATGCTTCAAATCCACATATTTCTAGGGTGCACCCCAGGCCACAACAATATCAGAAATGAGTACACACAGGAAATTATAGCACTTTTCAGCAGCACCGTGGGCCACCGTGGGCCAAGGCCACACAGGTAAACCCAATGTCAAAACGGAATATCTGTTAAGTAATGCAACAAACAAGTAAAACAACACCTCTGCACTGTGCAACTATTAACAGGCTGTTCTCATGCAGCACACTCTCCCACACTCACACAGCACAGTAACGTTGTGCAAACGATATCGGCAAGTCCGTATGAAGCACACTCGCACACACACACACTCTGCACAGTAACGCAGTGCAAATGATATCTGGCAGGTCAATTGATAATATGAATGCGGACCCCGGGGCACAATCCCTTCCACACTTCTCAGTTACCCCCCACTACTCTGCCTACAGGTTTGAGTAAAAATCCTTCACGCCTTACTAGTTACTATACCTGTTTAAGGCAAGAGTCGCAATTAGTCAGGGGCCCATGGGAGAAGGCTGGAGTTACTATCGGAGTAACTAGGCAACAGTTGACAAATGTGGGGTTGGGTACCACTTGGAAACTTCACCCACTTTATGTAGGGCAGAAATGGGCTAGAGGCCATCCCAGTTCCATTAAGAGGTCCTTCAATTCACCTTTCATCAGCTCAGTTCCGCGAAGCACAGAAGGGGGCACACAGTCTCTCGACCTGTTACAGATCGCTCTCTGAAGTGTTCCTCAGCCCATTCACTTACTCTCACCACCCTGGCCTAATCTAGGTAATACTACCTGGCAACACAAAGTCGTTGGGCTGGGTGAAGAGAGGGCAGTTGATTTGCACTGCTGAGGGCAAGACGGAACACTCAGTGAATGGGGGTGCAGCTACCCCGCATCCCTTTGTAAGTAATGTATGATGTCTGGTGCGTGTTCCGAGATGCACCAGACAATCTGGCTACAATGAACCACGAGTCGGGTTCACCATACCTCCCTGGAAATGAGGCACAATGTCTGGTGCGTGATGACATGAGTCGCACCATACAAACCAGTCACAAGGAACCAAAAGTTGGGTTCGCCATACCTCCCTGAAAATGAGGCACAAAGTCTGGTGTGCAATAATCAGGGCCGGACTGGCTGTAGTGGGCACCAGGTGTTTCCCCTGTGTGCCACCAGGGTGGAGGCCGGTCTTTGTCCCCTGGGTGGCTGTTTTTCTTACAGGGATGTTTTTGCAGCATAGCTGCAATATCAGCCCTGTAACAGAATCGGCCAAAACCGGCCCTGGCAAACAGATGGGCTGTCCCCCCCAAGTCCCGGGGGTGGTGGGGCGGCCAAGCACTTTGCTAAGGCCGGTTTTGGTTCCAGTCCGGCCCTGGAAATAATCCTAGTCGCACCAGACAATCCAGTCCCAATCACCCCACAGTCGGGTGCACCGTACCTCCCTGGAATGAGGCACAACGTCTGGTGCGCGATGATCCGAGTTGCACCAGACAATCCTGTTCCACCACACAGTCACAAATTCAGTAGTACTGCACGAGGTAGAATGAGGCAATACTATGGATGTGTCCTCCCTCCGAGGGTTGCAACCTGTGGATGAGACACCACATACAATAAACATGCAGTTGGCATGCCGCACGAGAGAGATGTGGTATGAACGATGAAGTGGGCCATGCTGAGTCCCGCAACTGTTGAATCCACTCACCGCCAATGATAAGCTTGTTCATGCCGAGGGCTCACGATGCAGGGGCCACACACCCTAGATGCAGCCACGGTTTGGGACTCCGCACAAACCCATCCAGTCTCCAGGCACAAGAGTTCCACGCTCATACCACACTGCAGCCAGGATCCAGCATACAAAGTAGGCACTTGAGAGGGCACCGCTCTCCGGATGAAACGTAGACAGTGTAGATCCCTCACAAGAGACCATTGATGTTCCTGAGATCTCCACAAAGATCAGGGGGCAAGCCAATAAGCCCTTGGAGAGCATATTTCAGGGGGCCACACAGCAGAAGGTCAGTCCAGCCACTATTCAGGCAGGGTGCATGGTCCCTTCTAATGGCAGTCTCCTCCTTGCGCACAACAGATTCCTCTGGCAGTGTGCACCACTTATACCTAAATGTCTGGTCGCACATCCCCACAAGCGTATCTACACTCTGCTGAAGTATGGCACCAGTAGTTATACTGTAGTGTGCCATTGAAGTAAGGGGTTGTTCAGGTGGTTCCCCTTTGAACGGCAGATGTCTCCCCTACAATTCAGTCCTGTCTGCCATGAGGCCTTGGAATGCAGATAGTGGGGCCATGATCTTGCTTCCCAAAGGCCAAGCATCAATATCCCCCCAATCTATCCAGCCAAATCCTTAAATGGCAGAGGTCTGTCATTTCAGTTGCATGCCCACTGTTTTTGGCTGTCTCTGGGGAATGCACAGATGGGCTGCCCCAGCCTCCTGTGTGGACTGGAGACAAACTAAAAGGTTCACAAAAGAGTTAAGAACGGAGAAATGCCCACTTTCTAGAAGTGGCACTTCTAAGCTATTAAAGACAAATCCACTTTTACCACAATGGAGGAGTTGTCATTGGGAATCCAATTATAGTAAACAACATGAGGCTGCACCACTGTAAGACATCACTACAGCGCAAAGGAATCTCAGAATCCCCCCATGTTAAACTATGGGGGGAGCAAAACTTATAGGTAGTGAAAACACACATGGGGATTCTTCACTACCTTGGTGGGGAACACACATATGTACCTGCCCCACCTTTCACCTTTAACTTGCTCCACGCCCCAGGGCTCACACTAGGGGTTCTCTAGAGTTAGTGAAAGCTCCCTCAGCATTAACCTACGATTTAGAAAGACCAACCTGAGCTTAAGTGCAAATGCACACACACAGGCCTGCAATGGCAGGCTTTAGACATGTTTAAAAACACTTCCTAACGTGTGTAGGAAGGGCGCGCGCACTTTCACACTGCATTACAGTGGGAAAGTGCCCAGAGTCCTAAGTCCACAAAAAGAGAATCAGCAAAACACAGGAGGAAAAAGCAAAATGTTTAGGGAAACACTACCACAAGAGTATCTCGGTCTAACAATGATACATACAGTGGTGCATTGGAGGGAGTTGAAGTTTTTTTCTTCCTTTCTACAGGAGGAGTAAAGTAATAAAATATATAGATACATAACCACATACAAAGGGTATACACATATAAAGGAAAATACTGAAGATGAAAAATTCTGTTGCATAAAGTTCCATAAGTGCAAGTATGGATATCCTTTCACTCTATCCCTCACAATCTGAGAGTTAGGCTCGACAGATTTCTGTGCTCCGCAGTACTCCTGCCCAAGGTGCAGCACACAGACTACTTGGGCAGAATAGTGTTGGATCATGATGCACACATAGTGACCCTGAGATGGCGACTACCACATCCCACAGTCCCAACATAGAAGCTACCCCAAGAATGCCTCACCGATCAGGCGTTTCGCCAAGTCCATGGGTAATTCATTCAGGAACACTTTCTGCAGAACGCTGGTATGGCATCTTCCAGATAAATAGAATGCAAAACATTTAAGGGCTGCGCCAGGGGACACTGCATCCAACTGCATCCAACAGGTGGTGGGGGTAAGGAGAGTACTGGAGAGCGCCTTACAAACTGCAGAGTCTAAATTAGCAAATCTGTCGAAAAATATAGACCAGGGGAAGGCTACACCAGGACAGCTGTCAGCAGCTAAAACCTCTCATGCAGAAACAATGTGGGACCTACGCAAATACAACTTTCGTGCCCATGCAGCTAAAGCACACCGGGAGGGTAATAGAACGGGGTCACTATTTGCATGGTTAACCAAACAGGACACAATGACACATCCGATCCCAGAACTCACACACACAGATGGGCACGCCAAATACTCCCAAGTCAACATATTGCACATATTTCATGGCTACTACGTGGACATCTACCGAGCTCCAACCATGGAGCAGCCGCGAGAGTTGACCCAGTTTCTGGACCCATCGCTTATGCCTGAAGTCTCCGCCGCAGACAGGAAGGAATTAGAAGGGAAAATCAGGCCCGCAGGCGTAAAGCACGCAATTAGGTTGTTAGCAAGAAAGAAGGCACCAGGAATGGGTGGCTTTCCACTTGAGTATTATAGCACATTTGTGGCCCAGATGGCACCTTGGTTGGCATCTAGGTATGAAGATGCACTAACCAGAGGAGTGCTCCCGGAATCACTTTGAACATCGACCCTGGTGACATTCCCGAAGCCACACAGAGACCCCACACTCCCCGCCTCATACAGGTTGATAAGGCTCTTAAACGCAGACTGCAAAATTCCAGAGAAGATATTGGCCGATCGTTATAGTCAAATTTTCCCAGCGCTGGTACCCCCTGACCAGTGTGGGTTTGTTCCACGACGTAATACCTCACATAACCTGCGTAGGCTATTTCATATTCAGGACAGAGCAATACACCGATTCCCACGAGCAGCATGCCTGATCTTGGATCTAGAGAAAGCGTTTGATACCTTAATATGGCCCTATCTGTTCGCAGTTCTACGGAAAATAAATGTAGGCCCCACACTCATGGATATACTCAGCTCCTTTACAGAGATCTCACTTCTAGGGTACAAATAGGCAAGCTTATTTCAGCCCCATTCCAGGTAGCACGAGGGCCTAGACAAGGGTGCCCCCTATCCTCTCTCCTCTTCGCACTGGTGGAGGAGCCTTTGGCCATAAGATTGCGACGGGAGGGGGAGGCATGGGGAATCCCAATAGCAGACACAAAACATTGCGTATCACTATACGCAGACGATCTTCTGATTTATGTTCGGGACATTACAAATGATCTCACCCCAATCTGGACAACGTTGCAGGAGTTCAGAGAGGGACTCAGAGTCAATTGGGGAAAATCGACAATGTTCCCATTTAGCCCCATTTGGTACCTCTGGAGGTCGCGGTGGGCACCCAGAAAATAGCGTGGAACGCCACGTCCCTCAGATATCTGGGTGTGCGACTGTACCATTCCCCCAAGGATCTCTATGAGGGTAATCACCGTAAAATGTTGGCAGGCTTGCAAACGGCGGTGGGTTTCTGGAAAACACTACCTCTGGCACCCATCGGGCGTGCAGCCATAGCCAAGATGATTATGGTTCCTAGAATGCTCTATCATTTCACGAATCTCCCAGTAATCCCACCGCGTTTCTTTTTTTCAGAAACTAGACGCGCTACTTACAGCTTTGATTTAGGGAGATGGCCGTCATAGAATAGCACTACGCACGTTGTACCTGCCCACAACTAGCGAAAGCTTGGGAGCTCCGTCCTTCGAATCATATTTCCTGGCGGCACAGCATCAATGGCTGTCTCACTGGACATCAGAAAGACACTTGGGAGAAACAATAACCGAGGACGGCAGACTACCCCTCCCTGCTGTCAGAAGAATGTTATTACCGGGCACCAAACCGGCGCGCACACACCTGCTACAGGTCTCCATTAGGGGTGGGCAGAATTTGCGAAACTCGCTTTTGCAAGCTATCGCGAAAATGTCAAAAATCTCCGCGATCATGCAGAAATATCGCGAAGACGCAGAAGTTTTTTCCCCGTCCGTTCACGATATTTTCTGCGTGATCGCGGCTCGCCTACTTACCCATGCGGTTGCTCACGGGCATCTTATTTTCACTTGTCCCGCCCACTATGCTTACTTCCGGTTCCAGGTCGCGCAATGCTACTTTTTCACTCTTTTTCTATTCCCTGTTATTTCCTTTACTTACTTTTTAAATGTTATTACCTTTTCTTCCCGCCCCGTCTCTCTCTCCCCAGAACCATGCCAAAGAAGAAGGCGGCGCCCACAAGGGGTGCAGGCACAGGCCTTATTTGGGGAGGTGGAGTTGGCTGCACTTATCTTCTTTGTGCAGCGCCACCTCCCCTCTACCCTCGCAGCAGGTGGCAGGCCTGGTCCGGGTACGGGCTCTGGGAGCGTCGACAGCGCTGGGGGAAGGTGCACCGGGCAGTGTTCCGCTACTCTGGGGTCCGGCGCACCCCGGCGCAGTCGAGGCACCGGTGGTCCGACATCCTGGACTGTGAGCAGGAGCTGCTTGACCTGCTAGGAGCGGAGGTCCCGGGTCTTGGTTAGTAACTATTTAATTATTACTACTTTGTGTCTGTTCTTCTGCTCCTTGTTATAGATTGCGAATATCTTTTTTTCTTCCAACCAGCTAGAATGTTGCTGCTTACATTCCAGGTTAATTAGATTTACAAGTCTTCTGTGATTGTTATGACACAGGTGCTCCTCTGCGCTACTACTAATATTACTTGTTTGCAACTTTGCGTTTGCGCTTACTTAGCGTGAATATGTAAGAGTTTATTTTAGAGAAATTAAGTTACGTAATGCTATAGTGACTCTAGTCCTTACTTTGTCCTTCCACTAAGAGGTAGGGGCGGATTGATACTTAGGTTTAGTTACTTTGTATGAGTTTTAGTCATATGCGTGATGCCCCCTCAGTTACCTCACGTGCTGCTGGTACCCCAGAACCTTTTCTAGTTTGTTCAATGAGTGGTGGTAATAGGCTTAGCACTAGCAGAACATCAGCATCAATCAATCAACCCAAAATTTGGTGTATACAAAAAATATAGTCATGTGTCCTCATTTGACCATATGCATTGTTGAGGACTAAAAGAAGTGGAAATGCATACTTAATGTACAATTGGCATGCCTGGAATAGGTGGGCTAGGTCGGGTGGTATGTCGTACTTATGCTTAGTTAGTATTCTGGAATCAGAATGGAAGACTGGATTAGTGTTGATAAATAGGAAGTAGTCGATCCGCGAATCCCCAATACTATTTGTTGACCAGATGAGATCGGTCAATTTAGTTATTGCAATTGTTGTTTACATGAGTGGTTTTTGACCGTTCTTTAAAAATATTTTATTTGTTTGACACCACCCATCAATGTTTGTCTCTTTCTTATATCTTTCCTGTTCGGCACCCAGGGGCAGACAGACATAGACAGGGAGTGGGACTCAGTCGGCGGGAGAACCACAACACCAGGATGACGCCAACGAGGGCTCCTCTGCTGCCCCTAGTAAGTCTTCTTGTTTTTAATAATAATTCTTATTCCATAACTTTTACCGCACCATATTTTTCCCGAACTATTGTTTCAGTTTCCTAATGCTATTTTTTACCAACAATTATCCCTCGATCTTTACAGTTTTGGAAATCTTGTTATCCCTGCCTCTGCTATGATGACTCTCTGTACTACTACTACTATTAGTCTGTCTGTACTGTAGTAGCTAAGCTTGTCCAGTTGGCCACTCTTTATTTAAGAGGTTGTAAATAAAACTCAGATTCACCAGTAGCTCTAGCCGTTGAGTCAAGTCCTTTGGGTCGTCCTCTTGTACTACTTCTAGTCTTATTGATCTTGAGTCTTTGTTAATCTTGAGCCCTTGACAATTCACACCAACAAATGCCTAAGCAGAGTTATTACTATTTTGATATGATAGGACCTACTACTACTGCTGAAGGGATTTTGCACATACAGACCTTTGCACAAGAAAATAGGATGTTGGTGATGGTAGGTTGGACCTTCCTCACACACCTCAATCAGTAGTTCAGAACCCACCACAATCCCCTGCCCGACTAATTATAGTAGTGTCTTGTCATAACTATTAGCTCTCCGAACCCTCTCCCCAAGATACCCAACAAGTAGACAACCCAGAACATAACACACCCAACCTCTCAGTCGTGGAAGCAATGCACATGCTTCCTTTAATTTGCTCACTCGTTTAAGTCCACACCAAATACCACCAAGTCTATGTAAGTTCAAAATGTTTATTGACAAGCTCTGTACATGAAAATAAAAATTGTTCACTTACTTACAGTTGTTAATTAAATCATGATAACTGAACAGTGGTGGAAGCACCACCATTCCCTAGGTAGGAATTTAGTTTATATACATTTATAACCGAAGATCTCTGAGTGAAGGGACCCCTCACCTTAGAAGAACCTAGTACTGGTAGTTGTTGCATCATAAGCTCTGCAAAGCTCTGGTTCATAGAAGGGAATCTTCTGTCTGTAATGCAAAAAATGAAATGGTGCGCGTTAGTTTATTGCAAGCAGTTCTCAGCCGTGCCAAAAAGTGTAGCATTTATCGATAAGCAATATGGTCTAACAGTACACCAGAACTTCACTAAAAAAGTGGCTTGTTAATGTTTTGGTTGACCACTTGTACGCAACGCTTAGACAGTAGCAGTGTGAGGTCATGTGGGCTCAAAGGTGTCTTATACAACAAGCTGCAGTAACGTCACTTGTGCAAAAATAAAAGTCACAAAGGTAAAATGGTTGCTAACTAAGCAAAGGCTAGAATGACCCTAGGGACCATATATACCTACTAGTGTTTCCTCGACTACTACCTGATTTGTACTAGTGATGTATGTTATATAATATAAACTCATTTTTCAATCTTGCTACTGACCAATAGGGGGAGGTGTATATGACGCCTGAAAAACTAGGTGCACTACCCACAACCACCATTGCGGGGGCCAGCCAAGGCGACACGGAGGGAGAG
The DNA here is from genome assembly GCF_964261635.1 of Lissotriton helveticus. Classification (NCBI taxonomy): domain Eukaryota; kingdom Metazoa; phylum Chordata; class Amphibia; order Caudata; family Salamandridae; genus Lissotriton; species Lissotriton helveticus. Next base: position 426,684,628 of record NC_136069.1, on the reverse strand, counting down.
GATGCGGCAGTTGCCAAGGATACTGATGGAGCGGTAGGGGGAGTGCCCGCACCAGTGGCGGGCGGTGGTAAGTTAGATTCATAATCCTTAACTACTGTTGACATTACACTCACTGCAAGGGTTGCCCCTGCCGGAGAAAACCTACCGCCATTCCTGACCCCCCAGCCATATTACAATGGCTGGGGGGTCCGCGGCGGATAGATACCGTCCACCGATTTTCCGCACAGTTGACATTTCCACCGGGCGGAAAAGCTTTCAATATGGTGGCGGTGTCTGAACACACAACCATATAATCTGCACAGCCATATAATCTGAATTTTCCGTGGCGGCATTGCCGCCATGTTAAGGCATGTGGAGTATGCTTGGGGTACCCGTTGCGGGCCCCATTGAGGGTACCTACCTATGCTATGGTACCCCCTGCCTTTCAAAGCACAACGTGGCAGGCTCCGCCCGGGCCTGTCACGTTGTGCTTGGAAAAGCACAACATGTATTTTTAGCATTGCGGCGGGTGGTGCTTTCGGCACAGCCCACCACAATGTTAAAAATACGGGGATGCACCCACCACTGTGGCGGGCGCATCCTAATTGTCCTCACGGGACCCCCACCCTTATGGCGGGTGGTCCCTTTTTAGCGTGAGGATGACGGGCGGACTTTGTCCGCCCGCCATCTGATGTCTTAAGTAAGTAAGTAAGAGTTGTTGTGAACGTTTGAAGAGTGAAGAAGACACCCTTTAAATGGGATAGGGGCGGGAGTATTGAGTAACCAATGGCCTCATCTATCTGTGATTTCAACTCCACTTTGAAAATTTTTATGGAGAAGACCAAAAGTCAGATCAGATCACCTGGTGTTCAACTAAAAAGTGAAAGACGGGTGGAAGGAAGAACAGGCGAGACTTAAGAAATGTTATGTACTGTGCTTTATAGTGCTACCATGCCACTTTGTGTATAATTATAACTTGTCTTACTGTTTTTCTAAGAGTATATTTTACAATTGTCTTGTTTCTTTTTGATATACAGCTACTCCTTCCAAGGTTGATCGGAAGGAGTTGGCCACCACGTGGTACGGCGTCACCGTCTGGCAGCCGCCCATCGCCCTAGCCGCAACACCATCTCTGGTGCCCCCCATCACTGTTGCTCCTGCTGCTGCACTCTCAAGCACCGTGTCCACCGTTTAGAGGAGCAAATGCATGCCGTCCTCCAATCCCACCGCCAGTCCCTGTCTTAGTTATGCCCCTTTTTTAATTCTTGTTTGGGTGGGTGGGAATTGGGCGTTGGGGATTTTTGGACATTTGGACTTCAGTTACTTAAGGACATTGGTTGGGGTTAGGGAGGGGGGTGGGTCAGCTTTTGTGGGTTTCCGTTTTACATAATTTATTTTTTTAGGGTAAATTAAATCTATATTTATACTATACATGCAATGTTGTTAATGTTTTGTAGGTGGGGTTACTGTTTTACATCACACTGTTTCCTTGCTGGTGCAGGTCCGCCCATTGCCAGTGTTTGATTTAAATAATTGGCTGACTGTGTAAGACACAAACAGATAGATGCGACACCCCTCACTGATTGAGTTGTCCTACCAGTACTTTGTCTCTCTCTTCTAGTCTATGAATTCTTTATCTGGACTCAAAGGGGTGTGTGAATTCATTGAAAACATGTCCATTATTAATTATGCCTCCCCCAAACTTCTCTTACCGTTGCTTGATGTTTAACTTAGGCACAGCGATGGCTGCATGGTGAACATGGTTTCCTTTTTCTATTCTAACATGCCATGATTGGAGTGGTGGTGGTAGTAGTAGTAGTAGACACTGGCAGGGCAGCAGCATTTGCAAAAAAAGAAAATGAGACAGTCAGTCACCTTTGAGAGACTGTTCGAGGAGTAGGAGAATGAAGTACAGTACAGAACTTACCGAGCAACAATAATATGCTAAAAATTTTACAAGAAAACCTAATGGTGGTGGGGATAGCCTACTAGACAGAATTACAAAAACTATAGTTGTGTCGAATCACTTGACTAGGCCTACAGCGTAACAGTTAGTGCTGTGTATGAGGAATGCCAACAAATCCAATCAATGATGAGGTATATGTTCCTTTGTTAAATAAAAATCACCTCTAAAATATACTGCTCATGGTTGGGCAAATAGAAGAAGATCATCGCTCTACCTTGAAATTGAAGTACTGTTGCTTTCACCACATCCGTCCCAGCAAGCGTGTGATTAATTATTGGTGTACATTTAATTTAGTCACACCTCAATAAGTCACACAGCCCGGGGGAAGAGGGTTAGGGTTTGTTGAATGGATGGGAAGGGGGTTTGGAGGAAGGTTTGATAGTGAAAAACAGTACGTATGGGCAAACAAACAACAATGTTTGAAAACTACCAAATCCATATCAATATGTTAAGGGAGAAAAAGGAAACGCATGCATGATGATGATTGATAAGGAGACCCGGATTACATACAGTTCTTGTTCTGTTGTTCCGGGCTTAATAATTTTACAGATAGCAAATAGAATTTTTAAATATTGGTAGGGATGAATCATAAACAGAGAGCAAACCTAATGATAATAACAACAACAAGAAAAACACACTGTTTGTAAAGATTGTAGACAAAAAAATGAATCAAATTATTTAAAAGAAGGTGAAAGTTGATACTGTTACTGTGTTATCCTGGTCAAAAATGTGGACTGGATTTGCAACTCGGCATTCCTTTTGGTCCTCTCGTCCATCAATCTTGAGTGTCACCACTCGCCAGTCGCCACTGCCCGCCTGGAAAAAAATGTAGATTTTTTGGTAAGGTTAGTGTGCATTGTAATGTTTCCCAAGTATAGGGCAAAGCCCGGCCTGTAATTGTAGATGGAAACACAAAGGGGATATTGAGAAACAAAGTTGAAACAAATGCACAAGTTATGGTGTAGTCATAGTGCAACACAAGAACACTTTCCGAGGCGGCATGTATGCATCATTTCTACTCTAGTCTTTTTCCAGCATTGACCTTCAACAACAACAGGACAGAGCAGGCCCACAGTGACAGGCATGATGGCACGTTGCTTAGCACATCCTCTGTTTAGAGTATTAATTTTTAAAGAGTTGGGCAAAGGCAAAGCAGATATCCATTCCAAACATAGCATTTTACAATTTAAGTTAGTTAATTAAAAGCACTACAGTCATCCCACCGCTATACTTGACTCCACTTCTACACAGACATTTGGGCCTGCTGTGGTTGTTGTTGACGTGTTTACCTTTAGGCTTTTATGCCACACATGAAACGTCCTCCTGGCTTGTTATTATTTCATCAATCATCTCCGATTCTTGTACTGACTGACTGTGAAGGTCGGCCTGCAGTAGAAGTAAAACTTTGTTATTATACAACAAGAGTAGAACTATTATTGACTTGAGTCACTCTTTAGTGTGTACAGTAAGACTACGAGTACACTTTGACTTCACTTCGTGCACAACAAACAACAAAAACACCAATCGCTCAGAGTCAGGTATCCAATGCATGCCAATCATTTTCATTACCTGTTCCTTCCTGTATTCAATCAAAAGCAATGTATCAAGCTGCAGTAGAAGTACAAATTTCTTATTTGCAAGAAGGGGAAAATTCACCTTGAGTTACGTTTAGTGTGTACTGTAGAAAGATGATTAGTGCACAATGACATAACTTCATGCGCAACAAACAACAAAACAAAATCACTCAGTCTGCGACTCTGCGTCCAATGCATGGCATCAATCATCATTACCTTTTCCATCTCATTTTCATGGGCAGTCTCTCTCGGCTCTGAAAGGAGGATAGCTATAGTAGTCATCATGTTCCACTTCTTTTGGCGGGACTAGGAAAGTTTTTATTTTTTCTTCTATTTTCCATCATCCAATCATCATGAGGGCAATGGATTTAGGAGAGAGATTCAGTATGATGGAGCGGAGGAGCTGGATTCGGAGGACTGTACTGTCAAATGCAGACACCTGAAAGTTAGATATTGAAATAAGAAGAGTAGAAGACGGTGGTATTTGAATGGATTTGTTGTGATTCACAAGTTTGTAACCGGAACGACAGACACACAAATCAAAGGAAAAAAAGGGAGGAAGACAGTAAGTGCGAGCCTAATTGTCAGGGAAGTATAGCTCGTCCTCAAACTCTGGGGGTTCAGCCTGTAGTAGGTAATCATCATGTGACACACTACTTCTGCTGTCCTCCTCATCTTCCTCCCTTGCTTCATGTATTGTGTAATTCGGTGGTATGAAGCGCAGATTCATTTTGATCATTGTTAACCTCTCTACGTTTTTGGGCGAGAGACTGGTCCTTCTCACTGTTACAATGGAACCAGCAGCACTGAAACCCCGTTCAGAAGAGACACTTGCGACTGGGCAAGCCAGATAGCTTATCACCAGCCTGCTGAGCAGTGGCCATTCAGACCTTTTCCTATACCAATACTGCAATGGGTTTTGATGAATGTAAACCTCTGTTGGGTCTTTTAGATAGGCCTGGACCATCCGCTCAATGTTCAGGGGTGCTGCTGTTAACCTTTTGGGCCCAGTGCATCAGCACTGCGCTTATTAATGCCTAACTGTACATACCAATCGTCTAACGATTCTACTGGGCCTAATGATGATCCAGTTATTGTTGCTGTTGTCGATAGTGATGGTGAGTGATGTGATCCAAACGCACTGCCCTCAGCCTCCAAAGTTGCACTTGATACTGCATGCCCTTCTGCAGTACTTCTTGTGGGTTGATCTTGCGGGCTTTTAATTAACAGCCGTTCATTTTCCAACTTACTCGCTGCCTCAGCTATCCAAGTTTTGTAGCAGGCAACATGAATCTCTAACAAAGGAAAGAATGTCTTCAGTCCAAATTTTGTCCGTGGATCCAGAATTGTGGCAGAAATGTAATGTTCTTATGACAAAATTTTATTTTTTATCCTTGTATTTTCAGCTAAGCGACGGGCTAAGCTCTCCACCAAGTCAAAGGCTTCCTTTTTGTCCTCTACACCTTTTTATGATTCAGACACCTTCTTCAGCTGATGCTCTATCATTTGCAATAATAGGACAGCTTGGCCCATTGTACAGTCGTCCTTGCTGACTTCACGCATGAAGACCTCAAAAGGACGAAGCATCTCAGTCAGGCATTTAACTAGGCCCCATTGCTCCATCTGAAGGGTCATGCCTTTCACAGTAGCATCCCCTCTTTGCATTACATATTCATTGAGTGGCCTGTACTGCTCAGATGATCAAGCATGTAATACGTTGAGTTCCAAAGTGTTGCCACCTCCTGGATGAGTGCTTTGGCATCCTATATTCACGTTGAATGATCCTCAGCTGCTTCCGAGCTTTAAAAGAATGGTTGAAATGAGTGCATATTCTTCGGCAGACGCTCAGTAAATTGCTGACTATGGGTTCTTTTTCAGAAAGTCTTGAACTATAATGTTTATGCAGTGCGCCAAACACGGAACCCTGAAATAGGAACCAAGATCCATGGCCTTAAGTACATTACTGCCATTATCTGTGGCAACAAAACCAATAGTAAGCCCTCTTGGGCGCAGCCATTCAGAAACCTTGATGCGAAACTCTTGCAAAATGTTTACAGCAGTATGAGATTTCTCCATGGCGAACATGGCTACAGTTGCATGTTTCCGAGTAGCTTTAAAAATCTCAGCTGTGTCAACAGCACCTCGTTCAGATAGCTTATCTCTAACCCCCACAAAAGAGACCCAGTGTGCAGTGATGCACATGTAATCTGTGGCTTGGCAACTGGTCCACATGTCTGTAGTCAGGTGGATATTGTGAACAGCACTCTGTTGCAAAGCTTGTCCAACCAATTCCAGAACATCATGATGAAGTGCTGGAACAGCAATTCTTGCGAAATAGGAACGGCTGGGAACCTTCCATTTAGGGCAGATGGCTGACACAAAGTCAAGGAAACCCACCCCTTCCACAAATGAAAAAGGGAGAAGGTCCATTGCTAACATTTTAGCGAGCTTTGCATTGTACAACAGTGCCGTTGGGTGGTTACGTTGGAACTGCCCCTCCAACCTAAGCATGCTCTCAATAGTAGGCTGGATTACTTTCCTTTGTGGTGCTGTTGTTTTCATTAACCTACTTAGGCTCAATGACGCAGTTTGTCTCATTGAGGTACTCGGACGCCTTGGTGTCTCAGCCTGACTCTGAGTATGGCTCTTACTGCGGTGCCACTCAGATGTTACTGAGGAGGATGTGGGCGGTACCACTACACTCACTACTGGGGACAGGGCTAGAAATGCCTCCCGCTCCACCTTTCACCGCAATAATATCGTCCCCTGATTATTCCTGACCAACTTCAATAGGTTGAGTTTTTCTACTTACTTTTAACTTAAGTAGGTGATTCTCTCACACAATATTGTGGTGTATTCTGAGATGACATGCTTGGCCTCCGGTACCATAGTTTGTACCAAGCTTACCGCGCCGAACACCTGAGCGACAAATTGAGCATATTGCAATGTTCTCCTCCTTGGTGCTAACAGAAAAGAAGTCCCAAACTGGGGAGGAGAACTTTCTGGCATTGCAGGATGTGCCACTTTCAATACCAGATGAACTGGAGGGTGTGCTTGGAATGTGACTCTGTGCAGCTACACTGTGACTTTTACTACTACTACCTTCTGAGATGGTTGAGCTGGATGTAGGTCCCTGCCGGGCCTTGGAAAATATGGCAGCTGGAGGTCGTGGTGGTGTGACCTGCTTTGGTGGTATCCGTGCTACATCCCGCTCTGTAGCAGCCTTTCTGGATAGGGTGAGAATGTTGGTCTCCATCCCCTTTGGGGCGGGAGTGATGTGCGTGATGAATGGCTCGTCCTCTTCATCAACATCACCCCCCTCTTCTACATCTACCTCCATAACTGTAAGTTTTTCGGGAACCTTCCTTTTCAGAAGCATTGCCTTGTGGCGTGCATCACTCTCAGACTGAGCTGGTGGCTGCCAAGTGGCATCACGGTCATCAGAAGCGGGGCTTGAAGAAGAAGATGATGGACTAAGCCTCCTTATCCTTGCTGGTGGTCTGGAAGACAACAGATCTTCCGAAACAATGGTTTGCTCCACTTTGTCTGCAGGAAGCGCGATTTCCTGAAATGCCCCTACGTCAGGAGCAACAACTACTATTGTGGGCTGTTCTTGCGGCTGCTGCTGTTGTTCTTGCGGCTGCTGCTGTTGTTGTTCTTGCGGCTGCTGCTGTTGTTGTTTTTGCGGCTGCTGCTGCTGTTGTTTTTGCAGCTGTTGCTGTTGTTCTTGTGGCTGCTGCTGTTGTTGCGGCTGCTGCTGCTGCTGCGGCTGCTGCTGCTGCTGTTGATGTTGCTGCACACTTATCTGCTGAGTTGACTGCATTGATTGTGTACTACTTTGCGATGATGACATTTCAACATCGCTGCTCGTTAGTAGACTGGCTACCTCTGTGACACTCAAGGGCTTGGGCCTAGGTTGGTGGGGTTGGACCTCTGGTGCGGAGGTGCTGCTCCCAGCTTGGTTCCCGGACAACGCTGCTGCAGGCGTAACTTTTTTGCTCCCAAAAAAAACATTGGCCGGCACACCAGTCATGGTTAATTGCACTTCCTTTTACTGTTCCTTCTTCTCACCAGCAACTTTCTTGGTACTGGACATGGTACCTTTCTTTGGGGCCATCTTCGTCAGGCAGGACGCAGATGCACAACAAGTTGTATTCACACGTGGACGTGATGCGCAGCAGGACTTCTGTCTTGCTGGCAGTACAACAGGTGATGATGATGACACCTCCTCCTCTGGCTTTTTGTGCACCTAAAAGCAAATAAGCCAGGAGAATAACATCAGTGAAATGTTGCATTTGTTGTTGTGTGGTTCAGTTACTTACTACTGTACAAAAGATATAGTCTAGCCATTTCTGAGACTTTGTCAACACACACTACACTCTCAGGAAGGATAGGAAAGAGAATAAGAAGCACCAAATTAAAAATGTAATGGAAGTGGGGTGGACCCTATTTGCCATTAAATTATTAGAGCATCACATCATTCATGGAGCTGCTGCTGGCAAAGGGGGTGGATGGATGAAAGCAGTAAGCCAATAGGAAAACCATGCAGGCCTACATGCCAAAAGCAGGACACTACTAACTCCCAACACAAAGAATGGTCACTAGCCACATGGCCAGGCCCAACAACATCAGAAAGCCCACCCCAAAAAACACACTTCCCACCTCAATCTATTGCCATCTATGCCCTAAATGATGTCTAAATTCAACAGACCACACACTGAAACACTTGATTAATAAAGCTGTGGCTACCTGCTCTGAGCCTACTGGATGAAAGCAGGCCTTTTGGCAGACAAGGCAAGACAAGCTTGCAGGCCTAGGCTTCAAAATGGCCACCAGCCACATGGCCAGGCCCAACAACATCAGAAAGCCCACCCCAAAAGAACACACTTCCCACCTCAATCCAGTGCCATCCATGCCCTAAATGATGTCTAAATTCAACAGACCACACACAGAAACACTTGATTAATAAAGCTGTGGCTACCTGCTTTGAGCCTACTGGATGAAAGCAGGCCTGTTGGCAGACAAGGCCAGACAAGCTTGCAGGCCGAGGCTTCAAAATGGCCACCAGCCACATTGCCAGGCCCAACAACATCAGAAAGCCCAACCCAAAAAACACACTTCCCACCTCAATCCAGTGCCATCCATGCCCTAAATGGTGTCTAAATTCAACAGACCACACTCAGAAACACTTGATTAATAACACTGTGGCTATCTGCTTTGAGCCTACTGGATGAAAGCAGGCCTATTGGCAGACAAGGCCAGACAAGCTTGCAGACCTAGGCTTCAAAATGGCCACCAGCCACATGGCCAGGCCCAACAACATCAGAAAGCCCACCCTAAAAACACACACTTCCCAGCTCAATCCAGTGCCTTCCATGCCCTAAATGATGTCTAAATTCAACAGACCACACACAGAAACACTTGATTAATAAAGCTGTGGAGACCTACTCTGAGCCTACTGGGTGAAAGCAGGCCTGTTGGCAGACAAGGCCAGACAAGCTTGCAGGCCTAGGCTTCAAAATGGCCACCAACCACATGGCCACGCCCAACAACATCAGAAGGCCCACCACCAAAAAACACACTTCCCAACTCAATCCAATGCCATCCATGCCCTAAATGATGTCTAAATTCAACAGACCACACAGGAACACTTGATTAATAAAGCTGTGGCTACCTGCTCTGAGCCTACTGGACGAAAGCAGGCCTGCTGGCGGACAAGGCCAGACAAGCTTGCAGGGCTAGACTTCCAAATGGCGACCAGCCACAAGGTCAGGCCCAACAACAGAAAGTCCACCCCAAAAAACACATTCCCTAACTCAATCCAATGCCATCCAGGCCTTAAATCATGTTTGAAAATGAAATACATTAAAAAAAAACAACAGAACAGTTGCTTCATCATGCACACACCCATGAGGCCATGACTAGCTCTGGCCTACTACTGACTACTACTACCCACCACAACATTAAAAAAAAAGGAATGATAGTTAGCAAAATAAATTGTAGTTGCAACAACTGCAATGCCCCTAATCAAACAGACACAACAACCACTTACTTGTAAAATATCCAATTAAAAAATCCTCAAATCCAATTGCAATGATACAGCAGACAAAAAGAGTGATCTTTCCTGCTCAAAATCCAAAGGCAGAATGACCAGGAGATGGATAAAGCACTGGGAGGAGCCTGCTGGACAGGAACAGGAAGTTGGAGATTCTGTGGCTCTTCCTCCCTCTCCCCACCTTTTTAAAAAAGGACTCCTTCCTTGCACAAAAAAACAGCTTTTGTCAATCTGAGGAGTTTTTTCAACCAAATCATCATTTCCAGAAGGTTTCATGCTGCCAGAGCTGATATTCTTCTCCAAATTGAAAATTTCACATGTACGAGTTCTTGAGCTTGACATTACTTCCGCCGGTGCGTCCAAAATGACTTGATTGCGTTCTCTCGCTCCCTTTCGCGTTGGATATGACGTGTTCGGGTTCACTCGCTCCTTGTCGCGTTCGATATGACGTGTCCGCGTCCTCACTCTCTCACTCGTGGTGGAGAATGACGTGTTTGAGAACTTGATCATCTCATACTCTCGCGGTGCATGATGGCGAGAAGAAAGACGTGATCGTGCGACGAATGACGTGATCGCGCGACGAATGACGTTAATGCGGGCGCGAACTCTCGAGAGATAGCGCAAAATGGCTACCATAATCCAACATCTCGTGGAGAACGCGACCGGATCGGGAAAACTTGACGGCGAACGAGGGGATTCAGGTAAGGCGATGGCGCACGCGCGAGAATGTATTTTTTTAAGCGCGAGCAAGACAAAAATTTCCAGGAAGAAGTGGATTGCGGAAATTTTGACATTTTTGCGCTCTCCACGGAATGCAAAAATGTCAAATTATCGCAATTTCTGTGAGCGGAACGGAATTTGACGCCCAGGCCTAGTCTCCACAGCCCGCAAATGCATGATGCGAGTGCACCGCATGTCGAAGGGGCGACCATTATACTCTCCGTTGCTCTCCCTGGTGGGATTCCCCCAGAGGAGTGAATACTACACTGCAGGAGCCCTTCGGGTATGGACTGATCATGATGTGAGAGGGGTAGAGGCACTGTTTCATGAGGGGCAACTGAAGACATATGCTCAGATGGTCAAGTGGTATAACCTCTCTCAAGGACAATTTTTAATGCATAGGCAACTCTTGGACAGAGGTCGTCAGTGCTGGGACCTTCGGGACACATCCAGTGTTACACACGATATTACGAATGGGAACGGGCAGGCACTTAATCACTTGGCACTACAAAGCGATCCGGGAACTGACTAACATCTCCCTCGATGGACTGAGACAGACGTGGGAAGACGAAGTGGGTAGGGCATTCCACGATAAGGAGTGGAACCAAGCTTTAGAATACCCTAAAAAGGTTTCCGGAAATGCACGATTTAAAAACATACAATTTAATGTCCTACACCGCGCGTATCTCACGCCAGATAAATTGCATTGATTCTACCCCGATACACAATTCACATGCCCCCGATGCCAATTACCGGAAGCAAGCTTTAAACACATGTTCTGGGACTGTCCCTCCATACAATCATTCTGGGCAACGGTGCATCACACGCTCCGAACAACGGTCGATATCCCGAACATCTCCCCATGGGAGGCATGCGCTCTGGGGGTCCTCCGGAGAAAGAAGTCCGCAAAATTGCAATGGCGCTTTGCATCATTAGCCATCCTCTTGGCAAAGAGAAATATAGCCATGCAATGGAGAGCCCCTACCGGGCCTCCGGAAGCAGCTTGGGTGGGAGCGATGAACAAATGGGGGGCAGCGGAGGAAGAGACCATGAGAGAGGAAGAAGTAAGGGGTACACGTAAGCATCCAGTAGCTATGGCATGGGCTAAGTTATTAAATCACTTTAAACAAGAGACGACAGTAGGGGAAACACCTGAAGCAACGCAGTCGCCGCCCCACACCCTTTCTCTGTCTCCTGCGACACGGATCCAAACAATAGCGGAATAACATTCAGGCAAGAGGGTCGAATAGATCAGATGGACAATACCCCTGGGACCATTACCCACTCCCATGACCGCTCACTCCCCCACGATGATTCCATGATGTGCCCGTTAGACCTATGACCAAACAACTCACCACTTGGCACAACCGATCATCCTTGCCCACTTAGTGCGTACCCCCCCCCCCTCCGGGTTCACAGTTAAGTTCCTATCTGCAGTTTTGACGCCGACTTAACCATACGTAACAGATGGTTAGACACACTAAAGGAGAAAGCATATACAGATGGAGGAGGTGACCATATACCAACCCTCGCCACAGTGTGACACAAAGGTCCAGACACAGTAGGACACATGACTACTCAGTGGGACAAAACAGTAGTAGGCCTAATAGAATATGATATGCTAACATATTTTGAGAATTAGAAAATAAATGAGAATGCTATTTGTAACCAGTGATGATGCTCAAAATATGCACATAAGATTGTTAAACTACAAAATGTCTGATGTCTCACATGGACTATTGTAAATAAATTTAAACAAAAAATGTGCAAGTATGGATAGATAGTTAGAAATTCAGACTTACAGATGTTGTTGTACGTAAAAGCTAATTTATTTTTGCATTTTTATACAAGTCATTTTGGGGGTGCAGGAATGCAGCCCAAAGTCTTCTCAGGTCTCTGCCCCACTCACTGGGCACAGGTGCAAAAACAGCTCCGTAGCTCAAAGGAGCCTTTTCAAACCGAAGGAGAGTGGGAACACACTGCCTCACATCCCAGCACTTAATTTTCCCCAATATATCATGGTAAATACAGTGCATGATATTACTTACTTTAGTAGTAGTCTTTACGTTTTCACCCTTGTTGGTGCAGCCTGTGCGGTGTAACTCTAGCAGGGCCTGCTTTAGGGTGGTGTGACCGCTGCGGCTACACTAAGCGCTGACCTGTGGAGAGGGCACTGACCTCAGTGGGGGTTGGGGGGGCGCTGTGTTTAGCAATCACTTTTGATTGTAGAGATGTGGGGCACTTTTGTTCGGTGGTAGTGGGTGAATGGGGTGTTGCTGTTCCCAATTCAAACTTAGGGCTTTATTATGTGTCTGGTGGTCCACCGATCATCAGACTTGTGGGTATGCAGTAGTGACTGTCTTCCGACCGCCACAATATAACAGGGGGGTTGGGCCAACGCAACTGCCAGGGATCAGAAATGCCTGGGGGTGGCGCGGCAGAATTGAGGCCACAATATGTCTGGCAGGGCCACTGCAGCCCCACCAATCATATTACGAGTTTTCCTCACTGCCACACTTTTCATGGCGGTGCCTCACGTCATGTGCGCCCATGTGTACAAGCACACCAGTACCTAGACAACATGGACTGCAGCAGTCCATGCCATGCAGGTACTACCTTTGACATTCCCTGGGTATGCCAAATAACTGCATACCAGACAGGAAAAAACTCCTGATCTGGCGGGCAGTTTCTTCATGGGTTTGGAGGTGCGGTAGCCGGATGGTTCCACTCCAGCACCGCCAAACTCTTCATAAAGCCCTTAGGCATAATGAAGAAAGTGATGATTTTGTGTGTGTGTTGTGTGTCTTAAGTTATAATTACTAACCCTGCTCCAAACTTATCCACATTAGTTGAAATGCTGGTGTTTGGGGTGTGTTGAAGTTACTATTCCTACTCTAAACTTAAATACTTTGGACCTCATTTATGAAAAGTGACGCATCGCTGTGTGAAAACAGCGATGTGTCACTTTTCATTGCATCCTCCTTACGACATGCTGGATGCGTCATATTTACTGTATGACGCATCTTGTTGCAAGGAGTTACAGATACAACAGTATTTCCGACTTATCTGTAGGCGCAAACATGGCGCATTGCTGGAATGTGTCAGAAAAGTGACGCAACTCCAGCAATGGGTCATTTCACATTGGAAAGTTCCTTGTTAAATGTGCGGCATCAGTCTTACACCTGCCATGAGGCAGGCGTAAGATATAGGCACATTTGCGTCCTAGAAGTGACGCAGTGAAATCTCATAGGTGTCACTAAGTCAATTCAACAAGGCTTACTTGCGTCAGAACGCCCACCCTGCATACATTATACCTGGCACAGGTATAATGTGGCGCAGGGGTTTACGAAGTGACGCATCTACCTAGATGGGTCACTTTGTAAATATGACGCAACTTGGCGCATTTTTTACCCGCTAGTGCCAAAAAAAAAAATGATGCACCGGTGGCGCAGAAGTGACGGAAGAGCTCATAAATAAGCCCCTTTGTTGAAAATATTGGATTGTGGGGGAGTTTTGTTTACCAATCACATTCCAAAATTGTCCATAAAAGAACTCATTCATTACAGTTACACGAAAATATTAAAAAATAATGTAAAACATTGATTTAAAATTTGTGCATACAAATACATATTTGTAAAACAATACAACCAATGTAAAATATAATTATAATATTTAAAAAATCAAAAATGTATATAAGTAATAATTATAATCCAGCTAAATAATATAATTAAATCAAAAAATGCATTTATAATAAGCATATTGTTAAACTTTAATAAACAGCATTAAAAAGTTTAAAGCAATTATAAATAAATGACATTTTAATATACGTTTTTTAATATCTAAAATACATATAAAAATACATTTTGCTTTAAGATTTATTTTTCAAACAATACACACCGTGCATATTTTTTCAAAATGACTGTTTAAAGTTTAAAAAATACATAAAATGTAGAGGAAAAACATATTTTTAAAACTTACCATTCAAAGAAAATGTAAACAAATTCCCATAATTCATTTAAAACTCTTCTCATCATATTGCCCTGCAAACCCTACAAACTGCTCCTAAATTAGTAACTAATAAAATAAAATAGGCAACACATGTCAAAATCAAGAAATAAATAATAATAATAAACATAGCAAGAACAATATTATGTACAATGGTATTGAAAAAATTATGCTAAATATAACAATTTTAAAAAAATAAAGAAAAAAATATATTCTTACCTGCAAAATAATATCCCACCATATTTATTATATCACAATATGGAAGGATATTAAAAACTGATGTATTTTTGACTTGATAGTAATGTAGCTCAACCACATGACTCTTCTACCATCATCCTGAGCCAGAACAGTCTAAAGAGATTTATACCATCTTGGTATTTGCTCACCCATACTTTTGATTGAATTAGTAGGGTTTTGCAACCAGAAAAGACAACTTCAGACATCATTATGCTTATGTAGAAAGGTGTTTGATCTGGGGAACAGGCACTTACTGAATGTTGAATTAAGGAGAACTACTTTTCTAATCCAGTTCACCAGGTTCATCTTCTGGTATCAGGGAATAGTTTTGTTAAGTCAATTTAAGCTTTGTTAAGTGTGTGCTATGTCGCCTATTATCTTTGCACATTTCATCAAAACGTTTGTGATATACTTTCAAATTCCTGATAATATCCTTTCAGTTATTAAAAAGTTCATAATAACTTGACATTTATTAAAAGTAAAAAAAAAACAAGTGTGCAGCGTACTCTTGATATAAAATACATAAGACTTGGGCATAAGATTTACCAAGAGAGTACTGGCGGCCTCAGAGGTATTTTTTCGCCCAGCCCCAAAACGTACCTGGGAATAAATATCTGTTAATCCCTTCAAAGCATTAAGATCTGAACTAAATACTTCTGATAAACAAACTGAAGAAGTATTTTTGATGCTTGTCCTTTACTCCGATTTTTGGAAAAACCATTGTAGATTGCCTATTTCCCTATTTCTTTGTTTTTCCTTGCTATTTGCCAAACTCATTCTTTTCAAAGGTTGACTGAAAGATTTTTTGATTTATCCAGGCAGGCATTCATGCATAAAACTGTATGCAGCTCTCCTTCATGTTTGAAAAATTGGATTGGTCTGTCCCAAATTTGGTTTCCTCTATTTCATACCCCTATTTATTCAGATTGTATGAGTAAGATATTAGGACTTATAATTCAATTATTGGATGCATGTTCATAAGAAATTAGGTTATTAGTTAAGGGGGTGACTAACCGTCTTAAGGAATAAGCACAATACTTGTGAGTGTAAACAAATAAAGTCACTAAATTAGTCAGAGTTCAATACCCTGGTAGCTATGGCACAAAGCAGACAGGCATAACTTTGAGGCAATGTGTAAAGCATTTATGAAGTACTAAAATAGTGATAAAGTAAAATACAACACAATCACAATTTCAAACTGAATTAGAAAAATACAGAGTATTTTAATAAATAAAATCACACCAAAACGGCAAAAATCCAAAAAAGGGATCTGAATATATGCATTTTAAATAAAAAATATCACCACGATCAACTGGTCAATGTAGAATCGGACCCAGGCATGAGTTCAGGTCGACTGTAATTGAGCTTCGGTCACAGACAGGGACCAAGATCAGTCCAGTAAGAGAAATTAGCTTGGGACTTAGGGCCAAATTTAGATCTTGAAGGGCAGGTTACTCCATCACAATTGTGATGGATATCCGTCTGCAGAAATATGAAATCCCATAGGATATAGTAGGATTTATATTTCAGAGGACAGGATATCCTTCACTGTTGTGACGGAGTTACCCGACTGCCAAGATCAAAATCAGGCCCTTACGCTTGAAAATGGAAGTCCAAAGTCTTTAGTGTGGCAAGGCAGGAGATTGTTGATGAAAAGGGTTCCAGCATGCTGGATAGCCATTTGATATGCTCCCAGCAAAGCCATCGATTTTTGGCAGGAAAGCTCAGAATGGACACATTTGAAACTCACACCCAGGGAAGGTCCCCTGCGAGTTAGCAGCTTTTGATGCCATTGCTTCGTCAAAATTTTTTCTTTTGCACGTAATCACTTTTTTGCAATATGAGTTTCTCCATCGGGGCAAGGCTGCATGCTGTAGCTGAAGAGGGTGCCATGAGGCCTGGTACCATATTGGCTAGGTCCCACAGCAGAGGATGTGTGCTCTCAAAAAATGTTTTGAGATGGGGAAACCTGATTATTCAGCCCAGCGGCAATACACCTTGGTTCCAATGGCTTAGCAGATTTGTCCCAGTCCTCCTGAGATCTTTGGAGTCAAAATGTTTCTAAGGCCCAAGTTTTCAGGGGTGGTAGGAGAAGTCTGACCAGACCCAGCCAAGGGTTCCTGGAACTCAGGAACAGCACTTGAGGTCGGAACTCTCTCCAGCAAAGGCCACCAGCAGCGTCCAGGTCGGGTTCAGTTGAAACTGGTCAGCTGGAATTCTTGAGGAAAGTCCACTTGTAGCTTGTTGTTTCCTTGTAGCTTGAAAAAGGATGTCAGACTTATGTCTCTTGGAGTCTCTTTTTTCGTCCTGAACACAAAAGGGATCAGGTCCACTCCTTCGGGGTCCTCTCAGGTCTCCGCCAACAGGTTTAGTTCTGATCATACCAGCTTATATGTAGAGGTGGCTCCTCCCTAGCTAATGGGATAGAAGTTTCAGGGAGCACCCTATCCACCTTTTCAGTGTTTACTGTGTTGACTACTGCAAACAGTCTCACAGTGCCCATCTCTGCATAAATCCAAAATGGTGAAACCCATCTCTTTTTGAGCAGAGCCTGATTCTCACCCTAGCGATGTGATCACAAAAATGAGCAACTCCTCCTCTGTACTCACTCCAAAGCCAGTTCTGGGTACAGCTCCCTCCCTCTGGACCAAAACAAGGGACCTGTCCTGGTGTTCTCCATGACACAAGAGATCCCTTTAAGTAAATTAAATTCCTGGGTACTGCCCAAATGGTCAGCTTGCCAGAAGAACTGAAATACCTCCCCCATACCCTGGCCTTTGCTTCTACACTGCGAGCAGTTTTTTCCACCTCATTCAGGGCTTGAACACTCAGATGGAGGCAGCTGGAGTCTGAAGCTAATTCGCCTCCAGAGGCTTTAGGCAGCAAAAATGCAAAAATGTATTTTCGAAAAGTACATTTTCCTTAATATTTACTAAAATCTGACTTCTCCACTGACTTGGACTTTTAATAAATATCACCAAGCGTCCAAGAATGATGTTCCCAGTTGTTATTTAGACCAAGCTAGAATTATTACATTCCTACTAACCATAGAGATCTCCAGGTCCTAAGACTTAAGTTTCCAAATCTTGTACCAGTCTATATCTATAACTTGTATGCGAGAAGTACGAGGGGTAGAAAATCAGAGGATTTTGTGCTCTTTGGAAAACTCATTGGAAAGCCATTGCTCTCCTTTCAATGTAATTGTGGGGGGGATTTTAACGTAAATTTTGAGCCTCTTATGAAGGGAAGCTGGAATGTGTCGGAGGAGGAGGACAGAGAGTGGGGGATTCCTAAATTGGACCTTGAACCAGTTAGTAAATGGTCAGACATAGCGGTTCAAATGAATTCTATTTGCCTAAACAGAGGTCTAAGAGCAGCAAATGGAAGGACCGCAGGCAATAAGGTTGGGGCACTCACATTTAGAAGTGGCATACGTAAGAGTAGAATAGACTATATTCTGCTTAACCTGGGCCTGTGGAAATATCTTCAGGACATGATGATTATAGATAGGGTTGAGAGCGACCACAATCCCTTGTCTATGAATCTCTCTTACTGGGAATCTCCTGATCATCATGGGGTTGTAATGACTCCTACTCCCTCTCATGACATTGTGATATCAAACGATATGCGCCACGTCCGATGGCCCAAAGTTTCCCTTTATAAAGAGAATTTGGATTTTATAACTAGTAAGCTTGATCAGGCGAAATTAGATTTATTATTGATATCGGAAGGGGACAATAATATTTTAAAATTACAAGAACGAACTAGGATCCACAAGGTTCTTTTTGGTGAACTTAAAAGCCTTTTTGTTAAGCCCTGTAGGCGGAAAGGCTCCCGCGCACCGGAACCACCACGGTGGTACTCTGGTGAATGCTGGAAGGCCCGCCTTGATTTGGGAAAAGCAATTAAATCTGAGTCCATTGAGAATATTAGGGCAGCCAGGCGGAAGTATAAAAATGCTGTCTCAAGAGCTAAGCGTGACTGGGACGAGAAAAGGTGGAATGACCTTAAGGAAGCAGGATCCTGTAAAGACATGCGTAGGTTTTGGAATGTTTACAAGTGGGGCGTGGAGGGCAACCCAGATAAGCCACAGAATTGGGTCCCCCAAGAAAAGTGGGTAGAACATTTTCAGCCACAATATGCCAAGGGTCAGAACTTGCAATTAATAGTGGAAGTCCCTTTTGAGCCCCTAACTGAAGATCTTTTTACTTTGAAGGATGTTCAGTGTGCATTAGACCTAGTGGTCCCTGGTAAAGCGCCAGGTATTGATGGCATACCCGCAGATCTTTTTCTGCAAGACCAGAATTCATGGGGTTGTTATATACTTCTTCTGGCAAATATGGTTGCCAGGGGAGCCCCCATACCTAGTTCTTGGAACGGGGCTAAGATCATACCCGTTTTTAAAAAAGGTGATAAGACGCAGCCAGGTAATTATCGCCCCATCAGCCTGATTGACACCTCCCCAAAAATATTTGGCAGGCTGGTTTTAAACAAAATTCTTGATTGTGAATGTAATAACAAGATCTTATCCCACCTGCAGGCAGGGTTTAGAACTTCAATCAGCACGGTCGACCAGGTGCTGCATTTTGCTATGCTGTACTGGAAGACCGTGCTGATTGGACATGGAAGTTTATATGCCGCTTTTATAGACTTAAGAGCGGCTTTTGACCTGGTTCCTCGTTCTACCTTATGGAGAGTCCTTAGTGGGATGGGTTTGCCAGGGCCTCTCTTATTGTTGGTAAAAAGACTCCACGAGCAAAATTATGCACAGATCAGGTGGGGGAGTCCGGGGAATGTTACGCCGCAGTTCCCAGTGGAAACTGGAGTACGCCAGGGCTGTGTCCTGGCGCCAACTCTATTTTCCTTATATATTAATGATGTGGCAAAGATTTTAATTGACTCCAATATTGATGCACCGATCCTTGCTGGAGCAAAAGTCCCTATTTTAATGTTTGCCGACGACTGTCTTTTAGTTTAAAAAACTCCCAGCGGGATTCAAAAGGGCTTGAAGCTTTTTGAAGATTTTTGTACCGCTCAGGGTTTAGAAGTAAACGTGCAGAAATCAAAGTTTATGACTTTTAACGCTTCTAAATCTTTTTAGGGTACTGTGAACATGAATCAGCGTCCTCTGGAAAGGGTCCAAGCCTTTACCTATTTGGGTGTTTGCATTGACCGCAATTTGTCCTGGAAACAACAAATTGAACTGGCCACCCTAAGACATAGGCAGTTAACTGGAGCCCTGTGCCTGGAACATCAGAAGTCTCTTACTAAGCCAATATCTCCAGTACTGGCGGTCTATAATGGTAAAGCAGTCAGCTCCGCCCTGTACGGGGTTGAGATATGGGGATGTGAAAGCCTTAGGGGGATGTCAATCTCTGAAAATTAATAAAACTACCTCAGAGTACCCCTATGAATCCCCTTTTTTATGATCTAGGCTTATCCCCAATAGCGCTTATAGCATCCTTTCGTCCAGTTTTATATTGGAAGAGGATCTGGACCACGCCGGAACTCGAGATTTTTGCAAGAGGCCTGCTTGATATTATTCATAGTGACACTTTTCATAAGATCAAGTGGTTAGAGCATGTTCGGGGCCTCTTGACTAATATGGGCTTGCGGAATCTGTGGGAGGATCCTACAAATTCAAGGTTTCCGCCTAAGAAGATTCGAAAGATTTTGTATTGGCAGTTTGTGGCTTCTGGGGCCTACAGGTCTATCGACCCTGGGTCTTTGACCGGAATGTTTTTAGTCATTAAGGATGTGCCAAAACTAGAAGCCTTTTGGGACGTTATCTCAAAAACTCTTGATCGTAAATTATACTTTCAATTGAGGATTGGGAGCCTACCGGTAGGGGCATTCACAAGTAAGTGGTCTCCGGGGGCTAAAACTGTTTGTCCATCATGTTCAGCTCGCTCAGAGACTATTGGACACCTGCTTTTTGAATGCCCAGTATACATGGAGCCCCGGAGAACGTGGCTTCGCCCAATGTGCAGGTTATACCGACCGGGGGTCGGTGGCAGTTCGTATTATCCGTTCCTGTACTGATATGACAGTTTGTATAGCCGTGGCAAAATACTTGGGCTGGGCCTGGATTATTAGAAGTAGAATGCTCAAAGATTAACATGTAATCACCGTACCGAAATCAATTTTTAATTATGTATATACTTATTTAATTCCATAGATGTGATTTAACTGTATAATGAACTTACGGGTTTTATATGTATATATGTATAGTTTTTTAAAAACAGTATTTATATGTCTAAACTCTATTTGTATGTACTGTTTGCTTTTATGACTATCGTCGAATAAAGCCTGTCTGAACTGAAAAAAATTATTACATTTAATTGTGTATTTCAGTGTTTCTCAATTAAACAGTCATCCTTGCTACAGTGAAAATAGCGTTTAGGTGCTGGTCACTGTAAGAACATGTTCAACATTATATTTTACATGTACTACTTTTAAATAACATGCACCCTGCCTTAATGGCTATCACACCTGTTTAGGGGTGACTTATTCATATTTGAAAGAAAGGTTTAATCCCATCAAAGGGGTTTATTTGGACAGGTTGAATGGCAGTTTTTACCTTGCTCCTGTGAGGCTACAATGGTAGGCGTTATGAGATCTTTGCATTAACACTGTAGTGGATGGCATAAGAGGTGCTGTAGTCCATTCATGCCATTTATCTAATAGGCCCTGGGTACAAACTGTAGCAGACACTAGAGATGTATAAGTAAGTTAAATATGCACACTCAAATGTGGGTTCTGATATTTCAACAATGTTAGAAGAGGAAGCACAGGCCCTTTACTATGGGGTAACAAGGGTTCTACATCCAGCATAAATAGATATGGCATAAATCTGGGGATCCCCCATTCATTTCCTTCACTGTTATTGTCCTCTTCTGCTTGGGTATTCTCACTTTGCTGTCCAGAAAAAGTTGCATGCAATGTTGTGAAAATTTTAGTAAAGGTCCAATGATCACTGTTTAGATATTACCACAGTTTTATTGGTGATGCAGAATTTAAAGTGATTGATTCCATTTACTTTCTTTGAACTCAAATATGATTTTACAGAGGTAGAAGTTTGATTACGAACAAACATCAGACTTCTTGATTGAAGGTGACTTAAATTATTTCACATTGATCCAAGCAGAGAGTGGGGTCTCTCATGAATTCTTCCAATTCTCTCATTTATTATTTCATAAAGCTATTGACTTCCAGGATATACATGTGGATATCAGATTCAGGGATAGGTAATTAAATATGTATTACGCAATGGATGGTTTTCAGAAGGAGAGCCATATTTATCAGGCCCCATGCCATATACCTCCAAAATGATAAAAGTACCTCGATGTTCAAGCTAGTAAGAGTGACATTTTCTTTTACAATTAGAAAAGAAAACATGCATAATATACATTTTTTTTAGATGTTGTAAAATTAACACACTACTAATAGACTTCACAAATGTAATTCAATAACCACTGATAAATTCCCTAGATTTTCACCTGATATTGTAGGGGATAAATGACTTAGGGCTTGATTACGAGTGTGATGTGCTGTCCACTGTGGGACCGCTAAACCTGTTGTGTGATCGCCCGCCAGATCAGGAGTTTTTTCCTGGTCTGGCGGGTGGTCCTGTGGCAGTCTGAGAGTGGTGGTCTGTCAGCCTCATAAAATAGCCTAAGAGGCAGACCACCGCTTTCAGAGTGCCGACTGCACCTTTCTGCTCGGTGTGGCATACATGCCACACCTTGTAGGAAGGGGGGGTGCAAATTCAGGGGGCACTAGATGTGCCCCCCACAGGCACCCTTAGGCCCAAATCTGGCAGGGGGACTTGCAGGGCCCCCAATGACGCCATTCTGCCACAGTTTTCATGGACAGTTCACCACCCTGAAAAGGTTGGTGAAATGCCAACTCGGAATGTGCTTAGCAGTGCTGGCTGTGGCGAGCATATTCCTGCCATGGAAAGACCACTGGCCCAGTGAGATCCTTGATCCCGGTGGTGCCGGCAGTCTCGTGGTGTTCCATGGGTTCAGCAGTCCCAGGGATCGCAAAACCCGTAATCAGTCCCTTAGCCTTTGGTCTAGCCTCTATCTCAGATAATTATACTGTGTAATGTTTACACATTTTTACAATTTGTGAGGTAAATACATAGAAATAATGGCAAAAAATACACATTTGGATTTAATAGAGGAAGATGAACTTCCACTGAATTGAATGCGAACATTTGTTTTATAGTCACATTGATCAGCAGTTTGCTAAATATAATTGCTTAGCAGGTTAACCAGCTCCCCTCTTTTCCATTTGTGTGAAAAAAAGAATTATATTCAACAGCTTAAATATTGTTATCCTCTTAGGAATAATAATGTTAAGGGTTCATCTTAATTGACATGTTGCTTGTTAACATTGCTGACAACGTTAGTGGTAAACTGTTTATTTCCATGTGTATTCCATCTTGAAGGTAGCAATGCTTATTGCCTTTCCATTTCCAAGATACCAATGCTTGTTGTTTTCCATCATACAGTACCTAATATGGCCATAAGCTAAGCTATCAATGTCTGTTGCACATGTGAGCCTCGTGGGACTCGTGATAAAACTGACAGTTACTTTCACGTGCAGAGTGTTGTGCTAATGGACGCTCGTGCACAGCCTGCTATAAAAACCCCACCCTCCTCCCACATGGTGCTTCGCTTCGTTGCCTCTCCATCGAGATTTCTGCACCTGATTCAAGACCCCCGCTGGAACTTACAGAGAAGACGGTTGACTACGAAAATCTGCACCTCGTGCCAGTTCTGAAGTCAAGTTTCCCACGCAAACAGCCCTGGCATCAACCGTCTATTGGTGCCACTGTGTTCCAGATCCTTCAAAATACAATTGTGTGGGCGTGCACGAAGATAAGAAGTCCAGAGATCACAAGGTAAGTTTGATGAAGTTTCTTTATTTCATATTCAATATCCGAAAGAAAAGCACTTTACTTTCCAACCAACGCGTTTTGTTCTCCATCCGAGAACTTCATCGGGGCTTATTGTTAATAATACACCGTTCTGTATAGACACTGATGGCCAAACCGAAAAGGTAAACTAATACCTAGAACAAAGTCTAAGATGTCTACTTTATACTCAATCAGCACATTAGGATGAGGTATTAGCTTTGGCAGAATTCTCATATAACAACAGCGTTCACGCAGCTTTGGGTTGTTCACCAATCTATTTCCTAACAGGTCTGCACCCACAATCGATCCCAATCACACTTCCAGATATTGAGCAACCTATGCCAGTCGTTTCAGAAAGACTGATCGAATTACAAACATTTCAAGAGTTTGGCCAAAGGTAAAACTAAGATGAAAAAATCAGCTGATAAACATAGGGTACCAACACCGCCTTACAAGGTAGAGGAATTAGTCTGGTTGTCAACCAGAAACATTCAGATTGAAGGTCCTAAAAAATTAAAACCAAGGTTTATAGGGCCATTTCCAATAGAAAAGATGTTGAACCCAGTGTCCATCAGACTAGAATTACCCAGAGACTATGCTATTCATCCAGTTTTTCATGTGTCATTACTCAAGCCACACAACCCATCTACATGACCCGATGACCTCCCACCAGTAGTTGTAGGAGATCACCATGAATATGAGGTTAAGAAGATAGTGGACTCAAAACGCATACGAGGACGTTTGTATTACTTAATAGATTGGAAAGGATATGACACATCAGAAAGATCTTTGGAACCCGAAAATAATGTTCATGCCCCAAGATTAGTTAAAGCCTTTGCCCTACACCCTGAGAAACCCTGCCCTGTGAGAAGACCTTTGGGGGGAGGAACTGTTAAGGGTTCATCTTAATTGACATGTTGCTTGTTAACATTGCTGACAACGTTAGTGGTAAACTGTTTATTTCCATGTGTATTCCATCTTGAAGGTAGCAATGCTTATTGCCTTTCCATTTCCAAGATACCAATGCTTGTTGTTTTCCATCATACAGTACCTAATATGGCCATAAGCTAAGTTATCAATGTCTGTTGCACACGTGAGCCTCGTGATAAAACTGGCAGTTACTTTCACGTGCAGAGTGCTGTGCTAATGAACGCTCGTGCACAGCCTGCTATAAAACCCCCACCCTCCTCCCAAATGGTGCTTTGCTTCGTCGCCTCTCCATCGAGATCTCTGCACCTGATTCAAGACCCCCGCTGGAACTTACCTGATTCAAGACACCGTCTTCAGCCTGTTCCTGTCCTTCCCTGCGAGAGCTGCATTCCAATCTTCCTCGATTCTCCGAGTCCTTCTGGAGGCCTCCTGACCTCTTCCTTCCTGGAGAGGGGGCTCTTCTTAGGGCTTTCCTTTAATCCTGCAGGAAGAAGAGAAAAGCATAGAAGTAAGCAAGGCTTCAACAGGTAAAATAGAATAAGCCCTGAATTCGAACAAGAAAAAAGTACTGGTAAGCTTATTTAATTCATTTGAAATGTTGGGGCATTTGAAAATCGTGTCTGGAAAGAAAAGACTGCAATCATCATTAAAGGACCCTGGATGTGAAAAGATATTGTTAAAGTATTATGTGAGGAACACGAAGCAGATTGTTTCTTGGAAACGGAAACACGAAGCAGATTGTTTCATGAAAACTCTAATTAATGTTTGACATTTGAAAGCACTATGTGGAAGCAGATTGTTTCTGGAAACTCTGATTAATGTTGAACATTTTTGAGCTCTATTTAAGTTAATCTTTGAAAGCACTAGCTGGTGTTAAAACGAAGAGTAATGCCTGCCTAATCATTGATTCACTGAAAAGAAATTACATTTGCAAGTTTATTAAATTCCTGAAGGTTAGGAATTAATGATAGATAAGAAACATAGATATTGTATTGTGTCTATTCTTCTTATTTTTATATTTCAGAACCCCATCGGTCAACTCATCCCTAGGAATGTAAGGTATGATCTAATGTTAAATAATCTTTGATAACACAACTAACCAATTAACACAACAAGGCCAGTAATGTTCTGATCTATGCTGATAATAATAATTAGTCTTTTACACATTGAAATTTAGAGTTCCTCAGAGGATGTTAAAAGATATTATCTTCGAAGTGTGCGCATGAGCTCTGCTAGAAATTGGTAGGCAATTTTCCATGCTATTTTGATATTTATAGAAAATAGTTGTTTTTCAAGACATTCGTGTTTGACATTTATGTTTGACTGTTCCCATTTCCTACTCTATAGAAAAGAGTTCAGAGTCACTTCCAACTGAGAAACCACTACACGACTTCCTCTGAAGACGGAGTCCTGTGTTTTGTCTTGTTTTCTCATTCCACTTCCCCTTTTCCCCCGGGGGTCATTCAGATCGGCAAGGGTTATAACAATCTTGTCGCTTTGGTTGATTCAGGGAGGAGTTTGGAACACGCAGCACCAAGAAGGAAACAACCGGAACTAGGAGGTCTTGGTGAGTGACATCATGACAAATAAACACAAATATTTAAAGATCTGGACTGCCTTTATGAATTTCACTGATGAACACTTTGTTTGAAAGGAAAAGAAAGAATGGGGTTTACATTGTGTTGTTTTCATTTTTTTGCATGATATTTGCTATCATAAAATAATATGTTATGTTATGTTATTAAAATTTCTTGAGCGCACAGCTGCCCCAGCAAAGGGGCGTCCTGGCGCTTTGACAGATGCTATAACATAACACACTAAAAAGACTAGCCAGAAACTGGAAAGAGGAAAGTTTTAATGGCCTGCCTGAAGGCGAACATATCCTCAAGAGCACGAATGTGGACTGGTAACGAGTTCCATAGGCCAGCCGCTAGAACCCTAAAAGAACGGCCACCCATCCTGCTCAACCTGAAGCGTGGGCAGACAGCCAAATGGAGACCCTCCGATCTTAAAGATCTCGATGGCACATAGGGAGTAAGCAGAGTAACAAGTGCCGGTGGCGAAGAGGTTTTCAAAATTTTGAAGGCCAGACACAGCGCCTTGAACTTGATTCGCTGTCTGACCGGGAGCCAATGCAAGGCCATGATGGTACCCGACACCGAACAGTGTCTGGGAAGGCCCACAATGGCTCGTGCCGCGGCATTTTGTACTCTTTGGAGCCTGGAGGCCTCCGCTTGATTCACCCCTAACAGCAATGAGCTACCGTAGTCCAGCCTAGATAGTATTGAGGCCTGAACTACGAGCTGTCTGGTAGGGGGATCAAAGTACTTCAAGACTGGTCTAATACCACGCAATATTCCATAACATGTGGCAGCCACCTTCATGGTGTGGTCCTTGAAGGAAAGCGCAGAGTCTACCCAGACTCCTAGATTTCTCACTCCAGCCACTGGAATAGGTGTGACACCAAGCTCTGACGGCCACCACTGATTACCCCATAGCTCAGCTTGCTTCCCAAGAACCAATACCTCCGTTTTGGTGGCATTCAACTGGAGGCAGTTGGTGCGAAGCCAGCTTGCTACTGCCAAGAGACCCGCCCGGAATCTCGAAGCAGCTACCTCGGGGTCTCCACTAAGTGTCACCGCTAGCTGTGTGTCGTCCGCATATGAGGCCATCGTAAGGCCCCACTGTTTGACGACACCAGCCAGCGGTTTCACATAAAGATTAAATATAGTCGGACTTAGTGAAGATCCCTGAGGGACTCCCGTCTTCAGGGGGTAAGTAGTGGATTGGCCAGGTGGTATCGCCACTTTAAAAGTACGATCAGCCAGAAAGGACCGGAACCATTGGAGAGCGACATCCGTCACTCCCGCCTCCTGTAAGCGCTGGATAAGTATTTGGTGGGACACAGTATCGAACGCAGCGCTTAAATCTAATAATATAAGCGCTGCGGTATGACCCATGTCAAGTACCTGGCGAAGATGTTCCAAGATGTAAAGAAGTGCCGTCTCGGTACTGTGTCCTGACCTAAATCCATTCTGGCTAGAGTCCAAGATCTGGTTGCAAGCCAGATGCTCGGACAGAACCGAGTTGAATATGTGCACTAAGGTTGGAGATTTAGGATTTGCAGTCAGTGCAACAGTAGTGGAAGCATTGGACTAAGGAGGGGTAACATTTACCATGCCCACTACAGTGCAACAGAAGGGAACACGTTGGACTCAGGAGGGGTCAAATATACTCTTCCCACTCCAGTTGGTGCAATAGTACTGAGCATTTCACTTCAAACAAATAACATATTTTAACAGCTCTATAAAAATAACAACAACAAAAATATTTAAATAAAATAATTATTGGCCACATTTGGATGGCGGTCATTTGGACTGCAGGCCACTATTGTGGTGGCCAGGAGACATCTGAGACGCATGCGGGTAATCCGAATGCCGTATTTGGATGGGACCGCCGGGCTAGCGGTCGGAAAGATAGCAGTACCACAGCAGGGCATGCTACGGCCGTAGAAAAGGGCTGCAGCAGATGCCGCCACCATGCAGCGCCTCCAACAAGTCTGTGCAATGTGTGCCATATACCATGTCGTGCATGGCACACAGTAAACACATGTGTGCCAGGAGAGGGGGCACTACATGTTCCCCATACACATTTTAGTCTGGGCTCCAGCACCAGGGCAGCGCTTGGGGCCCCTTTTCTAATCCCTTCGGTGGTCGCTGAGCCATCTATGTTAGGGTGAGTATTCTTGTCATATGGTTGACATCCTTGGCATTATAGAGCCCATCCCTAGAATAATACTGGCTACGTCATAATGATGATCATTCCTGTCATATTTGGGCATCTTGGCATAAGGGTAGCCACAATAGAAATAATTATTCCCGTCCTTAACATATTGTGGGCAGATTTGTTAGTAGAGAGCCCATATTGATGACCCTGGCACAATTGTGCCTTTCTTTAGCATACTCTGGGAATTCATAACATTATTGTGGTCATTCTTGGCATAATTGCAGAGGTCCTTAGAATATTATGGCCATTTTTGGCAAGTGATGGTGTTACAATGGAATGCATGCAGAATCAATCCATGCGTAACAGTAGTACGTATGAGTATTTGGCACAAATGATAAGGTTATGTTTGGGAATAATGCATGTGTTTACAAAGAATTAAGAAATGGTATCCAAGGACACAACTTGTTGTTGCTTGTTTCTTTCGAGAAAATGACAGTCTTTTCTGTAAGGGATTTTTAAAAAATCTAAGATCAAAATCTTGTATTTGACAGCAAAAGATGGGTATTGTCAAAAACAGACACTCTGCTGTTTAGGGACACAAAGAATGCATTTAAATATATACTAGCAGCCCGTCCCGACGTTGTCCGGGAGCAAACAGGATTCTGGGCCCCCGCCCGCCCCGACGTTGTCTGAGGCTTCAGGACCCCCGTCCTCCCCGACCTTGTCCGTGGGTCCCCCGGAGCGCGCCCGCCACTTTCAGGGCCCCCAATGAGCCGCACACGGGCCGCTTCACCTACCTCAGCTGCCGTTCCTCCCCGCCTTTCCGCCGCTCCTCGCCGCTCCTCACCGCATGTCCGCCGCTCCTCCCCGCCTGTCCTCCGCTCCTCACCGCCTGTCCGCCGCTCCTCCCCACGCTCATGTCCGCCGCTCCTCCTCGTGCTCCTGTACGCCGCTCCTCCCCGCGCTCCTGATGTCAGCACGCACGTCGCTGCCGGCGCTACTTCCAAGGGACTACTTTTTTTAAAAATCTTAACTATTTTAAAGAACGTATATTTTATTATTTTATATAGCCTATGTCCATCTGCAGACCCTGACAATTACAACGATGTATCGGGTGTTTGGATTGGCGCTGTGGTTCCCGAGTTTACCCGCCTCAAAGGTTCAAAGTTCTCTCTTTATAATAGTAGTATAGATTGGTAGCTAATGTCTTTGTAATAATTTGGAAGACGGATTGCTGATGTTGTTTTTTTGGTTCCAATAGGCACTTCCTGCTATGCTGTTATAGCATAGATTTAATGTTGGTATTTTAATCTATACATTGAGAAATATTATGGGGCAGATTTACAATAACTGGCGCATCCCTGCATATCAGCAGGGATGCGCCAGTTATTGTGCCTCACGGCTCTGCCACCATGGATGTGCCGCATTTACAATGCGGCGCACCATGGGGCAAAAATGGACTGATGCGTGACGCATCTTCTGCCGTAAAGGAGGCCCATTGCTGGAGTTGGGTCGCAAGCGCGCCGCAGCTCCATCAAGGATTGGGGCTGCCCTATCCTGTAAATGCTGCTTCAATCCTTACACCTGCTTCAAGCAGGCGCAGGGTTTTGACGCAACATGGGCTTAAAAGTGTAGATTTCACTCAGCCACTTTTAGGAGGCGTTCCAGTGCCAGAACACCCCCGCCCCCTGTACAGGAACGCCTACATGCGTCACGTTGTAAGTACCCCGCACCATGGCGCAGGATTTGCGCTGCCGCTGCGTCACAAAAGTGAAGCAACGGCGGCGGAAAAGAGGAGCAAGTGGTTTGTAAATCTGCCCCTATATTTTTAAACCAACTTCTTCCGTGGACAGTCTCACTCAATCACATTGTTTGACATATGGGAAATAATCTATTTAGAAGTGGGAGAATAGGAATGTGGAATGCATTTGAAAGTAGGAGCGAGGGGTAATGCTGTAAAGATTTGAACGTGTGAAGAAAGATGTATGATTGCATATCTGTAATTATAGAAGTGGCTGTAATACAAGGGGCTTTAGCCTCCATTTTGTCAAAGTTTGAGAAGGTTAAACAGCCAACACCCTTGTACGGGGTCAGTCTAGTTTGTCCCACCTTGAAAATATTGAGATATTTTATGAGTTCTCCTTCATAACCTAAGTTTTTAATCAAATTTATGTGAATGTTTCGTATACATTCCATCATTTGGTCACATTTATTCAGAACTTTCTTGGGAGAGAGATGGCCTTCAAACCCAGCAAAGGCAATATCTCGCTCCACTTGCGCCCTTTGTGCAATTTGTAGCAGGTATTCACATTCCACCTCTCTCCAATTTAATCATCCGCCATGTTCCTGGACAGTTGTAGCAAAAGAAAATTATGCATGTCATGTTCTGTAAAATGTTTAAAAGTGATTTAGAGATGTTTGTGAGAGTCAGTGTTCCCTCTTCGCATATTTCTTTGTGAAACACAGAAATCTAAAATAGTACATTTAGATTGTAACCATAATATCACAGCTGCATCCTAGAGCATGTATCTCCGACAGGATCAGTGATCCCGAAAGGGCAGTGGTCGGAATCGTAATCCCAAATGAGGGTGGTGCCGAGGCATGCACCGCCAACGGGATTACGCTATCTGTTTTTGACTGCCATGAAAAGGCTGTCAAAAACGGACGTTGGGGCCCCAAACAGGGCCACCGTCCATTCTGAGCCACTGTAAAGTGGCCATGGGGTGCATGCAGTGCCCCCACGCACCAAGAGGTGCATGGCACAAGGTGCATGGTTGTGCAAGAAGGGTTATTTTCACTGTGGTTTGGACTGCGGTCCTTTTCCTGGGTTGCAGCACAGGCCGCTGTAAAGGAGCACTTTGCGACCTCCAGCACGGCGGTCGCATCGTAATGAGGTGGGCAGTCGGACTGACCGCTATCATAATCAGCCTCTAAATGTGGCCTTACTACACTTGAGTATGCAAATCAAGAAAGGATGTGTGTGTGTCATAGGCAACAAGCCAAATGTCAGTGTACCATGTCATGTTTCAGCTTCACAAAGAAGAATGAGTATTATGCCTTTACAGGGGAGTAAAAAGTATGAGCCAATTCACTAATGTAAATGTCTTGGCGCATAATTTAGTGTTTGGCGGACAGGTTACTCCGTCACAAATGTGACGGATATCCTGTCCGCTTTATTACAAGTGCTTTATATTCTATGGCATTTGTAATTGAACAGACAGTATCTTTGTTACTTTTGTAAGGGAGTAACCCATTTGGCAAACTCTAAAATGAGGCTCTTAGTCAGGTAAAATGTAAAATATTGTTTACATGTTTGACACTATGTTTGTGAAAGTCTGTTACTGATTTCGAAAAGGCACAAGAGAGGCCGCTGAATTCATGAAAGTGAGCAAGATGATAGGTTCAACCAGTTCGATGTGCTTTCCTGAATTGAAAGGATGGTGATAGCAGATTTGTTTAGCTTGCCTGAGTATACAAATGCGTTATAGCAAGAATTAGCAGGCAGTCGTTCAGCAACAAAATAATAGATAGAACAGCATCTCCGATTGGGTTTGAAAGGAAAGTGGTTTACAAGCTTACATTGGATTGTATTTCTGTAGCTTACGCGTCTGTATTATGGAACTGACCCTCTCCAGATGCGATAATCGCACCTCCATTAATGTGTGAGAGGTCTGGAGGGTAGCAGTTGTGGAGGACATCGTATTACAGACACCAGGTTGTTGCCAGGAATATTAGTAGGGCCTGGTATTGGATTGAGTCTGAGCTTGATAACTGGCTGGAAGAAGCAATGCTTTTGCCTTCACGACAAGCAGAGTTTACACAAAGGGAGTTTAAGATGCTTTCTTCCTAATCACCATCAGAGAATTTCTCCAAACTCTGGCTCCTTTAACTCGAAGGATGTTCTCAGCTACACTAGTAATGTCACCTAGAAAAGTGATCTGATGACACTTGGAACACAATCTCACTTGCAAGAAGGTAAAAAAAGATAAATATAGAGGGGAGAAAGATACTTGCCTATAGGCAGAACGGAGTATAAAAGATAGGTTCACCAAGCTGATTTAATTGGAGATATAAACGTGCGGTACCTGTTGTTATGATGAACTTTTGTTTAAAAAGCTGATACTCATTCAACTGCTAGCGCAGGTTGCATCTTTTTAAATAAATAAATAAAGTTTGAGTTAAAAAAAGCTCACACGTACTCCTTTGTTTTAAAGTCAGGAAGCGGTCTTGAAAACCAAGAATTTCCTAGAAACACTATCGTTACATGGTATGGTAGATACAACCCAGTGAACAAGAAGTAATGACTTGGTTTCCACGTGCTTTTAACTTCGTAATACACCAATGAATAGTTTTGCTAAAACAAATAGGTAATTTGTTTAGCCGAATACAATTGTGGCATCAACATTCCATAAACAGCATGCGATAAAGTATTCTGAAAGGTTTTGCCTCAAGACTAGATCGACAGTAACTCAAAATATAGTCAAATAAGTTCAAAAGAGGCGCATGAATGGCATCGCTCCAATCATCTATGGGTGATGACCCAGTTTGTGGCAGCTGCCGACCCACAATTGTCTGTCAAAAATGGCAACAAAAATATCAAGGACACAAATATCGACTTTATATACTGTATACGTAAAGTGAAAAATATTAACAACAAACTATATTAACTTTAAAACATATTCTAACTTTAAAAATTATGTTAAGTTTTATAAACAATAAACTTATATTTTTTGTTTGTTAAATGTATAACTTGCACAGATAAAATAAAAAATATATACTTTACAATAATTGCAATAAATAATAAGCATAATATTTAAATAAAAACGTAAACATAAAAAACAAATACAATTCATTATTTTATTAAACACTAGATATTAAAAAATGAAAATTGTATACAATGACAAAAGAATTAATAAGAATTACAAAAAAGGAAATGATAAAATATTACATTAAACTTACTTTTAAAATTAAAAGGGAAAATATATTTTTTAAAACAACTTAAACAATTCAAACAAAAATATTCGATTTTGAAAGGTAAAATTCACTACTTCCAATCCAACCTGAGCAACAGTAGTGAAAGTGTTGGAATTTGGAGGGGTCAAATTTACTATTGCCACACCAAAATAACCAATAATAGAAAAAGCTTTGGACTTTGGAGGGGTTAGATTTATTATTCTCACTCCAAGGTAAGCAACAGCAGGGAAAGTGCTACTCTGTGGAGTGCTACTCACCCCTGAACAACAGTAGAGAAAGTGTTGGAGTTTCGAGGGGTTAGGTTTACTACCCCCACTTCAAATTAAGCAACAGTAGGGAAAGTGGGGGACTTTGGAGGGTTTAGATTTATTATTCCCACGCCACCATAAGCAACAGCAGGAAAAGTGTTGGTCTTTGAAAGGGTTAGATTTACTATTCTCACTACAATTTACACAACAGTAGGGAATGTGTTGGTATTTGGAGGGGTCAGTTTTACTATTCCCACTCCAACCTGAGATACAGTATGTAAAGTGATGGAGTTTGGAAGGTTCAGATTTACTATTTCCAGCCTAATGGAATATGAGTAGGTAAAGTGATGGACCTTAGAAGGGTCAGATTTACTATTCCCCCTCCAACCTGAGCAACAGTAGAGAAAGTGTTGGACCTTAGAGGACACAAGCTATAGGTAGCCAATGATCTGGTCCTAAACAAGATTAAGCTCCAGTGATATACAATTATGAAATAATGAAAGTGATAAAAATAAAGTTAATGATCCTCTGGGCTTTCTATATACCTCTTGGTCTCTGCATCAGAGGCCCACATTATATTAAGGATAGGCACTACAACGCCAGCCATGTAATGTAGGGCCTCATTATGATGGCGGTTGGACTTTCTTCCAACTGCCATCTTTTCGAAAATGTGACTGCCTGACTGGCTGTTGGCAGACCCTCATAGGTATTATGATTCAACTGCCTTCAAGGTGGCTGCAATCTGTATCTTCGGTATTGCAGCTTGTGCTGCGGGCTGCAGCACACGCGGCAGTACAGAGGATACACTCTGTACATGTCCCTGCCCCATGCGGTGCCGACCACACAGTGCAGGGATATGTAGGGCCCATGTCGGAGGTCCAGGGGGGGAATGGGGGCCCACTACGGCCCCCCAATGTCCCTTTCCGTCTGCCTTTTCATTGTGGGTTAACCACAATGAAACGGCAGGCGTAAAGGGTCATTGTAATCCCTATGGCCATGCCTGACATGTACCGCCACTGTTGCAGGTAATACAGGTCCCTCCCACGGACCGATGGGCTCTTTGAGCCCATCGGAACCGTGGCGGTCAGTCTCTCCAACCGCCTGACATCCACGCACCATTATAATGTGGGGGGTGGTCAATTTGTGTCCGATGGCGGTGGGACTTCCACGCTGGTTAAACTCTTTCAGCCAGGTCTAAGTTAATTTGCAATATGGGAATCACACATCTGACAAATTGAAAGTAAACTGACTTTAAAAAAAAATGTTCACCTTTCTTTTTGATTTGTTACATGCAGGATGTCATAAGGGATGTGATGTAATTTTGTTTTACGTCACTGAACTTGATGTTATATCATATACTAATTAGTCCACCCACTATTTTCAATAGAACATATACCCTGAGTGGAATATGCTTTTCTTCTGTCCACACTACCCCACCATACCTATACCACTGCTTGGGGCAGCCGTATTACAAAGTGTATACAACTCAATAGATTCTTTAATATGATTTTTATACTTATAGTAGACTAGCAGCCCGTCCCGACGTTGTCCGGGTATGAATTGCTGCCGCCAGTAGTATATTGTTTTGTAGGGTTTCGTTTTGATAGCATTTCTTATCTGTGACAGGCCTGTGCAACGCTCCGATTCACAGTGCACTGCTGATGCACTTAAGAGTGCGCATTCAGTAGTGTGTGAAGTCGAGTTTTCCTACTTCATTTTTCCTTGCAATATTATATAGCGCGAACTCGACAACATGGCATGAGCACAATTTACATTACAGAAGAACACATTCATTTGTAGTAGGCACGGGGAGACAAAGCGATTTGCCTGGAATCACAGGATGTTGAGCTGATGCCGAGATTCGAACGTAGCTCCCCAGCTCTAAAGTTCGTAATTCTAGAACTTGTGGCGGGAGGTGTGTCTAAAAGTGTATATCGGTGCTGGCCATCAATGAGAGAGACCTGTGCATTTTTCAAATGGGTGGTAAAAAAATATTTTTCCGCATACCATCACTCCGCATACTTTCATTACGAAAGTACCATGACTCCGCAATGCCATTATAACGCATGGCATTCCATTTTATATGCTTTTACCACGCATACATTTACAAAGAAATTCGTTGTAAATGCCTGAATGGTAAAAGCATAGTTTTTAAAAAAAATGTTTGGATAAGGTAAGTATGGGTATGGGGGTATATGTTTTGGGGTACTGAGGTATATGTTTTGGGGTGTTTGGGTATTTTAATGGTTCAGATATAGTTTTGGGTTATGGGGTACAGGGGTAGTTTTAGGGTTTAGGGGTAGGTTTGGGTTTTGGGGTACAGGGGTATTTTAAGGGTTCAGGGCTAGGTTTGGGTTTTGGGGTACAGGGGTATTTTAAGGGTTCAGGGCTAGGTTTGGGTTTTGGGGTACAGCGGTATTTTTAGGGTTCAGGGGTAGGTTTGGGTTTTGGGGTACAGGTGTATTTTTAGGGTTCAGGGGTAGGTTTGGGTTTTGGGGTACAAGGGTATTTTAAGGGTTCAGGGCTAGGTTTGGGTTTTGGGGGTACAGGGGTATTTTAGGGTTCAGGGGTAGGTTTGGTTTTTGGGGTACAGTGGTGTTTTTAGGGTTCAGGGCTAGGTTTGGGTTTTGGGGTACATGGGTATTTTTAGGGTTCAGGGATAGGTTTGGGTTTTAGGGTAGAGGGGTATTTTTAGGGTTCAGGGGTAGGTTTGGTTTTTGGGGTACAGGGGTATTTTAAGGGTTTAGGGCTAGGTTTGGGTTTTGGGGTACAGGGGTATTTTAGGGTTCAGGGGTAGGTTTGGGTGTTGGGGTACAGTGGTATTTTTAGGGTTCAGGGCTAGGTTTGGGTTTTGGGGTACAGGGATATTTTTAGGGTTCAGGGGTAGGTATGGGTTTTGAGGTACAGGGGTATTTATAGGGTTCGGGACTAAGTTTGGGTTGTGGGGTACAGGGGTATTTTTAGGGTTTAGGGATAGGTTTGGGTTTTGGGGTACAGGGTATATTTATAGGGTTAAGATGGGTTAGTGTTTAAGGGTGTTGGGGTATTTTAAGGAGTAAGGGTGGGTTATGATTATGGGGTGCAGGGGTATTTAAAGGGAGCAGGGTGGGATTAGCACACAATATGAGACATGGCATGAAGGGCGGAACGTACGACACGCCCCTAGCGTTTATCACACCCCCAGCACACGCCCACAGCACAACGCAGACACGCCCACAAGGGACTACTTTGCTGGCACGGTTCTTTTACCTTTTAAATGTGTATGGTGGGCGTCTGCATAGCCTATGTCCTTCTGCTGCAACTCTGTATTGGGTGTTGTGATTGGTGCTGTGGTTCCTGAGATTACCCGCCTCAAAAGTTTGGGCTCTCTCTCTAGCAGCCCAACCCGACCTTGTCCGGGAGCAATCAGGCTTCCCGGACACCCGCCCGCCCCGACATTGTGCAGCAGCCCGGCCCCCCGCCCGCCCGACATTGTCAAGCAGCCCAGGCCCCTGCCGGCCCCGTCCCCCGCCTGCCCCGACCCTCGCCTCCTCTGACCCCTGCCTGCCTGGAGCCTTACCTCAGCCGCCGCTCCTCCCCCGCGCTCCTTATTTCACCGCTCCGCCGCTCCTCGCCGCTTACCGCTCCTCCCGCCTGTCCGCCGGTCCTTACCGTCATTCCGCCGTTCGTCACCGCTCCTCCCCTGCGCCATGTCCGCGGCTCCTCTTCCGCTCCTGCACGCCGCTCCTCCCCGCGCTCCTGATGTCACCACGCAGGTCGCGGCCGGCGCTACTTGCAAGGGACTACTTTTTTTTTATCGTCAATTTTTTTAAATAACGTATATTATTTTTTATTTATATAGCCTATGTCCATCTGCACACCCTGACGATTACAATGATGTATCGGGTGTGTGGATTGACGCTGTGGTTCCCGAGTTTACCTGCCTCAAAGGTGCAACGTTCTTCCTTTATTATAGTAGTATAGATAGATGACGCATGAGACAACATTTGCTGCTTAATTTCTCCTGTGGAAACAGCATGTCCAGAGAGGCAACTGTTCACCAGTACAATGAGACATGTGGATCATGAGTCTCCTGTACTTGTACAGAAAGCTCTAGAGAGATATCTCTGAAGACTATTTGGATGTGGACACAAAAAGTCACACACCAATTGCAATACAACGAACTGTGTCTACTTGATAATTTGTCCCTGTGGTAAAAAATATGTGGGGATGACCACACGCCCTGTAAAATTGTGAATAAACGAAGATCACAGCGTTATACACTGTTTAACACTGTTTAATATCTATTTCTCGGAACTCACCTCTTTAATCAAAAGTTTTAATCTAAATAAATTTAAATCCAACATCCTATGCTGATGGCACCCAATTGGGTGTATCAGCCGTAGACAATGATGTCAACTACTCTTTGGGATTACATGACTGTATGATTACCTTGAGCAGCTAGATGAGCAGACATTGCCTAAAGTTGAACTCAAGTAAAACTGAGGTTATACTATATGGCAATCTCTCTCCAGCATGGTCTCCTGCCTCGTGCCCAACAGTCTGGGCTCACCTCCCCTCCCCGTACCCAAAGCTAAAAACCTAGGCTTTATCATGGACGGTAAGCTCAGATATGAGGCCCAGGTGTCTAAGGTATTGTCCTCTTCATTTTATAGCATCAAAACCTTAAGGAAAATGTTTCCTTTTATCCCCAGAAACACCAGGAAGACTGTGGTCTCTGCACTAGTCATGTCAAAGCATGGCTATTGTAACAGCTTGTATATGAACCTTCAAGAAAAACTACTTAGGGAGCTCCAGGCAGTGCAAAATGCAGCAGCCAGATTGATTCTGGACATTCCCAAATATCAGTCAGTATCTCCAGGTATCCGGGAACTACACTGGCTCCAGGTGCGACAGCAAATTAAATTTAAAGCACTCTGTAAGACCTTGCATAGAGAAGGTCTGGAATTTTTATGGAGGGCTTTTAATTGGCATACTCCAGACATCTTCGGTCAGCTAGTGCTAGACTGATTACCACCGCAAGAGTGAGAAAAGTGAACTGGGGAGGAAGGAGCTTCACTAACAGCACTGCCAGGCTGTGGAACTCTACCACTACATCTTAGGGCCATACCCACCCTCGGTGCCTTCAGAAATGTACTTAAGACATAGCTATTTAACAACTAGTAATCTCCCGGCTCAGTATGCTTATGTTCAGCATGCGCCAAGGCACCTATGGGTAGACGTGCGTTATATAAGTCTGTATAACATAACACATTTCCTCACTGAAGGACACTCAGCAGAGGATGCACGATGGACTGTCCTAGAATCATAACTGAACATGAGCTAGCATGCACTTTTTAGAAGGGAACAACAATGGATATCTCACCTTTCATCGAACATCATCGGCCTTAATGATGAAATTCCTTAGCACCAAATATAAGTTAGATCACAGTTTTTTATGTATTTGTTATTGAGTTTTATTCAATTACAACAAAATGAAAATAAAGAAAGAGAGCATAGCATTACAGTGCAGCAACCAAGAAGAACAACAATTATAACAGCATCTTAGATGGGCAAATGTCCAAGTGCATACTTAGTGAGACCCATATGGCAATAAATACATAAGCTGTTCCGTGGTAAAGAAGGCGGAGCACCCAGCTATTTGTACACAGCAATCTCTAATTGGGCACGTGGACTCCTTCTATGTCCCCGTTTACTTTGTTACCAGCGGGTATGGGCTGGACCTGTGTGGGAGTGTGATCCATCTTGCTTTGCCAGGAGGTAGGATTGAAATGGTTGCCAAATATCTACGGGCCTCGCGGCCGGTGGCTGCAATTGTGATTAGGTACCACTTGTGGTGTTGCAGTATGTCAAGCTGTGTAGCCATGCCTGGAGTGTGGGGGAAAGTGTACATGCCCATTTGACAGCCACCTCACGTTTAGCGATAAGAAGCGCAATGGCAACAAATCGCCGCCTGGATTTGGGAAGATCATGCACGTACCCCAACAACACCATCAGGGGCGAGGGCACAATCTCCATCTCTACCATCTTGGCTACCTCCACAAAGACCGACTTCCAATAGCTCTCTATTCTAATGCAAGTCCATGTTATGTGTACAAAGTCGGCCTCAGGGGAATGTCACCTCGGGCAGATATGTGGCCGGGAGGGGTCCATATGATGTAGTTTGCTGGGTTCATTTATGCCCTCCACAGAAATTTTAAATGTAGCAACTTGTGCTATGATTAGGGGACACTCTGAGTATTTGCGCACAGTACCGATCTCACTGCGCATCTGTTAGCGGATAACCAAGATTGCACTCCCACGCTGCCCGCACACCCGTGTCGTGACACGGAAGCAGCACCAATGCTGCCTTGTACATCTGTGCCATGAAATAACTCCTGTCCCCATCTTTGATTACCCGTGTCAGGATCGGAAATTGAGAAGGCTTCAAGGGGTAACTATACATGCATGCATGCATGCACGCAGCTCCCTCTGTAATCTTTGCAACACAAAGCGGTCCATGTTAGTGGCATTTCTGAAACGAGGGTCCTCCGTGCGTGAAAAAATATGTCTGCCAGGGAACAGGTCACCAAATGTTGTCAGCTGGTATTTAGCCAATGTACGCTTCACTAGAGTCTCCTGCAAAATGAGGACCCAGCCATTCCACGTGAGAGGCAGTGCAGATGAGTATAATATACGAGATTCCGTTACTCGTAGTAACTTATGCCATGCCCAGCTGCATGTGGACAGTATCTGGATACCTTACAGGTTCCGTGGGAACCCACACGGCAGCAGGGTATTGAGTGGTTCCAAAAGCGCCAGGTCGGCCTCGGGTCCATAATATGGGATCCTAAAGTCTGCATGATACCAGTGTTGGGCAAAGCTCGCCTGTGCCTCAAGGTAGTAAATCTGAAAGTTTGGTACCCCAAACCCGCCCCTCTCATAGGGCAGCACTAAGGTATCCCAACCAATGCTGGGTTGTTTACCACCCCATACCAGTTGTGTAGCAACAACGTACGCAGGGCTGCAAAAAAGCTGTTATATAGGGGGATGGGAATATTTTGGAAGAGATATAGAAATTGTGGAAGTACCACCATCTCAAATATAGCTATCCTTCCAGCCACTGATGAGGGCAGTTTTAGCCAATGATCGATATTACATCCAATTTCTCCATCACCGGGCAATAATTCAACTGGAGGATACGATGTTTTTCTTTGTGAATATGGACACCTAGATACCTCACGGAGTCATCACACCAGGTCAGTGGGTAGTCCCCCGTTCTGTCGCATTTTGCCTCAGTCAATCGGAATACTTCAGATTTCTCCCAGTTTATGAGGAGGCCTGACTTGGTACCATATCTTGTCACTTCTCGGAGCAGTGGTGTTAAGTTATCATCCAGGTGCCGTACATATAGAATATTATCGTATAAAGCGTAGGTAATTAGGGGCCAGTGTTAAATTGTAATCCCGATGACGATGTCTTTCTAGCAGATGTCTCACTAGTGGATCGAGCGCTATTACAAATAACAAGGGAGATAGTGGGCACCCCTGTCGCTTTCCGCGAGAGAGTTGAAATGCATAGGTCACGGTGCCATTAAGTCGAATTTGTGCTGTGGGTAAGGTGTACAATAGCCTAATTACCACAGGAACCGTTCTGGCACCCCCAGGCGCCCGAAAGTGGCATATGAAAAAGGCCACTCAAGCTAGTCAAAAGCTTTCTCAGCATCAAGGGGGACAGCGGCTGCCAGGACTGATGGTGATATCCTGTGCAATGTGGCAAATAATGTGCGAAGATTAAGGGCTGTTGATTTGTGTGGAAGGAACCCCAATTGCACTGGGGAGATCAGTTTCTCCACAATTAATGCAAGCCTCAGTGCCATTATTTTAGCTAACATTTTATTATCAAAATTTAAAAGAGAGAGAGGTCGGTATGAGCTACATTTCTTTACATCCTTTCCGGGATTGGGCAGCAAAATTGTAACTGCATCTCTCAAACTGGGTGGAAGTGTTCCTGCCTCTACTGTCTCCTGATAAATGTCTATGAGATGGGGTGTAATGAGGATCCTATATTTTTTATAAAAACAACTCGTAAACAAGTCCAGCCCCTGTGCTTTAGAACCATCAAGTGCGTTAATGGCCTCAGTTACTTAATCTTCCTTAAAGGGCTCAGCCAGGAACTCCTGGTGTGCCTTTTCCATCCAAGCCAGTGAGACCTCATCGAGGTACTCACTGTAGTCTGAGGGGGTTTCAGAAGCTTTTGAGGTGTATAGTGCTGTGTAGTACTTAAGAACCTCTTCTAGAATCCCAGTTATCCTCTCTTTTTTCCTGCCCAACTAGTTCAGCTATGTAGGTGGGCCTGAAAGACTGTTGCATCAATCTAGCTAGCATTCTACCAGCCCCTCACCCTCCCCATACCGCCTAGCTACAGCATATTTGCCTACAAAGTGTGCTTTGTGTTCCGCCGCTTCCTGAAATTCTGTCATCAATTTCGCACATCTTTGTAGGTCGGGCCTGTATCATCATCTACACTGCGATCTAGCTCAATGAGCTGTGATTCTATCTGTGCAAGCATACGACACAAGTCCCTGAGTACCCTACCATTTTTTGAGATACACACCCCCCTCGCATACGCCTTAAAGGCTTCCCATAATGTGACCTCGGAGTCCACTGACCCTACATTGATCTCAAAATAGTTGGTGATCGGGTCCCCCAAATCTGCTGTGAAAACAGCATCCCTCAGGGCTATGTCTGGGAACCTCCATGGTTGCTCTAATCCCCTGCTCTAGGGATCTTCAATTTTACCAGCACGGGAGAATGATTGGATAGTGTGGTGCCCGGTGTGTAACTGCATCAATCCATATCACCGCCCCAGCGGATAGGCACCAGTAATGTAGGCGCGTCCAGGTATTATGAGGTGCAAAGTAATGGGTGTACCCCTCGTAGTCTGCACAGTGATATCACCATGCATCAACTCGCCCAAATTTTTCTATAGTATCCAACACCATCCGCCTTGGTTTTGTG
This sequence comes from Lissotriton helveticus, assembly GCF_964261635.1. Taxonomy (NCBI): domain Eukaryota; kingdom Metazoa; phylum Chordata; class Amphibia; order Caudata; family Salamandridae; genus Lissotriton; species Lissotriton helveticus. Next base: position 426,642,289 of record NC_136069.1, on the reverse strand, counting down.
GCCATCGTATGCTCTGTGCTATCACGCTCCGGATCCAGCAGCAAGTTAAAGTCCCCCCCATGTATATGTGATCCGCCCCCATGCGTTCCATGTGGATATGTATAGTGTAAAAAAATTGGGGTCATCAACATTTGGAGCATATACATAAACAAATAGGAAAGAATACTCAAGCAGACAGCCCTTTACCAATAAATAACTCCCCGCATCCTAATAGACCTCCTCCTCCCGGAACTGCACTTGCTTATGTATCAACACTGGAACCCCTCTGGCATAGGAACTATATCTTGCAAAATATTTATGTGGCCCCCAGCTTGAGGCCAACAACGTCCGAGCATTTGTTGCAAGATGAGTCTCTTTTAGAAAGGCAATGTCCACCTGATAGCGTTGCATGTAATTGGTCACCTGTTTACACTTACGATTATTGTTTAAACCCCGAACATTCCAGGACATCATAGCCACTTTGGCCTCTGCCAGCACCTTATTAACCATAATCTAAATCTTGCGTTTCCATATCACTGACACCTGGACCATTAGTGCTGCACTGCAGACAATAACTATTAGAGAACCAGACTACAAACTTTAGCCTAACAATCCAGTTTCCCTCCTGCCACCACCCATCCCCCTTGACGAACTCTAGGAGGAAATCCCATCCCTTGTAACTATGATTGAATAATGATACAAACAAAAACAAATTTTACCATAAACCTGCAAAAACTGAAACCGGCACACCCGCACTTGAGGGGTGACAACACCCCACCGCTTCCCTTCATCTTGGCACTGAGTGCCTGCAAACAAGTATGTTATTCGTCCATGGTGGTGTCCCACTCCCAGCATGCCACTAGCACAGGTTCTCAAAGGTGCAGCTGAGTGTTATTAAACACATCCTCGCCTGTCCATTACATTTGAACAGGAAACTCAATGATATTAACCGGCAGAGAAAAGATCAGCACTTGCACTGGAGTCTGGTATGTCCTGTGACCGCTGCGGCGACGGTGTGCCTTGCTTCTTCCAAGCATTTGAGTATTTCTGGCAGAACTCTCGGGCATCATGAGGAGAGTCAAAGACTCAGGACCATCCGTCAGTGTCAACCTTTAACCACGCTCGATATAGCATTCCATACCGTAGTCCCATCTTCCGTAGGGTCGTCTTTACCCCTGCACACTTTCTGCATGCTTCCTGTACCACAACAGTGAAGTCCGGATACAGGGATATGGTCAAACCCTGCTATTCAAGTTGGCAATTCTCACATGCCATCCATAGGTTGGTATCCAATAACCGGGCTAAGATCGGTCTTGGCGGGCAGCCTGGATTGGGCTGTGGTCCCAGGATGTGATGTGCATGTTCAATTACAAATGTAGTTGTAAAGGACTCACCACCGAATAAATCCATGAGGAACGTTTCCACAAAACGGTCCAGCCGCCCGGTGTTGGTAGACTCGGGTACCCCCATAATGCAAATGTTGTTCCTCCATCCGAGTGCCTCCAAATCCTCATTCTTAATGGCTACAGCTTTGAGGAGTTTCACCGTTCTTTCATATTTCTTGATTGTCTTGGCCGCTCTATCTTCCAGGTCAGAGATTCTGCCCTCTGTGGTAGTCAGACGCCCTTTCTGCTGGTCCAGCCGGACCCCCACTGATTCCAACCTCTTTTTGAGGTTATCAAAGCAAGTGTCCAGCGCCCTGAAGCCTGCTCTCAATCCCAAAACAAGTTGTCAGGCCCAGTTACCTCAGTTGGTGGTGTACCTCCTCCTTCTGCCATGCTGGTCTGTTGTGGCGCGGTACTGGTGGCCGGTGTTTTGAAGGACAGGGTACATTGCTTAGGGTCCTCGAGCCCCATACCCCACTCTGTCGGATTGCAGGACAATGATGGGTGGACCCAGGTCGTGGGGACGATTTGCTCCACTGTGCGGCTCCACTCAAGCCCTCCGTCCACTTGTTTCACCTAGTAAGCCACAGTGGAATCAGCACAACATCACAATTACCGCCTACTTGCCCCATATATGGCCCAATCTGAACAGGGCCATGCCGTTGGTGTGGTGAGTGCAATGGGCCAGTGCAGTACTTCAGCCCGGCTGCAACACTCGGGCCTCTCCAGCCATCCACACAGGCCCCCTTGGGAACATCACGGTGATGCACAGGGCGCATGCAGGCAGCCAACTCGCCAGGTCTTGCCCCTAGTGCACTCGTGCAACGCGGTTCACTTCAGCCCAGTCGAGCCCTGCCATTAATTTTCCGGCCTTCAGCAAAAATGGGGGAAGAGGGGTGAGGGACTCACCGCTACAGCCAGTGAGGGGGTCGCGGCCGCAGGGGGAGCAGCTCTTGTGGGTACTACAGCTCCCAGCCGGACGGCCGGTCCCCAAGCTCCCCTGCGGCACCTAACACTGCGGGGCTTCTGGGGAGCATCTGTAGCCCACTGCCAGTGTCACGATCTTCACCAGCCCCCGCCGTGGCCGCTCACCTTGAGAAGTTCGCCGCACAATCTCACCTCACGGCAGCCTCCACAGTCCCCGCCCCAGCTCCAGCCAGTGCACTTCTTGAGTCCCCGGCATCACTCAAGGCAGCAGGCCGCAGGTCGTCGCCAATCCGCACTGCAAGCCGAAATCAGGCCACGTTCCATATCAGAGGCTGCACCACCTCCTCCTGCATCTCCTGCACTATCTTTTAATATGGGGGTGCTGCCATAGAAGCCAGAACTATCGATTATCCACGAGCCAGCGGCAGAGCTACAAGCCTACGTGGCCATTGCAGTCGGCTGCTTGGCCACGCCCCCAATTAGATCACAATTAGTGAGTGACACATGTATGTCTACATTTCCATCCTCCCAGATTTAAGTCCCCTTGTTAAAATGGCTACCACGTTTACACATATATGGGAAAGAAGACTCCTCTCCCATTAGAAATAGAAAACAGACCCGAATGCCCGACCCAAGTGTTTCCATTCTCGTGGTTGCAACTGGGCATCAGCTGAGCAAGAAAGACCTGCTTCAAATTAATGCTGATGGAAGACAGGTTAAATACTGGAGGCCCACCACGCACTGCACTCCTGAGGTTGCCAGTGTGAGTAGGTCATCCAGTGTGCTGACATACTGAAGTTCGCAAGTACGGCAGAGCCGCCCAACTGTTCCAATAGATAGTGTTGGTGTAATTTAACCTCTCGCTAAATCATTAACACGGGTCATTTTACAGCACGCTAATGAGCAAGTCACCAGGCTAAATACTCAAGGAGTCCTGATTTATACCCTCAGTGAGTAAACATACCCACTAAGGGTATAAATCAGGACTCCTTTTGGAATTTCATCATATGTGTTTTATTCTCCATGTGGTGTTGGTGAATTGCAATTTTTAACTCACGTGACACATTAGAGAGTGAACATGAACATGTAAGCATACTTTGGTGCCTCAAACTGTCCATTTTTTGATGATAGTGAAATTGATGATGTCATAATTGTGTCTGCACTACATGTCTTCTCTAAAATTGGTTTACTTACATTGATACATTGAGAAGTGTAGGAGGCTGGGAGTAACACAAATGAACTCATATATCGAAACCCAGTCACTGTATAGATTAGGTTTTGATGGTCCTTAAGAAAAGCCACTAGATCATCCACATGACTAAATTAGGCTTGAAACATGTCGACCTTCAGCTACCTTAGATAATCACTTCTAGAAGGTAGCACCACATATTTTAACATAGGCAGGAAGACTTAGTCAATAATTTTCTCTAGAGTACCCCGTCTTATTTTTATCCCAGTCTTTCACATATTTACTTCACATACACCAATCTACTATTTTACCCACACACCCACAATTCACCATACGGCTTGTGAAAAGATCTCCAGTAAAGAGCCCCCATTGAGGGTGCAGCGCCCGCTCAACATAAAGCAAAAGCCCAATGATGAAGAATGACACCTATCTAGGCATTTGTTCCTACAGAGTAATGCTTCCTGAAGACTCTGTGGAACCGTAACTGACCTAAGCAGACAAATGTGCACTTACTAGGAACTGCATACCCCTGTTGTCATGACTGATATTTCCTCACCAGTCATTACAAGGGGAAATACACATGAAGGAGAAATAATGAAGGTTAGAAAGACGGAAAGCTGTTACAAAGGGAGATAGCAGAAGCCAAAAGGGTGAAATAAAGAGCACTTGGGTGTCTGAAGTATTGTAGGATTTTGGCGCTCATTCTTGCTGCTTTCTGGGTTATTTTGAAATCATAAAACACGAGAAAAGGAAACTCCCTGGCCACTGCCATTTTGTACTTGTAAAGGCTGTCATGTTTGATTCATATGTTCACTAATCATTTAGACTTTCAAATCGAGATGTGCCTACCAATTGTATCATCGTTTACATAAATCACAATTTGCATGTATGTGGAATTTAAAATGCATACTTTAGTGGGTGGCACAATAAATGCTGCAGGGGCACTAGTAACATTTAAATGTCAGGCCTGGGGTACCATATACTAGAGAGTGAAATTTCAATTCAATTCAAAAAAGTCTTTATTTCGATTATTCATCATAAAACTTTACAAAAGGTATACAAAGCTCAAAATTCATCATAAAACTGTCAGGTAAAAGAACCATAGTTAAAAATATAAATAACAGGGTTACATTAGGACCAATACTAAGAACAGATTAAATCTAGTACAATCACAAGACTTTTTATGTAAAAGACAAAAAGGCAAAGCCTATAAAAATACTCAACCAAGCCAATTAATACAATAACTCATTTAGCTCAAAGGGCCCACTCTTTTTTTCCCCGGATAGCCCAAGCCCAGCTCAGGAATTTGAACACCCCAATAACAGCAGTCTCATTACAGCCTGTTTTTAATAGCCTTTTAGAGACCATTGCAAAACAGGTGCCCATAGATCTACATATAGATTTAAGCCACATACTTCGGGGGAGCTGGTAGGCTGGGCAAACATAAAGAAGGTGGTTAATATCTTCAGTATGCTCGGGACAGAACGTACACATGGCACTTGAACCAAGAGACCATTTACTAGTAAATTTCCTTGTTGGAAGTGTCTCGACACGGAACTGATGGTAAAGCTTACGATCTCTGGGTTTGGTTATTAGATCCCAATAGCTTTCCATCGAAGATTCATCTTTGAATTCACAGTAGGCTCTGGTTAATGATGAACAGGTCAGAGACGAGAACCGCTCCGTTTTAATGAGGTACCAATATGCTGCTTTAAAGACAGTTTTGGATGGAAATGACGCGGTTTCAGGGCACTCCCACAAGTCTCTCCTCCCCATCCTGGTGAGCAGGGATTTGATACTGCTCAACCATGCGATTTTATTTGCCCTATCCAACCTCCTAACTTCAATCAAGCCCCTGGCGAATAAGAGAAGTTCCGGAGTAATCCAGAGTCTTTTCCTGAATGGCAGCATCCTAAACTGGGCAATATCCTCGATTGGCTGGCAACCGAGGTCTAGCAGAAGGGGGATCTGAGGAGTTGATTTGGGGAGGCCCACAATTGATCTCAGAAATTTGTTCTGGGCCTGTGCTAACTGATACAGATTACACGCACCCCATATCTCTGCCCCATACAAAATAGCGGGAATGACTTTAGTGTTGTACGTTTTGACAACAGGAACAATGGGTTTAGTAATTGATAGGCAATGTTCCTTTAGCAGGGCCCCAGCTAGTTGAGAGTGCTTCAACACCAGTAATTTCAGCTGAGAAGACCAACTCAGTCTATCGCCAAAGGTGACTCCCAGGTAGGTGAAGGCATTGGTTTGCTCCAAGAGTTTCCCGCTCATGAAAACTCTTGAAGATACGGGCATAGCCCCATGAAGAACCATAAACTTTGTCTTCTCAATGTTAACTACCAGTTCGTGGTCGCGGCAGAACTCCTCAAAACGAGACAGTGTGACATTTCAATTGAATCACTTGCTAAGAGTCTGAATGATACACCAAACAGCCAGTAGCATGACAGCGGGACAAACATATTGCACTGAGCTGATTCAAGATGTGATTTCTGCTGTTTTAAATCAATGGCTGAAGAGAGCTGACGCAAGCCAAATGCTGAAAAAAGGCAACCCACACCACTCTATGTATATTCTAAACAATAGGGGCCTAATCATTATGAGTTTGGCGGTCTGAGGACCAGCAAACTCACAGTGGCACAGGGGTGGTGGTCCAGCCACTGCTGCACCTGCGGCCTGAGTGCCGGAATGGCACTTGAGCGGTTGGACCGCCATGGCACTGCTGAGAGATCCCTACCAGTGGCCTGGCAGTCTGAGGGCCGCAATATGCTTGGTGGTGCTCTGTTGTACTGCCAAGCATATTATGACTTTCCTCACCACTAGCAGCCTCTTAGAGGTTCTTGCTACATGAAACTGTTGGTGGTGAGGAAAGAAAGGTGGCCCTATATGGGCCCCTCTTGGTCCCGTGCAAGAGGGGGCATGCAGGGTGGGCACAGGTTGTGCCTCTTTGTGTTCATGCACAGCATGGACTGCACAGTCCATGCAATGCAGGAACATGCACTGGCGGTCCCTCAGTGGTGCAGTTTTAGGCTCATATGTGCCCCTTTAAACTGCACTGCCACTGGACCGCCTCACCGCCCACTCGCCAGACAACAATAGTATTCGTAATCTGGTGGGCAGGTACAAATCTACAGATAATAAAAAGGTAAAAGCAAAAACAGCTGGGAGGGAAGTGAGAAAACAGAACTCAATACATTCATAATATTTATGTCATAAGAGATTAATGACTTCATAATAAGACATATGCGGGAAACTGGGGGGCATATTAGCAAGAACCTCGTTAAATTATCGCCATTTTTGTGGCAGGAAACTGCCGCTAAAATGGCGATAATTGGCTTGCTAATATGCGTTAAAGAAATCCAATAGAAGCCCAGGTTAGATGTCCTGCACATCTAACCTGGGCTTCTATTGAAATTCTATAACGCATGTTAGCAAGCCCATTATCGCAGTTTTAGCGGCAGTTTCCTGCCGCTAAAATGGCGATAATTTTAAAGAGGTTCTTGCTAATATGCCCCCCGGTTATTTACTGAGGATGGTGAAACTATACTCAAGCCACAACCACAATTCTTGTCAAGGTGAAACACACTTCAAATTAACATGTGCTTAACCCTCTGGTAGCTTGGCACAAAGCAGTCAGGCTTAACTTAAAGGCAATGTGTAAAAGTATTTATGCAGCACATCAAAACAGTAACAAAGTAAAAACATGACAAAAGAAGAATCCCACACCAATCTACGAAAATAGTTTAAAATTAATAAACAATTTAGGACAAAAATTACAAAAATTCAATAAGTAGAACTGGAGATTGCAATTTGAAAAGTTTTGAAGAAAAGTAGCGCTTAGAAGCAAGAAGCACCAATTGCAGTTATTTGGTCGTGGTGTACCCAGTTCAAGCCACAAAGTCAGGCTGACTGCAATAGAGTGCAGGTAGGATAAAGGACTGAGTTCAGTCTTTTGTTAAGAGTACCTTGTGTCCAGGGCATCGGGATGAAAAGTCCATGTGTTGGCCTGCAAGGCGTGGGTGTCGAGGAGCAGTTGACGGAAGTTTGTGCTGCAAGGTCATGCGTCGCAATGCATTGTGCTGTGTCGTTCTCAGTGAAGCCGCTGATCAGGAGCGGCAGTGCGGGCATCAAGGTACATCACCCTGCACCAAGGCCAATGAAGTCCCTGATGCAGCAAGGACTTGGGTTGAGATGCTTCATGCTGAGTCGAGATGCGTTGAGCTAAGCCGTTTGTCAGCATCTAGATGGGTTGTGCTGGGTCAGTGCTTGCAAAGCCACTGAACAGAATCTGCAAAGCATGGTCCTGTTTCGAGGGGCATCAAGATTCATCGAGCTAGCCCAGTTGTTAGTGTTGAGATGTGTTGCGCTGGTCAGTGCTTGCGAAGCCGCCAAACAGAATCTGCGATGCTTGGTCCTGCATCGAGAGATGCGTCGAGTTGTGTTGGAGAAGAGGAATCTTTTGTGTCTCGTTGCTCAGAACAGGAGGCCAGTCAATTAGCCTTTTGAGTCTCTATAGTGGTGCAGTGTTCAAGGTGTAGGTTCAGTCCTTCTTCCTCAGGCAGCAGGGCCGCAGAGCAGTTTATCTTGCAGGCAGAGCTGCAGGGCAGCAGAGCAGCTGGGCAGTCCTCTTATAGCCGAGTCTTCCACTGGTGCACAAGTGATCCGAAGAATTGGGTCTGAATGTCCTCTATTTATACCTGGAGCCCACTATGAAGAAGGAGATGCTTCAGAAGTATCCCCAGTACAGAGCGGTCTGGAATTTCGTGCATCTCTGCCATGGCCTAAGTCTATCTGGCGGCACCAGAGGCTAGTGTAAAGTCCTTTGTGTGGGAGCTGAGCCAGTGCCTTTGAAGTGCAAGTGTCGTAAGTGAGAACTCTGCCCCATCCTGTCAGGGATTGCCCATCCTGCCAATACCCAGATACTCTATTGCGATGCTATCTGGTAGGAATACACAAAGGCCTACAGTGAACTAGACCACGTCATACGACCCAGGAAGAGGCTGCAGGCACCAAACGGATAGGTCCAGGGAATGCCAACGTTCGAAATGTGACTTCAAATCCGACTTTACCCTATGAATGAGGGCTTTAAATGACAATACCTTATGCACCAAACATGACATTCCTACCTGCTCCGTATGAAAAGTTCTCACTTAATAAATGGAATAGGGTTACCCAATGTTATTGTATGGGAGTGGTATGCTTTGGAGTAGTAAACAAATGAATGTAAGGAATTTTCACAACCAGGACATGTGACGTATATGAATTAAAAAGGAAGGGTTACGTCTGACAAAAGGTTTATTGTGCCTTGTTGAAATGACAGTTAAATGACAGTTAAAAATGCACACAAAGGCTGCATAGGCAAGCCTGAGACTTGTTTAAAAAGGCTACTTAAGTGGATGGCAAAAAAGTGCAGCAGGCCCACTGGTAGAATTTAACTTACAGGCCCTCTGTACATGTAGATCCACTTTACTGGGGACTTACAAAGTAAATTGAATGTGCCAACTGGGTGTAAGCCAATTTCACCATGTTTAAGGGAAAGAGCATATGCACTATAGCACTGATTAGCAATGGTAAAGTGCAGAGAGTCCTAAAATAAAAAAAATGGCTTCAGAAAACAGGAGGGTGAAGGCAAAACGTTTGGGGAGGACTCTACAGAGAGGGCCAAGTCCAAGAAGATACAATCAGGGTAATGGGAATTCTCTTAACAGAACTTAAATTGCAAAACCCTTAAAACCCTTAGAAAGAAAAAAGAAAAAGACACACCGAGAAAAATCAAGGTGATGATATAGAGTAGAGACATGCAGCTTGATACAATTTGAAAGCATCAATCATAAGACCATATTTGGGCTGCAAAACATGGGAAATAAATTCCAAAGACCATATTTCATCTGTAGAAACTCACCAACTCCTCTGGTCAACTTCCAGCTTATGACATCTATTACGTAGCCATGATCATCAAACCATTTCTAGACACCTCAGCCTGCATCAACAGTATCGCCCCCTCCCAAGTACTCTGCGACAAAATAGCAAACTTTTCCCACAGCAAAGTTTTTCATATCTACAAAAATGTCGCACATCAATCAAACCGTTGCAATCTCACCGCCAACTTGTCCATCTCCAACCAAGACAGCCATCTGACCTAATGGAAAACTCTCACCAGAGAAGGCACATTGATGATCATGAAGTCCATTCACTCAGGGGGGCAAACAACAGATCCATGCCCCCACCCCATGCACAACCTTGGAGCATCACCATTCAGTACCACTCTCACCCACATCATCAACACCTCTGTCACAGCTGCCACATTTCCTGGAAGCATGCAGCAGTCAACACCCACCTCAAGAAACCATGGGTCGGCCAAAACCAACTAACTTCCATCCAATGTCCCTGCTTCCCTACCCAGCCAAAGTGATAGAGAAGGCAATCAACAAACAAATCACAACCCAACTCAAACTGTACCACCTGATGAACAACACCCTAACAGGATTCAGAAAAAAACCACAGCAACGAAACAGCACTCACTGTAGCTACCGACGACATCTAGGCCTTCCTCACCCGAGAAGAGACAGCAGCCCTCATCATGCTCGACCTCTCCCTGGCATTCAACACTGTCTTCCAGAATACTTTCATCATAAGAACCGCCAACATCCGCATGCAAGGACCCACATTCAACTGGATCTGCTCCTTCCTCACGGGAAAAAAACAAAGTGTGAGACTGCCACTGTTCACCATGAACCTAATTTACAGAGTCACCCTAGAAGTGTCTTTTAGCCTTATCCTGTTGAACGTCTATATGACACCACTCAGCGACATCATCCAATCACAAGGCAACAACATCATCTCTTACACTGATCAAAATTCGTCCTTTCCCTGACAGACAAGACAACCACCACCAGGACCAACTTCATCAACTGTATGACCAGGGTAGCAGAAAGGATGAGATCCAACTGCTTGATTCTCAACTCTCGCAGGATGTATGTACTGGCCTTCAGAAACAAGACCTCCCAGAGCTAGGGCAAACACCAACAGACATTGACCACACCAGAAACCTGGGGATCGTGTTGGATAACAAGATCAACATGACAGCACAAGTCAACACAGTGAGCCCTGCCTGCTTCCACATCCTACGCATACTACAAAAGATCTTCAAATGGCTGCCACAGAACCCTAGACAAACGGTCATGCAAGCACTCATCCCAAGCAAATGACTATGAGCTCCACTTGCTTTCCATTCACAAACACAGTCAGTTAAAACTCCTCATGCAAACTTACAAAGCCATGAACATATGCTGGACCAGCATACCTGAACAGCTGCATACACTTTCACAAGTCTGCCAAACACCTGCGGTCAGTCGGACGTCCACCCACACACCACCTGCAGTCACAAAAGCAGGGAAGGAGGTCACTCATTTTCGTACAGTGCACCCAAATCCAGGAACTACATCTGACAGCACATCAGTCTCACCCTTGCTTCTTGAGTTCCACAAGAAGATGAAGACCTGCCTCTTGGAATAAACACACACCTACACTCCTGCACACATGCCTGAATACTCTCACAGGTGATTAGCTCGCTACAAATCGACATAACATAACAAACCTTAAAAATAAAAATAAACATAAACATACAATTATGCCTCTTACATTTCAAAATATTACTGAAACTACCTCTCATCATATTACCGATCAATAAAAACTTGCCTCCTGAGAAAATCAGGACTATTTGATATCAAATTCTGCTTTCAGCTGCATTTTCTTCCTTTACATTCCACCTTAATCTAAAACATACATAAACAGCTTCCCATACGAATTTAACACAAATACTCACACTGGAATAAGAACGTAGTCTAAAAAATTGAAAATTCACATTAATCTCACCAAGATAATTATGTCATATGTCTCCTTTAAAAATCATCAATAATGACTCCCTGGATGGTAATTTTAATTTCCTCCTCCCATTAAACGATGTCCTAAAAAGACAAAAACACAAATCTGATCCTAATCAACATGCTTAAATCAATTAATTAAAAACTTTTATTCAGGATTCATCTCTATTGGCAATCTTCCAATGTTGAATAGTACTCTTATGCTCGGGTACCAGAATGTCAATTTGTGTTTGGCCTGTCAGGAAGAAGAAAATCCAGCAAAGTGTAGGACCTTGGATGTCGAATTCGTAAAGATGTTGGATAAGGATGATGAGCAAGATGGTGCCCAAAGACTGAAGAAACATCCAGCAGGATCAGGGCTGCGGTGTCACCTTTATCCATGATCATTCAGATGGCCATGGCAGCGGTGAGGGTAGTCTATGTACTGAGGTTGGACTACAATACAATTGAGCTGTGTAAGGGACATGGTTGTCAATGAAGTGGGTGGCTAGGCGTTTGTTTATCACCTTTTGCACTCATTTTGGCCAGTAGGTTAGGAGAGAGATAGGCTGGTAGGTGACTATCCTTTTCAGGTCTGCTCAGGGTTTGTTGAGGAAGGAGAATACTGCTGTACGTTCCCAAGTATTGGGGTAGGTTGATGTGATGATTGATTTGTTCAGGATTGGGCTGCACTGATGCGCACAGGCGAGGACTACGCTGATGGGTCCAGTCCTGTGATGAAGGCGTGGTGAAGGAAGGGGTCCAATAGTGCTTCGGAGTGTATGGACTGCATATTTGTTGTGGTTTCTTGAGTGGTGATGTGGTGTAGCCAGGGTGGTCCTCTGGGTGTTTGTAGAGATGGGTAGGAGGGCTGCAGGGGCAGAAGGGTGTGTTTGGGGCTTGATGTTTTCATAGATACTCGTGATATGGTTGCTGAAAAATAAGGACAGCTGGATGCAGAAACCCTGAGAGAGGGTTAAACTGGTGGAGCTTGCTGCGGGAGATGTGAAGTCTTTCAGCAAAGATTTCATTGGTACTGTAAGTGATGCTTTCAATGCAGTTGGTGAGCCTAGATCATTTGGTGGCTCTGATCTGCTGATGGTAGCTGCTAAGAGTGGATTAGTTGGTGCTCTTTTTGGTATTGTTCTGACTTTGTCTCCATCTGCATTGAAATTGCTTGCAGTGGCGGTTGGTGAGCCTGAGCTGTTCCATGTACCAGTTTGCTTGCAGTCTGTTTCTTGTTGTTTTCTTTGACTTTGAATCAGGGTATATGTGCAAGCTGTGATGCAGTCATTGAAGGTGGAGATGGATTTGGGGAGGTTGTTGTGGTGTTGAGACCGGTGCCGTGGAAGGTCAGAAGACCAGGATACTTCTGACATCTTGTTCCAGTCCTGTTGTTAAGATTTGGTTATGAGTTAGTGGGGTGGGTTGTGTATGCTGAAGCTGATGAGGGTGTGGTCAGAGCAGGTGATTGTGTGGGCTTGTCTACTGTGATGTTGCTGAAGATGGTGAAAATTGGCCACAGCAGGTGTCCAAGGGTGCATGTCGAGACTTCAAATCGCTGAGTGAGTCTGAGGTTCGACAGGTCCTCAAGGAGTATGGTCATGTTGGGGTTGCTGAGGTCCTCAAGGTTGTAATTAGGTAGCCAGAGGATGAGGGTTCTGACTGAGACAAAATGAGGGGGACAACAAAGTCCGTGATGTTGCTACCAAAGTTGGCATTTGGTCCAGGAGGGCAGTAGACAAGGATGCCCCTCAGGGTATAGCTGGCAGTGAAGATGAGTATGAAGGTCATGTGTTCCATGTTCCTGGTGGTGCTTTTTGAGGCGGTGGACATTAGACTGATTATTTGAAGACGATAGAGATTCTGCTTCAGGATCTTTGGGTCCTGCCCTATCTACCATTCTTGCTTCCAGTGGGGATTGCTGTTGCGATGACCGGGGCGATGTGGGAGTTAGCCAGTTTTTGGTCAGGACAAGCAGGTCCAGTGAGGAGTTATATAGCAGATTCCAAATTTTATTCTCATATTTGGTGAGGAAGCAAGAGTTGAGGAGTGTGCAGGACAGAGAGGGGTGTGGTGTGGTGTAGTCAGGGTATGTGTGTTTGGTGTGTGGGGGAGCGAGATTGGTGTAAGAGAGTGCATGTGAAATGGTAAGTGGCCCAGGAGAACGCACTTTCTGCCCTGGGAGAGGAGACCAGGGTTTAATGTTGCAGATGGTGGTCACTGACTAGCCACAGGGGAGGTGAGTGGGAAGAGGACTAGGGTTCCTGGTGCTGGACATTAGGAAGGCAAGGATGGACACAGGCGGAATGCCTATGGCGCACCTTTGTTCACTGCCGTGCCCGTGCTGCAGCATCATTAAAGGAAGTCGCTTTTGGAGGGAAACCAGTAATGTCGCTACCTGTCTAGATGGATTATAGGGAATCTAGTGATGTCACTTCCTTTACAGATTGATGATGGGAAATCCAGTGATGTCACTTCCTGTGAGCTGGATGATGAGTTCTCTTGCATGGCTTGTTCTTTTAAATACAGTTTTGGCAGGAAGACCAGTGATGTCACTTCCTGTGCAGATGGACAATGAGAAATCCAGTGATGTCACTTCCTGTGTAGATGGATGATTAGAATAGAGTCCGCTTGTTTGGCTTCTAATTTTAAAAACTGTATCTAAACAATAAAAATGTTCTGTTGTCAAATAAATTATAATTGAGTGAGTATAAAATCACCTCCAAATTGCTTTAACTTTATATTTATTAACAATACATTGGCATTGGTGGTAACTAAAACCTTAGGAGGTGTAGCACTGGGCAAAGTCTTGGTTTACACTTACCTTGTTTCCTATTTTACTATTCACTATTTCTATGTATTTCTAAAAAGTAAAATAAATATATATAAATTAAAAACAAACACGCACAAAAAAACATAATCCACATATAAGAAGAAACACTTTCCCAATTAAAGCAATAGCACAAAAAAGGAAGAACATGTGCAACTAACTGCTGCATTAGAAGCCACCACTGCTAAAAAGCATCAATCTTCCCGACTGAAACAACAACCTGAAAGGCTTCAACACTCTTCAGAAAGAAGGCCCCTACAGTTGCAAAGTAAGTACAGGATTATAACAGAAACAGATCTACACAAAAAATATTTAAATATCTTAATAAACACACAAAAAATAAGACTTATTTACAAATTCTATAAAGCACAGGTACCAAGACTGCCAAACAATGATACCAATCAACCCAAAAAGAAAACCAAGCCCCAAAACAATTGTACAATTAAATTAAAACAAAGAAAAAATTTAATATAAGCGTAAACATATAAAATTAATTAAACCAATTAATACCAAACCTTTTTTTTTATTTAGAAGTAGCTAAAAACATACAAACCAAACAATTATTTATTTCTCAATAGCAAAAACATTTCTCTATCGCAACATTCCAACTAAAAAAAGTTTACACACATTTTTAATAATAAGTAACATACATAAACGTACCATATTTTAATAATTCTGTAATCCACAGGTATTATGTCAGAAACTGCAACATACATCAAACCAAAAAAGGGGAAACTTCTATTAGGTAACACAAGATACACCATTAGCAAAGAAAGCACCACATGGGAAAGAACACATTGACAATGTAGTACTGGAGTGCTTGCTATGGCAGAGCCACCACCAAAGAAGATATAGTTGAAAATGTATGGGAACACAATCACCCTTCAAATGTGACTGAAATTCAAGTTGGGAATGTCCTACAGGACTTAGGAGAAGCAAGCATAAGCTCACAAGAACCTACAGGAACTGTACTAACTATATAATTCCACATGTTACTGAAGAAGTGACTTGGCAACTACCCCCCCATAGAAAATCTAAAAACACTAATAGGTAAAATAAGGAGAATTATGAGAGAAACCAAGAGCACCCAGAACATGTGACACAATACAAATCCCCCAACATTTAAGTATAGCACAAACTAACCAATATTTATTACGGAAGGACAATGAAAATAATGATAAAAGAACCATTGTTTATGCAACTAACAATAGTTCACTAATCCTAACATAATGCATCACATGGATAATGGATGACATTTAAATCATGGACGCCATCAACTACACGAATATTTGATATTCCAAGGTATTACCATGACACAAATTCCACTTTAATATATGCATTTTTGCCAAACAAGCAAAGTGCAACTTCTAATAAACCTTTAACACTAATCAAACAAAAAACAAATAATTACAATCCCCCAAAAATCATTATTGATTTTGAACAAGTTCTCAGTTCAACTATGGCAAAGGATTACCTATACCCAGCAACACAATAGTGCTGCTATTACGCAGCGCGGGGATGCCTCCGGGTCACCAGGCGCTCTATAAATCGCTAAATAAAACTTCAACTTAAGTATATGGAGGCACCTATACAAATCTGCACTTGCTATAGAATATACCTATACCACAAAGGCAGAATTTGCCTATAAATGGAAAAAGATAATAGCATTAGCCTAGGTCCCTGTCGCAGAAGTAACCAAACACTATGACAGAATCTCTATACTGCCAAAATATTGAAAACAAATTCCCACCACTAGTGGACTATCTTGAAGATACTTGGGTTGGCCACCTGCACCAATCAAGACACAGGCACCAACCTAAATTTCACATTCCATGGTGGAATGTCTATGATGACATCATCTTCAGAAGAAGCAAAAACTAACAATGCAGTAAATGGATGGCACAATTCCCTTCAAGGCAGTCATTCAACACTCTATTTCTAGGAATGCTAAAAAAAAAAACAAAGCTACCAAGAACTAAGACAAGAACACTTCCTAATGTAACTCAAACCAAAAATATCCAAAATAACTAAACAAATGCATCAAATACTAGCAAGCTTAGTGTGAATATTTACTAACAACCAATTCCTTCCCCTCCTTATAACTCTAGCCAATACACTACTGTAAAAAATCACCAGGAATGAGATCAAACTAAAACTTGACTTACAAAATGAAACAACAAAAGCCTACATACTTTTAAAAATAATGAATTATTAAATCAGTTGTATAACTCTGAATATAATTTTAATATAAATAGAAACATTACTGTAGAATAATAAAAATAATCATTATATAAAAATACTTCTTTCAAATAAATCGACATACAATAAAATACAGTACACATAAAGCAAACACAGTACATAATATAACACATAATTAAACATAACTTCAAACTAGCAAAATATTAACAAACACAATACAATAAAAAAATCCTAACAAACTAATAAAAAATAGAATTACTCATGATTTTGTAGCTGACTTAATCCATGGAAAATATGGCATACAAAGAAATAAATAATCTAGACAACATTACTAAAAATATATCCCCAGAATTGCAAAAATATAAATAAAAATGTACTCCATCCAATGCAAAAAGATAAAATCTAGGGAAGCCATCTAACCCCCTTTCCCCATCAAAACACAAAAAAGCCAAAAACTGCTCCAAGAGAACCACAATTACCAAGAAAACTAAAGTTAGGTTAAAAAAAATCTCCATTATTTTTCTAGTAAAAAGAGAAATTAAAACACATTTCAAAGAGAAAACTGAAAATCCCACCATCAAAACAAACGTACTCCATGCAAATACTAACACATAAGCCAGAATACCTAAAAGTAGATACAAGTATAACATTATCTTACAATACATCTACATATAAAATGAATCAGAATTAGGCCTATTCCATGCATCCTAAACAACTATCACAAAGCCCTACACTACCTACAATCTAAAATACACATTAACATACAAATATCAACCTTATGAACAATCTACTACCTCATCCAGACACAGTAAGTATAGGATTTGTTTAAAATTAGGCTTACCTTACCAGATAACAGCAAGGAGAAATTGCTGACCAACTTGTGGGCACTTGGTCATACAGGATGCCCAGGCAGAAGTGGGGTGTTACTGTCTTTTTAATAGCCAGAAGGAAAACGTACAGGGGAGAGTCCTGGGGAGGTTAGAAACTGAAAACAGCAAGGAATGGGCAGTCTCAATAGTGCCAGTTCATTCACTGCACATCTGAGCGGCTCTCTCTTTTGACAGGGGGTCTTGGTCCAGTGCTGGGGTCGTCTCCGATTCTTCTTTGAGTCTCATCAAGAAGAGGGGAGGGTTTGGGCGCACCCCTCGGGTTAAAATAAACAAGAATCAGGTTTGTTTGTCCTTAATCAAAGATATTTTTACCGTCACCTTCACCCAGGGGTGGGGTAGTGCAATTAGCATGAAAGTGTGACTAGAACAACAGCTTGCAGGGGAGAGCTATTTGTGCTCCAACCGCCGCCTGAAAATATCTCTTCGCTCTGCTGCTTCCTCCCACATGGAGTCTTCCCTTTGCTCCTCGGGCACTCGTCCTGTCTCCTTGAGGGCAGGCATCTCTCCTCCCGATACGTTGGCCTCCAGCTGGTCTGCGTAGCTCATCAAACCGGCTCTCAATTCTGCGTTCACCTCTCGTTCCTCCACTCCCCGCTCTCTCTCTCTGCCTCTACAGGATGCTGCCTCTTGATGCGTCCACGTCATGTCCCATGCCGTGTCTAAAGAACTACCCTGGCTTACCTTGTGCTTCATCCTGGGAGCCATATTGAAAATCCCACCCGGGAAAGGTGCGGGATTACACTGCAGAAGCGCAAAAGTCCCAAAATGACAAGCAAAGCAAGAAATAAATAAAGAATGGCAGACTAACAGAACTAAAATGCTCTTACTATGCAACCCGATGCAATAAATAAATGCAATAATGTAGAATTTTCTATAAAATGTACAAAATGTGTTAAAAGTTTGTGAAAATTGTTTTAAAATATCTTATTAAAATATATGAACATTTATTTACAGTATTTTTTATATAGAAAATGGGAACTCCATATAAAAAAAAATTGTTTCTATTTTTCGTAAATAAAATATAAATAGCTTTCCAAACTAATCAACCTAGTAACAATCTTTTAACTTGCATTTAACTTTCACACTCCAGACTTTAACATTGGGGAAAACTTGGGACTTTCAGAGTTGGAGGGTGCTAAATTTGCTATTCACACTTCAAACTTTATTGTGCAAAGTTGTCAAGCTTTTATACATTTAAATGTACTGTTTAGACAAAAAACGAATCCAATTTCTTACATACCGAACATCTAAGACATTTATAGAAATGAACAAATTACAAAAAACCAAAAATGAAAGTTGCATTGCAAGAAAAAAATACAAACAAATAGAACATATTATAGAAATTTTAATAATGTAAATTCTAACAAAGAAGCACTGCTGGAACAATATAAATATTTTTAAAATCTAAAATGTAAACATGATTTTAAAAAACATGACTATAAAATCTTTAATTAAAAACACATTTTTATCCTTTTCGCAAAAATATTACAAAATGAATTTCGAACATAAAATTAAAAAACACTACAAACTAAAAAAACTTTCAGAATACAAATGAAACACATTAACCAAAAAAATCAAATAAATAAATAATTTTTAATTAACATGCACAATGAATAACTAATTTAAATCCATAACATTTTTCCCACATCCATGCACCGAGTGCCAGGCACCACCTGGTGCCTGGCACACAGTGCATAGATGTTTGGGTTGAACCACATGTGCCCCCTGGGCCCATTGCAGAGGCCCACGAGTGATGGGGCCCTTCAAGGGGCCCCAAAGTCTGTCCCATTCTGTCTGCCTTTACATGGCGGTCTGACAGCCATGTAAACGTAGAGGGAAAAGGGACAATGTAATCCTTACGGCAGTGCTTTTGCAGGCACCACCCCCATTGTAGGATTTATGCTCCGACAGGCTCAAGGAGTTGGTCAGCCCCTACCCCCCGCTGAGTTCTGACCGAACGCATCATTATGTGGCAGTCAGACCGCAGCCTCAGATGTCGGACGAACGGCCACCAACGGCCTGCCATTGGTGAACCGCCCGACATATTCAACAGGTCCTAAATTAGTTTTTTAAAAATTAACTTAAAATACACTATCCACGCAATTCCCCTATATAACATTGCAACCCACTCCTAAAATATTTACAAACAAATAACATACATAATACCAAATACATAAAATAGTTATACAGTCATTTACTGATAAAAAAACATGATTAATATTATTTACAATTGTATTTAAACACTCAATATTAAATGTATTAAAAACAATGATAAACATTATATAGCTACCTGTTATAAACTAGTCCACAATATAAATGAAATGACAACACTACAGTAATTATATTAAAGACTGATAATATTTTTGTTACAGTATTTCGGAAGAAAATGATCTAGGTATACCAATACCAAAGATGTCACAAGTACCATTAAAGTAAATTAAGCAAATATATTAAAGTCTCCCCTTTATTTGTCTCAGTGTGTTAGAGTTGGTGCACATAATTTAATCAATAAAATAATTAACTGATATTATACTATGTATTGCAATTAATAAACTAAAGGCCTAATTTAGATCCTGGCCGCAGCGGCTGCCCCAAGTACTATAGGTCCCAAGTACTCCGCCAAGTTGACGGTGGTCCACCCGCCATATTGAGATGGTAGAGCTCATATAATAGACGAGTAGATCATGAAAAATTACCCTTAAGTATTGGACCATCTTATAAAGGCCCTGAAGATTACATATGATTTTCAAAATTCCATATTACTTCAAAGAAAACAGAGGCTAATGCTCAATCAGGTATAGAGCCATTGAATCTAGGAGTGATACACTATCCATACATGACTAAAAAGTACTCCTAATGACAATGATGTAAGGGAAGTACAGCATAGTGATTTCTCAATTTTATCGTGGAATATAGCAGGCTTTGATCGACAACTAAAGAAGCAGGGGAAAAAACGTCTAGTTTTATACAAGAACATTGTCAATCTGCAAATGTAACCGTACCAAATTATACAACACATGAAATTAAAGCAAAAAATAATGTCTTTTGAAGGCCAAGTGCAGGTTTGACAATATCAATAAGTAATAAACTATGTATGACAAGTAAAAAAATAAAAACACCTTTGAAATACATATTACCAGTTCTTATAGCAAATCGAAACTCTACAAAGATTTTGATTATCAATATATATCTTCCTACTCAAATGGTGAAACACAAGTGTAGATATCGGACAATACTAGAAGAATTGGAGCAAATAATGGTTGCGTACAAACAATTTTTGATTATTATAACTGGGGACTTTAATTCAACTTTGCTGCCGCTGGCGATTACAACTGTAAGCAGTGAGGAACCAAATATGAGCTATAATATTCTACAACCCAAAATTCCTTTACAAAATAACCCCCAAAATATTAGTACCTTAACCAAGCTCACTAATGATTTAATGACAGATTCAAGATATAGCATTTTAAATGGAAGGCTAGCAGAAGATCAACCGGCCTCATCAATTTAACGAGGGCCTATGGCTTCCTTTACTATAGACTACACATTTGCGCATTACTCCTACTTTCATCTGTGCAAAAAGTATGCTATCATACCAAGATTTGAGAGTGATCATGATCCTCAAAGGGTAGTTATTAACGTTAAACATGATCATTGGGAGACCCAGATAACGGCCAATAGTGACAGATTGACTGCTGTGAATGGGAAAAAGCGTATTTGGAATAATGCACTAAAATAGAAGGCATCCAAACTAGAAGGAATCATGACATTGAGTGTTAAAAAATATATTGGGCTGTTGGAAATTGGGGATGACTAGATCAGTGCATGGTATTTTATAACAAAGAAAATCTTATCGACCCTTGTGGCCAAATTACTGAAACCGCGAACAAAACCTGTAATTACACCCAAGATCAGGAATTAACTGATTCCAAGAGAGTTTACCGTAGTATGGTACAACATACACTAAAACTTCCAATATCTAATGAGCGTAATCTGAGGCTACAAGACTGGAGAGAATTTAAGAATAGAAATTTACAAATAAAGCGGGATAGTGACAACAAACAATTGTATCATGCTATATTAACCAGGAATAAATGAGCATATTGGTCTCGGGTAGGACCTGGTATGATATCATATTGTCAGCCAGATGAACTGTTTATCCCAAAAGATAAGTAGGAAATTGACATCAAAGTTCTGTATAAGTCAACTATTACTTTCTATTATACATCGCCAAAAGTTGATGGAATACTTCCACATATAACACAGGAAGAAGTAGCAGAACTAATAAAAAGTGCACACTCATCCAAGGCAGCAGGACCAAATAGTATCCCCATAGATCTGGTCAAGGTAAATACAACCTTTTGGAGTATGTTGTTAGAATGGCTGTTTTCACAGGTAATCAAGTTTGGGAAGATACCATCTTCCTGGAAAGGAGCTATTGTGCATCCAATATGCAAATGAGGTCCAAAATCTGATCAGTCCAGCTACAGATTAATTGCATTATTAGACTTTAAGGAAAATTGTTTGCAAAACATCTCCAAAATAAATTGAGGCTCTGGGCAGAGAAAAAATCATTAATACCAACAACACAAACCGGATTTCATTCAGAGTGTTCAACAATTGATAACATCATTTCACTGTATTAGGGAAAAAAGCATGCTTGCAAAAAACACTACTATATGCCTGTTTCGTGGATTACTCTACAGAGTTTGATAAGGTAAATCGACAAAGGCTATGGATTAAGCCTATAACAAGGGGAATTGATCTGAATCTTCTGAACTTTATTATTGGATTACATTCGGAAACATGGCTGCAGGTGAAGTTAACACTTGACAATACGTTATCACAAAAATTGGTATTGAAAATGGCCTTAGGCAAGGTTGTGTTCTTGCACCATTGTTATTTTCTCTCTATATTGCTGACATAGATATGGCACTAAAATCTTATATGGGTATTGCACCAAAATTAGGAAATGTAAATATAACATACCTAACCTACGCTGATGACCTAGTGATCATGTCTCTAACTCAAAAGGACTCCAGCATCAACTGAAACAATTATACACTTACAATTCAGTGCATTAATTGATTCCCAATATGTCCAAAACAAAGATTTTGACCTTTAGACAACCGATAAAACTTAAAAGGTGAAAACTAGGAGAAACATCAATTGAAGTAGTGGAGCAATACAATTACTATGGAGTGATTTTTGATAATAAGTTATCCTGTGCAAGTCATTCGGTCCATAGAAATTTAGAAACAATTGTCATTACTGAATCGATTACAAGATTTATGAAAATGTTTGGAGGGAAAGCGATTAGTTCATCACTTAAAGCATTACATATGACATTAGTTCCATATTTATAATATATGCTTCCCCAGTAATGAGTAAGAAGGTCATCTTTAACTTTGAGAAATGTTTTATGAAATGTGTACACACCTAATTACAACTATGACAGGCAACCCCACACTGTATCATGAGCTTCGAACTCGGTCTAAAATCCCTGGTACTATTGCACAATAAAAGCTGTGTGAATTACATAATTGATTGTGCCAAGGCTGATTCATCTTCGTTTGAAACATCTAATATTTGAAGAGTTAGGGAGATAAGAATATGGTAGATGCAAAATTGTACAGTACATTGATGGGATTAGAATCTTACAATTTGGCTGACATACAGGAGATGGGGCAAATGAATGGATCTGTGCAAATAAACGTAATACGCAATACGTTCACTAATAAGCAGTGGAATACAGACCTTCCACAAGCTGGAAGATATAATCACATGGATTTAGTAATCAATACTTATACTGTACAGAGTCAAGAATATTTAGGATGGAACCTACCTGTTAACATAAAAAGGACATTTTTAAGATTTAGACTATTTTATATACTGATTTGGGAGTTTGAAGGGAAAAGGAACAAGGCACTTAAAGGCATACCAGCTTGCCGGCACTGTGGAGCTACAGTTGAATCTCTTGCACATCTAATATGTACCTGCCCTACGCTGTTGCCCATAAAAAGGATATAATTACACTCCTTGTTTAAAATTGCTAAAATACAAACAATTGCTGAGGCCGCCAATACTGCTTTAGGCTCAAAGAAGACAGTGCAATAATAATGATGATAACGTTTTTAGATGATGCATATAAAGCATTAAAAGCGTAAATGTCCCATATAGTGGGAAGCAACATAGATTTTATCGTCAGAAAATTGAAATTGTATAACTTCGAGAATATCATGTATCTTATACTTCAGACACTTTAGTATATTGGTGAAAGTAAACAAGTGATTTAAAAGAACGCAACACAGCAGTAGCAGGGTGAACACATTTTGCACATTTGGCATGTTAGCATTCTAATATATCTATGAAATCATATATTGAGCAGAAAAATAATATAATAATGGCAAAAGGTTTAATAATAAATGTAAATATATGTAAATAAATGGAGGAAAAAGAATATAAATTGCATTCACACCTGGGAGGTGAATGCATAGAATCTCTAATGGTAAATCAGGTGCATACATTCTGCCTAATCAGCACATTAGCACTTTCAATTTGAAAAAAAGAAATAGACTGAAGTAAAGAATATTGTGATACAGTGGTAGATGGATGAATAATGAACAGAAACCATTGTGGGAACTTACATAATCCTTGTATTACGAAGTGTATTATGAAGTGTTGTATTGACTATAATAGCAAGTTTTAATAATGGGAATTTTAAATGATTGATAATTCTTCTTATAAATGTTTTCATTTTTTATTGTAAGCAATTGATTAATACAATAAAGTACTTTACTACTAATTCTTAGATGTTCAGCTATAGGCAGGAGAGCACCATGGTGGAGGTCTTTTCTAGTGGCTAAAAGTACTACTTCACTATCATGCCGGCGGGATTCCGCCGAGCCGATTTAGATGCTCCTTTTGTGCTGGCAGTCTCCTGGTGGTGGAGTCCTGATGGAGTGAGGCAGTGGTGTGGATACAGGTAAGTACTACATACTTTCATCTCAATACACATACATGGTGTGAATCTGTCAAAATGCATATGTAGATAATGTGTACTGAAAAAGTTATTTACCTGATCACCTGCCCATGCCAACTGAAGTATGTTGGGATGACGACCAGAAAGGTTAAACAGCATATTTTGGAACACAAGAGCACGGTTCGGTGTAAAAAACTATCTACAAGACTGACAAACCACTTCTTAGAAAGGCAACACAAAGCAGACGATGTGACATGGACAGTCCTTGAACAACCCTTTGTCCCTCCCCACGTCGCGGATATATCTAAACTCCTATTTAGGAAAGAGCAACGTTGGGTGTTTAAACTTCAAAGTGACACTGCTGGTCTGAATGATGATATCCCTTGGACACTGTTGTAGAAGGGTACACCGTCTAAAAACATATTCAATGACTGCATTCGACAGCACTGCTGTCCTTTTTGTGAAATAAAATTAAGAGAGGGCTAACATTGGGACATGATTGCGTTTTTTCCAACGGGAGCCCTGACAGCAGTATATAATGACATGACTGTGTTAAGCACTATACTGTCCACAACCTTGTGAGTGCTCAAAGGGCTTGTGAAAGATACCACAACACACAAATGTTTCTTGGGTCAATTTGCATGTAAATGAAGTGCAGGTTTAATATATAAAACATGGTACATTGATTGTTTAAAGACATAAGGCTTTTTTGTGTTAGGTCCTAAGAAGACCGGTCAAATCTTTGATCTATGGATCACGCGATAAACATGTGATGATATTTTCTACTATGATGCCTTTCTAGTAAAACATGCTCATTTCTGGTTTCAAGAGATTTGCTGTAATCCTGAACCTGATTAATTATTGAAATTAATGCAGTGTATCTGTTCTTATTGCGGTCCTTGTTGCCAATGAATATTTGCAGCTCTTTGACAAAACAACTCAATAATTTCATCAATGCTAAAAGATTATTGAAGATTGCTGAAAACAGTTCCTGACATATTAAGGGATCCAATTTTGCCTTATTCTGGAATTGTTTTCTGATTAAATGTTCAATCTATTCATGGCAGAATTGGCAATAAAGAGAAATTCTATATGTAAAAGATTTAAATAACAATACTTCTATAAGACTTTTTGCCCAGATAATGTCACTTCTTAAAGTGGACAAACATAAAATGTTTGCAAACCTATTATTGAATAGTAGCCAGGTTTTTGTGGCAGGATTGAGGTGCTCTATTTTCTAAAACAATCTTTTCAATCGTATAGCATTTACAAATAGTATGTTTCTGCAAACATTGTATAAATGTACATTATCAGCCAATCGTTTTAAAGTAACTGCATTATTTTACAATGTTTGGATCATCTAGCCATAATATTTACAGATTTATCACTACGTTTCTACTGTGTTACTTTTACATTTTGAATTTGTTTGTGTGCTTTACACTGTTTTACTTTTGTGTATCACTGTATGTAAATACTTTTACATGTAGATACTATTAAAATGCTCTTTTACAAAAATCCATAATGTTGCCGGGAACTTAGCATCTTTATTTCATCTGTGATAACTGTTGTGTACTCTGCTCTGACTCAGTTTACATCGGCTCTAGGAGTTCCCCTAGGGATAAAATACAAATTCAAGTTCAAGGACCTACAAAGTACCTCCTTTTTAAGCTTTGGCATTCTGTGGTTAGCAAGACCTCCCAGTAAAAGAGATAATACTTTTATATTGATTGCTTATAAATGCTCAGTAAATATTGGTGATTCAGCACTAATCACTCAAATAATCTGTGTAACATCTTGCTGTACTCTGCATCACATTGCGTGGTCTAGTAGGTTCAGTATTCATTTACATGAATCGCCTGAGTACACAATGCAAGGGAGCAGCCAATTCCCTGGAACTGCTTCATTGGGAGTAGTGGTTAATTTGACTTAGTTTTCCATCTTCCGACTTTGACCCACAACAAGGAAGAGAAAGGTAGAAAAAGGAAAAATTAGAGTGCGGAAAAAATACCACAATGAGAACGCAAGAATGGAAGAGAATCTGCAAGAGTGAGGTTAAGGGCTAGGCAGTCTGGATGAAAGAGACTTGGAGTGGAAAAGGGGTAGGTGGGCTTGTTATTCGGCAACCCTGACATGTGGCAATACCGGAAGTAAGCTTCTGGTAAAACATTTGGGATCCGCCACTTATTCTTTTACGAATTAAGCACTGATTGGGAGGATGCATGAATTTGCAGCAGTAGTCAGAGAGCTCAAAGGAGAGTGCAAGTGGGTTACTGCACTTCTCCGGGACACTGGTCTGTGCAGGAAACAGCAACCGCTCGGCTTGGCAGGGACAGCTTCGACAGTGAAACGTTAGGAGACAGGGTTCCATTGCATCTTTAGCAGCGCAGTCCCAAAGGAGGGTGCAGCAGTCAATGAAGCACAGAGGCTCCGGCGGGGTTGGGTTGACATAGTGGGCTGCAGCTTAGTTCGAGGTGGACTGGTACACTGGTGAACCACATTCTGGGGCAGCACCTATTGGATGCAGCTGGAGGAGAGAAGCCTCATTCAGTCTGTTTTCTCAAACTGGTCCTGATGTTGACATCCTGGCTTTCTAAATGCTCACCTGATCTTAGGAGTTGAAGTGAGAGTCCTTCGGGGAAATAGGGAGAGATGACAGAGGTCTCTACTCTCTCATTTCAGTAAACTGGGCCAAGTAGTGAAACCAGATCTCTGCTTTCTGTAGTAATTTATTAATCAAAGCTCGTCACAAGAGGACATGGAAAAGCTGTGCATGGTGCTCTGAGCTTGAATTAAGGCCAGGAAGTCAACCTGTTCTGCTTTCGGGTCACAGCAGCCACAAGTCTCTCCTTTAGTTGAGGAATTCTTTCCAGACCTCTCTCAACCAAGGTATGCTGCCTTTCAGCTAGTATTTTACCAGCACGAGTACAGAGTTTCTGCAAGTCAAAAGGTAAAGTCTGAAACAGCTCACAAAGCCAGATTGATTCCAAATCAAGTGGATGCTTGGCCTATGGCAACCGGTCACTCAGATTCAAAGTTGGCCCAAAACCTTTGGAAGGAACCATTCAAAAAGCAACAGTTCTTAAGGTGTTGCATAGTTCAAGTTTCAAGATACGCTTTATTCGATTTAAAAATATTAAATCATAAAAGCACAATACATACAATAAGCAAGAAAATATCAATTCATGTAGATGAAATTTGACAATATATTAAAAATGACATCAGTTAAGAAATACACAGAGAAGAACTGTAAACTGATTTCCATGCGCAGCCATGACATACATAAAAGCCATAATCATTTAGTAGAAAGAGGGACCTTGCATAGTTTTCCTAGTTCTAACCACCCCTTTCAGATATTTTACAATGTGGTCAGTAAAAATTTAATCATCTAGAAATTGTAGCTTGATAAAAGCAGGTCGGCATAATCCCAATCCTTGCATATAAAAAAGGCAGAATCCATCTTTTCCTGATTAAAATACAAAACTTGCAGAATAAAATAATATGGATTGTAGACTGTGCAGATATTTCTTCGCAGGGGCATGGGCATAGGGAGCGGGACCAGTCATTTATCTGAGGGAATGTGACCAAGTTATGGAAGTTGCCTAGGCTTAAGCACGGCAATAACCACCTGTCATAGTTTCCTGGAGTGAATAGTAGATAAGGCTGTATCCCCGGTTGGGTCAAGAGCAATTGATTGGCTCTGACTGATGTTTTCATAATATTAGAGGACAATCTAATCGTCTCCAACTGGTTGATACATAATTCCTTCCTCGTAATAAGAGAAAAATTGTCAGGGTTGACAAAGTACTCGGAACAATCTAAATCATGCATAAAGTTTTTAATGTATGCGAGCCAAGGAATACATTGTACCCAATGCAAGCTCAAGCAGTCTTTTATCATATACAGATTGAGACCAGTAGTAACACCAGTCCAAACCTTATGCTATAAAATTATAAAAATATAAAAATAAATACAGCAAATCAGCGAGGGATTTATAGATTCCAACACACGAAAATCACTAACGCCTACACAAGGTAGAACTCTGTGTGGTTAGGATTAGATTATGTAAACCCCATTTGGATTTTAAGAAAAAAATAAGGAGCAATGGATGTACATCGCAATATCAAGAGACCAGACACATGGCAGCACAGGATTCAGTTGCATATTTGGCAACCAGCAATCGGGGCTCCGATTGCATTAGTGCACGTATGCTATGAATGTCGGCTTGCGCAACTTGTAAACAGGGCGATAGCAATCCGAAGTAGTACTCATGAAACCAAGGAAACGGACTCCGTCATCCCGCGAGAGTAGACGAGAGTTACATCCTTTGGTATAACAAATAATGGGAACTTTCCCAATTCAATATGGCCGCATGCTACCGCGAGACCATGAGAACCAATCAGATAACGTAGTATGTAAACAGGGAAGGAACAACCAGCAAGTTGCTCGAGGGATGAGAGAAAGCCGGCGACTCTCCATATAGCGGTAATTTTTCTCGAACCATGCGTAGGGAAGAGCTTGAGAAATACAGGTCTGTAACAAAAAATTGTTTAAGGCATATTTGAACATGACTGCGATGTTTTCACAGTGATTCATCGCGCAAGGAGAAACCTCGTGAACTCACGATTGGAGTTCCCTGGATTTTGTTTTTAAAGACCTCTCGGCTGGTAGGAGACACATTAGCTGTTTGAGGGTAAATATGATAAATGATTGTGCTTGTGGTGCGATTTGGCAATAGAATTACACACGTAAAGGTCAGACGAGTGATACCCTTTTCTGTGGTTTGTCTTTACAACAGTATCTACAACCCTGGTGTCCTAAGCAGTGGCGACTAAAGATATGCCCTGAAGAAATTGCCTGAAAGTTTTTAAGGCAATGAAACATGTCGGCAAGTTGATAGTGGCTCTATAATGAGTAGCCATTTTCACCTTTTTAACTTGAGAGCATCAAGCATTTTAGAACAAGAATAAAGTTGTCTGTTCATGCTTGTTGCGGGTTTTATATATGTGGTATTGTTTCACTATATGTGTGTGTTGTCTGTTTGTTCCACTGCACTCATCACTATTAACACTTGTTTGGTTGGACACGTTTCCGTTTAGCGTGATGACACTGATGATGATAACAGGACCATCCTGGTGAGTACCAGCCAGGGGTCCCATTGGTGGTGCGCCCGTGAGGTGTTATCACGTCTCTCCACACTTTTTCTACACATTCATGGTGTGGGTGGTAGGACTGTTGTATAGAAGGAGACAGGCTTTTTTAAGATGGGCTATTGACTGGTGTACCCCCAACCCTGCACAGCATGAAATGGGTGGCTATTATTAAAAGAATATGACATGAGGTACCCAAGTCGTACGAAATAAATTGAATGCCCTTGGTCTAGGTCATTTTTTGTTTCGGTTTCATAATATTAGAGGACAATCTAATCGTCTCCAACAGGTTGATACATAATTCCTTCCTCGTGATAAGACAATAAAAATTGTCGGGGTTAACAAAGTACTCAGAACAATCTAAATCATGCATAAAGTTTTTAATGTATGCAAGCCAAGGAATACATTGTACCCAATGCAAGCTCAAGCAGTCTTTTATCACGTACCGATTGAGACCAGTAGTAACACCAGTCCAAACCTTATGCCATAATAGAATCGTCTGGATTTTAATTAGGTCGGACAAGTAAGACAGACCCCTTTCAGCGTGACAAATATACGTAGCCATACTATTCGGGACAGCTAGAAGATATTTTAAAAACCCTTTCTCAACTAGCTGGAGGAACTCTACATTTGCATGACCCCAAATAAAGCTCCATACAGAGCAATTGAAGTGCATTTGGCTTTGTGAATTGTCAGTAAATCGTTAATAGGACGCTTTCCTAACTTCCTAACTTCCTGGCAAAGTTGATCAGGCTCCTATGGCGTTGGTAAACAGCAATTTTCTAGAATTGATGGCTTTAACCCATGAACCCCTTCTATCAAAAACAATTCCCTAATATGAAAAGTAGTTAGCAAATTCAAGTTTTTTGTTGTTTATAAAGATGTCACAGCACGTGACGCTGGGCTTGCTACATTTCATAGTGAATGTTTTGGTAATATTTACAATAAGGTCTAAGCTTGACATGTAAGATGCAAAGCTCGACACAATTTTCTGCAAGCCGATCGGAGTGCGGGCTAACAAGACCGCAATCATCGCCGTATAACAGTACACCAATTGGCCGTTTGCCTATACTAGGTAGATCTTGGCATTCCCTCGATAAAGTGTCGCCCAAACTATTAATGTAGAGGGTAAAGAGGAGTGGAGCTAGCACACACCCCTGCCTTCCCACTTCCTGACAGGGAAGTTGTGACTGAGTTCACCAGTTCTCCCATAGCGGACCCTAGCCCGAGCATCTAGGTAAGACTGTTTTAAAAAATTAATGTTACATTTAGACCCCTATGACCTCTAAAATGCGCCACAGCTTCTGGTGGTTGACACAGTCAAAATCCGAGCATAGGTCGACGAAACACAAATAAAGGCTCCCCTTTTTTGCCTGAGTATATTTCCCCAGTATAAGACTCAGGTTCAAACTCTGTTCCATAGTACCTAAACCTTGACAGAATCCATACTGTAACTCAGAGATGAAACCTGTATCCTCTACCCACAACTGCAGTCTATTTAAAATAAGGCACCCAGCCACTTTCACAAAGGAGTCCAGTAGTGATATAGGTCTGTAGCAGGCCGGGTCGTTGCAGTCGCCTTTCTTAAAAATGGGGACAAGAATGGACTCTGTTAAAGTAGGAGTGAAACCTTGTGTACAACAGGCCCTTAAAACCAAAGTTAGAAGTGGGCCCTCAGAGCAGAGGGCATGATTTATATAGATCTACTGGTATACTGTCTGGTCTAGGTGCTGTTCCACCTATGCTTGCGTTAATGGCCAAGATCACCTCACCCGCATAAAAAAAAAATGCCGATTGGAAGGTAGCTTAAGGAGCCTGATCTAAGATCCTCACCAATGTGGAAGTCTACGTTGTTGCAATATAATCTGGAAAAGTGGGTCACCCATTGATCCTCCCCAACCGTGACTTCAATGCTGGGTGAGTTTTTATGGGCCAAGAACAGGGCATTCACAGCCTTCCAAAAGCACTTTTATGTCCTTTGTAACAGACGCTTGCTTAAGGGACTGCCACAGTTCAGAACTTATGGCCTCTTTTCGTTCTTTGAGGGACTTTTTTACGCTGCCCTATCCCTTTTTATAGCTTCCTGATCTCTCGTAGGCTTCTGTAGAGCTGTTTTGAAGGCTGCATGCGATTTGCTACAATTGGAGTCCAACCAGCCTGGCTTACTATTAGGGTTTTTTTTTATTCTGTTCTAAAATTATTTTGAATGACCTGTGAGATTTTACAAAAATAGTTAAGAATATTAAGATCTGCAGCAGTCTCGTCAAGACAGACCAAGAAGTTTGTTTTTCAACTGGTTAAGAGTGACTTGGTTAATTGTAAAGTATCTACTCCCGCCCATCTAATCGTGTATCCGTTGGATCTATTGATGACAATATCTTGTAAAGGCTCGGTGGTCATATGTCTTTTGGATTACACTTTGGTCGGCAGATCCAGGGTAATACTAATGGGAAAGTGATCACTGAAGGTGACAGTGTGAGTTTGAAAATTAGATATTCTATCAGCGTATCAATTTGATATTAAGAGAAAGTCTATGGTTGAGTACAAACCACAACCGTTAAAAGTACTACTAAACGGTATGGGGGAGGCAAAGGTCATTGGCGAAACCCAAGTCCATGGTATATTTAATAAGGTTTAATTGATCCCCGAAGGGGGAATGAGAAAAATGAGAGATCTCTATCTCGTCATCAGATAATAAACTACAATTTCCTCCTTCAACGTGAATACAAGGGCCAGTGTTGAAGTCCCCTCCCCACATTATACAAAGATCTTTGTCTGTATTCCCATGGATATTATCCAAGTCCTTCTGGAGCTACCTTAAAATTTCCTCTGTTTGCAGGGCAGGAATATTAATGTAAAAGTTTAGAAGAACGGTACAATGTGATTTATCAATATGCATTTTTAAGACCTGATAATAGGTGTTAGATTCCACAAGGGCCACTCTTCTTACATTCATCCTATGGGATATGTAGGTACATAAACCACTCTTTTTCCTCCCATGACTGGAGGAATCGGCCGGGGTAAACAAAAAATTAAACCCATTGATATGTTGTATAGCATCTACCCAGGTTTCTTGAATGTATAATGTATCTAAGTCATGAATGAATTCAAGCCAAGCTGGGTTAGACAATTGAGGGGCCGATTCCGATCTCGGTCGGAAGGGCACAGAATTGGGTTCGGCATAAGCGGATCCGATTCGAAGGCTGATTTTCAGTCCGAGTTGTACACGGGTCCGGACGTCGAAGTACGATACGAACAAGCACAAAATCTCCGTCCGAATCGTTTCCGGGTCCAAACCGCCCTGCACGACTCGGTCACTAGCAAACCGTGGCATGCAATGGAGATTTTTCATGACCGAGCTAGTACGATGCTCGATTTGATCAGCCGGACCGAGGCGGAGCGTCCAGCTCGCAATAGCTCCCGGAGTCAGACTTCGGGGGTCTGCGTCGAACCCACCATCACCAGCAGCCTTACGACTCGGACACAGGGGAGTCACATGGGTATCCCCAACACAGGCATGTACGGTGCGGATGGTACCGACGCGTACCCACTGTAGGGGGTGCACTTGTCCGCAACGTACCCATTCAGTCAATGGGAGCCCATGTACCCGTCGTACGACCGGCTCCCATTGACTTCTATTGGAGTCCGACCGAACCAAGTCTGACAGCACACGGCCCCATCATACTCACTTGGTCGGACTGCAGGAGTCCAGATCGGTTGAAGTGCTTTCCCACCCAGATCGGAATCGGCCCCTTAGTAGTTAAACCTGCCACATTCCAAAAAAGAATATTCGTTAGGCTAGACCTAGATTTACCCTCTGTGCTGTGCTTAGTATGAACAGCCTTGAGAACATTAGAATGGTGATCAGTACAAATTAATGGGTGTAAATGGTGGATATTTACCATTGTCGAATGTAGTCCCTGCTCGTTGTTACCAGGTGCGATACAATCGCAAACCACTACGCTGTCTGGCTGGACATCAGCCAGTGGCCCAGGCTACAGTGGGTAGGATTATCAGTTAAAACATCTATGTTGCTTTGGTCATTGTAAGCAGGCTCCTTAAGATCGATGGATATTGATTTTAGGCTAGGGGGATTATTTTGAATGGTCCCGATTTGCTCTGTGTGACTAGTTGTGGGAGTAAATCAATCTATGTTTTCCAGGGATGGAAGAATGTTGAATCTATTTTGTAAAGGTAAGCTAAACTGATGGTAAATTTTGGAGATTATAGGTCTCTGCTGTAAGGGATGGTGAATGTGGTTCAATGGGGGTAGAAATATCCGAGAGGCAATACGTTTATTCCTCTTTGTGTCACAAGATCGCTCCGAATCTACATAAAATCTCACGTATCATTCTCGGAGATCTAAAAGTGATGATGATACAGTCGCCGGGGAGTGTTTTTTTCCTTCTCCCCACCCATCCTACTCTTCTAGCCATTTTAAACTCGCCGCACAGGGCCTCAGTTAACCCGTTTTTGTCCAGAGCCAGCAGAAAGCCTTGTTTCTCAGTGCCTCCCATGTTTCATTTACCTGGGAGGTAGTATGCGGTGCATTCGCCAGTATTATGGTATGTGGGATGGCTTCTGGCAGTAGATTCAGTCTCGCCTCCTCCCTGTCCTTGGGAATTCCACGGGGAATAGATGGTGGTTGAGTTTCTCTAGGCTTATTGTGGGATAAGGCATTGTTATGTTCTAAGCTAATAGTACTCTTGGGTCCTACAGATGCTTTGTCTAAAGTGTGCAAGGGATTAACCTGAGAAGGAGGAACTACAATACCATCATCCAATACAAATTCTGAAGGGTCGTTGTTAGACGGGGACCCTGAGGGACGGCCGGATACCGAGGGAGAGATCCCCGAGGGGGACCGTCTCCGGCGATCGTACAGACAAGTACCCTCCCTCCCCACAAACAGGCACCACACCAAGTCGAGTTCAAGGCTTTATATAAGGTTCTTAAGGCAAGGATATCAGCGATACAGGATAACTTGGACCCGGGGGTCCTCTCACTTCTAGTCTCTGTAGGGAAAGGGGGTAGCGGGACAGTCTTGGTACCGGATCGGTACAGGTTGTGGTAAAAGGCGAGCTCACAATCCTCGAGCTGGAGTGTCTGTGGATCGGGCCGCGGCGGCGCCAGCAGGCCAAGATGATAGTCTCTCAAAGCAGAGGGCCGCGGCAGCGCCAGCAGGCCAAGACGATGGTTTCACGAGGCAGAGGGCCGCGGCAGCGCCAGCAGGCCAAGACGATGGTTTCACGAGGCAGAGGGCCGCGGCAGCGCCAGCAGGCCAAGACGATGGTTTCACGAGGCAGAGGGCCGCGGCAGCGCCAGCAGGCCAAGACGATGGTTTCACGAGGCAGAGGGCCGCGGCAGCGCCAGCAGGCCAAGACGATGGTTTCACGAGGCAGAGGGCCGCGGCAGCGCCAGCAGGCCAAGACGATGGTTTCACGAGGCAGAGGGCCGCGGCAGCGCCAGCAGGCCAAGTCACGGATGAGTTCTTCTCGGGTCTCTCGACTCCAGGATACAACTGCCTTCCTGGTCTGGCCCTGCCCCAGTTATAGGTCTGGTCCCCTTTGATGTCCGGACCCTCGCGCCTGGGGGCCGGGAGGTCCGGGATGAGGGAGTCCAGACACCCAGCAGGGGGGTGGAGCCAGCGCCCAGGCGGCCTGGGGTGATCGACACCTGGCGGAGGAGAGCCGTTGACGATTCCTTCTCCCATTGACTCGCCAAGTGGTCACTCTGCCTCCTGGGGGGAGGTTGGTGCCTCGATGTCGGGGCCGGCCGGGCCCGGGGTTAGGGTCGAGTTGAGGCCACGCGGCCTCGTGCTGCCGTGCCCCAAGATGGCGGCCGGGTCGATGTCGTAGGGTAGATGGTGACCCGGGCCAGCTGGGTCCGGAGCTGGTGTCTTGTAGTGGGGGGATTGCAGGGTACTTCGGGTGGTCGTTTGTGGACTCTGGCTGGGGATGCAGGGAGAGCCAGGGTCCTGGTCCCATTGCGGGGAGGGGGGGCAGCCCGACCATGCGGCCTGTCCAACATGCGTCCCCCCCAGCTGAAGGCGGGGAGAGTCAGCCATCTTCCTGGGGACTCTCCTCGCTGAGGCGGAAAAAGCGTGACAGGCCGTCGGCGTTGGCGTGGTCCTGGCCTGGACGATGTTCCACCGTGAAGTCCATCCCCTGCAGGGAGATGGACCAGCGCAACAGCTTCGGGTTCTCCCCCCGCATTTGCATCAGCCATTGCAGGGGTCGGTGGTTTGTTTGCACCCGGAAGTGGGTGCGAAGAGGTATGGCCGGAGCTTCTTGAGTGCCCAGACTACGGCGAAGGCCTCCCTCTCAATGGTGCTCCAGCGCTGTTCTCGGGGCAAGAGGCGTCTGCTGATGAAGACCACCGGATGGTCGACCCCTTCGGTGTTGAGTTGGGAGAGGACGGCCCCCACACCATGATCGGAGGCGTCCGTCTGCACAATGAATTCCCGGCTGTAGTCGGGAGCCTGGAGCACGGGGGCCGTGCACATGGCGGTCTTTAGCTTCTCGAAGGCTGATTGGCAGTCCGGGGTCCAGTTGACGGTTTTGGGGCTCTTTTTGGAGGTGAGCTCTGTGAGGGGCCCCACGATGCTACCATAGTCCTTCACGAACCGCCGGTAGTATCCGGTGAGCCCCAGGAAGGCCCGGACCTCCGTTTGGCTCGTAGGGGGTTGCCAGGCCTGGATGGCAGCAATCTTGAGTTGGAGAGGGGCCACCAGCCCGCTTCCTACTTGGTGTCCCAGGTAGGTCACGGACCCTTGGCCAACTTGGCACTTGCTGGCCTTGATGGTGAGCCCGGCTTGCTGGAGGGCGTGTAGAACCTCCCGCAGGTGGCGGAGGTGGTCGGTCCACTGGTGGCTGTACACAGCAATGTCGTCCAGGTAGGCGGCGCTGAAGTCTTCCAGGCCCGCCAGTACCTGGTTTACCAGCCGTTGGAACGTTGCCGGGGCGTTTTTCATGCCGAAGGGCATGACTTTAAAGTGGTAGTGCCCGTCTGGGGTAGAGAAGGCGGATCGTTCTTGGGCCCTAGGGGTGAGGCCGATCTGCCAGTAGCCCGCTGTTAGGTCGAAGATGCTCAGGTAGCGGGCGGCCCCCATCCGGTCAATTAGCTCGTCTGCCCGGGGGATGGGATGAGCGTCGGTCCGGGTAACTGCATTCAGCCCTCGATAGTCCACGCAGAACCGGAGCTCAGGGGCAACGCCCGGGGCAGCTGCCTTGGGAACCAGGACGACTGGGCTCGCCCAGGGACTGTCGGAGGGTTCGATCACGCCTAGGGTCAGCATCTTGGACACCTCGGTCTGGATGCAGGCTCGTACCCGGTCTGGTACGCGGTATGCTCGGTGTCGAATAGGAGGGCTGTCCCCGGTGTCTACATCGTGGAGGCACCAGGGGGTGACTCCGGGGGTGAGGGAGAACAGGGAGGCGAACTGCCTCAGGAGTGTTTGGCAGTCTTGGCGTTGCTCCGGGGACAGGGCCTCGGAGAGCTGGACCCCTTCCACTGAGCCATCCCGTTCGAGGACCCTCAGTAAGTCCGGAAGGGGTTCGGAGTCTTCTTCCGTCGGGTTCCGGGCAGTCTCCATGTCGATTAAATAGGTGACGGGCCCCTTGCGTTCGATTACCTTGAAGGGCCCGGACCATCTGTCTTGGAGGGCACAGGGCTCAACCGGGGACATCACCCAGACCTGTTGTCCAGGTTCGAACTCAATGGAGGACGTGTGCTGATCGTACCACCTCTTCATGTCCTCCTGACTGGCCTCGAGGTTGGCTTTGGCGGTGTCTCGGAACCGCCGGGTCTGGTTGCGGAGAGCCAGGAGATACCGGTAGATGTCCGGGGGAGTTTTCTGGGGAGGCTGCTCCCAACCTTCCTTGACTAGGCTGAGGGGGCCCCGGACGGGGTGCCCGTACAGTAGTTCAAAGGGGCTGAAGCCGAGGGACTTCTGCGGGACCTCCCGATAGGCAAACAGGAGGCATGGAAGCAGTATGTCCCACTGGCGTCGAAGGGGTTCTTCTAAACCCATAATCATCCCCTTGAGGGTGCGGTTGAATCTCTCGACCAGTCCGTTTCCTTGCGGGTGATAAGGGGTCGTGAATTTGTAGGTGACCCCGCATTGTTGCCAGAGGGACTTCATATATCTGGAGATAAAGTTCGTGCCCCTGTCACTGACGACCTCCCGGGGGAACCCCACCCGGGAGAAGATCCCCATCAGGGCCCGGCCCACCACGGGGGCCGTCACAGTCCGAAGAGGGATGGCCTCGGGATAGCGGGTGGCGTGGTCTACAAGCACCAGGATGAACCGGTGTCCTTGGGCTGTTCGGGGGTCGAGGGGCCCCACAATGTCTATTCCCACTCGTTCAAACGGGGTGGTGACGACAGGAAAGGGTTGTAATGGTGCTTTGATTTTTCAGCCACTTTTTCCGCTGGCCTGGCAGGTGGGGCAGGCCTTGCAGTGGTTGGCGACATCCTTCCGCATGTGGGGCCAGAAAAAATGGGTCACCAGGCGGTCGTAGGTTTTATCCTGCCCCAGGTGTCCGGCAAGGGGGACATCGTGGGCTAAGTTCAGGAGGAAGTCTCGGAAGCGAAGGGGCACCACCAGCACCCGACTAGCCCCTAGTTCTGCAATTTTCTGCTCGCTGTAGAGTAGGTCTTGGTCCCAGTAGATCCAGTGGGCCCCCGAGGTATCCCCGGTGCTCTGGGCCAGGGCTTGCTGCCGGAGTCCTTCGAGAGAAGGACAGGTTTTTTGCTCGGCCCGGAATTGTTCCTGCGTGGGGCCTCCCTCCTGCCGCCATTGTGCCAGGTCAGGGACGTCCCGAAGCTGGTCGGGTCCTTCTTCGGTTTGGGTCAAGGGAATGGCTTCTGGGGCGGCCTCCTCTGGGATGAGTGCGGGAGGAGGTTCTGGCCACTCGGGCTCTTCTGGGCGGGGGACCGCGCGGGCGGTCATGGACCGGGTCGTGACGCAGACCCATTCGGGGAGGCCAAGCATCCCCAGGTGCTCCCTCCGTTCGACAGCTGCCCAGGGAGAGCTTTCAAGGTCGTTTCCTAGGAGGCAGTCCACGGGGGCATCATCGCGGACAGTTACTTTTAACATCCCTGTTACTCCTCCCCACTCGAAGGGGACGCAGGCCATGTGGCATAGGCTTTCGGAGTTGTCGGCTGATCGAACAGGGCAAAGAATGTTCGGCAAGATTTGGTCTGGAGTGACGAGGTGGCGTCGGACCGCCGTTACACTGGCCCCGGTGTCACGGAGGGCTTCCGCCCGGCGGCCATTGATGCTGACCCATTGACCGTACTTCTGTGTGTTGGCGGGAAGGGGGGCCCGCGGAATCATGTCTCTCTCCCCTAAGCAGACCAGTGCCATGGCGGCGGGTGCCCATTCAGAAGGATCGGTCTCGTACTCCTCTTGGTCTTCCGGGATTATTTCTTCCCCTAGGGCCGCCGCTGCAACTTGGCGGGGAGTAGCGTTCGGATTCTTTGGGCAGTTGGGATCACTGGCGTAGTGGCCGGGTCGCTGGCACCTGTGGCACGTAATGTTGGCCCGGAAACCGGCCCGGACGGCAGGGCTTCCCCGGCCAACCGGGGTCGAGGGGTTTCTGGGGGGTGACGAGGGGCCGGGGTCTCTCCCCCGACCATGACTTCCTCCTCCCCCTCGGGGGCGATACGGTCTGGATACTTCGCTGGGTGTGCTCCGGCCAACTCGGGTGCTTTCCCACCGGTCGGCTTCGGCGGCGAGTTGTCGAGGGTCGGTTAGCTTGCTGTCCAGGAGGTGTTGCCGGAGCTCCACGAAGCAGTTGTTC
This sequence comes from Lissotriton helveticus, assembly GCF_964261635.1. Lineage (NCBI taxonomy): Eukaryota > Metazoa > Chordata > Amphibia > Caudata > Salamandridae > Lissotriton > Lissotriton helveticus. The sequence goes on along the minus strand of NC_136069.1, from coordinate 426,603,084 downwards.
GACAGGTGTTCCCATACGATAAGGTCAAAGAGTTGTTCGTAGGTGGTTACTTTGTTGCCCTTGATCCACCCCTCGAAGGCTCGGCTAAAAAAGTTCACGTACTCCACCCAAGTTGTACCCGGAATCCGTTTGCAGTCGCGGAACCGTTGGCGGTACATCTCAGGGGTGAGCCCGTATCGAGTGAGGAGGGCGGCCTTCATGTGGTCGTAGGAGGTCATCAGCTGGTCCGGGAGTTGCAGCAGGGCGTCCCGCCCTTCGTTGACAAACCTCCCCCATAATCCGGCTCCCCAATCGCTTCGGGGAATCCGGTGGGAGGTCATTGCCACCTCATAGGCCTTAAACCACTGCTGGATATCATCGTTCTTGTGGTATTCCCGGATGACATCTTTGGGGATGTGAACCTTGGGTTCGGTCGAGGCAGACGGGGTCGGTCGTTCGGGGAGCCCGAGGTCTTTATTCTGTTTCTGGATCTCCAGTGCTTTGAGATTGCGCTCATGTTCGTACTCTAGTCTCTTTTCCTCTAGCTCCCTCTGTCTTTGCTTGTCTTCCCGCTCTTCCCTGAGCCGTAAGTGTTCCAGGGTTATTTTTTGTTCTGCCAGCTTGAGTTCCCCATCCAAGCGAAGTCGGGCAAGTTCTAATTCGTGGAGTCGGGTTTTTTCTCTTTCTCGGATCTCTTCCAGGGAGAGATCCGCTCTTTCTTTAGTTGGTGCGGGGCTCGTTTCGGTTGTTTGTGTTCGGGGTACGGCCGTACCCGTTTCTGCCCAAGCTTCTAGGGCTCGTTTGAAGTCTTCCTTTGTGCTAAGACCTGTGGTTGGAAGTCCAAGTTCTATGCAATATTGCTTCAGTTCCCGGTGGTTGTAGTCTTCCAATTTTTCCATCTGAAATTTTTCCGTTGTTCCGCTCTCTATTGACATGGTTGTTGTGTGTGGTGGGGCGAGTGACTTTCTGTACGATTATGCGTAGGTTCGGATCCCGTCGCTGGCCACCAATGTTAGACGGGGACCCTGAGGGACGGCCGGATACCGAGGGAGAGATCCCCGAGGGGGACCGTCTCCGGCGATCGTACAGACAAGTACCCTCCCTCCCCACAAACAGGCACCACACCAAGTCGAGTTCAAGGCTTTATATAAGGTTCTTAAGGCAAGGATATCAGCGATACAGGATAACTTGGACCCGGGGGTCCTCTCACTTCTAGTCTCTGTAGGGAAAGGGGGTAGCGGGACAGTCTTGGTACCGGATCGGTACAGGTTGTGGTAAAAGGCGAGCTCACAATCCTCGAGCTGGAGTGTCTGTGGATCGGGCCGCGGCGGCGCCAGCAGGCCAAGATGATAGTCTCTCAAAGCAGAGGGCCGCGGCAGCGCCAGCAGGCCAAGACGATGGTTTCACGAGGCAGAGGGCCGCGGCAGCGCCAGCAGGCCAAGACGATGGTTTCACGAGGCAGAGGGCCGCGGCAGCGCCAGCAGGCCAAGACGATGGTTTCACGAGGCAGAGGGCCGCGGCAGCGCCAGCAGGCCAAGACGATGGTTTCACGAGGCAGAGGGCCGCGGCAGCGCCAGCAGGCCAAGACGATGGTTTCACGAGGCAGAGGGCCGCGGCAGCGCCAGCAGGCCAAGACGATGGTTTCACGAGGCAGAGGGCCGCGGCAGCGCCAGCAGGCCAAGTCACGGATGAGTTCTTCTCGGGTCTCTCGACTCCAGGATACAACTGCCTTCCTGGTCTGGCCCTGCCCCAGTTATAGGTCTGGTCCCCTTTGATGTCCGGACCCTCGCGCCTGGGGGCCGGGAGGTCCGGGATGAGGGAGTCCAGACACCCAGCAGGGGGGTGGAGCCAGCGCCCAGGCGGCCTGGGGTGATCGACACCTGGCGGAGGAGAGCCGTTGACGATTCCTTCTCCCATTGACTCGCCAAGTGGTCACTCTGCCTCCTGGGGGGAGGTTGGTGCCTCGATGTCGGGGCCGGCCGGGCCCGGGGTTAGGGTCGAGTTGAGGCCACGCGGCCTCGTGCTGCCGTGCCCCAAGATGGCGGCCGGGTCGATGTCGTAGGGTAGATGGTGACCCGGGCCAGCTGGGTCCGGAGCTGGTGTCTTGTAGTGGGGGGATTGCAGGGTACTTCGGGTGGTCGTTTGTGGACTCTGGCTGGGGATGCAGGGAGAGCCAGGGTCCTGGTCCCATTGCGGGGAGGGGGGGCAGCCCGACCATGCGGCCTGTCCAACAGTCGTACTAGGGGTTGGTGAAACATGCTCTATAGCCTTTTCTTAATAGATCTTCAAAAACTGTTACCTTAGCCAACACTTTTTCTGAAGGGGCTGTGACTAAGGAGCTCATTACGATGGCAGAATGATCACCACCGCTGGGCTAGCGGTGGTGAACGTTCCGCCATCACAATGAGATTTACCAACCGCCATATTAGGATGGTGGTGGGTATCGCGGTGGACGCAAAGTCAGTCCACCGCTTTTCAGCCGGTGGGAATCGTAATGATTGCCTGGTGGGCGGAGTAGGGCCACTAATATGGTGGCGGTGCCTAGCAGGCACTGTCCGCCATATTAGGAGATGTGTATTGGAGAAGCCTTTCCATGGCGGTGATGTCACCATGGAAAGGCTACCGGGGATTGGGTTTGGGGGCCCATTGCAGTCCCCGTTTGTTTGGGGGGTGTCGCTGCACAAGGGGGTACCCATGGTACCCCCATGCATTTCCATGCACCAAGTGGCAGACACCGGGAAATGGGGTGCAAGCACTTTCAACATTGTGGACGGTGCTGCAGCCAGCAGCATTGCCCGCAATGTTGAAAGCCCAGAAAGTCCAAATCACCGATTCGGTGGCGGGCGGACCAAGTGTGCCCGCCGTCGTAATCAGCCCCTAAATTATGAGGTGCTTCTACACTCAAACCATCCCCTGTAGTAGCAGCAGTATGCGATTACTAATTTTGGCTGATCACTTTACTTAATACAGTGTCCAGGTGTTCTAGTCGACCCAGGAGTAAGATAAAGATGTTGCATTTTTAAGAACTGATAATAGGTATTAGATTCCACTCTTCTTACATGCATCCTATGGGATATTTAGGTACAAAAACCACCCTTTTTCCTCCCATGACTGGAGGAAACGGCCGGGGTAAAAAAAATTAAAACCCATGTATATGTTGTATAGCATCTACCCAGGTTTATTGAACTCTTTAACAAGGTCTCTTGTACTCTGCTCTGACTCAGTTTACATCGGTTCCAGGAGTTACCCTAGGGATAAAATACAAATTCAAGTTCATAGACCTACAGAGTACCTCCTTTTTAGGTCTCGGCATCGAGACCTATTGCCGCCGAGTTCGCTCTCAAGGGAAGACAGAGCGGTGCACGAGCCTACCAGGGTCTGTGGACGCGCACACACACAGGCAGGCAGGCAGGCACGCACGCGCCAGACACACACACACACACACAGACACACGCACGCACACACGTACACACGCACACACACACACACACACACACCCTCCCTCTCTGCCCACTCCCTCTCTGCCGCCCCCCCTTTACCCCCACTCACTGGGCTCTTTCCCTCCGCAGTGGGTCAGTCACGGCAGCAGGCAGACTCGGTCTCTTCTCTGGCGATCTTCAGCTGATGTGCACGCCCACGCTGCGTCTCGTGCGCGCCCACCACGCTGTTTTGCGCCCGTTAATCCTCAGCTTGTGATTACTACTCCTTCTAACCCGGACGGTCATTTTAAAACGTCGTCAGTAAATACATGCGAACTTAGAGATCACGTAAAATCACAGGCAAGACCTCGCAGAGTTCTTAACTCATGTCAGCATATCCCAACCATATGTTATTAACTATACAATATACCTAAAAGCTATTCGTTTTTACCAATGCTCCTTCAAGCCGCATTGCTTATTATGCTCTTTGATTGGTTTAAATTAGAAGCAATCTCTTAAAGATGTTTGCGAGGGAGGAGGTTTTCGGTTCGGGAGTTACTGGACTGCTGCTGTGAGAACCTCAGACATTTAAAACCGAAATAAAAGGCCACTGCTGTGCCTGTTGCCCAACCGCCAGCTGTTCCACTTGTCCGAGAACAATGTGCTCCCGCTGCGGCAGCAGGTTTGGTCTACACGTGTGACAGAATCTCCCGCGCGGTCATGTTGTGAGAGTCTGGATGTAAGCTGCTAGGCCCGGAAGCGAGCATTCAGGAGGGCCGGGGGCATTCCAACCAAGTCTGCAACTGATCACCCAGGGGGACATTTACTCTCTTCTCCCACCAGGTCAGGCACACGTGAATAATACTGCAATTTTGCCTGCTGCTCTGCATTTGATTCCCCATTTTATTAACTACGCTTTAAATCGTGTGTTTCCTCATTTCTAAACACTTTGCTATAGAATCTCACACCCGACCCCAGGTCTGCCCAGTAGAACGGCGCTCACTTCATCCCTCTGTGAGGCAGACGGTGAGTGCGAGTGCAGAGTGCGCAGAGTGTGAAATAGTGAGTGCAGAGTGAGTGTGCATAGTGTGAGTGCAGAGTGCAGAGTTGTGATTGCAGAGTGAGTGTGCAGAGTAGTGAGTGCAGAGTGCAGAGTGTGAGTGCAGAGTGAGTGTTCAGAGTGCAGAGTGAGTGTGCAGAGTGCAGAGTAGTGAGTGCAGAGTAGTGAGTGCAGAGTAGTGAGTGCAGAGTAGTGAGTGTGCAGAGTAGTGAGTGTGCAGAGTAGTGAGTGCAGAGTGCAGAGTAGTGAGTGTAGAGTGCAGAGTAGTGAGTGTAGAGTGCAGAGTAGTGAGTGTAGAGTGCAGAGTGTAGAGTGCAGAGTAGTGAGTGCAGAGTAGTGAGTGCAGAGTAGTGAGTGCAGAGTGCAGAGTAGTGAGTGCAGAGTGCAGAGTAGTGAGTGCAGAGTAGTGAGTGCAGAGTAGTGAGTGCAGAGTGCCGAGTAGTGAGTGCAGAGTAGTGAGTGTAGAGTGCAGAGTAGTGAGTGCAGTGGGCAGAGTAGTGAGTACAGAGTGCAGAGTAGTGAGTGCAGAGTGCAGAGTAGTGAGTGCAGAGTAGTGAGTGCAGGGTAGTGAGTGCAGGGTAGTAAGTGCACGGTAGTGAGTGCAGGGTAGTGAGTGCAGAGTAGTGAGTGCAGAGTAGTGAGTGAGTAGTGAGTGCAGGGTAGTGAGTGAGTGTAGAGTGCAGAGTGTAGAGTGCAGAGGGCAGAGTAGTGAGTGCAGAGTAGTGAGTGTAGAGTGCAGAGTAGTGAGTGCAGAGTGCAGAGTAGTGAGTGCAGAGGGCAGAGTAGTGAGTGCAGAGTGCAGAGTAGTGAGTGCAGAGTAGTGAGTGCAGGGTAGTGAGTGCAGGGTAGTGAGTGCAGGGTAGTGAGTGCACGGTAGTGAGTGCAGGGTAGTGAGTGCAGAGTAGTGAGTGCAGAGTAGTGAGTGCAGAGTAGTGAGTGCAGAGTAGTGAGTGCAGAGTAGTGAGTGCAGGGTGCAGAGTAGTGAGTGCAGAGTAGTGAGTGCAGGGTAGTGAGTGCAGGGTAGTGAGTGCAGGGTAGTGAGTGCAGGGTAGTGAGTGCAGAGTAGTGAGTGCAGAGTAGTGAGTGCAGAGTAGTGAGTGCAGAGTGCAGAGTAGTGAGTGCAGAGTAGTGAGTGCAGAGTGCAGAGTAGTGAGTGCAGCGTAGTGAGTGCAGAGTAGTGAGTGCAGAGTAGTGAGTGCAGAGTGCAGAGTAGTGAGTGCAGAGTAGTGAGTGCAGAGTGCAGAGTAGTGAGTGCAGAGTAGTGAGTGCAGAGTAGTGAGTGCAGAGTAGTGAGTGCAGAGTGCAGAGTAGTGAGTGCAGAGTAGTGAGTGCAGAGTAGTGAGTGCAGAGTAGTGAGTGCAGAGTGCAGAGTAGTGAGTGCAGAGTAGTGAGTGCAGAGTGCAGAGTAGTGAGTGCAGAGTGCAGAGTAGTGAGTGCAGAGTGCAGAGTAGTGAGTGCAGAGTAGTGAGTGCAGAGTAGTGAGTGCAGTGTAGTGAGTGCAGAGTAGTGAGTGCAGAGTAGTGAGTGCAGAGTGCAGAGTAGTCAGTGCAGAGTAGTGAGTGCAGAGTAGTGAGTGCAGAGTGCAGAGTAGTGAGTGCAGAGTAGTGAGTGCAGAGTGCAGAGTAGTGAGTGCAGAGTAGTGAGTGCAGAGTAGTGAGTGCAGAGTAGTGAGTGCAGAGTAGTGAGTGCAGAGTGCAGAGTAGTGAGTGCAGAGTGCAGAGTAGTGAGTGCAGAGTGCAGAGTAGTGAGTGCAGAGTAGTGAGTGCAGAGTAGTGAGTGCAGAGTGCAGAGTAGTGAGTGCAGAGTAGTGAGTGCAGAGTAGTGAGTGCAGAGTAGTGAGTGCAGAGTAGTGAGTGCAGAGTGCAGAGTAGTGAGTGCAGAGTAGTGAGTGCAGAGTGCAGAGTAGTGAGTGCAGAGTGCAGAGTAGTGAGTGCAGAGTGCAGAGTAGTGAGTGCAGAGTAGTGAGTGCAGAGTAGTGAGTGCAGTGTAGTGAGTGCAGAGTAGTGAGTGCAGAGTAGTGAGTGCAGAGTGCAGAGTAGTCCGTGCAGAGTAGTGAGTGCAGAGTAGTGAGTGCAGAGTGCAGAGTAGTGAGTGCAGAGTAGTGAGTGCAGAGTAGTGAGTGCAGAGTAGTGAGTGCAGAGTAGTGAGTGCAGAGTAGTGAGTGCAGAGTGCAGAGTAGTGAGTGCAGAGTGCAGAGTAGTGAGTGCAGAGTGCAGAGTAGTGAGTGCAGAGTAGTGAGTGCAGAGTAGTGAGTGCAGAGTGCAGAGTAGTGAGTGCAGAGTAGTGAGTGCAGAGTGCAAAGTAGTGAGTGCAGAGTAGTGAGTGCAGAGTAGTGAGTGCAGAGTGCAGAGTAGTGAGTGCAGAGTGCAGAGTAGTGAGTGCAGAGTAGTGAGTGCAGAGTGCAGAGTAGTGAGTGCAGAGTGCAGAGTAGTGAGTGCAGAGTAGTGAGTGCAGAGTGCAGAGTAGTGAGTGCAGAGTAGTGAGTGCAGAATGCAGAGTAGTGAGTGCAGAGTGCAGAGTAGTGAGTGCAGAGTGCAGAGTAGTGAGTGTAGAGTGCAGAGTAGTGAGTGTAGAGTGCAGAGTAGTGAGTGTAGAGTGCAGAGTGTAGAGTGCAGAGTAGTGAGTGCAGAGTAGTGAGTGCAGAGTAGTGAGTGCAGAGTGCAGAGTAGTGAGTGCAGAGTGCAGAGTAGTGAGTGCAGAGTAGTGAGTGCAGAGTAGTGAGTGCAGAGTGCCGAGTAGTGAGTGCAGAGTAGTGAGTGTAGAGTGCAGAGTAGTGAGTGCAGTGGGCAGAGTAGTGAGTACAGAGTGCAGAGTAGTGAGTGCAGAGTGCAGAGTAGTGAGTGCAGAGTAGTGAGTGCAGGGTAGTGAGTGCAGGGTAGTGAGTGCACGGTAGTAAGTGCACGGTAGTGAGTGCAGGGTAGTGAGTGCAGAGTAGTGAGTGCAGAGTAGTGAGTGCAGAGTAGTGAGTGCAGAGTAGTGAGTGCAGAGTGTAGAGTGCAGAGGGCAGAGTAGTGAGTGCAGAGTAGTGAGTGTAGAGTGCAGAGTAGTGAGTGCAGAGTAGTGAGTGCAGGGTAGTGAGTGCAGGGTAGTGAGTGCAGGGTAGTGAGTGCAGAGTAGTGAGTGCAGAGTAGTGAGTGCAGAGTAGTGAGTGCAGAGTGCAGAGTAGTGAGTGCAGAGTAGTGAGTGCAGAGTGCAGAGTAGTGAGTGCAGCGTAGTGAGTGCAGAGTAGTGAGTGCAGAGTAGTGAGTGCAGAGTAGTGAGTGCAGAGTGCAGAGTCGTGAGTGCAGAGTAGTGAGTGCAGAGTAGTGAGTGCAGAGTAGTGAGTGCAGAGTGCAGAGTAGTGAGTGCAGAGTAGTGAGTGCAGAGTAGTGAGTGCAGAGTGCAGAGTAGTGAGTGCAGAGTAGTGAGTGCAGAGTGCAGAGTAGTGAGTGCAGAGTGCAGAGTAGTGAGTGCAGAGTAATGAGTGCAGAGTAGTGAGTGCAGAGTAGTGAGTGCAGTGTAGTGAGTGCAGAGTAGTGAGTGCAGAGTAGTGAGTGCAGAGTGCAGAGTAGTCAGTGCAGAGTAGTGAGTGCAGAGTAGTGAGTGCAGAGTGCAGAGTAGTGAGTGCAGAGTAGTGAGTGCAGAGTGCAGAGTAGTGAGTGCAGAGTAGAGTAGTGAGTGCAGAGTAGTGAGTGCAGAGTAGTGAGTGCAGAGTAGTGAGTGCAGAGTAGTGAGTGCAGAGTGCAGAGTAGTGAGTGCAGAGTGCAGAGTAGTGAGTGCAGAGTAGTGAGTGCAGAGTAGTGAGTGCAGAGTGCAGAGTAGTGAGTGCAGAGTAGTGAGTGCAGAGTGCAGAGTAGTGAGTGCAGAGTAGTGAGTGCAGAGTGCAGAGTAGTGAGTGCAGAGTGCAGAGTAGTGAGTGCAGAGTTGTGAGTGCAGAGTGCAGAGTAGTGAGTGCAGAGTGCAGAGTAGTGAGTGCAGAGTAGTGAGTACAGAGTGCAGAGTAGTGAGTGCAGAGTAGTGAGTGCAGAGTAGTGAGTGCAGAGTAGTGAGTGCAGAATGCAGAGTAGTGAGTGCAGAGTAGTGAGTGCAGAGTGCAGAGTAGTGAGTGCAGAGTAGTGAGTGCAGAGTAGTGAGTGCAGAGTAGTGAGTGCAGAGTGCAGAGTAGTGAGTGCAGAGTGCAGAGTAGTGAGTGCAGAGTGCAGAGTAGTGAGTGCAGAGTAGTGAGTGCAGAGTGCAGAGTAGTGAGTGCAGAGTGCAGAGTAGTGAGTGCTGAGTAGTGAGTGCAGAGTAGTGAGTGCAGAGTAGTGAGTGCAGAGTGCAGAGTAGTGAGTGCAGAGTGCAGAGTAGTGAGTGCAGAGTGCAGAGTAGTGAGTGCAGAGTAGTGAGTGCAGAGTAGTGAGTGCAGAGTGCAGAGTAGTGAGTGCAGAGTGCAGAGTAGTGAGTGCAGAGTAGTGAGTGAGTGCAGAGTAGTGAGTGCAGAGTGCAGAGTAGTGAGTGCAGAGTGCAGAGTGCAGAGTGCAGAGTAGTGAGTAGTGAGTGCAGAGTAGTGAGTGCAGAGTAGTGAGTGCAGAGTAGTGAGTGCAGAGTAGTGAGTGCAGAGTAGTGAGTGCAGGGTAGTGAGTGCAGGGTAGTGAGTGCAGGGTAGTGAGTGCACGGTAGTGAGTGCAGAGTAGTGAGTGCAGAGTAGTGAGTGCAGAGTAGTGAGTGCAGAGTGCAGAGTAGTGAGTGCAGGGTGCAGAGTAGTGAGTGCAGAGTGCAGAGTAGTGAGTGCAGAGTAGTGAGTGCAGGGTAGTGAGTGCAGGGTAGTGAGTGCAGGGTAGTGAGTGCAGAGTAGTGAGTGCAGAGTAGTGAGTGCAGAGTAGTGAGTGCAGAGTGCAGAGTAGTGAGTGCAGAGTAGTGAGTGCAGAGTGCAGAGTAGTGAGTGCAGCGTAGTGAGTGCAGAGTAGTGAGTGCAGAGTAGTGAGTGCAGAGTAGTGAGCGCAGAGTAGTGAGTGCAGAGTAGTGTTGGACAGGCCGCATGGTCGGGCTGCCCCCCTCCCCGCAATGGGACCGGGACCCTGGCTCTCCCTGCATCCCCAGCCAGAGTCCCCACACGACCAACCGAAGTACCCTGCAATCCTTCCACTACAAGACACCAGCTCCGGACCCAGCCGGCCCGGGTCACCATCCACACCACAACATCGACCCGGCCGCCATCTTGGGGCACTGCAGCACGAGGCCGCGTGGCCTCAGCTCGACCCTAACCTGGGCCCGGCCGGCCCCGACATCGAGGCACCAACCTCCCCCCAGGAAGCAGAGTGACCACTTGGCGGGTCAATGGGAGAAGGAATCGTCAACGGCTCTCCTCCGCCAGGTGTCGATCACCCCCGGCCGCCCTGAGTGCTGGCTCCACCCCCCTGCTGGTTGTCTGGACTCCCTCATCCCGGACCCCCCGGCCCCCCAGGCGCGAGGGTCCGGACATCAAAGGGGACCAGACCTATAACTGGGGCAGGGCCAGACCAGGACGGCAGTTGTATCCTGGAGTCGAGAGACCCGAGAAGAACTCATCCATCGTCTTGGCCTGCTGGCGCTGCCGCGGCCCTCTGCCTCGTGAAACCCTCGTCTTGGCCTGCTGGCGCTGCCGCGGCCCTCTGCCTCGTGAAACCATCGTCTTGGCCTGCTGGCGCTGCCGCGGCCCTCTGCCTCGTGAAACCATCGTCTTGGCCTGCTGGCGCTGCCGCGGCCCTCTGCCTCGTGAAACCATCGTCTTGGCCTGCTGGCGCTGCCGCTGCCGCGGCCCTCTGCCTCGTGAAACCATCGACTTGGCCTGCTGGCGCTGCCGCGGCCCTCTGCCTCGTGAGACCATCGACTTGGCCTGCTGGCACTGCCGCGGCCCTCTGCTTTGTGAGACTATCATCTTGGCCTGCTGGCGCTGCCGCGGCCCGATCCACAGACACTCCAGCTCGAGGATTGTGAGCTCGCCTCTTACCCCCACCGGTACCGATCCGGTACCAAGACTGTCCCGCTACCCCCTTTCCCTACCGAGACTAGAAGTGAGAGGACCCCCGGGTCCGAGACCTCCTGTATCGCTTATAACCTTGCCTTACGAACCTTATATAAAGCTTTGAACTCGACTTGGTGTGGTGCCTGTTTGTGGGGAGGGAGGTAACTTGTCTGTACGATCCCCGGAGACGGTCCCCCTCGGGGATCTCTCCCTCAGTGTCCGGCCGACCCTCAGGGTCCCCGTCTAACATTGGTGGCCAGCGGCGGGATCCGAACCTACGCATAATCGTACAGAAAGTTACCCGACCCACGACACACGACCACCATGACAACAGAGAGCGGAACAACGGAGAAATTCCAGATGGAAAAATTGGAAGACTACAACCACCGAGAACTGAAGCAATATTGCATGGAACTTGGTCTCCCAACCACGGGTCTGAGTACGAAGGAAGACTTCAAACGAGCCCTAGAAGCCTGGGCAGAAACGGGTACGGCCGTACCCCGAACACAAACATCCGAAACAAGCCCCGCACCAGCTAAAGAAGGAGCGGGTCTCTCCCTGGAAGAGATCCGAGAAAGAGAAAAAACCAGACTCCACGAAATAGAACTAGCCCGACTTCGCTTGGATGGAGAACTCAAGCTGGCAGAACAAAAAATAACCCTGGAACACTTACGGCTCAGGGAAGAGCGAGAAGACAAGCAAAGACAGAGAGAGCTAGAGGAAAAGAAAATAGAGTACGAACATGAGCGCAATCTCAAAGCACTGGAGATCCAGAAACAGAATAAAGACCTCGGGCTCCCCGAACGACCGACCCCGTCGGCCTCGACCGAACCCAAGGTTCACATCCCCAAAGATGTCATCCGGGAATACCACAAGAACGATGATATACAGCAGTGGTTTAAAGCCTATGAGGTGGCAATGACCTCCCACCGGATTCCCCGAAGCGATTGGGGAGCCGGATTATGGGGGAGGTTTGTCAACGAAGGGCGGGACGCCCTGCTGCAACTCCCGGACCAACTGATGACCTCCTACGACCACATGAAGGCCGCCCTCCTCACTCGATACGGGCTCACCCCTGAGATGTACCGCCAACGGTTCCGCGACTGCAAACGGATTCCGGGTACCACTTGGGTGGAGTACGTGAACTTTTTTAGCCGAGCCTTCGAGGGGTGGATCAAGGGCAACAAAGTCACCACCTACGAACAACTCTTTGACCTGATCGTATGGGAACACCTGTCGAACAACTGCTTCGTAGAGCTCCGGCAACACCTCCTGGACAGTAAGCTAACCGACCCTCGACAACTCGCCGTCGAAGCCGACCTGTGGGAAAGCACCCGAGTTGGCCGGAACGCACCCAGCGAATTATCCAGACCGTATCGCCCCCGAGGGGGAGGAGGAAGTCAGGGTCGGGGTAGAGACCCCGGCCCCTCGTCACCCCCCAGAAACCCCTCGACCCCGGTTGGCCGAGGAAGCCCTGCCGTCCGGGCCGGTTTCCGGGCCAACATTACGTGCCACAGGTGCCAGCGACCCGGCCACTACGCCAGCGATCCCAACTGCCCAAAGAATCCGAACACTACCCCCCGCCAAGTTGCAGCGGCGGCCCTAGGGGAAGAACTAATCTCGGAAGACCAAGAAGAGTACGAGACCGACCCCTCGGAATGGGCACCCGCCGCCATGGCACTGGTCTGCTTAGGGGAGAGAGACATGATTCCGCGGGCCCCCCTTCCCGCCAATACACAGAAGTACGGACAATGGGTCAACATTAATGGCCGCCGGGCGGAAGCCCTCCGCGACACCGGGGCCAGTGTAACGGCGGTCCGACGCCACCTCGTCACTCCAGACCAAATCTTGACGAACATTCTTTGCCCTGTCCGGTCAGCCGACAACTCTGAAAGCCTATGCCACATGGCCTGCGTCCCCTTCGAGTGGGGAGGAGTAACAGGGATGTTAAAAGTAACTGTCCGCGATGATGCCCCCGTGGACTGCCTCCTAGGAAACGACCTTGAAAGCTCTCCCTGGGCAGCTGTCGAACGGAGGGAGCACCTGGGGATGCTCGGCCTCCCCGAATGGGTCTGCGTCACGACCCGGTCCATGACCGCCCGCGCGGTCCCCAGCCCAGAAGAGCCCGAGTGGCCAGAACCTCCTCCCGCGCTCATCCCAGAGGAGGCCGCCCCAGAAGCCAGTCCATTGACCCCAACCGAAGAAGGATCCGCCCAGCTTCGGGACGTCCCTGACCTGGCACAATGGCGGCAGGAGGGAGGCCCCACGCAGGACCAATTCCGGGCCGAACAGAAAACCTGTCCCTCTCTCGAAGGACTCCGGCAGCAAGCCCTGGCCCAGAGCACCGGGGATACCTCGGGGGCCCACTGGATCTACTGGGACCAAGACCTGCTCTACAGCGAGCAGAAAATTGCCGAACTAGGGGCCAGTCGGGTGCTGGTGGTACCCCTTCGCTTCCGAGACTTCCTCCTGAACTTAGCCCACGATGTCCCCCTTGCCGGACACCTGGGGCAGGATAAAACCTACGACCGCCTGGTGACCCATTTTTTCTGGCCCCACATGCGGAAGGATGTCACCAACCACTGCAAGGCCTGCCCCACCTGCCAGGCCAGCGGAAAAAGTGGCCGAAAAATCAAAGCACCGTTACAACCCTTTCCTGTCGTCACCACCCCGTTTGAACGGGTGGGAATAGACATTGTGGGGCCCCTCGACCCTCGAACAGCCCAAGGACACCGGTTCATCCTGGTCCTGGTAGACCACGCCACCCGCTATCCCGAAGCCATCCCTCTTCGGACGGTGACGGCCCCCGTGGTGGGCCGGGCCCTGATGGGGATCTTCTCCCGGGTGGGGTTCCCCCGGGAGGTTGTCAGTGACAGGGGCACGAACTTTATCTCCAGATATATGAAGTCCCTCTGGCAACAATGCGGGGTCACCTACAAATTCACGACCCCCTATCACCCGCAAGGAAACGGACTGGTCGAGAGATTCAACCGCACCCTCAAGGGGATGATTATGGGTCTAGAAGAACCCCTTCGACGCCAGTGGGACGTGCTACTCCCGTGCCTCCTGTTTGCCTATCGGGAGGTCCCGCAGAAGTCCCTCGGCTTCAGCCCATTTGAACTCCTGTACGGGCACCCCGTCCGGGGCCCCCTCAGCCTAGTCAAGGAAGGTTGGGAGCAGCCTCCCCAGAAAACTCCCCCGGACATCTACAGGTACCTCCTGGCTCTCCGCAACCAGACCCGGCGGTTCCGAGACACCGCCAAAACCAACCTCGAGGCCAGTCAGGAGGACATGAAGAGGTGGTACGATCAGCACGCGTCCTCCATTGAGTTCGAACCGGGACAACAGGTCTGGGTGATGTCCCCGGTTGAACCCTGTGCACTCCAAGACCGATGGTCCGGGCCCTTCAAGGTAATCGAACGCAAAGGGCCCGTCACCTATTTAATCGACATGGAGACTGCCCGGAACCCCCTACGGGTCCTCCATGCCAACAGACTAAAACCCCATTTTGTGCGATCCGAGCTCAGCCTCCTGATGGCTACCGATAATGGGACAGAAGAAGACTCCGAACCCCTTCCGGACTTACTGAGGGCCTTCGAGCAGGACGGCTCAGTGGAAGGGGTCCAGCTCTCCGAGGCCCTGTCCCCGGAGCAACGCCAAGACTGCCAAAGGCTCCTGAGACAGTTCGCCTCCCTGTTCTCCCTCACCCCCGGAGTCACCCCCTGGTGCCTCCACGATGTGGACACCGGGGACAGCCCTCCTATTCGGCACCGGGCGTACCGCGTACCAGACCGGGTACGAGCCTGCATCCAGACCGAGGTGTCCAAAATGCTGACCCTAGGAGTGATCGAACCCTCAGACAGCCCCTGGGCAAGCCCAGTCGTCCTGGTTCCCAAGGCAGCTGCCCCAGGCGTTGCCCCTGAGCTCCGGTTCTGCGTGGACTATCGTGGGCTGAATGCAGTTACCCGGACCGACGCTCATCCCATCCCCCGGGCCGACGAGTTAATTGACCGGATGGGGGCCGCCCGCTACCTGAGCATCTTCGACCTGACAGCGGGCTACTGGCAGATCGGTCTCACCCCTCGGGCCCAAGAACGATCCGCCTTCTCTACCCCAGACGGGCACTACCACTTTAAAGTCATGCCCTTCGGCATGAAAAACGCCCCGGCAACGTTCCAACGGCTGGTAAACCAGGTACTGGCGGGCCTGGAAGACTTCAGCGCCGCCTACCTGGACGACATTGCTGTGTACAGCCACCAGTGGATCGACCACCTCCGCCACCTGCGGGAGGTTCTACACGCCCTCCGGCAAGCCGGGCTCACCATCAAGGCCAGCAAGTGCCAGGTTGGCCAAGGGTCCGTGACCTACCTGGGACACCAAGTGGGAAGCGGGCTGGTGGCCCCCCTCCAACTCAAGATTGCTGCCATCCAGGCCTGGCAGCCCCCTACGACCCAAACGGAGGTCCGGGCCTTCCTGGGGCTCACCGGATACTACCGGCGGTTCGTGAAGGACTATGGCAGCATCGTGGGGCCCCTCACAGAGCTCACCTCCAAGAAGAGCCCCAAAACAGTCAACTGGACCCCGGACTGCCAATCGGCCTTCGAGAGACTAAAGACCGCCATGTGCACGGCCCCCGTGCTCCAGGCTCCCGACTACAGCCGGGAGTTCATTGTGCAGACGGACGCCTCCGATCATGGTGTGGGGGCCGTCCTCTCCCAACTCAACGCCGAAGGGGTCGACCATCCGGTGGTCTTCATCAGCCGACGCCTCTTGCCCCGAGAACAGCGCTGGAGCACCATTGAGAGAGAGGCCTTCGCCGTAGTCTGGGCACTCAAGAAGCTCCGGCCATACCTCTTCGGCACCCACTTTCGGGTGCAAACAGACCACCGACCCCTGCAATGGCTGATGCAAATGCGGGGGGAGAACCCGAAGCTGTTGCGCTGGTCACACGGTGGAACATCGTCCAGGTCAGGACCACGCCAACGCCGACGGCCTGTCACGCTTTTTCCGCCTCAGCGAGGAGAGTCCCCCGGAAGATGGCTGACTCTCCCCGCCTTCAGCTGGGGGGGACGCATGTTGGACAGGCCGCATGGTCGGGCTGCCCCCCTCCCCGCAATGGGACCGGGACCCTGGCTCTCCCTGCATCCCCAGCCAGAGTCCCCACACGACCAACCGAAGTACCCTGCAATCCTTCCACTACAAGACACCAGCTCCGGACCCAGCCGGCCCGGGTCACCATCCACACCACAACATCGACCCGGCCGCCATCTTGGGGCACTGCAGCACGAGGCCGCGTGGCCTCAGCTCGACCCTAACCTGGGCCCGGCCGGCCCCGACATCGAGGCACCAACCTCCCCCCAGGAAGCAGAGTGACCACTTGGCGGGTCAATGGGAGAAGGAATCGTCAACGGCTCTCCTCCGCCAGGTGTCGATCACCCCCGGCCGCCCTGAGTGCTGGCTCCACCCCCCTGCTGGTTGTCTGGACTCCCTCATCCCGGACCCCCCGGCCCCCCAGGCGCGAGGGTCCGGACATCAAAGGGGACCAGACCTATAACTGGGGCAGGGCCAGACCAGGACGGCAGTTGTATCCTGGAGTCGAGAGACCCGAGAAGAACTCATCCATCGTCTTGGCCTGCTGGCGCTGCCGCGGCCCTCTGCCTCGTGAAACCCTCGTCTTGGCCTGCTGGCGCTGCCGCGGCCCTCTGCCTCGTGAAACCATCGTCTTGGCCTGCTGGCGCTGCCGCGGCCCTCTGCCTCGTGAAACCATCGTCTTGGCCTGCTGGCGCTGCCGCGGCCCTCTGCCTCGTGAAACCATCGACTTGGCCTGCTGGCGCTGCCGCGGCCCTCTGCCTCGTGAAACCCTCGTCTTGGCCTGCTGGCGCTGCCGCGGCCCTCTGCCTCGTGAAACCATCGTCTTGGCCTGCTGGCGCTGCCGCGGCCCTCTGCCTCGTGAAACCATCGTCTTGGCCTGCTGGCGCTGCCGCGGCCCTCTGCCTCGTGAAACCATCGACTTGGCCTGCTGGCGCTGCCGCGGCCCTCTGCCTCGTGAGACCATCGACTTGGCCTGCTGGCGCTGCCGCGGCCCTCTGCTTTGTGAGACTATCATCTTGGCCTGCTGGCGCTGCCGCGGCCCGATCCACAGACACTCCAGCTCGAGGATTGTGAGCTCGCCTCTTACCCCCACCGGTACCGATCCGGTACCAAGACTGTCCCGCTACCCCCTTTCCCTACCGAGACTAGAAGTGAGAGGACCCCCGGGTCCGAGACCTCCTGTATCGCTTATAACCTTGCCTTACGAACCTTATATAAAGCTTTGAACTCGACTTGGTGTGGTGCCTGTTTGTGGGGAGGGAGGTAACTTGTCTGTACGATCCCCGGAGACGGTCCCCCTCGGGGATCTCTCCCTCAGTGTCCGGCCGACCCTCAGGGTCCCCGTCTAACAAGTAGTGAGTGCAGAGTAGTGAGTGCAGAGGGCAGAGTAGTGAGTGCAGAGTAGTGAGTGCAGAGTAGTGAGTGCAGAGTAGTGAGTGCAGAGTAGTGAGTGCAGAGTAGTGAATGCAGAGTGCAGAGTAGTGAGTGCAGAGTGCAGAGTAGTGAGTGCAGAGTGCAGAGTAGTGAGTGCAGAGTAGTGAGTGCAGAGTAGTGAGTGCAGAGTAGTGAGTGCAGTGTAGTGAGTGCAGAGTAGTGAGTGCAGAGTAGTGAGTGCAGAGTGCAGAGTAGTCAGTGCAGAGTAGTGAGTGCAGAGTAGTGAGTGCAGAGTAGTGAGTGCAGAGTAGTGAGTGCAGAGTGCAGAGTAGTGAGTGCAGAGTGCAGAGTGCAGAGTGCAGAGTGCAGAGTAGTGAGTAGTGAGTGCAGAGTAGTGAGTGCAGAGTAGTGAGTGCAGAGTAGTGAGTGCAGAGTAGTGAGTGCAGAGTGCAGAGTAGTGAGTGCAGAGTGCAGAGTAGTGAGTGCAGAGTAGTGAGTGAGTGCAGAGTAGTGAGTGAGTGCAGAGTAGTGAGTGCAGAGTAGTGAGTGCAGAGTAATGAGTGCAGAGTGCAGAGTAGTGAGTGCAGAGTAGTGAGTGCAGAGTAGTGAGTGCAGAGTAGTGAGTGCAGAGTGCAGAGTAGTGAGTGCAGAGTAGTGAGTGCTGAGTAGTGAGTGCAGAGTAGTGAGTGCACCGTGCAGAGTAGTGAGTGCAGAGTAGTGAGTGCAGAGTGCAGAGTAGTGAGTGCAGAGTAGTGAGTGCAGAGTGCAAAGTAGTGAGTGCAGAGTAGTGAGTGCAGAGTAGTGAGTGCAGAGTAGTGAGTGCAGAGTAGTGAGTGCAGAGTAGTGAGTGCAGAGTGCAGAGTAGTGAGTGCAGAGTGCAGAGTAGTGAGTGCAGAGTGCAGAGTAGTGAGTGCAGAGTAGTGAGTGCAGAGTAGTGAGTGCAGAGTGCAGAGTAGTGAGTGCAGAGTAGTGAGTGCAGAGTGCAAAGTAGTGAGTGCAGAGTAGTGAGTGCAGAGTAGTGAGTGCAGAGTGCAGAGTAGTGAGTGCAGAGTGCAGAGTAGTGAGTGCAGAGTAGTGAGTGCAGAGTGCAGAGTAGTGAGTGCAGAGTGCAGAGTAGTGAGTGCAGAGTAGTGAGTGCAGAGTAGTGAGTGCAGAGTAGTGAGTGCAGAATGCAGAGTAGTGAGTGCAGAGTGCAGAGTAGTGAGTGCAGAGTGCAGAGTAGTGAGTGTAGAGTGCAGAGTAGTGAGTGTAGAGTGCAGAGTAGTGAGTGTAGAGTGCAGAGTGTAGAGTGCAGAGTAGTGAGTGCAGAGTAGTGAGTGCAGAGTAGTGAGTGCAGAGTGCAGAGTAGTGAGTGCAGAGTGCAGAGTAGTGAGTGCAGAGTGCAGAGTAGTGAGTGCAGAGTAGTGAGTGCAGAGTGCCGAGTAGTGAGTGCAGAGTAGTGAGTGTAGAGTGCAGAGTAGTGAGTGCAGTGGGCAGAGTAGTGAGTGCAGAGTAGTGAGTGCAGAGTGCAGAGTAGTGAGTGCAGAGTAGTGAGGGCAGGGTAGTGAGTGCAGGGTAGTGAGTGCAGGGTAGTGAGTGCACGGTAGTGAGTGCAGGGTAGTGAGTGCAGAGTAGTGAGTGCAGAGTAGTGAGTGCAGAGTAGTGAGTGCAGAGTAGTGAGTGCACAGTGCAGAGTAGTGAGTGCAGGGTGCAGAGTAGTGAGTGCAGAGTGCAGAGTAGTGAGTGCAGAGTAGTGAGTGCAGGGTAGTGAGTGCAGGGTAGTGAGTGCAGGGTAGTGAGTGCAGAGTAGTGAGTGCAGAGTAGTGAGTGCAGAGTAGTGAGTGCAGAGTGCAGAGTAGTGAGTGCAGAGTAGTGAGTGAAGAGTGCAGAGTAGTGAGTGCAGCGTAGTGAGTGCAGAGTAGTGAGTGCAGAGTAGTGAGTGCAGAGTAGTGAGTGCAGAGTGCAGAGTCGTGAGGGCAGAGTAGTGAGTGCAGAGTAGTGAGTGCAGAGTAGTGAGTGCAGAGTGCAGAGTAGTGAGTGCAGAGTAGTGAGTGCAGAGTAGTGAGTGCAGAGTGCAGAGTAGTGAGTGCAGAGTAGTGAGTGCAGAGTGCAGAGTAGTGAGTGCAGAGTGCAGAGTAGTGAGTGCAGAGTAATGAGTGCAGAGTAGTGAGTGCAGAGTAGTGAGTGCAGTGTAGTGAGTGCAGAGTAGTGAGTGCAGAGTAGTGAGTGCAGAGTGCAGAGTAGTCAGTGCAGAGTAGTGAGTGCAGAGTAGTGAGTGCAGAGTGCAGAGTAGTGAGTGCAGAGTAGTGAGTGCAGAGTGCAGAGTAGTGAGTGCAGAGTAGAGTAGTGAGTGCAGAGTAGTGAGTGCAGAGTAGTGAGTGCAGAGTAGTGAGTGCAGAGTAGTAAGTGCAGAGTGCAGAGTAGTGAGTGCAGAGTGCAGAGTAGTGAGTGCAGAGTGCAGAGTAGTGAGTGCAGAGTGCAGAGTAGTGAGTGCAGAGTAGTGAGTGCAGAGTAGTGGGTGCAGAGTGCAGAGTAGTGAGTGCAGCGTAGTGAGTGCAGAGTAGTGAGTGCAGAGTGCAGAGTAGTGAGTGCAGAGTAGTGAGTGAGTGCAGAGTAGTGAGTGCAGAGTAGTGAGTGCAGAGTGCAGAGTGCAGAGTAGTGAGTGCAGAGTAGTGAGTGCACAGTAGTGAGTGCAGAGTAGTGAGTGCAGAGTAGTGAGTGCAGAGTGCAGAGTAGTGAGTGCAGAGTAGTGAGTGCAGAGTAGTGAGTGCAGAGTGCAGAGTAGTGAGTGAGTGCAGAGTAGTGAGTGAGTGCAGAGTAGTGAGTGCAGAGTAGTGAGTGCAGAGTAATGAGTGCAGAGTGCAGAGTAGTGAGTGCAGTGTAGTGAGTGCAGAGTAGTGAGTGCAGAGTAGTGAGTGCAGAGTAGTGAGTGCAGAGTAGTGAGTGCAAAGTGCAGAGTAGTGAGTGCAGAGTAGTGAGTGCAGAGTAGTGAGTGCAGAGTGCAGAGTAGTGAGTGCAGAGTAGTGAGTGCAGAGTGCAGAGTAGTGAGTGCAGAGAAGTGAGTGCAGAGTAGTGAGTGCAGAGTAGTGAGTGCAGAGTAGTGAGTGCAGAGTAGTGAGTGCAGAGTAATGAGTGCAGAGTGCAGAGTAGTGAGTGCAGAGTAGTGGGTGCAGAGTAGTGAGTGCAGAGTGCAGAGTAGTGAGTGCAGAGTAGTGAGTGCAGAGTAGTGAGTGCAGAGTGCAGAGTAGTGAGTGCAGAGTAGTGAGTGCAGAGTAGTGAGTGCAGAGTAGTGAGTGCAGAGTGCAGAGTAGTGAGTGCAGAGTAGTTAGTGCAGAGTAATGAGTGCAGAGTGCAGAGTAGTGAGTGCAGAGTAGTGAGTGCAGAGTAGTGAGTGCAGAGTGCAGAGTAGTGAGTGCAGAGTGCAGAGTAGTGAGTGCAGAGTGCAGAGTAGTGAGTGCAGAGTGAAGAGTGCAGAGTAGTGAGTAGTCAGTGCAGAGTAGTGAGTAGTGAGTGCAGAGTAGTGAGTGCAGAGTAGTGAGTGCAGAGTGCAGAGTAGTGAGTGCAGAGTGCAGAGTAGTGAGTGCAGAGGAGTGAGTGAGTGCAGAGTAGTGAGTGCAGAATAGTGAGTGCAGAGTGCAGAGTAGTGAGTGCAGAGTAGTGAGTGCAGAGTGGTGAGTGCAGAGTAATGAGTGCAGAGTGCAGAGTAGTGAGTGCAGAGTAGTGAGTGCAGAGTAGTGAGTGCAGAGTAGTGAGTGCAGAGTGCAGAGTAGTGAGTGCAGAGTAGTGAGTGCTGAGTAGTGAGTGCAGAGTAGTGAGTGCAGAGTGCAGAGTAGTGAGTGCAGAGTAGTGAGTGCAGAGTGCAGAGTAGTGAGTGCAGAGTAGTGAGTGCAGAGTAGTGAGTGCAGAGTGAAGAGTAGTGAGTGCAGAGTGCAGAGTAGTGAGTGCAGAGTAGTGAGTGAGTGCAGAGTAGTGAGTGCAGAGTGCAGAGTAGTGAGTGCAGAGTGCAGAGTGCAGAGTAGTGAGTAGTGAGTGCAGAGTAGTGAGTGCAGAGTAGTGAGTGCAGAGTGCAGAGTAGTGAGTGCAGAGTGCAGAGTAGTGAGTGCAGAGTGCAGAGTAGTGAGTGCAGAGTGCAGAGTAGTGAGTGCAGAGTGCAGAGTAGTGAGTGCAGAGGAGTGAGTGAGTGCAGAGTAGTGAGTGCAGAGTGCAGAGTAGTGAGTGCAGCGTAGTGAGTGCAGAGTAGTGAGTGCAGAGTGCAGAGTAGTGAGTGCAGAGTAGTGAGTGAGTGCAGAGTAGTGAGTGCAGAGTGCAGAGTAGTGAGTGCAGAGTAGTGAGTGCAGAGTGCAGAGTAGTGAGTGCAGAGTAGTGAGTGCAGAGTAGTGAGTGCAGAGTGCAGAGTAGTGAGTGCAGAGTAGTTAGTGCAGAGTAATGAGTGCAGAGTGCAGAGTAGTGAGTGCAGAGTACTGAGTGCAGAGTAGTGAGTGCAGAGTGCAGAGTAGTGAGTGCAGAGTGCAGAGTAGTGAGTGCAGAGTGCAGAGTAGTGAGTGCAGAGTAGTGAGTAGTCAGTGCAGAGTAGTGAGTAGTCAGTGCAGAGTAGTGAGTGCAGAGTAGTGAGTGCAGAGTGCAGAGTAGTGAGTGCAGAGTGCAGAGTAGTGAGTGCAGAGGAGTGAGTGAGTGCAGAGTAGTGAGTGCAGAGTAGTGAGTGCAGAGTGCAGAGTAGTGAGTGCAGAGTAGTGAGTGCAGAGTAGTGAGTGCAGAGTATGCAGAGTAGTGAGTGCAGAGTAGTGAGTGCAGAGTGCAGAGTAGTGAGTACAGAGTGCAGAGTAGTGAGTGCAGAGGAGTGAGTGAGTGCAGAGTAGTGAGTGCAGAGTAGTGAGTGCAGAGTGCAGAGTAGTGAGTGCATAGTAGTGAGTGCAGAGTAGTGAGTGCAGAGTAGTGAGTGCAGAGTAGTGAGTGCAGAGTGCAGAGTAGTGAGTGCGGAGTGCAGAGTAGTGAGTGCAGAGTGCAGAGTAGTGAGTGCAGAGTTGTGAGTGCAGAGTTGTGAGTGCAGAGTAGTGAGTGTAGAGTAGTGAGTGCAGAGTAGTGAGTGCAGAGTGCAGAGTGCAGAGTGCAGAGTAGTGAGTGCAGAGTAGTGAGTGCAGAGTAGTGAGTGCAGAGTAGTGAGTGCAGAGTAGTGAGTGTAGAGTGCAGAGTAGTGAGTGCAGAGTGCATAGTAGTGAGTGCAGAGTGCAGAGTAGTGAGTGCAGAGTAGTGAGTGCAGAGTTGTGAGTGCAGAAGTGTGAGTGCAGAGTTGTGAGTGCAGAGTTGTGAGTGCAGAGTAGTGAGTGCAGAGTGCAGAGTAGTGAGTGCAGAGTAGTGAGTGCAGAGTGCAGAGTAGTGAGTGCAGAGTAGTGAGTGCAGAGTGCAGAGTAGTGAGTGCAGAGTGCAGAGTAGTGAGTGCAGAGTGCAGAGTAGTGAGTGCAGAGTAGTGAGTGCAGAGTAGTGAGTGCAGAGTAGTGAGTGCAGTGTAGTGAGTGCAGAGTAGTGAGTGCAGAGTAGTGAGTGCAGAGTGCAGAGTAGTCAGTGCAGAGTAGTGAGTGCAGAGTAGTGAGTGCAGAGTGCAGAGTAGTGAGTGCAGAGTAGTGAGTGCAGAGTGCAGAGTAGTGAGTGCAGAGTAGTGAGTGCAGAGTAGTGAGTGCAGAGTAGTGAGTGCAGAGTAGTGAGTGCAGAGTGCAGAGTAGTGAGTGCAGAGTGCAGAGTAGTGAGTGCAGAGTGCAGAGTAGTGAGTGCAGAGTAGTGAGTGCAGAGTAGTGAGTGCAGAGTGCAGAGTAGTGAGTGCAGAGTAGTGAGTGCAGAGTAGTGAGTGCAGAGTAGTGAGTGCAGAGTAGTGAGTGCAGAGTGCAGAGTAGTGAGTGCAGAGTAGTGAGTGCAGAGTGCAGAGTAGTGAGTGCAGAGTGCAGAGTAGTGAGTGCAGAGTGCAGAGTAGTGAGTGCAGAGTAGTGAGTGCAGAGTAGTGAGTGCAGAGTAGTGAGTGCAGTGTAGTGAGTGCAGAGTAGTGAGTGCAGAGTAGTGAGTGCAGAGTGCAGAGTAGTCCGTGCAGAGTAGTGAGTGCAGAGTAGTGAGTGCAGAGTGCAGAGTAGTGAGTGCAGAGTAGTGAGTGCAGAGTGCAAAGTAGTGAGTGCAGAGTAGTGAGTGCAGAGTAGTGAGTGCAGAGTAGTGAGTGCAGAGTAGTGAGTGCAGAGTAGTGAGTGCAGAGTGCAGAGTAGTGAGTGCAGAGTGCAGAGTAGTGAGTGCAGAGTGCAGAGTAGTGAGTGCAGAGTAGTGAGTGCAGAGTAGTGAGTGCAGAGTGCAGAGTAGTGAGTGCAGAGTAGTGAGTGCAGAGTGCAAAGTAGTGAGTGCAGAGTAGTGAGTGCAGAGTAGTGAGTGCAGAGTGCAGAGTAGTGAGTGCAGAGTGCAGAGTAGTGAGTGCAGAGTAGTGAGTGCAGAGTGCAGAGTAGTGAGTGCAGAGTGCAGAGTAGTGAGTGCAGAGTAGTGAGTGCAGAGTAGTGAGTGCAGAGTAGTGAGTGCAGAATGCAGAGTAGTGAGTGCAGAGTGCAGAGTAGTGAGTGCAGAGTGCAGAGTAGTGAGTGTAGAGTGCAGAGTAGTGAGTGTAGAGTGCAGAGTAGTGAGTGTAGAGTGCAGAGTGTAGAGTGCAGAGTAGTGAGTGCAGAGTAGTGAGTGCAGAGTAGTGAGTGCAGAGTGCAGAGTAGTGAGTGCAGAGTGCAGAGTAGTGAGTGCAGAGTAGTGAGTGCAGAGTGCCGAGTAGTGAGTGCAGAGTAGTGAGTGTAGAGTGCAGAGTAGTGAGTGCAGTGGGCAGAGTAGTGAGTGCAGAGTAGTGAGTGCAGAGTGCAGAGTAGTGAGTGCAGAGTAGTGAGTGCAGGGTAGTGAGTGCAGGGTAGTGAGTGCAGGGTAGTGAGTGCACGGTAGTGAGTGCAGGGTAGTGAGTGCAGAGTAGTGAGTGCAGAGTAGTGAGTGCAGAGTAGTGAGTGCAGAGTAGTGAGTGCAGAGTGCAGAGTAGTGAGTGCAGGGTGCAGAGTAGTGAGTGCAGAGTGCAGAGTAGTGAGTGCAGAGTAGTGAGTGCAGGGTAGTGAGTGCAGGGTAGTGAGTGCAGGGTAGTGAGTGCAGAGTAGTGAGTGCAGAGTAGTGAGTGCAGAGTAGTGAGTGCAGAGTGCAGAGTAGTGAGTGCAGAGTAGTGAGTGAAGAGTGCAGAGTAGTGAGTGCAGCGTAGTGAGTGCAGAGTAGTGAGTGCAGAGTAGTGAGTGCAGAGTAGTGAGTGCAGAGTGCAGAGTCGTGAGTGCAGAGTAGTGAGTGCAGAGTAGTGAGTGCAGAGTAGTGAGTGCAGAGTGCAGAGTAGTGAGTGCAGAGTAGTGAGTGCAGAGTAGTGAGTGCAGAGTGCAGAGTAGTGAGTGCAGAGTAGTGAGTGCAGAGTGCAGAGTAGTGAGTGCAGAGTGCAGAGTAGTGAGTGCAGAGTAATGAGTGCAGAGTAGTGAGTGCAGAGTAGTGAGTGCAGTGTAGTGAGTGCAGAGTAGTGAGTGCAGAGTAGTGAGTGCAGAGTGCAGAGTAGTCAGTGCAGAGTAGTGAGTGCAGAGTAGTGAGTGCAGAGTGCAGAGTAGTGAGTGCAGAGTAGTGAGTGCAGAGTGCAGAGTAGTGAGTGCAGAGTAGAGTAGTGAGTGCAGAGTAGTGAGTGCAGAGTAGTGAGTGCAGAGTAGTGAGTGCAGAGTAGTGAGTGCAGAGTGCAGAGTAGTGAGTGCAGAGTGCAGAGTAGTGAGTGCAGAGTAGTGAGCGCAGAGTGCAGAGTAGTGAGTGCAGAGTAGTGAGTGCAGAGTGCAGAGTAGTGAGTGCAGAGTAGTGAGTGCAGAGTGCAGAGTAGTGAGTGCAGAGTGCAGAGTAGTGAGTGCAGAGTAGTGAGTGCAGAGTGCAGAGTAGTGAGTGCAGAGTGCAGAGTAGTGAGTGCAGAGTAGTGAGTGCAGAGTGCAGAGTAGTGAGTGCAGAGTAGTGAGTGCAGAGTAGTGAGTGCAGAGTAGTGAGTGCAGAATGCAGAGTAGTGAGTGCAGAGTAGTGAGTGCAGAGTGCAGAGTAGTGAGTGCAGAGTAGTGAGTGCAGAGTAGTGAGTGCAGAGTGCAGAGTAGTGAGTGCAGAGTGCAGAGTAGTGAGTGCAGAGTGCAGAGTAGTGAGTGCAGAGTAGTGAGTGCAGAGTGCAGAGTAGTGAGTGCAGAGTGCAGAGTAGTGAGTGCTGAGTAGTGAGTGCAGAGTAGTGAGTGCAGAGTAGTGAGTGCAGAGTGCAGAGTAGTGAGTGCAGAGTGCAGAGTAGTGAGTGCAGAGTAGTGAGTGCAGAGTGCAGAGTAGTGAGTGCAGAGTAGTGAGTGCAGAGTAGTGATTGCAGAGTGCAGAGTAGTGAGTGCAGAGTGCAGAGTAGTGAGTGCAGAGTAGTGAGTGAGTGCAGAGTAGTGAGTGCAGAGTGCAGAGTAGTGAGTGCAGAGTGCAGAGTGCAGAGTGCAGAGTAGTGAGTAGTGAGTGCAGAGTAGTGAGTGCAGAGTAGTGAGTGCAGAGTAGTGAGTGCAGAGTAGTGAGTGCAGAGTGCAGAGTAGTGAGTGCAGAGTGCAGAGTAGTGAGTGCAGAGTAGTGAGTGCAGAGTGCAGAGTAGTGAGTGCAGAGTAGTGAGTGAGTGCAGAGTAGTGAGTGAGTGCAGAGTAGTGAGTGCAGAGTAGTGAGTGCAGAGTAATGAGTGCAGAGTGCAGAGTAGTGAGTGCAGAGTAGTGAGTGCAGAGTAGTGAGTGCAGAGTAGTGAGTGCAGAGTGCAGAGTAGTGAGTGCAGAGTAGTGAGTGCTGAGTAGTGAGTGCAGAGTAGTGAGTGCAGAGTGCAGAGTAGTGAGTGCAGAGTGCAGAGTAGTGAGTGCAGAGTAGTGAGTGCAGAGTGCAGAGTAGTGAGTGCAGAGTAGTGAGTGCAGAGTAGTGAGTGCAGAGTGAAGAGTAGTGAATGCAGAGTGCAGAGTAGTGAGTGCAGAGTAGTGAGTGAGTGCAGAGTAATGAGTGCAGAGTGCAGAGTAGTGAGTGCAGAGTGCAGAGTGCAGAGTAGTGAGTAGTGAGTGCAGAGTAGTGAGTGCAGAGTAGTAAGTGCAGAGTGCAGAGTAGTGAGTGCAGAGTGCAGAGTAGTGAGTGCAGAGTGCAGAGTAGTGAGTGCAGAGTAGTGAGTGCAGAGTAGTGGGTGCAGAGTGCAGAGTAGTGAGTGCAGCGTAGTGAGTGCAGAGTAGTGAGTGCAGAGTGCAGAGTAGTGAGTGCAGAGTAGTGAGTGAGTGCAGAGTAGTGAGTGCAGAGTAGTGAGTGCAGAGTGCAGAGTGCAGAGTAGTGAGTGCAGAGTAGTGAGTGCACAGTAGTGAGTGCAGAGTAGTGAGTGCAGAGTAGTGAGTGCAGAGTGCAGAGTAGTGAGTGCAGAGTAGTGAGTGCAGAGTAGTGAGTGCAGAGTGCAGAGTAGTGAGTGAGTGCAGAGTAGTGAGTGAGTGCAGAGTAGTGAGTGCAGAGTAGTGAGTGCAGAGTAATGAGTGCAGAGTGCAGAGTAGTGAGTGCAGAGTAGTGAGTGCAGAGTAGTGAGTGCAGAGTAGTGAGTGCAGAGTAGTGAGTGCAAAGTGCAGAGTAGTGAGTGCAGAGTAGTGAGTGCAGAGTAGTGAGTGCAGAGTGCAGAGTAGTGAGTGCAGAGTAGTGAGTGCAGAGTGCAGAGTAGTGAGTGCAGAGAAGTGAGTGCAGAGTAGTGAGTGCAGAGTAGTGAGTGCAGAGTAGTGAGTGCAGAGTAGTGAGTGCAGAGTAATGAGTGCAGAGTGCAGAGTAGTGAGTGCAGAGTAGTGGGTGCAGAGTAGTGAGTGCAGAGTGAAGAGTGCAGAGTAGTGAGTAGTCAGTGCAGAGTAGTGAGTAGTGAGTGCAGAGTAGTGAGTGCAGAGTAGTGAGTGCAGAGTGCAGAGTAGTGAGTGCAGAGTGCAGAGTAGTGAGTGCAGAGGAGTGAGTGAGTGCAGAGTAGTGAGTGCAGAATAGTGAGTGCAGAGTGCAGAGTAGTGAGTGCAGAGTAGTGAGTGCAGAGTAGTGTGTGCAGAGTAATGAGTGCAGAGTGCAGAGTAGTGAGTGCAGAGTAGTGAGTGCAGAGTAGTGAGTGCAGAGTAGTGAGTGCAGAGTGCAGAGTAGTGAGTGCAGAGTAGTGAGTGCTGAGTAGTGAGTGCAGAGTAGTGAGTGCAGAGTGCAGAGTAGTGAGTGCAGAGTAGTGAGTGCAGAGTGCAGAGTAGTGAGTGCAGAGTAGTGAGTGCAGAGTGAAGAGTAGTGAGTGCAGAGTGCAGAGTAGTGAGTGCAGAGTAGTGAGTGAGTGCAGAGTAGTGAGTGCAGAGTGCAGAGTAGTGAGTGCAGAGTGCAGAGTAGTGAGTAGTGAGTGCAGAGTAGTGAGTGCAGAGTAGTGAGTGCAGAGTGCAGAGTAGTGAGTGCAGAGTGCAGAGTAGTGAGTGCAGAGTGCAGAGTAGTGAGTGCAGAGTGCAGAGTAGTGAGTGCAGAGGAGTGAGTGAGTGCAGAGTAGTGAGTGCAGAGTGCAGAGTAGTGAGTGCAGCGTAGTGAGTGCAGAGTAGTGAGTGCAGAGTGCAGAGTAGTGAGTGCAGAGTAGTGAGTGAGTGCAGAGTAGTGAGTGCAGAGTGCAGAGTAGTGAGTGCAGAGTAGTGAGTGCAGAGTGCAGAGTAGTGAGTGCAGAGTAGTGAGTGCAGAGTAGTGAGTGCAGAGTAGTGAGTGCAGAGTGCAGAGTAGTGAGTGCAGAGTAGTTAGTGCAGAGTAATGAGTGCAGAGTGCAGAGTAGTGAGTGCAGAGTAGTGAGTGCAGAGTAGTGAGTGCAGAGTGCAGAGTAGTGAGTGCAGAGTGCAGAGTAGTGAGTGCAGAGTGCAGAGTAGTGAGTGCAGAGTGCAGAGTGCAGAGTGCAGAGTAGTGAGTAGTCAGTGCAGAGTAGTGAGTAGTCAGTGCAGAGTAGTGAGTGCAGAGTAGTGAGTGCAGAGTGCAGAGTAGTGAGTGCAGAGTGCAGAGTAGTGAGTGCAGAGGAGTGAGTGAGTGCAGAGTAGTGAGTGCAGAGTAGTGAGTGCAGAGTGCAGAGTAGTGAGTGCAGAGTAGTGAGTGCAGAGTAGTGAGTGCAGAGTATGCAGAGTAGTGAGTGCAGAGTAGTGAGTGCAGAGTGCAGAGTAGTGAGTACAGAGTGCAGAGTAGTGAGTGCAGAGGAGTGAGTGAGTGCAGAGTAGTGAGTGCAGAGTAGTGAGTGCAGAGTGCAGAGTAGTGAGTGCATAGTAGTGAGTGCAGAGTAGTGAGTGCAGAGTAGTGAGTGCAGAGTAGTGAGTGCAGAGTGCAGAGTAGTGAGTGCGGAGTGCAGAGTAGTGAGTGCAGAGTGCAGAGTAGTGAGTGCAGAGTTGTGAGTGCAGAGTTGTGAGTGCAGAGTAGTGAGTGTAGAGTAGTGAGTGCAGAGTAGTGAGTGCAGAGTGCAGAGTGCAGAGTAGTGAGTGCAGAGTAGTGAGTGCAGAGTAGTGAGTGCAGAGTAGTGAGTGCAGAGTAGTGAGTGCAGAGTGCAGAGTAGTGAGTGCAGAGTGCAGAGTAGTGAGTGCAGAGTGCAGAGTAGTGAGTGCAGAGTAGTGAGTGCAGAGTTGTGAGTGCAGAAGTGTGAGTGCAGAGTTGGGAGTGCAGAGTTGTGAGTGCAGAGTAGTGAGTGCAGAGTGCAGAATAGTGAGTGCAGAGTGCAGAGTAGTGAGTGCAGAGTAGTGAGTGCAGAGTAGTGAGTGCAGAGTAGTGCATGCAGGTGAGTAGTGTGTGCTGTTGAGTGCAGAGTGGCGTGTGCTGTTGAGTGCAGAGTGGTGTGTGCTGTTGAGTGCAGAGTGGTGTGTGCTGTTGAGTGCAGAGTGCTGTGTATTGGCAATGTAAATGACAATGCCATTTATTTATGATTTAAAGAAAAAAAAAGAAATGTCATGAGCAATGCCAATAGCTCTCCCTTTAATGATGCTGAGACCATTGCATTGTAAATGCTTGTTAAGCTTTGGCATTCTGTGGTTAGCAAGACCTCCCAGTAAAAGGGATAACACTTTTATATTGATTGCTTATAAATGCTCAGTAACCTTGGTGATTCAGCACTAATCACTCAAAACATCTTGCTGTACTCTGCATCACATTGCGTGGTCTAGTAGGTTCAGTATTCCTGTACATGAATCGCCTGAGTACACCATGCAAGGGAGCAGCCAATTCCCTGGATCTGCTTCATTGGGAGTAGTGGTTAATTTGACTTAGTTTTCCATCTTCCGACTTTGACCCACAACAAGGGAGAGAAAGGTAGTGTTAGACGGGGACCCTGAGGGTCGGCCGGGTACTGAGGGAGAGATCCCCGAGGGGGACCGTCTCCGGTGGTCGTACAGACAAGTTACCTCCCTCCCCAAAAACAGGCACCACACCAAGTCGAGTTCAATGCTTTATATAAGGTTCTTAAGGCAAGGATATCAGCGATACAGGATATCTCGGACCCGGGGGTCCTCTCACTTCTAGTCTCTGTAGGGAAAGGGGGTAGCGGGACAGTCTTGGTACCGGATCGGTACAGGTAGTGGTAAGGGGCGAGCTCACAATCCTCGAGCTGGAGGGTCTGTGGATCGGCCCGCGGCAGCGCCAGCAGGCCAAGATGGTAGTCTCACCAGGCAGAGGGCCGCGGCAGCGCCAGCAGGCCAAGTCGATGGTTTCACGAGGCAGAGGGCCGCGGCAGCGCCAGCAGGCCAAGATGGTAGTCTCACAAGGCGGAGGGCCGCGGCAGCGCCAGCAGGCCAAGTCGATGGTCTCACGAGGCAGAGGGCCGCGGCAGCGCCAGCAGGCCAAGATGGTTTCACTAGGCAGAGGGCCGCGGCAGCGCCAGCAGGCCAAGATGGTTTCACTAGGCAGAGGGCCGCGGCAGCGCCAGCAGGCCAAGACGATGGTTTCACGAGGCAGAGGGCCGCGGCAGCGCCAGCAGGCCAAGATGGTTTCACTAGGCAGAGGGCCGCGGCAGCGCCAGCAGGCCAAGACGATGGTTTCACGAGGCAGAGGGCCGCGGCAGCGCCAGCAGGCTAGTCACGGATGAGTTCTTCTCGGGTCTCTCGACTCCAGGATACAACTGCCTTCCTGGTCTGGCACTGCCCCAGTTATAGGTCTGGTCCCCTTTGATGTCCGGACCCTCGCGCCTGGGGGCCGGGAGGTCCGGGATGAGGGAGTCCAGACACCCAGCAGGGGGGTGGAGCCAGCGCCCAGGGCGGCCGGGGGTGATCGACACCTGGCGGAGGGGAGCCGTTGACGATTCCTTCTCCCATTGATTTGCCAAGTGGTCGCTCTGCCTCCTGGGGGGAGGTTGGTGCCCCGATGTCGGGGCCGGCCGGGCCCAGGGTTAGGGTCGAGTTGAGGCCACGCGGCCTCGTGCTGCAGTGCCCCAAGATGGCGGCCGGTTCGATGTCGTGGTGTGGATGGTGACCCGGGCCAGCTGGGTCCGGGGCTGGTGTCTTGTAGTGGAGGGATTGCAGGGTACTTCGGGTGGTCGTTTAGGGACTCTGGCTGGGGATGCAGGGAGAGCCAGGGTCCAGGTCCTACTGTGGGGAGGGGGGGCAGCCCGACCATGCGGCCTGTCCAACATGCGTCCCCCCCAGCTGAAGGCGGGGAGAGTCAGCCATCTTCCTGGGGACTCTCCTCGCTGAGGCGGAAAAAGCGTGACAGGCCGTCGGCGTTGGCGTGGTCCTGGCCTGGACGATGTTCCACCGTGAAGTCCATCCCCTGCAGGGAGATGGACCAGCGCAACAGCTTCGGGTTTTCCCCCCGCATTTGCATCAGCCATTGCAGGGGTCGGTGGTCTGTTTGCACCCGGAAGTGGGTGCCGAAGAGGTATGGCCGGAGCTTCTTGAGTGCCCAGACTACGGCGAAGGCCTCTCTCTCAATGGTGCTCCAGCGCTGTTCTCGGGGCAAGAGGCGTCTGCTGATGAAGACCACCGGATGGTCGACCCCTTCGGCGTTGAGTTGGGAGAGGACGGCCCCCACACCATGATCGGAGGCGTCCGTCTGCACAATGAATTCCCGGCTGTAGTCGGGAGCCTGGAGCACGGGGGCCGTGCACATGGCGGTCTTTAGTTTCTCGAAGGCCGATTGGCAGTCCAGGGTCCAGTTGACGGTTTTGGGGCCCTTTTTGGAGGTGAGCTCTGTGAGGGGCCCCACGATGCTGCCATAGTCCTTCACGAACCGCCGGTAGTATCCGGTGAGCCCCAGGAAGGCCCGGACCTCCGTTTGGGTCGTAGGGGGTTGCCAGGCCTGGATGGCAGCAATCTTGAGTTGGAGAGGAGCCACTAGCCCGCTTCCCACTTGGTGTCCCAGGTAGGTCACGGACCCTTGGCCAACCTGGCACTTGCTGGCCTTGATGGTGAGCCCGGCTTGCTGGAGGGCGTGTAAAACCTCCCGCAGGTGGCGGAGGTGGTCGGTCCACTGGTGGCTGTACACAGCAATGTCGTCCAGGTAGGCGGCGCTGAAGTCTTCCAGGCCCGCCAGCACCTGGTTTACCAGCCGTTGGAACGTGGCCGGGGCGTTCTTCATGCCGAAGGGCATGACTTTAAAGTGGTAGTGCCCGTCTGGGGTAGAGAAGGCGGATCGTTCTTGGGCCCGAGGGGTGAGGCCGATCTGCCAGTAGCCCGCTGTTAGGTCGAAGATGCTCAGGTAGCGGGCGGCCCCCATCCGGTCAATTAGCTCGTCGGCCCGGGGGATGGGATGAGCGTCGGTCCTGGTAACTGCATTCAGCCCCCGATAGTCCACGCAGAACCGGAGCTCCGGGGCAACGCCCGGGGCGGCCGCCTTGGGAACCAGGACGACTGGGCTTGCCCAGGGGCTGTCTGAGGGTTCGATCACTCCCAGGGTCAGCATTTTGGACACCTCGGTCTGGATGCAGGCTCGTACCCGGTCTGGTACGCGGTATGCCCGATGTCGGATAGGAGGGCTGTCCCCGGTGTCCACATCGTGGAGGCACCAGGGGGTGACTCCGGGGGTGAGGGAGAACAGGGAGGCGAACCGCCTCAGGAGCGTTTGGCAGTCTTGGCGTTGCTCCGGGGACAGGGCCTCGGAGAGCTGGACCCCTTCCACTGAGCCATCCTGCTCGAAGGCCCTCAGTAAGTCTGGAAGGGGTTCGGAGTCTTCTTCTGTCCCATTATCGGTAGCCATCAGGAGGCTGAGCTCGGATCGCACAAAATGGGGTTTTAGCCTGTTGGCATGGAGGACCCGTAGGGGGTTCCGGGCAGTCTCCATGTCGATTAAATAGGTGACGGGCCCTTTGCGTTCGATTACCTTGAAGGGCCCGGACCATCGGTCTTGGAGTGCACAGGGTTCAACCGGGGACATCACCCAGACCTGTTGTCCCGGTTCGAACTCAATGGAGGACGCGTGCTGATCGTACCACCTCTTCATATCCTCCTGACTGGCCTCGAGATTGGCTTTGGCGGTGTCTCGGAACCGCCGGGTCTGGTTGCGGAGAGCCAGGAGGTACCTGTAGATGTCCGGGGGAGTTTTCTGGGGAGGCTGCTCCCAACCTTCCTTGACTAGGCTGAGGGGGCCCCGGACGGGGTGCCCGTACAGGAGTTCAAATGGGCTGAAGCCGAGGGACTTCTGCGGGACCTCCCGATAGGCAAACAGGAGGCAGGGAAGTAGCACGTCCCACTGGCGTCGAAGGGGTTCTTCTAGGCCCATAATCATCCCCTTGAGGGTGCGGTTGAACCTCTCGACCAGTCCGTTTCCTTGCGGGTGATAGGGGGTCGTGAATTTGTAGGTGACCCCGCATTGTTGCCAAAGAGACTTCATATATCTGGAGATAAATTTCGTGCCCCTGTCACTGACGACCTCCCGGGGGAACCCCACCCGGGAGAAGATCCCCATCAGGGCCCGGCCCACCACGGGGGCCGTCACCGTCCGAAGGGGGATGGCCTCGGGATAGCGAGTGGCGTGGTCTACGAGGACCAGGATGAACCGGTGTCCTTGGGCTGTTCGAGGGTCGAGGGGCCCCACAATGTCTATTCCCACTCGTTCAAACGGGGTGGTGACGACAGGAAAGGGTTGCAATGGTGCTTTGATTTTTCGGCCACTTTTTCCGCTGGCCTGGCAGGTGGGGCAGGCCTTGCAGTGGTTGGTGACATCCTTTCGCATGTGGGGCCAGAAAAAATGGGTCACCAGGCGGTCGTAGGTTTTATCCTGCCCCAGGTGTCCGGCAAGGGGGACATCGTGGGCTAAGTTCAGGAGGAAGTCTCGGAAGCGAAGGGGCACCACCAGCACCCGACTGGCCCCTAGTTCCGCCACTTTCTGCTCGCTGTAGAGCAGGTCCTGGTCCCAGTAGATCCAGTGGGCCCCCGAGGTATCCCCGGTGCTCTGGGCCAGGGCTTGCTGCCGGAGTCCTTCGAGAGAGGGACAGGTTTTCTGTTCGGCCCGGAATTGTTCCTGCGTGGGGCCTCCCTCCTGCCGCCATTGTGCCAGGTCAGGGACGTCCCGAAGCTGGTCGGATCCTTCTTCGGTTTGGGTTAATGGACTGGCTCCTGGGGCGGCCTCCTCTGGGATGAGCGCGGGAGGAGGTTCTGGCCACTCGGGCTCTTCTGGGCTGGGGACCGCGCGGGCGGTCATGGACCGGGTCGTGACGCAGACCCATTCGGGGAGGCCGAGCATCCCCAGGTGCTCCCTCCGCTCGACAGCTGCCCAGGGAGAGCTTTCAAGATCGTTTCCTAGGAGGCAGTCCACGGGGGCATCATCGCGGACAGTTACTTTTAACATCCCTGTTACTCCTCCCCACTCGAAGGGGACGCAGGCCATGTGGCATAGGCTTTCGGAGTTGTCGGCTGATCGGACAGGGCAAAGAATGTTCGGCAAGATTTGGTCGGGAGTGACGAGGTGGCGTCGGACCGCCGTTACACTGGCCCCGGTGTCGCGGAGGGCTTCCGCCCGGCGGCCATTAATGTTGACCCATTGACCATACTTCTGGGTGTTGGCGGGAAGGGGGGCCCGCGGAATCATGTCTCTCTCCCCTAAGCAGACCAGTGCCATGGCGGCGGGCGCCCATTCAGAGGGATCGGTCTCGTACTCTTCTTGGTCTTCCGGGATTAGTTCTTCCCCTAGGGCCGCCGCTGCAACTTGGCGGGGGGTAGTGTTCGGATTCTTTGGGCAGTTGGGATCACTGGCGTAGTGGCCGGGTCGCTGGCACCTGTGGCACGTAATGTTGGCCCGGAAACCGGCCCGGACGGCAGGGCTTCCTCGGCCAACCGGGGTCGAGGGGTTTCTGGGGGGTGACGAGGGGCCGGGGTCTCTCCCCCGACCCTGACTCCCTCCTCCCCCTCGGGGGCGATACGGTCTGGATAATTCGCTGGGTGCGTTCCGGCCAACTCGGGTGCTTTCCCACCGGTCGGCTTCGACGGCGAGTTGTCGAGGGTCGGTTAGCTTACTGTCCAGGAGGTGTTGCCGGAGCTCCACGAAGCAGTTGTTCGACAGGTGTTCCCATACGATAAGGTCAAAGAGGTGTTCGTAGGTGGTTACTTTGTTGCCCTTGATCCACCCCTCGAAGGCTCGGCTAAAAAAGTTCACGTACTCCACCCAAGTTGTACCCGGAATCCGTTTGCAGTCGCGGAACCGTTGGCGGTACATCTCAGGTGTGAGCCCGTATCGAGTGAGGAGGGCGGCCTTCATGTGGTCGTAGGAGGTCATCAGCTGGTCCGGGAGTTGCAGCAGGGCGTCCCGCCCTTCGTTGACAAACCTCCCCCATAATCCGGCTCCCCAATCGCTTCGGGGAATCCGGTGGGAGGTCATTGCCACCTCATAGGCTTTAAACCACTGCTGTATATCATCGTTCTTGTGGTATTCCCGGATGACATCTTTGGGGATGTGAACCTTGGGTTCGGTCGAGGCAGACGGGGTCGGTCGTTCGGGGAGCCCGAGGTCTTTATTCTGTTTCTGGATCTCCAGTGCTTTGAGATCGCGCTCATGTTCGTACTCTAGTTTCTTTTCCTCTAGCTCTCTCTGTCTTTGCTTGTCTTCTCGCTCTTCCTTGAGCCGTAAGTGTTCCAGGGTTATTTTTTGTTCGGCCAGCTTGAGTTCTCCATCCAAGCGAAGTCGGGCTAGTTCTAATTCGTGGAGTCTGGTTTTTTCTCTTTCTCGGATCTCTTCCAGGGAGAGACCCGCTCTTTCTTTAGTTGGTGCGGGGCTCGTTTCGGTCGTTTGTGTTCGGGGTACGGCCGTACCCGTTTCCGCCCAGGCTTCTAGGGCTCGTTTGAAGTCTTCCTTCGTACTCAGACCCGTGGTTGGGAGACCCAGTTCCATGCAATATTGCTTCAGTTCTCGGTGGTTGTAGTCTTCCAATTTTTCCATCTGGAATTTCTCCGTTGTTCCGCTCTCTGTTGTCATGGTGGTCGTGTGTCGTGGGTCGGGTGACTTTCTGTACGATTATGCGTAGGTTCGGATCCCGTCACTGGCCACCAATGTTAGACGGGACCCTGAGGGTCGGCCGGGTACTGAGGGAGAGATCCCCGAGGGGGACCGTCTCCGGTGGTCGTACAGACAAGTTACCTCCCTCCCCAAAAACAGGCACCACACCAAGTCGAGTTCAATGCTTTATATAAGGTTCTTAAGGCAAGGATATCAGCGATACAGGATATCTCGGACCCGGGGGTCCTCTCACTTCTAGTCTCTGTAGGGAAAGGGGGTAGCGGGACAGTCTTGGTACCGGATCGGTACAGGTAGTGGTAAGGGGCGAGCTCACAATCCTCGAGCTGGAGGGTCTGTGGATCGGGCCGCGGCAGCGCCAGCAGGCCAAGATGGTAGTCTCACCAGGCAGAGGGCCGCGGCAGCGCCAGCAGGCCAAGTCGATGGTTTCACGAGGCAGAGGGCCGCGGCAGCGCCAGCAGGCCAAGATGGTAGTCTCACAAGGCGGAG
This sequence comes from Lissotriton helveticus, assembly GCF_964261635.1. Taxonomy (NCBI): domain Eukaryota; kingdom Metazoa; phylum Chordata; class Amphibia; order Caudata; family Salamandridae; genus Lissotriton; species Lissotriton helveticus. The sequence continues at coordinate 426,567,266 of NC_136069.1, read as the reverse complement.
GGCCGCGGCAGCGCCAGCAGGCCAAGTCGATGGTCTCACGAGGCAGAGGGCCGCGGCAGCGCCAGCAGGCCAAGATGGTTTCACTAGGCAGAGGGCCGCGGCAGCGCCAGCAGGCCAAGATGGTTTCACTAGGCAGAGGGCCGCGGCAGCGCCAGCAGGCCAAGACGATGGTTTCACGAGGCAGAGGGCCGCGGCAGCGCCAGCAGGCCAAGATGGTTTCACTAGGCAGAGGGCCGCGGCAGCGCCAGCAGGCCAAGACGATGGTTTCACGAGGCAGAGGGCCGCGGCAGCGCCAGCAGGCCAGTCACGGATGAGTTCTTCTCGGGTCTCTCGACTCCAGGATACAACTGCCTTCCTGGTCTGGCACTGCCCCAGTTATAGGTCTGGTCCCCTTTGATGTCCGGACCCTCGCGCCTGGGGGCCGGGAGGTCCGGGATGAGGGAGTCCAGACACCCAGCAGGGGGGTGGAGCCAGCGCCCAGGGCGGCCGGGGGTGATCGACACCTGGCGGAGGGGAGCCGTTGACGATTCCTTCTCCCATTGATTTGCCAAGTGGTCGCTCTGCCTCCTGGGGGGAGGTTGGTGCCCCGATGTCGGGGCCGGCCGGGCCCAGGGTTAGGGTCGAGTTGAGGCCACGCGGCCTCGTGCTGCAGTGCCCCAAGATGGCGGCCGGTTCGATGTCGTGGTGTGGATGGTGACCCGGGCCAGCTGGGTCCGGGGCTGGTGTCTTGTAGTGGAGGGATTGCAGGGTACTTCGGGTGGTCGTTTAGGGACTCTGGCTGGGGATGCAGGGAGAGCCAGGGTCCAGGTCCTACTGTGGGGAGGGGGGGCAGCCCGACCATGCGGCCTGTCCAACAGGTAGAAAAAGGATAAATTAGAATATGGAAAAAATACCACAATGAGAACGCAAGAATGGAAGAGAATCTGCAAGAGTGAGGTTAAGGGCTAGACAGTCTGGATGAAAGAGACTTGAAGTGGAATAAAGGGTAGGTGGGCTTGTTATTCGGCAACCCTGACATGTGGCAATACCGGAAGTAAGCTTCTGGTAAAACATTTGGGATCCTGCACTTATTCTTTTACGAATTAAGCACTGATTGGGAGGATAGATGAATTTGCAGCAGTAGTCAGAGAGCTCAAAGGAGAGTGCAAGTGGGTTACTGCACTTCTCCGGGACACTGGTCTGTGCAGGAAACAGCAACCGCTCGGCTTGGCAGGGACAGCTTCGACAGTGAAACGTTAGGAGACAGGGTTCCATTGCATCTTTAGCTGCGCAGTCCCAAAGGAGGGTGCAGCAGTCAATGAAGCACAGAGACTCCGGCGGAGTTGGGTTGACATAGTGGGCTGCAGCTTTGTTCCAGGTGGACTGGTACACTGGTGAACCACATTCTGGGGCAGCCCCTAGTGAATGCAGCTAGAGGAGAGAAGCCTCATTCAGTCTGTTTTCTCACACTGGTCCTGATGTTGACATCCTGGCTCTCTAAATGCTCACTTGATCTTAGGAGTTGAAGTGAGAGTCCTTCGGGGAAATAGGGAGAGATGACAGAGGTCTCTACTCTCTCATTTCAGTAAACTGGGCCAAGTAGTGAAACCAGATCTCTGCTTTCTGTAGTAATTTATTAATCAAAGCTTGTCACAAGAGGACATGGAAAAGCTGTGCATGGTGCTTTGAGCTTGAATTAAGGCCAGGAAGTCAAACTGTTCTCCTTTCGGGTCACAGCAGCCACAAGTCTCTTCTTTAGTCGAGGAATTCTTTCCAGACCTCTCTCAACCAAGGTATGCTGCCTTTTAGCTAGTATTTTAACAGCTCGAGTACAGAGTTTCTGCAAGTCGAAAGGTAAAGTCTGAAACAGCTCACAAAGCCAGATTGATTCCAAATCAAGTGGATGCTGGGCCTATCGCAACCGGTCACTCAGATTCAAAGTTGGCGCAAAACCTTTGGAAGGAACCATTCAAAAAGCAACAGTTCTTTAGGTGTTGCACAGTTCAAGTTTCAAGATACGCTTGATTCAATTTAAAAATATTAAAGGGGGCGTGGCCAAGATGGCGGCGGGGGTGTGGTCAAGATGGCGACGGTGTAGGACGTGAATCACAGTCCCTCCGGCGCCGCCTGACATAAAGGTTTGTTTTTCGCCCTACCTGGTGCCCATCCACGCTGCCAACGGGGGGCAAGGGGATCCCCTGACTGTCCTGCCTCCAGTGGTGCCATTATTTTGGTGTGTGCTGACAGCGACCTGCCTTCTTGCCGCAACGCGGCCTAGGGGACCCCAGAGCCTGGCCGGCCACGTGGGGAGCTGAGCGGAGGTCCCCTACAGAGGAGTGGCGCATCCCGGGCTGTGTGCAGCCGGTCCTGGAGCAGACAAGCTGTGTTGGTGGCATCAGCGGGCACCCGCGCCGGGCTGAGGCCAGCCCCCGGAGGACTCGACGCTGCCTGTGCGCTCCCGCTGTGTCAGTAGCGGTTGAGAGGCCCAGGCGGCAGCAACCGGTGCCTGCTGTGAGAAGTGAGGGGGCAGCGGCCTAACAGCCTGTAAATCGGTCCGCAGCTCGGCGGATGTAGCGAGGCCCACAGCTGTTCCTGCAGCGGTGGACAGTGAGTGCAGGACCCCCCCCTGTGGCGACGGCCGACGGAGCTTAGTAACGGCCCGTGGATCGGCGGGCGGCGCCTTGGGCCTGCGGGGTGATTCTGCCCTTCCTCCAGCTCATGCTGCTGCGGCCTGGGCTGGGCCAGAGGGCGAGTAGCGGTGTGGGGGCCCCTGCGATTGCTGGCGGAGGCGGGCCCCAGCTACAATGAAGAGAGTGACCCTCCTCCTGCCTGGTCTAGACTGCCGTGGACGGTATTCGGCACCCGGACCCCGGGGGCACTTGGTTTCGGCCCGTGGGTCGGCGGGCATGAAGAGCGACAGGGCACGGGGGCAACAGGGGCACTTGTGAGGCCCCACTCCTCTGCTACTGCGGCAATTCAGAGGGTTTCGCAGCAGAGCCAGTGCGAAGGCTCGTCATCAACCCGCACCTCGGCGGGCAGCAGTTCTGCATGGTATTGAGGTGAGGAGAGCGGGGGCGGCCCCAAGAGAGTCCCGGCGGCTCGGTCCGTGCTCCGGCAGACGGTGCAGGTGCGGCCTAGCAGCGGGAGCGGCAGTCTCCAAGGCCTGAGGCTGGGCCTGGGACGCTGAAGCTCAGCCCCCCGCCTGAGATAGGGGTGCGATTCCCTGCCTTCCCCCCTCTATTGCTGATCTGCTCCCTGCGGTGGGGGCCGAAGCCCGAGATAGGAGCAGTTGCCTGGTGGCATTGGTGGGCGGTGGATCGCCCCCCTCCTGAGTAGTGGTTTGCGGCCTCCGCATCGGAGAGGGCCCTCCCCCTGGGGCATACTGCTGCGCGGCTTCTTTCGGCCCGCATTTCGGCAGGGGGCTGGGACCAGGACACGGGCGGCGGCCCGCAGTGCTGGCGGGCTCTGGGGCGGCCCCTACTGCGGCAGTGATCACGGACCCCGCAATCACGAAGGCTCTGCCCCTGGTTATCGGATATAGCCTCACTGGCCTCCAGTGAGGGTCTCATTCTAGCGTTGTTGCCCCTAGTGGGTGCTGCCCTGCAGGGATTGCTTGGTCTAGGTAATGGGGCCCACGACAGGCATTTGTACCCTCGCGCACATGGCGTGCCTCTGCCCTTAAGCCTCGCCGCTCCTTTTGGCATAGCTTGCTGGGGCCAAACGTCGTGGGGCGACAGTGGGAAGCTGAGCAGTGTAGCATATCTGGAGCAAGATTTGTGCCCGCATAGACCTGACTGTATTACCGTTGACTGCGGCTGGGGCACGATGGCGACGAGCAGGAATAGGAAGGATAAACCCCCGAAAGACACGCCTGCGTCACTGGTCGGGCAAGCCGCCCAGAAAACTGTTGAGAAGTCGCCGCGGCCTGAGGACAGCGATGCACCAGCCACCAAGGCCTTCATGGTGGAGTTGTTTTCGGCCATTAAGGAAGACATCTCAGAGCTATGCTCCCAGTTGGCCTCTGACTTGCGGGAAGTGCGGCGCGATGTGGATGCGATCGGGGAGAGAGTGGCTACGCTTGAGGAGCATGACTTGGAAACGGCGGGTGACATACGTCGCCTCCAGCAGGATGTGATCAGGCTGACTGAGCAGAATTTAGATCTCCAGGCGCAAGCTGAGGATCTAGAGAACAGATCACGTAGGAATAACATCCGGATTCGGGCGGTGCCTTTGAAAGGTGAGGGGTCCGATCTCCGGGAGTATGTGGAAGCCCTTTTCAGACAGATACTGGATGAGGAGGACCTGCAGGACAGTCAATTGGACAGAGTTCACCGGGTGGGCCTACCGAGGGGGCCCAAAGCCCTTCCTCCTGATATCTTGGTGTGCGTCCACGATTTCCAGCTGAAGTAGCGGACTCTGCTGAAGGCTCGAGATCTTGGCCCCCTCCAATTCCGGGAGCACCACCCGCTGCTCTTCCAGGACCTGGCGGCGTCCACATTGACCAAGCGAAGGGAGTTCAAGCCTGTCACTACTTATCTGAAGGAGCAAGGCATCCCCTATTTGTGGGGGCATCCGTTCAGGCTAATCTTCAAGCTTAACGGAAAGCTGATTTAGGTTCGCTCCCTGACGTCGGCCCTCGACCTCTTGGGCCTGGAGCAGTCCACTCCCTCACCAGGTGATGCGGGGTCTCCCGCCAGACGACGCAGGCGATCGACGGAATGACAACGGGTCGGCAAACCAGCACCTACTGCAAAACCCGACTTGTCTACGAGCCGGCTTGAGAGGGGAGCAGTGGTCGCGTCGGTGGCACTGGTGACAGAGGAGTCAGGGGGCTCCTGAGGAGAGAAACCTATGACTGGCACAGATTGGGCTAGTAGATGGCACCGGAGGGGACTGTCCACTGGAAGCTGCTGTTGATCTTCTTATGTCCTCGACGAGAGTTGAGTCGTGCATCAGGAACTGGTTACTTGGACGGTTGATGCCATGTTCCCCATCTCTTGGGGCCTGTTTGACGAACTGTCGTTTGCTTCTCTTTTTTTCAATTGGTGAAGTTGTTATGGATGGGGGTTGTGTGAGTGAAGGGGGGGTGGGGGACTAGAGTCTGGGAGCTTGGGGCTGCTGGGGGGTCTCCACGTCAGCTGGGGGGGAGGGCTGGGAAGGGGTCCGGGGGGTTAGGGCAGGGAGGCCCTTTAGGAATCACAGCGCTGGAAGGTGCACTGTGAGTTTACTCTACCTACCCGTATGCAGCGTAGGGAACTGAAAATAGTAAGCCTGAATGTCCGTGGCCTCAACAGTCCGATAAAACGGGCTGCCATTTTATCCCACCTAGAGAGCTCGGAGGGGGCTATTTGCCTGTTGCAGGAGACCCATCTCCTTACCAAAGATACGCGGCGCATGACCGATAAGCGTTTCCCGCGGCAGCTTTGGTCTTCAGTGCCTACTAAGAAGAATGAGGTGGCAATTCTTTTTAGCGCGCGTGCACAGTACAAAATTATCTCCCAGGTGGTAGATATTAAAGGAAGACTCCTAGCGGTGCGAGTGCAATGGGGAGACGTGCAGTTCACTGTAGGGACCAGTTATGCGCCGAACACTAGCCAAGAGCCCTTCCTGCAGGCGGCGCTTGCGCAGGCTTTAGCTACCCCGGATGCCCAGATACTGGTGGGAGGTGATTTAAACATTGTGATGGAGGCAGAGACTGATAGGTCAGGACAGCGGGTGTACCAAACAGGGGCCTTGTCTCAGGGAGGGAAGCAGTGGTTGGTAGAAGGAGGATTGCATGATGTTTGGCGCTTTCACCATCCCCAGCAGCGCGATTATACCTACTATTCGGCGTACCACAAGACCTATGCGCGCTTAGACAACTTTCTGGCCTCGACTTCCATCTTGCCTCACTTGGCAGAGTCAGACATTATGCCGCGTTCCTTTTCGGACCACACACTTATCTCAGTAACCTTCACTTCTAGTGGGGCCCGGCCGCCGTCGGCGGGATGGTGCCTTAGAGACTCCCTGCTTCACTCCGAGTCGGTGATCACGAAGATCAGAGAGACGATAGTCCATTACCTGGCCGAGAACGAGGTGATGGGTACTCCCCTGGTGGTGGTATGGGAGGCCCTAAAGTTAGTGACACAAGGCGAATATATTGCCCTGGCTGCGCGGTACTCCTGCCTGCGTAAGGAAAAAAGAACGGAATTAGAAAAGGACATTAGCGGCCTCGAGGCGATCCATAAGCGAACTGGGGCGCCAAGGATTTGGCGGGAACTGGAGTCAAAGAGGCGCATGTTGAAACATTTGGACACGGACAGAGCTATGCATGCCCTCCTGCGTCTGCGGCACAAGTTCTATCTCTGTGGAGATAAGGCAGGACGGATGTTGGCTCACAGGTTGCGGGCGCGTTCCCAACTGAACACTATACAGGCAGTTTGGGACCGGGGCGCGACAGAACACACCACAGACTCCGCCATTGTTGACACCTTCTGGGGGTTATATCAGGACCTGTACCGCAAAGAGGGTGCACCTTCTATCGGGATAACAGAGTATCTGGAGTCCTGTGATGTTACACCCCTTCTGCAGAGCTCCTCGGAGGCTCTCGACATGCCTATTCGCATTGAAGAAGTCATCTCGGCTATTTCAAAGCTGAAAGTGGCCAAATCACCGGGTCCGGGTGGCTTCTCTGCAATTTTTTTGAAAACTTTCTGCAGGGAGTTAGCCCCACTCCTGACTCGCCTTTTTAATTCTTTTTTGGACACCGGGGTTGTGGCACCGTCCATGTCGGAGGCGGCCATCACTGTTATTCTCAAGCCCGGGAAGGATCCCAAGGAGTGTGAATCATATAGACCGATCTCGCTCCTCAACATTGATGCCAAGTTGTTTGCGGGGGTGCTCGCGGCTAGACTCAGTCCCTTGATGGGCGGACTCATTGAGCCCGATCAAGCGGGATTCATTCCTACGCGGCAAGGAGGAGACAACACCAAAAGATGACTCCGCCTCATGGACTTGGTCCATCGCTCTCGGTCGCAGGCTTTCCTGCTCTCTATAGATGCGGAGAAGGCCTTTTACCGCATATATTGGGACTACTTGTTTGCCGTGTTAGTGAGGTTCGGTCTGGGGAATAACTACGTCCAATGGATTTGGTGCCTTTATGCAGCCCCAAAAGCGGCAGTGCGGGTCAATGGCTGCAAGTCAGCGCTCTTCCCAATCGCAAGAGGAACGCGGCAGGGTTGCCCCCTGTCCCCGTTACTCTTCGCGCTTTATATGGAGCCTTTCGCCCAGTGGGTCCGGTCCAATGTCAACAATTCTGGGATCAAGTTTGGGGCAGACACGCACAAGATTAGTCTGTATGCGGACGATATCATCCTCTCACTTACTCACCCCCACTCTTTCTTGCGGAGCCTTTCGCGAGAATTGACGGAGTTCCAGAAAGTGGCAGGATTCAAGGTCAATTTCACCAAATCGCATATCCTCAACCTGTCTATACCGGAAGAGGAAGTCCTGGATCTTAAGCAGGACTTTGAATTCCAATGCGCGCAATCCGATATCCAGTATCTGGGAATTCGCCTAGCATCAAGGTACTCTGCGTCGCCCATAAGATCTTGAAGGGGTCCCCGGCAATGATCCTTACGACCCTCATGGCCAACTATATTCCGGCACGACCCTTAAGATCGTCAGATCTCGAATTGGCCGTGGTACCGCGCTTTAAGCGAAGCAGGGCCGGTGGGCGCTCATTTCGAGTGCGGGCCGCCGCTCTGTGGAACTCCTTACCCCCGGCAATTCGCGCTATGAGCGATTTGCTCTCTTTTCGTCGTGCCTTGAAAACATTTTTATTCCCTTAGTTAGTGTGTTCTGTGCTGTTTTATTTAGTTGTGTTGTGTAGCTGCCTTGTCGGGCGCCAAGACGCTCCTTAGCTGGAGCATTTGTGCGCCTAATAAAAACCACATAACATAACATAACATAACATAACAGCATCATCAATTTCTAAAACTGTGTCCCTGAACTACAAGATCTTGGTTGAGCAGGTCAGTACGGCCCTCTCTGACTGGTCATGCCTCAAGCTGGCCTGGTTTGGGAGAATGGCAGCCCTGAAGATGACTGTTATCCCCCGCATACTGTATCTGTTTCAAATGATGCCATTGACCCCACCGCCGGGCACTCTCCGGAAGTTGCAGCGGTCCCTTAACAAATTCCTGTGGGACAATAAAAGGCCACGATAGGCACTGTCCGTGGCGGTTGCTCGGAGGGCGGCTGGGGGATTAGGTTTTCGCCTGCTGTCTGCCTATTTCCAGGCGTCCATTCTGAGATACATAGTGGAATGGAATAGACCCATGTCCAGCAAGCACTGGAACTTCATGGACCAGACGGTGGCGGGAGCTTTGGTTGCCTCGCAAGCATAGAGCATGGGGCCTCTACTCGTCTCCGGTGACGGCGCCGACCCTTAAGGCATGGGATCAGCTGGCGTCCAGAAAGGGATGGACTACGTTCCCCTTACCAATGACACCCATTGACAATCCAGACTTTCCTCCATGCCGCGCTTCCCCGGTCTTCCATCGCTGGCGAGAGGAAGGCTGTAAGAGAGTGGGTTCCCTCTTTGACCTGGATGGATTGATTCTGTTTCCCCGGCTGTGAACGGAGTTCTTCCGGTTGCTGCCGGCAGATGCCTTCTTCTACACGCAGGTGGCACACTGGGTTACCCAACCCACTAACGTGGCTGCTATGTCTCGACCACTGACAAAGTTAAAAAAAAATGGCTGCTCTGTAAGAAAGACAACCGGCGGCTCATCTGGGAGTTGTATGCTATGATTCTGAGTCACCCCAAGAAGCAACGCACCCCCGCGCAGGTCTAGTGGGAGACGGAGTTGGGACATCCGCTCTTAAAAAAAGAGTGGGAACATGTGTTTTACCGCACGCAGCACACAGCCTCCAATACCGCAGGGGATGAATCAGCATATAAAGTGGCGGCCTATTGGTATTACACACCGGCACGCGTCCGTGCCTGGGACATCACTAAATTGGGTCCTTGCTGGAGGGGATGTGGGCTAACGGGGACCTTGGAACACTTGTTATGGCACTGCCCGAAACTGGGGAGGTACTGGCCCACGATATCGGATGAGCTAGATGAGGCGTTTCAGATTACAGTCCCCCGGTTGCCGGAGCATACTTTATTGGGGCTTCCCCATTCCAAGTTCTTCCCTCTGCGCTCGCTGAAGCGGTAGACAGATTGCGCTGGCGCTGTTGGCTGCAAGACAGGTGCTACTGGCCAACTAGGGCTCGCAGATGTTACCTGATGCCCGGGACTGGTTTCAGAGGCTATGGCATATTTTGGCGATGGAAAGGCTCTCGATGGGAATAGATGGGAAAGGCACGGAGTATGCTAAATTGTGGGGCCCGTTCTTCTGGCCAAAGACCTGCGGGAAGTAACTTGCCCGAAATACCTGCATATCCTACAACTCATCCCCTTAGAATCGGATAGAGCTCAATCAATCAATCAATCTATCATAACACTTGTATAGCGCGCTACTCCCCCGGAAGGGTCTCAAGGCGCTTGGGGGAAGGGGGCCGCTACTGCTCGAACAGCCATGTCTTGAGTTGTCTCCTGAAGGCGAGGTGGTCCTGGGTCAGCCGAAGGTGGATGGGGAGGGAGTTCCATGTCTTGGCCGCCAGGTAGGAGAAGGATCTGCCTCCGGCGGTGGCTCTTCGGATGCGTGGTACGGCGGCGAGGGCGAGGCTAGCGGACCGTAGCTGGCGGGTGGGCGTGTGGAAGGTCAGGCGGTCGTTGAGCTGACCCTGTGGTTTGAACCTTCCCTTCGAGCTTTCGTAGTTTATGTGATCATCCTGCAGTAAGCTGACGCAGAGTGGGGTGGGTTGGGGAGGGGGTTGGGTATGGGTGTGTGTGTGTCTGTGTGTGCGTGAGTGTGGAGAGGCGAGGAGGGTGGGAGGAGGGGGAGGGTGTTTGTTGTTGTTTCATTTGTTCAGTTTTGAAAAGGCTGTGGCCACTGCACAGGTGGGGCGACAATCTTCGGCATATAGCACTCCCCAGGGCCGACCTCCGAGTTATAGGCCGAGACGCTGTGTTGATGCACTTTGTTTACGCCCTGCCGGCAAGTTGATGTAGGCAGGTGGGCTGTGTACAGTATTTCTTCCCGCATAATAAACATGATTGATTCTAAAAATATTAAATCATAAAAGCACAATACATGCAATAAGCAAGAATATATAAATTCATGTAGATAAAATTTGACAATATATTAAAAATGACATCAGTTAAGAATTACACAGAAAAGAACTGTAAACTGATTTCCGTGCTCAGCCATGACATACATAAAAGCCATAATCATTTAGTAGAAAGAGGGACCTTGCATAGTTTTCCTAGTTCTAACCACCCCTTTCAGATATTTTGCAATGTGGTCAGTAAAAATGTAATCATCTAGAAATTGTAGCTTGATAAAAGCAGGTCGGCATAATCCCAATACTTGCATATAAAAAAGGTAGAATCCATCTTTTCCTGATTACAATACAAAACTTGCAGAGTAAAATAATATGGATTGTAGACTGTGCAGATATTTCGTCGCAGGGGCATGGGCATAGGGAGCGTGACCAGTCATTTATCTGAGGGAATGTGACCAAGTTATGGAAGTTGCCTAGGGTTAAGCGCGGCAATAACCACCTGTCATAGTTTCCTGGAGTGAATAGTAGATAAAGTTGTATCCCCGGTTGGGTCAAGAGCAATTGATTGGCTCTGACTGATGTTTTTATAATATTAGAGGACAATCTAATCGTCTCCAACTGGTTGATACATAATTCCTTCCTCGTAATAAGAGAAAAATTGTCAGGGTTGACAAAGTACTCGGAACAATCTAAATCATGCATAAAGTTTTTAATGTATGCGAGCCAAGGAATACATTGTACCCAACGCAAGCTCAAGCAGTCTTTTATCACATACAGATTGAGACCAGTAGTAACACCAGTCCAAACCTTATGCCAAAATAGAATCGTCTGGATTTTAATTAAGTCGGACAGGTAAGACAGTCCCAGTTCGGCGTGACAAATATACGTAGCCATACTATTTGGGACAGCTAGAAGATATTTCAAAAATCTATTCACAACTAGCTGGAGGAACTCTACATTTACATGTCCTCAAATACCAGCTCCATACAGAGCAATTGAAGTGCCACAGCACATTGTAGCGCGATAGGAGGCAAGATGGCGCCTGAGTGAGAGGACGCTGCTGTATCGCTCTCACAGATCTCTGTGCTCTGCCTTAGAGCTTAAGCATGTACTCTGTTTTTTTTTGCCGTGGTTTTCACAATGGCTCTGTTAAGTTAAACTGAGACTAGAATCAAGTTTAGGAGATTAAAGAAAAGTGGTATAAGGAGCTGGACATATTTTACCTGGCCAAGGTGGAAAAGCGTGGTGAGCCCTCCACGGAGCGGTCTCGATGAGGTCCCGGTGCCCCGGGAGGAAGTGAGAAAGAAGTGCTTCGGGCTAGCGGCTTTTCTGGATCTGGACCGGACGATAAGCGCATCCTGGTGCTGTGTTCTGCAAAGGAGGGGTGACGGAGTCCTGCAGGAAAACCTTGTATCGGCATACTCTGAGCAGACCCGCAGAGTGTCTACCTGGGGAGGTGAGCTGCAACTATAAGTGCTGACTGGTGTTTCGCGGCAGAGGCAACGGAGGCAGGATTCAAGTTGACTGAGACTCGAGGTGAGGCAGCGTGGAGGGGCACTCGTAGCTCCCATAGCTCCCATTGCCAAGGCTCCGCTGGTATCCGCTGGTATCCGACCTCATTGGTGTAAGTGTGTCTCTGATGCTGACGATATGGGCAGTAGAGGCATTATTGTGGATGTTGTAGACACGAGTAGTATTCGGGGGGTCGAGCATTGTGTTGTGTGCCTACAGCACTCTACAGTACGCTTTCAAGATCGTCAAACCGTCAAACCGGCTGCAGCTGTGTTGTGTTTGGAGCATCAGCGGGAGAGGCGACTTTCTCTCCTCATTCACTCCTGATTCCTGGTCTGTCCGGTGCAGAAGCCCTGAGTTCTCTCCTCTCTGCCGTGTGGGGGGAAACAGTCATCACTCGTCTGGCGGAAGTCGGCGAGTTTAAAAAGAAACGCAAGGACAAAAAAAAAAAAATTGTGTACTCCTCAGTAGTTGCTCAGCCTCGTCCTACAGCTTTTTACATGCAAGGTTTCTATTGGCCAGGGTAAACGGGGCGAAATTAGCCTGCACTTAATACCCTGAACTGAACTGAGCTAATAGATAGCTAATAAATTGAGTAGAGTGGCGGTCTGACAATCTGAAAAATTAGGGTACAACAAGTATTGCGGCTGAGGTGACTAGTGGTGATGTAATACTTTCCCAACTGCCTGTAATGAGAGTGGGCCCAGCAAAGAATAAAAACTCCCTTGGACAGCTGAGGCAGACGCAGAAGCAGAAGCAGAGATTGAAATTGAAATTGAAAACCCAATCCACAAATGAACATACACAGTCTACCTTTGGCCCTACTAGGTATCAATTGGTGAAAGCGGTAATTCAAATCGAGTTTGGTGGTCATCGTATCATATACGCGATAAACTGCATATACAACTCACCTCGAGAATACAAAGCACAATCAAGGTTACGGATCCCTGTCCATGTGAAGTTGCATAAGCGAGGGCGAGGTGTGCGGAAAGCGATAAAAGCAAGGTTCAAGCAGAAGCCGTTACCACAGCCTCTCCACTCAGTAGCTCACAGCTTTATACTGAAATCTTTGGGCCAGGCAAAACATTTAATAGAAGATTAGTCATGGAAGACTCGGTTCATGGAGCTGGAGCTGGAGTGTCAGTTTCATTGTCAGTGTCGAGTCTGCAGAAGGAGCAAACTGGGCCAATAAAGCACAGTGAGATCAACCTGGAAAAAAAAGTGGAGAATATACTGGAACGATCAAGGATTTAAGGAGTATAGAGGGGGGAGCTTACACACTTGAAATTGAAAGTGTTGCTGACTCTTGCAAATCGATGGATAAAAACACAGATAAACGACTAGAGGCAAAGGGACCAGAAACTCGGGGAGCCAAGGCAAGGGAAATTAAAAATAAATTACGAGAAGAAGGGAAAGGGAGAGAGAAATATAAAGATAAAGATAAATCAAAAGGGAAAGGTTCAGAAAAAGAAAAAGACCAAGATAAAAACAGAGACAAAGTCAAAAACAAAGATAAAGAGATGGAAATAGAAAATGAAAAAATCAAAGAAAGAAATAAAAAATGCCTTGGTGAAAAAGACAAAGTTCAACGAAAGGATAAAGAGAAGGAGAAATGCATCGAAGTAAATGATGATGTGGAGTTAATGGCAAAAAAAGCTAAGCGACTCCAAACTATTAAGAATCTGAAAGCAAACGCTAAAGCTACCGAACAAGCCAGTACACTTCAGCCCAGTATATCCAGTATCTTTAGCCCTATACCCAAGGAAGGGGTGAAAAAAGTTTCAAAACATCAAGTAATGGCTGAATCATCTAAGAATGAGGAGAATATGATGATACTTCTGGAACCAGCCCCTGAAACATCAGCAAAGTCTTTTTTAACGCAACCTGGTTATAATGAGACTCCTTCCTTCCTTACGCAATCCCTCTATTGCGAAATTGATACAATCTGAAGTGGAAAATCCATCTGAGGGATCGGATGCAGATATATATGAGACTGGACTATCTACAACAAATGAGATTAGCGATGATAATATTAATCCAGATCGAGGTTTAACATTCGAAGGTACAGACTCCTTAGACGCCAAGAAATCTAGCGCTTCAGATCAAGGCTATACCCCGAGGGGGAAAAAAATCGAAAAAAGGAGAACAAGGAACCAAAGGCTCAATAAGTCAAACTTTGAAGAAAGATCAGACCAAGGAAGCTTCACTGGGCAAGCCAGCAAAAGTAGGAACAAATCCAATAATTCTGATGAAGCTGTACCGGCTCAGCACAGGGAAGAGGACTCAAATGGGAGCGACAACCAATTACAACATGGATCGGCTGCAAGAAAAGGGAAATTGGTTGAGCCTTCTTTAAAAGATATCCTGACTGCTATCAGAGACTTCCACAAGGATATAAAGAAAGACAGTGAAAGGAATCATGCCGCTATCCAGAAGCTAGAAGGGGTGGTCAACAAAGTAGGCAGTACTTGCACCGAGATATCGGAAAGGATGGCATCTCTAGAAACTCGTACTGAGTATTTAGAGAAAGATGTTGCCTGCCTTCAAAAGCAAGAAAAAACTCAAGAAGGGATCATTAGAGACTTAATGTTCAAGGTTGAAGAACAGGAGAATCGCTCCAGAAGAAATAACCTTCGCTTTCTTGGTATCCCGGAAGCTGTGGAGAGCAATGATCCTAGGGGATATATAAGTAACCTTCTGAAAAAAACTTTCCCGGAATTACAATCCTGGGATATGGACAAAGAAATTCAGCGGGCCCATCGCTTTCCCCTCACACAACGTAAACAAACTGAGAACTCCAATAAATACCCAAGGGCAATGTTGGTGCATTTTGGTAACTTTCTTTTACGGGAAGCCATTTACAACCTTGCGCGGCCTACCAGCAAGCGGGAACACAATGGATTCTTCTTTTTTGTAAGACCAGACTTTGCACATCCAACAGTCGAAAGAAGATGGAGAATGCGGCAGCTCTTCACTCCTTTTGAAAAATTTGGTGCTACTGTTTACCTAAAAAACCCTTCCCGTCTGAAAGTAATTTTCAAAGAAACTACGTGTTTTTTCAATAGTGAAATTCAAGCGGAAGGATACTTGCAAGAAATATCAGACACTGCAAGGAAGGATAAATGATAAACATCATGAACAAAAAAATGTATTCTATTGGGGACAAATTAATTGCCGGAGATTCGTAAAACAACTATTGCTAGGATACGGGCTTATGTTTTTATTTCTCTGATTTGTTTTTTCTTTTTTCCTTCTTGGCTTTTGTGCTCTTTCCTCATTCTCTAATGGCGGGGCCAGAGGCTCTGAAAGTGATCATTGATGTACGGATCACATAGACGCCCACACCTGGATCCGGCCGGAAGCAGGATGCCTCAATGGGTGGTTGGGGGGGGCGGGAGGGACTGGGTGGTGGAAGGGCGGGGGGAGGGAGGGATGGGTTGGTGCTGGGGGGGTGTAAACCGAAAAAAGAGAATTCATGATACTATTGTAATTATAATCAGGCTGAGATTTAAAATTAATTCTATTGGGGACGAATTAATTGCCGGAGATTCGTAAAACAACTATTGCTAGGATACGGGCTTATGTTTTTATTTCTCTGATTTGTTTTTCCTTTTTTCCTTCTTGGCTTTTGTGCTCTTTCCTCATTCTCTAATGGCAGGGCCAGAGGGTCTGAAAGTGATCGTTGGTGTACGGATTACATAGACGACCACACCTGGATCCGGCGGGACCCAGGATGCCTCAATGGGTGGTTGGGGGGGCGGGAGGGACTGGGTGGTGGAAGGGCGGGGGGAGGGAGGGATGGGTTGGTGCTTGGGGGGTGTAAACCGAAAAAGAGAATTCATGATACTATTGTAATTATAATCAGGCTGAGATTTAAAGTTGTAACAAGGTATGTAGTCATACGTGTTTTTAGTATGCTAAACTGAAGGCTGAATAGAAGGAAGAATCTAAGACAGAAGTATGTCAAAGCTTAGGATCTGCTCTATGAATACAGGGGGCCTAAATGATTGGAAAAAAAGGGGAAGACTAGAGGAATTTGTTAAATTTACACAAACGGATATTATGTGTATGCAGGAGACCCATTTATCATGGGGGAAAAGGCACTGGTTAAACCTAAAGGGATTCGAGACTCTTTCTTGTTCCTCCCAAACGTCTACTATTAGGGGGGTGGCTATCATTGGCAAGGTGGGTTTGGGGGGAGCTAAACGATTTAAGGCTGACACCATGGGGCGGTGGGCATTATGTGAAATGAATCTGGGCATCACTATTTGCTCCATCTATGGGGCTAATAGCGACGACCCTGATACCTTCGACCGTATGGAGAAGGAGCTAGCAAGGTGGCCAGCACCCATAGTGGTCTGTGGGGATTTTAATATCTCTCCAGATTTCGAAGGGGGAACCGGATATACCGGGCGTAAACCCTGGGTGTATCGGGCAGTACGTTCAATGATGGATTCACACGGTTTGAGGGATGTCTGGGGTAGTATTGATTCAGGGAATTCATGTCTTACATATTTTTCGCACCCATTTAAGAAATATTCCAAGCTTGATTATTTTATGATTTCCACCACAGAGATTAGCACAGTAGAAATCAGTAAATTGCCCATGATAATATCAGACCATAATCCATTGTTATTAACAATAGTTCTTAACAGACCAGCTAAACCAATGAGAACACGGACCTTCGATAGGAAGCTTTTAACAGATAGTACCTATATAGCGCATATGAAGAATTGGTCACAGGCCTTTTTCGACGCAAATAGATATAGCGCATCGCGAAACTCTGTTTGGGACAGTTATAAAGCCGCCTTAAGGGGAGAAACCAGCAGCTACACTTCTCGCAATTGGAAAAAACTTAACTTAGAGAGAGATCAATTAATGAATAATTTAACAGTGGCTGAGGAACAGCACAGGAAAGATATATCCCAGGGTAGGCAGGGAATGCAAAGTTTAGAAAGAGTGAGTACTATTAAAGCCGAGATACAAAAGCAATTAGCTAAAAAAGCAGCCGCTGAATATCAAGCACAAAGAAGGAATATGTATGAGACGGGGGAACAAGCCGGGAAAGCATTGGCACTACGTATTAGACAAGCGACCTCGAAAAATATTATTACACATATAGAAGAGCAGGGTAGGACCTAGGAGGAGCCAAAGGACATCATAAATGTCTTCAAAAGATACTATCAAACACTGTATCAGGAAGATCCGGTTACTGAGGAACCAATGATCGAGTGGACAGGATTGGGGACCAAAGTGGCTCAGGGTGATAGAGAAATTTTAGAACAATCCATCACTATGGATGAACTCTCGGAGGCCCTACAAGATTTAGCAGCAGGGAAGGCTGCGGGCCCGATGGTCTACCAATTGAATTCTATAAATGCTTATTTGAAGAAACATCTACACTTCTGTTAGACCTTTTCAATGGGATTATAAATACAGGCTCAATCCCTGAGTCATGGAGGAACACCAATATAGTGGTGTTTCATAAAAAAGGCAAGCCCACGGAAAATCCGGGTTCATATAGACCCATATCTCTAATAAACGCGGACAATAAATTATACGCTAAGATCTTGGCAACCCGCTTGGGACGGATCATTGGGACCCTGGTCTCTCCCTGGCAGCATGGTTTTATTCCCGGCAGGGGAACCACAGAGCATATCAGACGAGCTATTACGTTGTTTGATATCCATGCTGCCGATGAGGGGGGGATCGCAATGATCCTCCTAGATGCGGAGAAAGCTTTTGATCGCGTCAGATGGGATTTTCTGTGGAGCGAGCTTACTAAAAGGGGCTTTGGACTGAGGTTTATGAAGGCTATTCAGGCTATGTATATTACCCCAGTCGCGAAAATTCAAATGATGGGTGAGAGCTCGGATAAGATCTTTATTACGAGGGGGACAAGGCAGGGATGCCCATGCTCACCCATTTTATTCGTACTTTATATTGATCCTCTAATACGCCAAATAATTAATAACATAGCAATCAAACCGGTAGTTACGAAGGGATTTCAAACAAAAATCTTGGCATATGCCGATGATTTGGCTGTCATTACCACCGACCCCGACGCGGCTATGCGTGAAGTGGTGGGCACTACGAGCAAATTTGGTGGACAATCAGGTTATCGCTTAAATGTGGGTAAGACGCAGGTGCTCTGCTCCAAGAATATAAATAAATCAGACTCCAGATTCGTTGATTCCGTGGTTTATTTGGGGATAACGATCAACGCACAGCCGGAGTTGATAATTAGAGACAATTTCATCCCTCTTATGAAATCCATGAGGGAGAACCTGAAAAGAATGGATACATTAGAACTTTCAATCATAGGTCGTGCTAATGTCATCAAAATGACTATGTTCCCCAAGGTGCTATATAAATTCCGGTCGATCCCCTTTAAAATAGAGGGGAAAATTATCAAAGAAATAGAATCCATCTTCATGAATTTCTTGTGGCTATATGGAAAGGTTAGAAGATCCATGAAATATATGTCTTTGCCTCAGGAAAGGGGGGGATTGGGACTGCCAAACCTCAGATACTATCATTGGTCTTGTCTTCTTACGCAGATGGCTATATTATTTGATCCCGTGGGAAATAGCACAAACTCCCTGAGTAGACAAGATGTTATTCCATCTATCTTTGAATTGCTGCTTGGCAGTGAGGCTACCGGGTATTATTAAGGAGAACAGAAAGAAGATATTACTATAAGTCGAGACTCAAGACACTTGAAGGGATATGGGGGTCTGGGTAGCAGCTCAGAAAGCACTGGCAATCTCTAAATATAATCACCACACCCCACTCTGGAACTCGGGCCTCTTTCCTAACCTAAGTAATGATGGGTCTTGGAGACACTGGGAGCGACAGGGTATCCTGACACTGGGGCAAGTTATGGTTAGAGATGAGTGTAGAACTCTGGAAGAACTGAGACAAAGGCACTCCCTCCAGGGTAGCCAAGATTACAAATATGCTCAGGTGGTCAGTACAATCAGATCAACAAGGCCTCGTATCATCTTAAGGGAGAGGTGTAATTTACTGGATTATCAGAAGGGGGGTGAACTTAGAATCAACGGAGTGTATAGGCTGTTTGTGGAGGAATCCCAGGACGACATGGGCAAAACTGAGGCAGCCTGGGCTTCAAAATTGGAGGATCCGGAAATTGACCTGGACAGAGCCCTTTTAATGGATAGAAGATTTCTACGCTCCTCCAATTTAAGAGCTCAGCACTTTAAAACATTATTTAACTTGTATTATACCCCCTCTAAGCTTTATGATTGGGGTAAGAGGGAGAACAGCAACTGCCCCAGATGCTGTAAAGGTCCCGCTGATATTATCCATATGTTTTATCAGTGCGAGAAACTTGGATCAATTAAAACAGAGATTGAATCATTCTGGGCGGGGTTGCTGGATGCTCAGATAACCTTGTCTCCAACACTCATGATTATAGGATGCTAAAGCAAATTGAAATTAAATATTGAGACTGAAGCTTTAATTTTTATCTCTACAGCTGTACTTAGAATTGTAATTTCAGCAGCTTGGAAAGACACTGAGGCCCCAACCTTCCAAATGTGGTTGTCCAGACTATTGGGAATACATAATGTGGAGGCGGCTCTGTATGAACTTAAGGGTAAAAAATCAAGAGAAGTGGGGACGAAGATCTGGGCACCAGTGGCTGCTTGGCGTGCTAGCAGATTGTAGTAAGATCATAGGATCCTTAGGACCATGGCTATGGTAATGTTCTCAATTGTTATACTCTTTTCTCATCTCCTTTTTGTTTGCGGTAGCCAGCTTAATATTTACAATATTCGTATTAATAACATTATTTATTTGATGATTTAAAAGAATTAATTCAATTAGATACTAAGCTATGTAATTCGACAACCGATCTGTATATTACCTTTCTATTGTTAATTTAGGTGGATTGTTTATATGGTATCTCGCCTCTTTCATTCAAATCAGGTATATTGTTTTCTTATTATGCCTCACGGATTCTCAATAAAAAAAATAAAAAAAGGGAATGTGACCAAGTTATGGAAGTTGCCTAGGCTTAAGCACGGCAATAACCACCTTTCATAGTTTCCTGGAGTGAATAGTAGATAAAGTTGTATCCCCGGTTGGGTCAAGAGCAATTGATTGGCTCTGACTGATGCTTTCATAATATTAGAGGACAATCTAATCGTCTCCAACTGGTTGATACATAATTCCTTCCTCGTAATAATAGAAAAATTGTCGGGGTTGACAAAGTACTCGGAACAATCTAAATCATGCATAAAGTTTTTAATGTATGCGAGCCAAGGAATACATTGTACCCAATGCAAGCTCAAGCAGTCTTTTATCACGTACCGATTGAGACCAGTAGTAACACCAGTCCAAACCTTATGCCAAAATAGAATCGTCTGGATTTTAATTAGGTCGGACAGGTAAGTCAGTCCCAGTTCGGCGTGACAAATATACGTAGCCATACTATTTGGGACAGCTAGAAGATATTTTAAAAACCTATTCTGAACTAGCTGGAGGAACTCTACATTTGCAGGACCCCAAATACCAGCTCCATACAGAGCAATTGAAGTGCATTTGGCTTTGTGAATTGTCAGCAAATCGTTAATAGGACGCTTTCCTAACTTCCTGGCAAAATTGATCAGGTTCCTATGGCTTTGGTAAACAGCAATTTTCTAGAATTGATGGCTTTAACCCATGAACCCCTTCTATCAAAAACAATTCCCTAATATGAAAAGTAGTTTGTTGTTTATAACAGCACGTGACGCTGGGCTTGATACATTTCATAGTGAATGTTTTGGTAATATTTACAATAAGGTCTAAGCTTGACATGTAAGATGCAAAACTCAACACAATTTTCTGCAAGCCAATCGGAGTGTGGGCTAACAAGACCGCAATCATCGCCGGATAACAGTACACCAATTGGCCGTTTGCCTATACTAGGTAGATCTTGGCATTCCCTCGATAAAGTATCGCCCAAACTATTAATGTAGAGGGTAAAGAGGAGTGGAGCTAGCACACACCCCTGCCTTCCCCCTTCCTGACAGGGAAGTTGTGACTGAGTTCACCAGTTCTCCCATAGCGGACCCTAGCCCGAGCATCTAGGTAAGACTGTTTAAAAAAATTAATGTTACATTTAGACCCCCAGGACCTCTAAAATGCGCCACAGCTTCTGGTGGTTGACACAGTCAATAGCCGAGCTCAGGTCGACGAAACACAAATAAAGGCTCCCCTTTTTTGCCTGAGTATATTTCCCCAGTATAAGACTCAGGTTCAAACTCTGTTCCATAGTACCTAAACCTTGACAGAATCCATACTGTAACTGAGAGATGAAACCTGTATCCTCTACCCACAACTGCAGTCTATTCAAAATAAGGCACCCGGCCACTTTCACAAAGAAGTGCAGTAGTGATATAGGTCTGTAGCAGGCCGGGTCGTTGCAGTCGCCTTTCTTAAAAATGGGGACAAGAATGGACTCTGTCAAAGTAGGAGTGAAACCTTGTGTACAACAGGCACTTAAACCCAAAGTTAGAAGTGGGCCCCAGAGCAGAGGGCATGATTTATATAGATCTACTGGTATACTGTCTGGTCTAGGTGCTTTTCCACCTGTGCTTGCGTTAATGGCCAAGATCATTTCATCCGCATAAAAAAAAATGCAGATTGGAAGGTAGCTAAAGGAGCCTGATCTAAGATCCTCACCAATGTGGAAGTCTACGTTGTTGCAATATAATCTGGAAAAGTGGGTCAACCATTGATCCTCCCCAACCGTGACTTCAATGCTGGGTGAGTTTTTATGGGCCAAGATCGGGGCATTCACAGCCTTCCAAAAGCCTTTTGTGTCCTTTGTAACAGACGCTTGCTTAAGGGCCTGCCACAGTTCAGAACTTATGGCCTCTTTTCGTTCTTTGAGAGACTTTTGAACGCTGCCCTAGCCCTTTTTATAGCTTCCTGATCTCTCGTAGGCTTCTGTAGGGCTGTTTTGAAGGCTGCATGCGATTTGCTACACTTGGAGTCAAACCAGCCTGGCTTACTATTAGGGTTTTTTTTGGATTCTGTTATAAAATTATTTTGAATGACCTGTGAGATTTTACAAAAATAGTTAAGAGTATTAAGATCTGCAGCAGTCTCGTCAAGACAGACCGAGAAGTTTGTTTTTCAACTGGTTAAGAGTGACTTGGTTAATTGTAAAGTATCTACTCCCACCCATCTACTCGTGCATCCGTTGGATCTAATGATGACAATATCTTGTAAAGGCTCGGTGGCCATATGTCTTTTGGATAACACTTTGGTCGGCAGATCCAGGGTAATACTAATGGGAAAGTGATCACTGAAGGTGTCAGTGTGAGTTTGAAAATTAGATATTCTATCAGCGTATGAATTTGATATTAAGAGAAAGTTTATGGTTGAGTACAAACCACAACCGTTAAAAGTACTACTAAACAGTATGGGGGAGGCAAAGGTCATTGGCAAAACCCAAGTGCATGGTATATTTAATAAGGTTTAATTGATCCCCGAAGGGGGAATGACAAAAATTAGAGATCTCTATCTCGTCAGATAATAAACTACAATTTCCTACTTCAGCGTGAATACAAGGGCCCGTGTTGAAGTCCCCTCCCCAAATTATACAAAGATCTTTGTTTGTATTCCCATGGATATTATCCAAGTCCTTCTGAAGCTATCTTAAAACTTCCTCCGTTTTCAGGGTGGGAATATTATTGTAAAAGTTTAGAAGAACGGTACAATGTGATTTATCAATATGCATTTTTAAGACCTGATAATAGGTGTTAGATTCCACAAGGGCCACTCTTCTTACATTCATCCTATGTGATATGTAGGTACATAAACCACCCTTTTTCCTCCCATGACTGGAGGAGACGGCCGGGGTAAAAAATGTTTTAAACCCAGGTTTCTTGAATGTATAATATATCTAAGTCATAAATGAATTCAAGCCAAGCTGGGGTAGATAACTGAGTGGCCGATTCCGATATCGGCCGGAAGGGCACCGAATTGCGTTCGGCATAAGCGGATCCGATGCGGAGGCTTATTTTCCGTCTGAGTCGTACATGGGTCCGGACATCGAAGTACGATGCGAACAAGCGCAAAATCTCCGTCCGAATTGTTTCCGGGTAAGAACCTCTCCGTACGACTCGGTCACTATCAAACCTTGGCGTGCAATGGAGATTTTTCATGACCGAGCTAGTACGATGCTCGATTCGGACAGCCGGATCGAGTCGGAGCGTCTGGCTCGCAATAACTCCTGGAGTCGAACTTCAGGGGTCCGCGTAGAACCCCCCGTCACCCGCAGCCTTACGACTCAGACACAGGGGGAGACCCATGGGTCTCCCCAACATAGGCATGTACGGTGCGGATGGCACCGACGTGCACCCACTGTAGGGGTGCACTTGTCCGCGGCGTACCCATTCAGTCAATCGTAGCCCATGCACGCGTCATACGACCGGCTCCCATTGACTTCTTTGGAGTCCGACCGAACCAAGTCCGACAGCATACAGCCGCATTATACTTGCTCGGTCGGACTGCAGGAGTCCGGATCGGTCGGAAAACACCCCAGATCCAGCTCGGTCGACGTGCTTTCCGACCCAGATCAGAATCGGCCCCATAGTAGTTAAACCTGCCACATTCCAAAAAGAATATTCATTAGGCTAGACCTAGATTCACACTCGGTGTCCCGCTTAGTATGAACGGGCTAGAGAACATTAGAATGGTGATCAGTAAAAAATTAATGGGTGTAAATGGTGTGTATTTACAATTGTCGAATGTAGTCCCTGCTTGTTGTTACCAGGTGTGATACAATCGCAAACCACTACGCTGTCTGGCTGGACATCAGCCAGTGGCCCCAGGCTACAGTGGGTAGGATTATCAGTTAAATCTTCTATGTTGCTTTGGTCATTGTAAGCAGGCTCCTTAAGATCGCTGGATATTGATTTAAGGCTAGGAGGATTATTTTCAATGATCCCGATTTGCTCTGCGTGATTAGTTGTGGGAGTAAGTCAATCTATGGTTTCCAGGGATGGAAGAATGTTGAATCCTATTTTGTAAAGGTAAGCTAAACTGATGGTACATTTTGGAGATTATAGGTCTCTGCTGTAAGGGATGGTGAATCTGGTTCCTTGGGGGGTAGCAATATCCGAGAGGCAAAACCTTTTTTTTTTTTTTCTTTTCAAAAACCTTTATTGTTTTCATCAGTATGTACACTGCTATTTAGCCAACAACCCGGAGGCAGGCAGCTTATTTATGCATCATTCCTTCGATTCTACGGATCCATGACGTACATCTGAGCAAGTTCTTATCATTTTAAACATAACTTAGTAACCTTCATATTTAACTGTAATCAAGTGTCGTGAAACAGCGAGCGATACTCCGTATGAACGTACATGAATATATCTACATTTGTCAGGTGCGCCGTGTGATAGGTCGCGCACTACGGTACACACACACACATTCCGCAGTCTAGACCAATCTGTATCTCTCAGTCACTATCATTCCCCTCCGCCCCAGCCAGCCAGGTCACTAATGGTTGCCATATGTCCGCCGGTCTCGAGCGCAGCGGCATCATGTCCCAGTAGGCAGTCAGTTGGTCCTTACAATATATTGCAGATTTGACCCAATTTGATATTTTCGGCGGCGCCTTACGCTTCCAGTGTATCGCTATTTGCCGTTTGGCCAGCAACATCAGTAGGGCTACCAGCCTCCGGGACGCATTAGGCACCTGTATTACAAAGCCCAGGAGTGCTACCAACGGGTCAGGGTCTATCGGTGTTTCCACTATCTGCCCTATGTTACGGAAGACCATCTCCCAATATTTGTTTATTGGTCCACACATCCAAGCCAGATGATAGAACGTAGCCTCTTTCTCGCCGCATCTCCAGCAAGATGCATCCGCCTGCAGACCCATCTTAAATAGCTGTTTGGGGGTACGGTATGTTCTGTGTAGGTAATTGAAAAGTATAAGTCGCAGTCTGTAATTGGGTGAGAGGTGTTCAAGTTCAGACGACGCTATCATATTTTGTAGTGCAATGAAAATGTCGTCCGGGTACAGGTCGCCCGCTACCTTCAGACCACAGTCCTGCGCTCTTCGTACTACTGCCGCGTCCGTCAGGGGTCCCAGCAGTGGGTTACCCTCCAATGGCATGCTTGGGGCATATAGCTCAGCGACCCCTGCTCTTTTTGCGATACCCGCCCACGCCCATCGTACCACCTCCACAGTATCAATGTCCTCTTGCGAACGTTTATATTTCTTGTACACCGCTGCCTTTAAGGGGCAGGGCGCTGCTACGTCAGTCTCAATTGCCACGTGAGGTTGGCAAGGGATCGGGTGGTGCCAGTAATGCAGGTATTGGGCCTGCGCACTATATGCATATAGCTCGAAGTCCGGGGCTGCCAGACCTCCCTGGTGGAATGGAAGTGTAAGCAGATTCCAGGCCACTCTAGGCTGTCTGCCCGCCCAGACCAGTTCAATTACCGCTGACCTAAGGCGGCGAAAAAACGCCATGGTTAGGGGCAAGGGTATGTTCATAAATAAATAAAGAAATTTGGGAACCACCACCATTTTGGTGATGGCTATGCGGCCCGTAAGTGACAACGGCAGTGTCTTCCATTTCTTCACTTTGCTCTCGAGCCACTCCATTGCCACCCCGAAATTCGCCAGCCAGATGTCCTGTATAGAGCGGCTTATGGTAATGCCTAGGTATTTGACTTCGGCTGCCACCCAGTCTATTGGGAATTCAGTGTGACATTTATGTGTACCTTCTGTTAGAGGCAGCATCGTCGATTTCGGCCAATTTATGTTTATACCAGTGAGCCCACTGTAGCGTACCACCTCCCCCATCAGCGGGTCAAAGTTTTCTGCCGGATTCATCAAGTATATGGTAACATCGTCCACATACATGGATACGAGTAAGCCGCGCGACGTAAAGCCAATGCTTCGCTGTGTGTGGTGTTGACGCAGACGCGCTGCAAGGGGTTCAGTCGCTATGGCAAACAGCAGGGGCGAAAGTGGACACCCCTGTCTAGTCCCCCTGGTAATGGGAATAGGAGCAGATATTTGTCCATTCACCCGAACTCTAGCAGTCGGGCTGTTGTGAAGAATGCTGATGCGTTTTGCGAACATCGGACTGAATCCCATTCGGGTAAAAAGTGTAAATAGGAATTTCCACTCTAAAGAATCAAATGCTTTAGTAGCATCTAATAGTGCGGCTGCAGCTTGCACCTTTGGGTCTAGGTAGTGCAAGATTCCAAACAGTACCCTCAAATTGTGCGAGATGGATCTATCCAGTACAAATCCCGATTGGTCGCATAGCGCTATTTGTGGCAACATGTATTTTAGGCGGTCCGCTAGTAGTTTCGCATAGATTTTAGCATCTATATTTATTAACGAAAGTGGGCGATAGGAATCTGGGTTGGTGGGGTCCTTACCAGGCTTGAGCAGCGTGATTATCATTGCTTCGCGCAGCGACTGTGGGAGGATGCCTGAGTCAACTGCTTCCTCAAAGACCCTGTGTAGTCTCCGGACAAGGATGTCAGCATATTCTTTATAGAAGTCTGCCGTTAACCCGTCAGGGCCCGGTGCTTTGCCTGGCGGCAGGCCTGCTATGATCGCTCTTATGTCATCCTGTGTGAACGGTAAATGCATATATTGCCTGGCCCCATTGTTAAACCACGCTAAGGCAATTGTGTCTAGATAATCTGTCAGGACCTGGTCGTCCGGTGTTACCCTAGAAGTGTATAGTGTCTTGTAGTAAGCAGTCATGACAGTTAGTATGGCATTAGGTTCCCTCACTGAGTTGCCTCCCTCATCCCTGAGCTCTAAGATATAGTCCACCCCCCTCGGAGTACGCAGCATGTTCGCTAGTGTCCGCCCAGCCCGGTCCCCCTCACCATATCGTCTAGCCTGACCATCCCGGATCAGAAACGCCACCTCCCTGTCCGCCTCTTCCTGGTATTGAGTTAGTTTCATTCTGAAGTCAGCACGTACCCTGTCTGTTGGCGCCACCGCTAGAGTAGATTCGAGTGTAGCTAGTTCAGTCTCAAATTTACTTAGTGTGTCTCTGATTGACTTGAGTACCCCCGTTTTCAGCGACATGTAGTGCCCTCTCGTCACCACCTTACAAGCCTCCCATAGTGTGCCCGGGGAGTCCACCGAACCCTCATTGAGCTCAAAGTATTCCTCCAACTTGTCTCTCAGCTCTTGGCGGAACACCTGATTCCGAAGAGCGCGGGAAGGGAATCTCCAACTGAATGGTTGGATATATTGCGATGGAGTGGATAGTGTCAGACAGACCGGGGAATGATCGGACAATGACCGTGGCAGATGGGTCACATCAGTTGTTAGGGCGTGGATGTCCCTGGACATAAGCCAATAGTCTAGTCTGGACCATGCCACTCTGTGTAGTGTTAAAGATGTACCCTCCCGGGTGCCGGGGTGCAATACTCGCCATGAGTCTATCAATTGTGCATCAGTCATAATTTCGCCCAGCACTTCTGCTGCCCTAGGGTGGTGTTCCCTGACCGCCCCCTGTCTATCCATGGTGTCCGAGAGCACAACATTGTAATCCCCACCCCACATAATCGCGGCTGGGCCACGAGCTTGAATCTTATGCCATAAATCACAATAGAAATCAGGGTTGTCATGGTTAGGGCCATAGACATTCACCATCACTGTTCTCATGCCACACAACGCTCCCACCAACAATATGAATCTACCTTCAGCATCTTTAATTACCTCAAACGTTTTCCATTGTAGGCCCCGTTTTATCAGTATCGCCACCCCACATGAGTAGTTAGAATACGGTGCGTGGACAATCTCACCCCATCTATTGTGTCGAAGCAAGTGTACAGCATTTTCAGTTAGGTGAGTCTCTTGCAGGAAGCATATGTCTATATCTTTTCTGAGTAAGTATGCTTGCACCAGCCTAGTCTTTCTTCTATCATTCATGCCTCTAACATTCCAAGTTAGACATTTTATGTATTTCATGACTGCATTTGTGAGATATATGATCCACAAGGTGTAGCAGCACTATACAGTGTCCAATCTTCCAGTGTCCATGTGAGTAGTGTGGCAAGTATCAACAAGCTCTCCGACCGCAACATGACCAGCCAATCATAACACATTGCACGATGACGCCGTCGCCCGGGCAAGACTGACGCCCCAGCATCTTTCATCACGCAGTTACTTGCTCCACACGACTTGTCGCTCAAAATCAAACATACAACCCCATAACATCCCAAAGTTAACTCATCGCATTCCCCACCCGCTCCAACCCCCCAATTAGGTTGTGCAATTCACCCCCTACTC
This sequence comes from Lissotriton helveticus, assembly GCF_964261635.1. Lineage (NCBI taxonomy): Eukaryota > Metazoa > Chordata > Amphibia > Caudata > Salamandridae > Lissotriton > Lissotriton helveticus. Next base: position 426,539,317 of record NC_136069.1, on the reverse strand, counting down.
CCCTCCCCGGCTACCAAAACATCGGTAAATGTCTTCATCAATAACAAAGAAATGGGAATCATCCCCTGGGGTATGCAGGTTGGACTCCTTCTAACCCTGTACTCGTGCCAGGGTGATCGAGCGCTGGCTTGGCTGTGACCGCTCAAGGACCCCCACCCCCTCCCACGTGCATTAACGTGTTAACTTATCTGTACATGGCGAAGACATAGGAACACAGACAGGCATTCCGATCATTGGCTGTCCTTCCCAATTGGAGTCTCAGCTCAGGATCCGTATCACCTCAGCCAGCATTTACTCAATGTCACTTAGCTTCTCCTGCGTTTCCGGTGCCTCAGAGTGTGCTTGGTTTTTGTGATCTCTTGCCAGTTGTTTCGCGTATTGCAATGCCGCCTTAGCGTCCACAAAGAAAGATGGCCTGCCCGGGCCCTGCACCCGAAGTTTCGCCGGATATATCAGCGAATATTTTGTGCCTATTTGCTGGAAAATCTTCTTCGCCGGTACGAACTCTCTCCTGGCAGCTTGAACCTGGATGGTGAAGTCCGGGTATATTGCGAGTCTGTTGCCTCTGTATTGCAGCTCTTGCATGTCCCTTGCCAAGCGCAATATCGTGTCCCGTCCCTGTAGTTCAAGATTTGCGCGATGATGGGCCTGGGGGGCGCTCCTGGTTTGGGCTTGGGCCCAAGAGACCTGTGGGCTATTTCCACCAGGAACATCTGAGAAAGACCCGACCCAAAAAGAGTTTTCATCATCTCCTCGACATACAGTTCCATGCTGGTAATATCCGTCGATTCCGCCACTCCCGTAATTCTGACGTTATTGCGCCTCGAGCGCGCTTCCAAATCCTCGTTCTTTTGTTGGATTAGCGCTAACACTTTGTCCATGCCACGCACTTTTTTGTACAGATCAGTTTGACTTTCTTCCGTTTCAGTCACACGTGTTTCTAGCACCCCAACTCTCCCCTCCTGTTTGTCCATTCATTTGGTGACACTGTCCATGCGGGCGGCCAAGTCATCCATCTTTTGATCAATGCTGTGAAGGCTAGTTTTTAGTTCCTGGAACATAGTTTTTATATCCGCTGCTTGCGAGCCATTCCGGTCGTCTTTCGATGTTTCGTCTTCCTGCTGTTCCTGACCAGCAGTTTTTTGTTTGGTTTTGTCGAACGTGAGTCGCGGCTGTCTCGTGTCCGGCTTTCCCATTGTCTCCTAAGTACGCGGTGGTGGCGTGGTAATGCCTTCGTTCTAGTGGTATAGAGCCAGGTATCAGTCTCTGCAGGGGCACAGCGCAACACGTCTCCAATCTGTTCCAACAGCACACACGTGTGCACCCAACCAACAGCAGGTCTATTCTCTGCGTCGCCCGCAGTGCATGGCACCACCAGCTAGGCACTCGAGATGTCGGCGTTCACTGGGGCAACTTCAATTTTCAGACCGTGCCCTCCTGAGGAGCTAGGAGCTCTCAACACTGCTCCCCAGATGCTGACCACTATGAGTCCCAACCAGATCACTGTGTTTGCACGAGCGGGATACAAAATGGCCGTTCGCGCCCTTTTGTGCACTTTGTCCCTCGGGCGCCTTGTTCCAATAGTTGCTCCGTGACTGGGCCCGCGTCTGGCAACCCGGGCGCCTCTTTGTCACTGGCCGCCCTATGCGCTATATCCACCGTGCATGTGCTGTGGGCTGTAGGATTTAGCCCGCTGGTAGCCCCCTGCATTTCCATGCACCAAGTGGCAGGCCCCGGGAAATGGGGTGCAAGCACTTTCAACATTGTGGACGGTGCTGCAGCCAGCAGCACTGTCCACAATGTTGAAAGCTCAGAAAGTCCCAATCACCGCTACGTTGGCGGGCGGACCAAGTCTGCCCGCCATCCTAATCAGCCCCTAAGTTATGAGGTGCTTCTATACCCAAACCATCCCATGTAGTTGCAGCAGTCTGTGATGACTCATTTTGGCTGATCACTTTACCTAATACAGTGTCCAGGTGTTCTAGACGACCCCGGAGTAAGACAAAGCTGTTGTCAATAAGTTCTTTAGGTTAGGCAACGACAATGTCCAAAGCCTGTCTCCCCAGCAATATCCGGCGCAGCATACCCAGGAGCACTACATGTGGATACAGGTGGAGCGGTGTCGGGTTGTGTGCTGATGATGCTGGTTTGTGACACCTCCAGATTTACTCGCCGAGGCCGCTTCTGTTGTTTAGGTTTTTGGGTGTCCGCACCCCTCCTCTGCTTCCCTGGTGGCTCTCTCAGCTTATCCTAGGTATGAAGTTTAAAAATCCGAGACCTTGTGGCTATGCTTGGCCTGTTTAACGTATCCATGGAGGATACTTCCAAGTCAATTACGGGGGGAGGACCAAGGCTGGCCTTGCGTGGTAGGAGACGAACAAGTTGGGTGGGCGTCGCTTGGCGATAGGACCCAAGGAAGAGCGCCTCTGCAGGGATAGAGGTTCTAAAGAAAGTCACCTTTCCGTCAGTTCGAACTCATGGCTAAGCATTGATTGGGCCCTGATAATAAAAGCGTCCAAAGTTCCCACAACTTCCTTGCATTTGCTCATTGTAAAATGAAAGATGGACAGTGCCACGAAGCACAATTAAAGATAAGCTAGCGGCGTGAAACACCACGGTACCTGGAGAGTCTGGAACCAAGACCTGTTGTTCCGTAGTTCCATTGTTAGGGGAGTTGCCCAGCCTCCTTCGGGCTCCGATAGGCGTGGACGGGCCCGTCCTGCGCTGCGGGATCCCGCTGTTGTTTTTATTGCGACTCCAGGCGGCAGATGCGGTTGTCGGTGGTGGCGTTAGCGAGCCACAATGGTGCCTGGGACTGGGAGTCCTGTCAGTAGTGGCAGCAGCAGGGTAACAGGATTCCCACAGTTCAAAAGCAACTAGTTACTAAAGGAACTCTGGGTTTGTATGCCTATCCATCAAGCCTATTTTGTCTGTGTATTACGGCCTCACCACCTCTCGACCAACCACGAGCTGGTATTTGGCTCCTACTTTTTGTTTTTTGGGCAGATCAGATCACAGGATGCAGGTGATGGACAAGCAGCCCATCTCCTTTGTGTAGATGTATTGCAGAGACCATGCCCTCGATAACAGTCCTCAGTAAGATATTTCATCTCTGAAGCCACATCCTTGATCCAGGTGGATATTAACTTCCCTGTTCCGTTGAAGGTAATGTGAATCAAAACCTGACACATACAAGTGGCTGTATAATGGCTGCAACAGGGAGTTGGAGAAAGTATGGCAGCTCAGGGAGACTTGCAGGAAATGGGAGATATCAAACCTCACTACCACAAACCTATGACTTATCTTTTTCTGTTTTTGCCTACATTCATACAGAGGAACCCTTCCCTTGTTGTGTACTAGTACTGCTTCACACATCTCTTACATTACGGAGGAATTGAAATGCCCACTTAAGTCACACCACATAGACATACACAGGGCGAGCAAGTAGGCATTCTCCCCATTTTGGTGGAGCGAAAAAAAACTGTAACCAAGAGTATGAATCTGCTGCATCCACATTTTAGTTATGTAGTAGCCTGGTCACGAGGAAAGCCTCCACACATGATGAGAGGACTACAACTTTCAGTGGAATCCTATGACATAAAAGCCAAGCAACACTCAAAATAATGTAGAACACTTACCAGTAGTCATGGGTCTAATTACAGAAAAAACATAATGCATCTGAAGTTTTTATAACGTAAAATAAGATTTTAATACCAAACATATTTATATTATCACTCTACTCTGCTTTTTTGTGTTAATTTCTGAAGTTTCTTAACGTAAAGCTAGATCTAATTATCATACCTAAATATAATGTCACTTCCTTTGTTACTTTTCATTGAATTAGTAGGGTTTTGGATCATATTCACTCAACATAGCTTTTGGTCGTGTGTAGCAGGGGGTTGACCACAGAAATATGCAAAATGTGGCCTAACCCTCAAGACACTGGATATCTTATCTTATTGTGACAAAGGTACGGGATTGTTCAAGTTTTACAATACCCAGCTCGTGTGTAATCCACTTATATGCTACAGTCACAGTGTCATTCTTAGAAAGTGTGTAAAAATGAACAAGTCAACTACCATCCAGAAAACCCCCAGGACATACAGTGAAAAATATGTGGGAAGAGAGAGAGTCCCTCACACCAACGTTGTGAAATCAACACCAACCATGTTGGTGTGGAGCGGCTGTGAAGACCAGACTGCAGCTGGTTTTCAGAAGGACGCGTGATCAATTGACACGGTGGTCCTAAGTGAGAGGGTTGCAGGTTCGCTGGCACGATGCAGCCCCCAGGTGTTGTAAACATAGAAGTGGAAGTATGAGAAGATAACTCCCGTTTGCCCTGAAGAAGTTGCACAAAATAGAGCAACGAAACATGATGGCGACATCTAATGATATTAGGATGGGTTTAGTGTGAACCATTTTTATATTTAGAGAGCGTGCAGCCCAGAATAAAAGTACGAGTGGCCAGCAAGCCCTTTAATTTTAATGGTGAGAAACAAATTTCTATTTCTCACTGGGGTTGTTAAGGTATATGTTCATACACAATAGTAAGTGTTGTCTGTCTTACCTCACTACTACACGAGTAACCAGTACGTCTTTTGGCTTCCGTGGAGAAAAAGCACTGTTAGTTGTTGTTTAGTCTTTTTCTTTCTCTTTTTCTCATTTCTTTTCCACTATAAGAGAGAGAGCTACCTATGATGATAATTGGGTATACTGGTAATTGTCAACCAGCAACCCTATTGGCGGTTCTACCGTGAGGGACTCTCTCTCTTTTTTTCACTGTATGTACTGTGGGTTTTCTAGATGGTAGTTGACTTGTTCATTTTCACACACTTTTCAAGAATGACACTGTGACTGTAGCATATAAGTGGATTACACAAGAGCTGGGTATTGTAAAACGTGAACAATCCCGTACCTTCGTCACAATAAGATAAGATATCCAGTGTCTTGAGGGTGAGGCCACATTTTGCATATTTCAGTTTGAGTGGGGGGCGGCCTCCTTCCCTCTTTTTTTTCCCCCCTGGGCTCCCAGTATATTGACGGTTGACCACAGAGCCTGACCCAACCACCTGGCCGGTCACAGCCTCCAGCCTTAGTGAGAATTGACTGCAGGGCCTGGCCTGTGGCCAGACCCTGAGCCCAACCCCCCACTGGGGGCTAACTCCCTCCAGCGCAGGCTGTACATGGTGAACAGCCTAGGAGATGATGCCCTTGGTGTTTGCTGGTCTCCAGTTTTGTCTCAGTCCGTGATGGCTTCGGATTGCATTTACTGCAAACTATCACCATTAAACAACAATCAGAAAATGTTGGCTAGCAAAATCATTTGAGGTTGTTAAGAAAGGGCATGGGCTTTTATTATTTGTGTCTCCTGAGTGGCCAATTAAATAGCTGCTTTCATTTTTTTATTTAATCTCGTGTGGGACTCATAGAACCACTGTGAGAGTCCTGTGGGAACACCAGGTGGGTTACCTCCAGTTCCAAGTCCTGCAGGAGTATCAAGGGACCCAGACCTAAAACCCTTTAAAAAAATGGCACCACAGCTCCTATGACAGACATTAATATTGTCTTATTGGCTAGTGCCATTAGTTTGATGTATTGGAAGAAAGTTTCCACCCTCTTACTCTTATTAGGGAGTGCCAGTTCACTCTACTCACACCCTGTGCAGTGTCTTATACCTTTTGTTTTTGGAAATTGTTTGGGGTTCAACCAAAAAGATTGCATCTCCACCTGAAGAACAAGAACACCTCTCCGGAGAGGAGGAGGAGAAACATCATCTATCCTTTTAGGATTTTACATAGATACTGAAACATTACCAATATCTGCCCTGTACACCAAAAGATTGCTGAGCATTATTGAGTTTTTCTGGGACCACAACTCTTTTGTGAGAACCCATAAAGTTGATATCCCAATGGGGCGGGATAGTTTAGGGTTTCCCATTCTATTACGTTACCCTAGGTTTTGGGTTTACTTCTGCAGAGACTACTGACGATTTTCAGTTTTCTAACCACATGACTATACAGCTTTGTGCTTTATAAATCCCAGCCAAATACCAACGTGTTAGCCTCATAGTAAGTGTTTCTTCAATGCACTGCACACAATACGACACGCGATAGACTTTATCTAGTGTAACTTGGTGACAGTCTTTTGTCTCACTTTGTTGTTTGCTGCCCCATACACGATACATTACATTCCTCTTATAAACTTGGTTCTTTTTAACCTCTGCATGCTGGACACAATTATCATCTAATATGATCATTCTTTAGAGGCAATAAACAAGTGTTGCTGGATTAAGAACAAGATGATTGCTTTTATTCTCACGTTTGTTTGTGCTCTTTTCACAGCAGTGTATATTTTAAAGGTAGAATTCAATGAGATCTTTTTGCATGATAGTCATGTTCCCTTTTACATGTTTAATGGGGGTGGGTCCTTCATCTTCAACAAACGATACAGTCCTGAAGATGGTCTCGCAGATGTGCAACAACTGAGACCGAAATATAGATGAATTACCCAACTTTCTTTTGGGAATTGTTAACACCTATTAGGAGCCTTGTGTTTTCTAGAAACAGACTCTAGTTATATGCAAAAAAGTAGGCACGAAGTACAACGAGGTATGCTTAAAAAACCTGGAAAGATATTGCAACAAACATTGTCAATGTTCTATGAGATTTATGTTCTGAACTCCTGTTACTATTTGATTGAATATCTGTTTCCTTCAATGCAAATTTGAAAATATGCACATCTGCATTCTAAATTCAAGTCTTTCTCCTAAACCTATTCTATATAATATCAATAATGTTCAATTGTTTTGAGATGTCATTCATAGACATCACTTATTAATAATAAGTATACTGGAAGTATTGTTACCAAGTGAAACCTTTGTTGGCAATTTTACCTACGCATGCATAGGCAGTGCAGAGCACTCTATCTGTGTGGAGACTAACAAGAAGCTCAAAAATGAAAATACCAAATTACGTTGAGAGCACCATTTCTAAAAAAGGGAGTTACCATTTTTACGCAGTCCATAGTTACTTACATTTAGTAATGTTCCTTCTGGTTGATAACCGCATTTCGCTTACCTTTTGAAATCCACCAAACGCCAGACTGGGTCTGGAGAATTTGTTAACAGTGATATAGTGCACACGAAGTTGATGTCCTGTGGCTCAATGGTGGCTCCATACCATTCCAGAAGTGACACAGCAGGGTCACATATAAGCGTCACATCTTCAGGCTGATATCAGTTTCTCGTCTCTTCCGTCTCCACACCTTCAAGATGCGTAGCGTAAAACAATTGTTGAAGAAAGCGTGCTGATCTCTAACTTCGAACCTTTTTAGATGGTTCAGAAACCACTTCATGAAACAGGGAGGTTGGAGGGCTGTATGGAATCGGCGGCCAAATAGCATATCCACCAGAAAGAGTGTTACTGAAGATATGTAACTTGTTCTTCTGATGGATACTTCCAACTGCAGATTCCTTACCTTTTGACTAGATATCAAAACAGTAGGTCCGGAAAAGGGCCGCAGCGCATGCCACCAGAGAAAAAGTGAAGACTTTTGCTGCCTTGACCGGGAAATACTTTCACTCCTCGCGGAACCCGCTACGCGGGTCCCGCATCGTCTGAGCTGCTGACACCGGACCTTGGATTGAGTGCTGGGTGTTTGATAGGGCTGCAGAGCTGCGAGCGCTGGGAACCGGGACTCGATCTCCCAGGAGTCCCGGCAACCCCGAGGCCGACACACACCTGGCCCGCTCTCCCTGACCGCCCCGCCCCACCCTTACTACTTGAAAAACCTTGCTTGCTGTTTTGTGCGTGGGACACCAGTGAAGACTTTTGCTGCCTTGACCGGGAAATACTTTCACTCCTCGCGGAACCCGCTGCGCGGGTCCCGCATCGTCGGAGCTGCTGATACCGGACCTTGGATTGAGTGCTGGGTGTTTGATAGGGCTGCAGGGCTGCGAGCGCTGGGAACCGGGACTCGATCTCCCAGGAGTCCCGGCAACCCGAGGCCGACACACACCTGGCCCGCTCTCCCTGACCGCCCTGCCCCACCCTTATTTCTACGTCTTCACGTATATAGGTAACTGAGAACCTCGCGGCGCGGGAGCGCCCGGGGCTAAGCCCGGGCAAAGGGCGGGTCCTCTGTGGCCCTCAGAGGCCCGAGGAGACTGGACTGGGCACGAACCCTTGGTTGTGTATCGCCCCGTTCAGTACATTCTGAGTAAGTTTACCCAGGTCCTCCATTTTCTGGTGTGTTAAACATCTATAAATGTCATTGTCAGGGTTAAGCACAGACACTATAATGTCGGACAGGTCTGGGGGTCTGCTCAGTGGAACTCTGGATAATTATTTTACAAAGACTGCCGCTGATGTTCCCAAGGAAATTTCTTTAGCGGAGCGGCGAGCGGAACGCCGTCGTTCCATTGAAAGCATGAAAAATAGGTCACTGACTGAGTTACCTTTTCCAGCAGTCCCCCCTATCGTAGTGAGCCATAACGGTAATGATAGCGTTGCTTTATTGGATAGCGTGTCTTCCGTATGTAGACACTGCACGCCTACATCCAGCACCTGCCCCAAGAAAACTGGGAATGGTTCATCGCCTCCTAATCTTACCTGCACTTCCATTGTAACTGAGGTACTGATTACCCCTACACCTATGCCATGTAAATCCATACGGAATAGGGCTAAGAAAATTACACCGCATAGAAATTTTGGCCCACCCCCTAATAAAAAAAGGCGGAAAAGGGGGGATCCACATAAGCAAAAGTTGAGTCACTCCGATTTTGGCATAAAGGTAAAGAGTAGTACTGGGAGTGATAAGGCCCCTATAGCTACTCACGAAGCATCAGGCCCAATGCCAGCATCCTCATCCTCCACACATATAGATAGGGAGGCTAGTATTGATATTCCTCCAGCTGACACTGTGCCGCAAGTAGCCAATAATAGTATTACACTGGATAGTATTGAATGTTTAATTAGGAGCTATTCCCTGGCAATCTTAGAGAGATTAGACAAGGTGGAAGAAAGACTAGGGAAAATAGAGCGGGAACTGGGAAATAAGGAAGTCCCTATAAGGGCTGTAGCAAACAACGCTGCACAAACCATTAATGTGTCAACCAAACCTACTACATCTGCCCCCAACCCTGTATTGAACTTGATTCCAGCTACCCCGAAACCCCCCCACAATAAAAATAATAAGCAACACAATCCACCTCCTAAATTGCCAACAAACAAACCCGACCCTACTCCTGCTACTTCTGTTAGCAAACCATCTACGGGCCTGGGTAATGCATCTCTGGGGATTGCAACAAGGGAGGGGAATAGTATCAGGCATACTCGGGGGATACATAATAGGGCCCCCCTTCCTGAACTTCCACCGGAAGCAGTGCCTTTTGTGGTAGTTCTTACAGGGGTGCCTGAGCTGGAAGAGAACAAGTGGGAGGGATTTGTCCAGCTGAAGAACAAAATTATGCATTGGCTGAGATTATACAGGCCAATTGCAAGTAACATCAGCGGCGAAATTGTACATGTCCGCCGCCTTCAGTGGTTGGGGGGTAGACCTAAGGATATTGAGGGCGATGTGGTGGTAGTGAATTTTAGAGATCAAAATGCTGTTCATTTTATTTTAAATTGGCCCCCAGGTAATGCTAACAACCGCATCATTCCCCGACCATTGACGTATTTCTACCCGAGATCCGTGGTGTTCCCACCTCAACACCCGCAATTACAAGCTTACTCTAATACTTACCCCCCATTTATACAGAATGTCAGGAACCCTCCTTATGTGCCTTATTCTGTACCGGTTCCTGATCCCTACAAGTGGAATTTTGTACCTTCTAGGTTCAATACAAACGCCAATAGGAGAATGGACCATTTAAAGCCATTCACGCCATTGGAGACCACTAATAGGTTCGACATATTTAATGGATTGGATGATTGTGATTGAAGTTTATCGAGTTATGGGGTTGAGGGAAGGGGAATACATACTTTCAGCACGGAGGGCATTGACAGCGGAACTGATATGATGGGGATTCCTAAGGACACCACTTTAAGTACTGTAACACGCCTAAGTAGCCCGATGGGAAGAACTGAAGCGGAAGCCCCGAGATTGTATGACAATATCCAGAGGTCCATGGGGTGTAATGACCCTTCGGGTTCTATTACTCCTCGTGGGGAAGCTAGTTTAAAATATAATCAGGCCCAATTGGAACCCCAAAGTGAGCCTGGGGAGCAGGGACTCCCGGGTCATTGTCATGATTATGACACTGGACTTATTTTAGGTTGCCCGGTTAATGGAGATGAGGGATTAGGGGTATACCCGGATTCAGTCATTGCCCAGAATGATAGTTCATCCCCCATGGCACCCCGGATGGCACCTTCCAACCCCCTGTTTTTAGATGAACCACTGAATAGGTTTTTGCACCCTCCCCATATGGGAACTCATATTGATGGGGAAGCAAGTAATCCAGGAAAAGGATACAAGCTAATGAGTTGGAATATCGCAGGGTGGTGTAATAAGGTGGACCGCCTGGGCTGGTCGGATTTTGTTACAAAGTTTGATATTCTCTGTCTCCAGGAGACGCGGTCTACTGAAGATATCCTTCTGGTTGGCTATGTTGCTTATAACTGTCCGGCCCAGAGTTCCAATATGGGTAGAGCCAGAGGTGGATTGGTGACTCTGCTGTCAGTGAGTCTCCCGGTGAGAGTCAAAACTCATATGACAGTCGGTTCACATTCACAGGTACTATGGTTGCAGCATAATGGGGGCCGGAATGTTTTACTAATCAACCATTATAATAATGTGTTCAACCATTCCAGTTCTTTAGTGGTCGATGAACTTGATGCGGCAGTTGACAGTTTGTGTGGGCAAACCTGTGTACCCTTTGATATCTTGTGGGGAGGAGATTTTAACATTCATATGTGTCCTTATTCTTTCTTGAGGGTGTGTGGTTTTGGAGGAGAGGACGGGGAGGACCAGGCCCATTTCTTACATACGGCCTATGGTGATTCACTGAATACCCTTCTGCTCAAACTGGATTTGCTGATTTTGTCGCCCAGAAAAGATAATGAGGGTAATCAGGTACCAACCTTTGTGGGAAGGAATTAGTTAAAATCGTGTCGGCATGCCTCCAGGAGGTGGAATGTTGTCTTGAGCCTAATATAGGCCTGGCAGGTATATTAGCTGGGTTTGTCACAATTAACGAGATTACGAAAAAGATTCTGACCAGCAATAAGGTAAAGTAAGTAGGGGCCCCTAGAGGATGGTTTAACAGGGCATGTACAAAATCCTTACAAAACTTAAAAAATGCCCTTGCTAGTAAACCCAGGGACAGGGAAGCGGTCAGTTCTCTAAGGCGCACCTATAAAATGCACCTGAATTTAAGGAAGCAGGAATTAAGGGAGGAAGCGTGGGATAATATGTCCAAGGCCGTGGAACTCCGGGATACTAAGCTATTTTGGAATACTGTTAATAGTCCATTCCTACATAACGAGGTATACCCCATACTTTCTGCTCAAGTAAGTGAGGAAAATTGGGTATCCTACTTTTCTAGTATATTCAACCCAGGAGGGATATCCCCAGTGAGAGATACGGTTGCGGACTCCGGTCCCCCTACACCGCTTAATATTACAATCGTCGAGGTGGATAACGCCATTCGGTGTAGTACGGGAGGGAAGGCACCCGGCCCTGATGGGGTCCCTATCAACCTATACAAAGCAGATGTATTGTTATGGAGCCCCTTGTTGACCAAGGTCTTTAACGCTGTTGCTATGGCCTCTGCACCACAGACCTGGGGAGAGTCGATTATTATTCCTATTTATAAAAAGGGAGATAGGGGCGAGGCCAAGAACTATCGCCCTATCTCTCTTCTCGACTCCCCCATGAAAATAATGAGCAGGGTGTTATTGATTCGCCTGGAGGAATGGGTAGAAGAAAATGGCATCCTTGCGGATTCCCAGTTTGGTTTTCGCAAGGGGCTAGGCACTATAGAACAGTGCATTAATCTAGACCTTATTATAGGCAAGTATACGCGTGCCAAACAGGGTTCGTTGTTCCTCTGTTTCGCGGACCTTTTGAGTGCGTTCGATTTGGTTGACCATGGTTTACTATGGACAACCTTATTGAATATGGGGGCCCCACCCGAAATTATTCATTTTTTGGCACGTTTGTACAGTAATTTGTCTGCTAAGATCCGTTTTGTGCAAATGGGGGAATATACCTCTAGTATCCGAGTACGTTCCGGCATTAGGCAAGGATGTGTCCTCGCCCCCCTTCTCTTTTCTCTTTTTATTAATGCCATAGAGTCCGAATTGCGATTAGTTAGTGCCGATGCTCCGTCTGCTGACGGTTTGGCAATCCCGGTTCTGCTTTACGCGGACGACACGGTTCTTTTATCCAGAACCCCTGTCGGGCTGCAGAGACTTATGGATACATTTCTGGATTTTATCAATGGGAGAAAACTTAAGATTAACAATTCAAAAACCTTCATTTTGGCTTGTGGAAAGAAAGTAAATAAGCTAAGATCATTTTCGTTTAAGGATCAAACGATCCAAGTGGTTGACAAATTCTGTTACCTAGGTATCATTTTTAACAGAGGGGGTATATGGTCTCATGAGATGACTAACGTCAGGGCAAAAATGGGCAAATGTGCATTTGGTATTTTTAAATTCGCATCCAAATTGGGCACCAGGCGCATATTCGATATGCTGTACATATATCGCCACAGATGTGTAGCTTTGGCCCTTTATGGGTCTGGGGTTTGGGGACACTGTAATCATAACTTGCTTCAAGTGGAAGAAAATAAATTGGTTAAAAAACTCCTCTGTTTACCATCCTCAGTCTCTACCAGTTTGATCCATCAGGAGGTTGGTTTGGAGCACTTATCAGATCTTATCGGCCTTAGACCCCTAATGGTATGGAGATCTATCTGGCTTAAAGAACAAACCAGTTTCACTAGGAAAATTATTAATGATTGCCTCCACTTGGACAAGTGTAACCTGATTCCCTGTCTCAATTATATTGTTACCTCATTTAAAGATGTCTTTAAGCTGAATGTCCATGAAAACCCTTCCAGTGCCTTGGACATCCAAAAAAAGAGCTAAAGCTCGTGTACATGAGGGCTAAGGCACAAAAGCGTAGTGCTGCTACCAGCCAGTATTCTACACATCGTTTTTACAATACATATAATCTGGCTGAACCGGGTTTTGCAGAATATCTAAAAATGGTAACTATACGCTCACACCAGTATGTCCTTACTAGACTACGAATGGGGATTGTTCACATGCTGGTTGCTTGTCCGCACATCAAGTCACATACTGTAACCCCTTGCCCGTGTGACGGGACCTCAAAGCAGAGCACTGAGCACTTTCTATTGATCTGCCCTTATTACCTACAATTTCGTATTATTTATTTGAAACCACTTTTTAAAAAATATAAGGTATTTTCTATGAAATCAGCCATGAGCCTTTTATTTGCACTTGATGCACCTGATGTGTGCTTTTTTACTGCTGTATATATTTTAAAATCTGTATCTGTTAGGAAAAGTATGTCTTTTTTAACTTAATATCTATAAATTTAACTTGCTAAAATTGTAAGTTATGTGATGTACTGTATGCACTTTTATGATTATTTAAAAAAAATGATAGAATAAAGTTTTTGAATTGAATTGGGAGGCTTTTAAACATCTATGCACTGTGTGCCAGGCACCATTCGGTGCTTGGCACATGGTGTATGGATAATTGGGGGGTACCACATGTGCCCCCATGGCCCCATAGTGGAGGTCCATGGGGGACCTGTTAAGGGCCCCAAAGTCCCTTTCTATCTGCATTTACATGGCAGTGAAACCACCATGTAAAGGCAGAGGGAAAAGGACATCCTAATCCCTACGGTGGTGCCTCCGCAGGCACCACCCCCATTGTAGGGATTAGAATCTGACCACCGCCCAGACAGGCTATCTGAACCTGTCAATGGCGGTGGTCTTACCCCAGCCCAAACCCCTCAGACCACTAGTATTGTAATCCGGCGGTCAGACGGATACTCTTAATTTCACATGGACGGACACCGACGGCATATTGGTGGTGGTGCACCCAGCCCAACATCCTAATCTGGCCTTAGAAATCGCACTAAAGATTTGCAGCATGTCTTTAATGAAGGCCAGGATCTGCTGCAGGGTCGATGATGGCCCAGAAAACTCAGTGGCCAGTGACCTTGAAGGACTGCAGCTCAGATCTTGACACACTCATGTCTTCTCCTTGGAACCACAGCATTGAGATAAAGTGGAATCATGTTTTGCTTTTTTGTGCTTGCATTTCGACTTACCCAAAGATTTTAAAAGGGAAATGGAGCGGTCATGGGAATGTCCTTGTGACTGACTCTGGCGCCACAACTTGGAACAGGTGCGGTACCTGAATGATTCGGACACTTATTCTTATGCTTGTTGATAGACAGCATCACCTGCCAGTCTCTGATTGCTTTATGTGCACTAGTCGATCGGTCAGCGTGGGGAGGTCTCCCCCTAACTTTTTGCCACTCGTATCCCACATTGGACTATATCTTTTGGTTGGACTCTAGGCACGGTACCAGTGCTAATCAGTGCTAAGGGTTGGGTGCTCTACCCCAAAAACATAGTGACTTTGACAAACTTGGCACAGGCCTCTACCATTGCAGTGAGGCCTACCCCTTCTATAGGCCAGCATTGGGAATGACCTTATATCCCTTTATGTGGTAATTCCTGAACAGGAAGGAATAGCTATGTCATGTTTGGTATGGTTGTAATGGTAGTGAGGAATCCTCTCTATTGGTGTATTTTGATTTAGCCCTATTGGTTCAGACATTTCTCTGTCTTTCACTTAGCTCTGTGTGCCTGCGCCTGGCCCAATCCATGTCTGGCACGGGGTAGCAGCCCCACACTTGCATAATCCCTAGACTCCCCCAAACACAGTAGAGGCTGCCCACATATACATGCTGATGGCCTTCTTTGGCAGAGAAGTGGGAGTGGTGATTTGCACTTGCATATGAATAGGTTGAGCCCTGCCACCCCACAGTAGACTTAACAACCCTGCTTTGTTAATGCAGACAGCTAGGAGCCTGGTCAGGACAGGCAAGGAACTCCCCAGAATTTCAAAGACCTTTACAGAAGTTTCTGCCCCTTTTAGTAGCTGGGTATCAGGGTATAGAAACAGGGCTCTGACCCCACATCGATGGTACACTAGTGGACTGGGAGGAACCTATGCTGGAGTAAAGGCTCTAGTGCTGAAGGATTGCCATCTTGCTGTGATGACTGTTCCAAGGGACTGTTGTCCTCCTTGGTTGTGCTGCTCTGCTGCTTGCTGACCTCTGCCCTGCCATACGGATCAATAACCACTCCCGAAGTGACTTCCAGGACTTTTTGGTTTGCCTCTATCTTCCGCTGAGGGCCCAGCAATACTAAAGACCTCACTCCCCCAGGATTGGCATCTTGTTCTGAACTGCAGGGGTTCGTGAGTATCGGAGGCTCAGCGCCTTACAGCTGGGTCAGTGGAGGCCACGTGATTCCTGCATTGGACTCTTCAAGAAAGAATGCCACCACCGGGAATGCTTTTGAGGATTCTTCCCTCTACATAACTTTTAGTTTAAACTAAACTCTCAACTTAAAAATAACTAACTCGCACTTATATGTTACTTTGTTTTATAGAAAGGGCGTCCCCCCCATTTTTTCTACCTTCAAAGAGCCTTGCCGATCTATTCGGGTAAGACTTTTGATCTATATGCCAAATAATGATATATTTTCGAAAAGGCATAAAATTGACATTCCTCCTTTTAATCACTTCCCGTTTTAGGCAGGGAGATCTTTGTTCCAAAAAACCACTTGAGACCTTAGATGTCTTTATAAATCCATGCAAGCGAGAATACTACCTGTTATACTGCAAAGAGCCTTGCCGTATTATTCGGGTAAGACCTTGCAATCAGTTTGATATACTAATGTTGTAAAATAGCAATAGGCTAGGATCTTGATATATCTTTTTTTAATCATTCCCCCGTTTTAGGCAGGGAGATCTTTTAACCAAAAAAACACCCATTATCCAAGATGTGTATCAAAATCCAGAATATACAGGAAGAATTCTCTGTATAAGGTAAGCTACTTAAACATTAGAATAATAGAATGCGTTATAGGTAATCTAATAGACAACTTTAATATTTATAGTGGACAATGATCTATCTTGACAGGAAGAATTTCATCTCAAACACAAATATATCTACAATTTTAAGGAGCTCTGCCGTATTACCTCGGGTAAGATGGGAAACCTCAGTTTTTATTTTTAACGTAACAGGATTATGATTAAAAAATATAGTCAGGCTTATCTCTCTAATTTTTTCAAATTCTCCCCTTTTGTTTCACAATCAATAGGCAGGGAGATCTTTTAACTAACTTGATATTTGAAACAAACCAGATACTAGAAATACATCTTTAACACATATCTGGCAGGCGGGACTTAACTTTTGATATCCGAAATAAGGTAATTTTATTCTTAATTTTCGAATACATCCAATTGAATGATAGGGACAAAATAAACTAAAAAAGAATGCTATCTTTGTCCTCCCCCCTTTTTTTTAACAATAGCATCAAGAAAAAGACCTATTGGTTGAAAATTTCCAAAAAAAACATTGGCTATACGTCTCAATAATCAGTGATGTAAAACTTGAAAACTACTTGTGAGTACCAACTTTTTATGATCACCTTATATAATATCTAGTACATAACATCGCTTGAAAGAGTGAGCTATACATCTGAATTATACGAGCGATGTTAAAAATAGAATAGGAACACCAATAATCATTAAATCTATGTGTCCAAAGATAATAAAGTTGATATGTTTATATACCATGTATATCCATTTGAGCCTCTGGCTTTAAGCTCTTTTTGAAATAACTAGTATTAGGAAAGCACTATATCCCATGAATATCTTTGTACCCATGTACTGATCCATTTCAATTGTGCTTAAAATAAAGACCTGTGTCTGATTGGACTCATGACTCACACTAGGAAATGAAAAGATATATATTAGATTATCTAGATACAAGACTTGTTGGCTACAGTGTTAAGATGTAGATTGCTACATGTTTTTATACATACAGTTTTAAAGATGTATTATTAATGCAATGTTGTTCTGTTTTTAAAAAATATTTTGTTCTAGAGCTTTGTGTGGCTACTCCAGAAGAAGGCGCTGGTTCGCCGAAACGCGCGTAGAGATCCTATCGGCCACTTTTCTATGTTTTCCCTTTTAATCCAAGAATTCGTGTATATATATTTCTTTGCCACTAATGTATAAATTTGTTCAACCTTTACTTATGTGAGAGTAAATTTTAATTCATGTCCATTGTCGATTGTACTATATGTTATGCATTTTTTTAATATATAATCTGAGAATAAAGCAATATACATTTTCTTAACCTCTTGTAGCCATTTGTCTGTGATTATATTCTATAGGTTGCCTAGGTTGTTTTTTGTCAATTGGTTCTTTTTCCCTGGCCTAGGAACTTTGCTGTATCCGAATCCTCAGGGGGTCCTTGTTAAATATTCAAGCTCTTCAAGTGAGGACATGCCTTCTATGTTTTATTACCTGCATGTAAATTGACCCGAGCGGTCTCGAAGGTCGTGCTGAGGCTCCCACAACTCAGTAATTTATTTCCTGTATCTAACCCTACCCGAGCAGCCTCAGAGGTTGTGCTGCATCTCCCACAAATCCGTACTTTATTTCCTGCATCTAAACCGATCTGAGCGGTCCAGGCCGCATTACACTGTGTCCTGCATAGCCGAGCACGTGGCCAGTGTTAGGTTGACCTGGACTATGCCGTGGAGCCAATCCTTACAAAAACTTGCTGAAATACCATAAAGGCTCTAAGGCAAGCCCAGCTGGCTTTTATCAAACTGCTCTTATGAGGGTAGAATTGAATAACTCTTTAACCTGCTGATTGAATTCTTGTTGTTTTCTTAACAGATAAACACCTACTATTTTTCTAAACCTGTGTGGAGTCCTATTTGCAGCGTTTTCATTGTGTTGCTGTGGGTGTGTGTTACACAAATACTTTACACTTTACCTCTTGGGATCAGTTCACTGTCTCTGCGCCAAGCTACCTGAAGGTGCGTACAGGGTCATGAAGGTGGTTTTGAGACTTAACCTGAATAGAGTGGTGGTCCCTGCTTGGACAAGGGTGCATGCCCTGGCCAATGAGAGACCCCATTTCTAACAACTGGTCACACGACTTGGAGTTGTGAGCATAGCCCAGGTACAAATCGCACACCTGTGGGGGTCCATAATCAATATGTGCTATCTCCAGTCTTGACCCAGCTAAAAACCTGTTGTTTTCAGCACAAAAAGAAACTAAGGAGCAGATTCATCATACTTTCACACAATGCAGCAAGACAACCTGCTACGCTGCATAAAAGAGAGAAGTCAGGAATGCACCATATCTACTAACATATGTAGCTTTCCTGCTCTCCATCTGCGCTGGTGCATTGTGCGCTGCCTAGTGCCAAAGCATGCAGCCTTGCTCCATGATGCAAGGGTGCCTGTGTTGCAGGCAGGATTGTTTTTGTGCAGGAAGGGAAGCCTTCCTGCACAAAAACAATCCTCGTAGGCCTCTTTCTATGTGTGCTGCAGAACATTTCTCCTTGTTGCGCCTCTGGTGGGAGGCGCACAAATTGTGACACAATCCCAGGTCTACCATTTTAGTAAGTCTGGGAACGCTTCAGATAACATGAGTGGATGATTAGAAACACCCACACTCCAACCATGGAATGCCTCCACCTCGCATTGTAAAGCAAGGCTGCGACCTGCGTTGCCTTGCTTTACAACATATTTACCAAGCCACTTCGGACAATGAAGGGTGGCTTTGCGGGCTTGATAAATCTGAATCTTGGTTTTGCGTTGGCCTCTGTCGTCGTCTTGTGTGGTGCAAGGGTGACGCAAAACTATGATAAATCAGGCCCTTGATGAATTTCAGCATCCAGGGGACACAATTATATGCAGCTCTGCTCCATCATTGCTGGGGCAGTACAGAGCCAGTGCAAAACTACACACCACCACCTACAGACACACTGGAGCACTGCTGAGAAATTCTACTGAGCTAGTCTGGCACCTGGGAAATACTAAAAAGTTAGAGAAGCTGCTTTTTTAAGTGTCAATCAGAAAATTAGGTTTCATACACTTGTTGGTAAACAATAAAGCTCGTTTTCAGTTGTAGGTACTGTGGGGCCGCTTCACAGAACTAATCTCAGATAAAATCCTAAAATTACTATTTTTGGTGTTTACTGAAGACATTTAGTAGTAGTAAAGTTAGGGAATCCTAACCTTACTACTACTAAATGTCTTTGATGAATACCGAAAGTCGTAAAGTTAGGATTTTGTCTCAATTTAGTAGTAGAAAAGTTAGGAGTCCTAACTTTACTTCTACTAAATGCCTTCTGTGAATACCAAAAGTAGTAAGTTTAGGATTTTATCTCAGATTAGTTCTGTGAATCGGCCCCTGTGTAAGAGTCCTTTTTTTGTGAAAGGACTCTCTCCAAAGCACATACATTTCTATTCTCTTTGTGAATTGGACCCGGAATGCAATTGATGCCCAATGTAGAGTGTTGTAAAACTTCTTTTTGTCTCACTTAAAAATACTTATTTTAATACATACATGGCTAACATATCTAACTATCCAAAAACACTTTCTTGCAATTCATGTGTTTTTGCACATTGTCCTTCCACATGTCTTTTTTATGAAGTATAAGAAGCCTGTGAAAAAAATCAAATAAGATCTTTTGCAATGCTTGTTAATGCTCGGCAAATACTGAGTAAAGAAAAGACACTTCATACTGATCAACAATTTTTTTTATTTTGGAATGGCATACCCATAATTGTTGCTTAATAATGAACAGTTCAAAGAATTTAAATTAACACTAGTAGAAAGAAATATATTATATTTTGTCACTAACCAATTAGACGAGCTTGTCCCTAATGGGAATATCAAAGTGCAACAGTTCAATCTCTGTACATAAAAAACTAAAATATTAAAAATAACATATACATATCACACATGGTGTTTTAAATAGTTCCCATCAAATAGTACAGAAAAAGTATAATTTACATATAGCAGAAAATATTTCTGAATAACACTATCAAAAAGTGTTTCATTTCCCCTCTGAAAAGTATTCGCGGTTCAACACGATCGATTCTAAGATTCTAACCTGTGGTAGATTCTAAATTCTTTATTACATCCCAAACGTCTGCTAGATTTGGCTCTACATGACATAAAATCTGTTTTCAAGGGCAAATGCTTGCCCAAAATGCTGTCAATTACAGTCAACGGTTGTTAAGGACTTTGTATAACTCATTCATGATACAGGGTTACCTGGGCATGACATTTTTGAAAATGTAACTTAAACATGGCATTATTTATTTTTACAACACATTATTAGAAATATATATTTTTGCAAATTTCAGCACAGCAAAAACATTGACATTTGTTGTAATCTGATTGAAAGTCTGGTAAACACAATTTTACATTTACACAAATTGCAATTTACAACAGGGACATGGTAGGAATGTAATATTTACTCATCCTCCTTACTTCACGGTGAGCGAAATCTTTAGAATGTGCCTTAAAGTGCTTAGTCTACCAGTTTAGTGGACCTTTAAAAATATGCTTACACTGAACCAAGTATAAAAGTATTATTCTGTAATCCATACAGAGCTTGACAATAGAGTGAGAAAAGAGAAAGAGAAATGGGTCAAGGCTAACCTCGGTGTGACATTGTACTTTGTAAGACTGTGAATTTGGATATTGCAAAAAAGAGCAAGATTGCTTCCATCTACAACCCTAGGTAGGCAATCGGCAGAAGAATGTGTAGTTGAAATGTGTATACCTCCATGAAATATGGAATTGTATGGACATTTTTCATATCCAACTTACACAAGAAATGACATTTTTAACAGAACATGGAAGGGAAAGTGGGAAATATGCTGCCATGAGGACATTTCTAGTTTTGGATCAAATTTCCAATGTTTAAGCAATTAACGTAATATCACTGGAAATATTCAACAGCTGTAAAGTTTTGCAAGTAATAACAAAGATGTGCAATGATCATATATGTGAATATGTACAAGCTGGAAAATTAAAATACTACTAACAGGGATAAACCCCTTCATTTGCAACCTATCAGTATGGAGTTGTATCCTCCAGTTTCCTACCCAGAAAAAACACATCACCATTGCCTTTTTCAAGAACTAATATGTGCACATTGGGGATGGTTAAGTTCCACCATTACCACTTTCATTTTTCATGGTGTACTTGTGCGCCACAGGATGTGCCCAAACCATATTACCACCCTTTTACTTTCTTTTAGAAATGTGAAAAATTCACCTTACTGGCGGGATTCTGTGTTCATAAATGTACTCTGTGAGGGTTAACTTCCAAGTATCCTAAATCTAATTCTGCCAATGAGAATTTCAAATTTTACCACACTAAGGGCCAGATGTATTATCTATTAATCATAAAAGGGTCGCAATTTCCAACCAGTATTTTTGCGACCAGTAAAGATTTTTAAGAACCAATCTATATACTAATAGCCCAGTTCTTAAAAATCCGAATTGTATAGTGGGTTTGAATATGACCTACTTCATGAATATTATTGAGGATGGTCGTGAATTGCGATTCACTCGGATTGGATGCCATCACAAGGTCAGCAGACCACCATGGCTTTCGTCACGGCACGGAATTAGTGGGCTGGAAATATCTGCCCATATTAAATGGATATTGGACTTAGGGCAAAACACAGCCTTAATCCTTCTGTACTTGTCTGCTGCATTTGACACTGTCCCACACTCTATCCTCCTGCACCATCTTTCCGCTCTAGGAATGGAAGGCTCTATGTGGGATTGGTGCAAGTAATTCCTGAGCACCAATCAGTCCGGCTTGCTCCATTCTCGGAGATTAGGGCAGTTAACCAAGCGTTCCTGCTGGGATTTTCATTGAGTCCTACCCTTTTTATTAATATTTTTATGGGCATCTTGGCCTCTGTTGTCGAGCTATTCTGATGTAAAATCATTTCCTACGCTGAAGACTCTCAGCTGCTCTATGCCTTCGAGGATCTGCGGGCCTTTATTGCATTTCCTTTCTCCAACGGCATGAGTTCTGTCTTTGAATGGATGGAGAGCAGTCGAATCAAATACAATGCAGAGAAGATAGAGATTATTTATTTTGGGTCTCATGCATCCATCTGGTAGGAAGATCTCTGCCCCCCTGTGTTTGCCAGCCCCTACCTAGTGGTTACATTCTTAGGAGTGAAGCTGGATCATACCCTATGAGGGATCAGATCTCTGTGGGGCTAGGATAATGGTTTGCACTGCTGCGGACTATTACAAAATTCCTCCCCCTCCTGCCTTTGGACTCGAGAAGAGTAGTGATTCGATCCTTGATCACTTCGTGCCTGTATTATGTGAATTCCGTGTACTTAGGGGCAGCTGAAGCACTCGTGTTCAACAATGTTTGTAAATTGCGCACCTAGCACTGTTGTGGTATTACCTATTGGTACATAAACTGGCAATCAGAACCTATTTTGAGAGTCTGTGAATAAAAACAAAGTTACATGGGAATATATATTTAACATGCAGTAATACAGCATGCAGAGATATTTCACAAAATGATACTTCATGTGCAAAGACTGCTATCCTGCTTATTGCATTACCTTCTGCATGGTACTACTTTAGCAGCACCATAGTCAAACCACAGTATTAAATAATAGTGTAAAAACAACCACTTAAAACTGTGGCTTTGAAGTAGCAGGGCTACACAAATGTGCAAAATAAGACTGCCTTTATTATTTTGTCTCTTTCCAAATTGTATCTGTTCTTGGTTTGTATGCCATTCAAATTCGACTTAATCAGATCAATTATTCGGACCTTAGCAAAGATCCTGTGGCACTGACTAGGATATCAATGATACCAGAGTTAATCTTTGATATTGCCCTGTTATGAACACTGCTCATTAAATCTATCCACACAGGTAACTTCAGAATTAAGTTATCTGAAGCAATAAAGAGTAAAGTTTCCTACACAAGGATTTGTCACCAAAAAGACTGGAACAGGAAATCAGGGGAAAGGGGAAAGTCAGCACAGCACAACAGATCTGGGTAACCTGCTCTTCTCAATATGCCATCCAAGCTAGTATCAGAAACCAAAGATAAGTGATTTATGAAGGCACAGCTTTGGAATCTTAATTTCCAGGAGCATACAGTTTAAAATAGTGGATCAATATTTTTGCAGAATTGATAATTGTCTTAAAATACTAATTAATAACATACAGGAAAGGACATATTCGCATAAAGAGAAACTTTGAAAATGAGTTGATTAGGCCGCAGGAAACGTTTATCGTTTAGCAACACAGAAGAAGCATTGATTGATTAGGGTATTTCTGAGTTCTGTTGTTTTTTTTGCTTTCCAGAAATAGAATATTGGATACTACACGCCCATGTGGCAAAAACATATTCCTCGTATGTCCATATAACAATCTTCAGACTTTTGCTGGGTGCTCTTTATGATTACCATCTACCAAGAGTCTAATGACCGATACATACATGGCCCAATATATGCCAGAAATCAGAAAGCGATTGTTAATAACTGAGTACCTCACGTTCATGCGCAATATTCATCAGAAGCATGAACCTGCATTATTGTCATTTAAAATGAAAACCACTGTCTGATGAAGCAGAGAAATATCAAAGTTGTGTGATCTAATATTCTAATTCTGATACTAGCAAAAACACAAATTACACAGTTCAGAGCTTCTGATGTTCTCCCCTGAGGAACTGAATGACTAAGAAAGAATATTAAATTCTGATTGTTGGACCAACTGAGTAATTTCATAGGTAGGAAGGGTGTACTTTGACACATTCTGACCGTTTTGAACAAAAGTCACGCCTAATGCTGAATTAATTCGAAGGGACTAAACATTTTTATAAGGAATTGAAGCAAAACAGTTCATATTTTGAGCCTTTCTTTTGGCCTCACCCCTTCACTAAGAGTGGGTTGAAATGGGGAAAACTATATACAATGCCAAACACTTACCGCTATTCCTGGGTACAATGTTCACTGGATGTGGTAAATATCCTCTACTCCGAGTTAACCCTCAGAAAATTTTGAAATATAATACTATATGAGTAAAAACCACTTGTAAAGAGCATAGCTACTCACGACGGAGTGGCCCTGTACTATGAAGCAACCACAGTACAGGCCCCAACATAACATGCTGAACAGGCCCTAAATTTGCCTCAAGAACCAAGGGGCACATTTACAAACCCCTATCACCACAGGAACATCACTTTTAAAGACATTCCTGTGGCAATAGGGGCTTCATCTTATTTGCAAGGTGGCGTTAAGCCACCTAACGTGGCTTAACACCAACTTGTAAATAAAGCAATATACTTAGTGTGAATGGGTTGTGCATTCCGCTGCAACACCTATTGATTTTGAAGCTGCACCATATTTACAATGGTGGCGTAAATATAGGGCAGCGCCAAAATTAAGACCAGGGAAATCCTGGTATTACATGGCAAAATGAGGAGAATTATTTAATTTCTCCTTGTTTTTGCTGTTTCTATGTGAGCTGCATTCTGCAGCACATATAGAAACAGAAAAACGCCACGAATTAATGTTTATGTGCAGGAAGGTGTCTCTTCCTGCAGATAAACAATCATTTACAAAATTACGATTTGCAACTTCTAAGTGTAGGAGTTTCAAATCGCAATTCTGGATTGTTTATGACCAGGAAGGGACACCTTCCTGTGCATAAACAATCATTCCTTCAACGCAGGCATCATTGTACTATGGTGCAAGGGTGCCTGCATTGACGCTAGGTATCTGAATCTAGCATCGGAGCAGGAAGAAACGCAGGGGTGCACCTTATTATTGTAAATACTGTGCATCCCTGCGTTTCCAAAGTGACGGTGCGCGGTGTTAGCAATTTTGGAGCTCACCCATGCTCCAACACTTTTGTTGTAACTATGCCTCCAGGTCTTGCATTTTTTGCACAAAGCTTGTTCTGACCTATCCTGTCTCAGTTCTAAAGGCAAGGCTGAAAGAGCGCCCTCCCATCCATTTTTACTGTGGGGATAGCAACAAGTCATGTCTCTGTGGACCTCTGCAAGGTTGGTACGGCTTGACCAGCGAATGCAAGTAACGGGATCCTCCCCTGTTCATGATTTAATGGCAGAGACACAAAGCTTTATGAAAGACTCTCTTTCTACAGGATGCCAGTGCAGTGTGGCGAGAGCAATGATGAATACCTCGGAATTGTATGTAGCCCTTTACTTAAAAGCATGGCCTTCATGTGTCCATACTTTAGACTTTACACACTTACTCACAGGTAGCTTACTCAAAGAAAATAACTCAGCAGAAGTATGTATTATCCAATCTCTCACTGGTGGAATGGTGAAATTGTAACTTCAATGCATTTTATTTCCAAGCGAGTCAAAGGAATTATAGAAAAGAGATGCACATGATATAAAGGGTTTTCCTTGGTTGTATGCTTGATCATGTGTGAGCAAGTTTGGTGGCAGCACGTTTATTACATTAAGGCACAATGTAGTCTTCCAATAAATAGCCTCACTGATATTTACATTTTTACAGAACATTCTTAACATTTAAAAAATGTGTGTCGCTTATGTTTCTTTATCATACAAAAATCCACTTTTAAGGGCAACTATCATACTTTTGCTCTTGTAATGCAATTCTACTTTTAACAGTTCATATATTTACATCATTTCGAATATAACATAATCAGCCAATTCAAAATATTGGGTCTATATGTAACTTTTTTTTAGCTCATTAGTGCATAGTTTTAGTTAGGAAGCAAAGATTACATTAATTGAAAAAGATATAACCACTTGTCACTAACTTACATTTTTATTTGATGATGTTAGGTAGTGTTATTCATTTTTTTGTTTTATTTACTTATGTCAATATTCCAGAATAAAATATGACGTTGAACCTACGTATGCGCCCTCATTTCAAATATAGCATGGCCATGCTTTGAGGTATCCAGTGTTTCTGGACACAGTATTATCAAGTCTCAGAATTCCCGAGCTGGTGTACCTCGTGCACATTCACACCCGTTAAAAATGAGGAGTGGGGGTCAGGGGCTTTGGGCAGAGGCACCGCTGGCACCCCGTCTCGTTCTCTGCGGCACCATGGGGAGAGCACACAATAAGTCCCCAAGTCGGGCCACAGCTGGAATGACCATGAATGCCCTCCCCTCATCCTTGGACCACAGCCGTCTCGCACCTGTTACTAAATGCTTACAGCAGACAGTTATATTTCAATACATAGAGTAGTCCCTAGAATCAGGGAAAATGTGTGGATTTTCAACAGGTGGACTTGACTCTGCACAGTTACTTCCTAGTCTGGACACTTTTATTCAAAATTTGCCAGATTTAGGCGCTTACCTTTCAGCTGGTATTGGAAATTCCATGCTCCCTATAACCACACACCTAAAACCAGCCAATTTGTGAGGAGGGTCGTGATGCAAAAAAGAAATATTTAGCAAACAAAAGTATGATAGTTGAACTCAACTTAATAAATGAAGGCAAATTAATATTCACGAACATACAGTGTATATACACACAATGTACATAAATATAATATTGGAAACAATCAAAGTCCTGTATTTGGTATTCTGAATGCGCCGTAATATGTTGCATCTTGATGTGGATCCAGTAATGATGGGTTAGATACCTCGATAAATATTTCATCACCAGCCAGTAGCTTAAAAATCCCTCCTTGGTAAACTGAGTAAAAATGGTATGGGGAATTTCTCGACCAATATTTCGTGCTTCCACCTTTCATGAGAGTTTCAGAATGTTTCCTTTTAATATTGGATTTGGAAATGTACAACATCAACTGAAGACCACTGTCCAGTATATTGATGTATCCCGAGCTTTCGTGATGTCTAAAACAGATATTTGCATACACATAGTAAAATCCATCTTGATTAATTTTCAGTTTTCCATGATTATATGTCATGTTTGATATATTGGCCCAGCCTTCTTTATAGTTCCAGGAGGTAAGATTCACTCTTTTCTCGGGTCCTAATAACAAAAGATAAAGAGCGTAAGCATAAATAAACTATTGCTAAATCAAATGCATTGAACAAATAATATGCAAAAATGCACTGTTATTAAACGGAACAAGTAGGAGACCGAGCTAAAGGCCTGATTACGCATTCGGCCATAGTGGAGGTGCAGTGATGGTCGGGAACTGCTGCACCAGCTGTCCGACAGCTGTATTACCGTTTTGGGACCACCGCCAGGGAACCACGTTCCCTGTCGGTGGCGCAGTGGTCTGGGGCAGCAACATACTCGGCGGTGCTGCTGCAGTACCGCCAAGCATATTCTAAGTTTCCCCACCACCAGCCTTATCATGGTGGTAAGCCCACCAAAAAAGGCTGGCGTGAGGAAACAAAAGGGGCCCTGTACACAGGATGTATGTAGGGGGGGGCACATGATGTGTCCCCCTGTTAGCATGGAGGCCCAGTTCCTGCACGGCATGGACTAAACAGTCCATGAAATGAACTTGCTTTGGTGTTCCCCTTGCAATGCCTTTTTTTAACAGGCATCACCAAAGGTCTGCCCACCGGTAGACTTTGGCTGTCCAAGAGCGGGGCAGTGGCATGTCGCTCTGCACCTACATTGCCAAAGTCGTTATCGGCCCCTAAATATTTATGTCTGTGCATTGTGGGTTTGTGACATCGATTTGTCATTTTGAGTGAGCTTTGTGTTTAAATTTGAACCTACATACAAACACAAGGATGGATAGACCACGCCAAAACGCTAGTCCAACTGTGAAAAATACTATAGTTGTCATTCAGTGGTTTCTCAGCAAAGAGGAGAAAATATAATGCTTACCTTTAAAACAGTTTCCAATAGGTTTCACTTGAACAAATTTATATGTTTACTATTTTAAGCACTTTGGCTCCAATTACCAGTAGAGCTATGCAAGGTGGGGCAAAACTAACAAACAATCCACAATTTTAGCCGGATTCCTCCTCTGCATGGTGCTATTAGGAGTGTTTCTGCCACAATGCGGAATAACATGTAGGACCAGGAAATACCAGTTCCATTCTTGGATGTTTTCCCAGTTCCAGCCAGGTTTCCAGTATCAGGACCCTCCTTCTTTCCTCCTACTTTTAGAATTCATTTGTGTACAGAAACACAGAGAGAGACACTAGCTGTGGATTCTCATAGTTCTTTTCAAGCATCCAAAAACTAAGGTGCATACCACACAGAATGCCACATAGCTGGCCCAATAAGTATGAACCCTCCCACCGAGTTACTGATACTATGGCCAATAGATGCACCACGGCGAAGCCAGTCACCTTGAAATTTATCCTCAAAACATATTTAATATAAAAACAACCTGTGGTCAACTTATCTAACGACGGCTGCAGCTAGTCTTCAAATCGACCTGACCGTTCTGAACACCTCATCACTCACGCACACCTCAGTAAAAAGTATATTGAAAAAAACAGATTAAACTTCTCTCAAAGACCGTGGACCTGGAAAATATCAAGTCCACTCAGCCTTTAAGGGCGCTGGCATTATCATACATTAACGACAGCCAAGTTGGCCTTCAGGCTCAGTCTTATCTTATCTTACTTGTACACTTGGGAAAGCTTGCTTGACTCAAATTTTGGCAGTGAGGATGTTGGCATTACATATTAAAGACTACAACCACTGGCCTCTGCTTTCTAAGATGGTCAAGTGCAGACTCGGCGGCTACAAATCTGAACCCTTCCTACACCTACTTTGTAGTTGTCCGACATTCCTTGATCTCCTGCGAACTTTATTAAAGCCACTCTTTTTAATTCACAGCATAAAAACATGTAACAAAGCAATGAATTGGATTTTTAGTACCATGGTTCCCCTCAAACTGGCAAGAATTGGAAAATACTTTAAAGTTGTGCAGGACCTTCTTAAAAATACACAACTTGAGCGTGGTTTGATAACTTTTAGTTCCTGCACTACGGACATAAGGAATTGTAATGTTAAACTGCTTCATCATTGATTTCTAACATTTGCTGTGTATCTATTCCATTTTTGTGGTTGATTTTAAATTATTTTTCATTTTTCTCACTAAAAAACTAAACTTGGCTTATTCACAATAGATTTTAAATAGCCAAATACCTTAAATGTAATCAAAACTGCCTGTATATCTCGAGTTTTACCCTTAGGCACTACGTGCCAGTTACTCTAGAGTTCCCATTTGCTCTTTGCACAATAAGTCTTTTAAATGTTTTATATTGTCATGGTTTTCAGTAATCTACACAATAAACTTTGTATTGACACAATTGATAGCACCAGCGGTATGTAGTAACAGGGAGCTACACATGACAGCCCGAGCCTCCCCTTGAGTTACCAGCCAAATAAGACTACCAGAGTCCTCACAATAAGGTCTTTATTTGAATAGGGATGCATTTATTCTGTCATGTGAGCAGTCCACCTATCTCGGTTTCATTTGTACGCCAGCCAGTTCCAAGACATGGTCAAGGAGGAGAAAGGGACAGTGGGTATAAGTAGTATGAGAAATCCTAACACTAGAGAGAACGAAGTCGACCTAGAGCTCATATTTAAGGCTCTCTTCTATTTAATTGGGACATACACACAAGCAATACAAAGACTGGAAGGGGGAAACAGTAGCACTAAAAGTGGTTCACTAGCCAAATGAAGTGTTGCTTTAGTTGCAGATGATAACAAAAGGCATGTCTAATAGCTCACGTAGGCGCCCTGCAGATATCCTTGATATACAATTTAGAGCATAATGCCACTCATGGAGATCAGCATAGTGATCACATAAGGGAGAGTGCTGCAATGCAGGAAACAATCTTGAAATATTAGCTTTTGGTGAGAACATACCATCATCCATCCTTCTTTTAGTGAAAAAGAGAGGGGAGAGAACATCTTCTAAGAAACATCTACTAAACTAGAATATTAAAGCCGAAAGTACAAATGTTAATAAGAATCTTCTCACCGAAGATGAATGAAGAAAATACCAGTCAACATATTTCCTCATTGTTAGGGCACTGACTTTTTATTCTGAAAATCTGTGTATGCCGAGGCAGAGAAAGCTAACTGACCCGCTCAGCCAGTGATGGCAACTAGGAAAGGAATATTTAAAATCCTATGCTGGGTCTGGTCATGTAAATTGATCCATATGGTTATATAATACATGCAGGCCTGCAATCACTTTATAAAGCCCATCTCTAATTTCCTTATTTCAGGTGAAAGCTGATGATTAGCATACTCATGGATGAGTGAGACATCCACAAAATGGATTATCGCTGCCTGTTCCTCGATGGAAAACGCATAGTCCCAAAGAAAAGTACATGTTCGCTACTTATTTATCATTCTGTTTCAAGTGACCCTTGGAGTGGACTTCAAAAAATACACTTGGACAGGGAACAAGGAGTCGGCCGTAACAAAGTGGCTCAGTAAACTAGACATCCAAAACATTATGGCAGAAGCAGATACACTGGGGTATCCAGACAGACATTTGTCCAAGTGAAAAGTACCCACAAGTGCTACTTCAGAGGCCACAAAACCAAGATGTGCCTCGCCCACAGTGTAGTACCTTAAGGGGCCCCAAGTCAAATTCAAGCCAATTATTCAACAATGACATCAAAATTGAGCTACATAAAGGCACCACTACCAGACATTGCAAGGAGGTGAGCATTTCCCAGGTCAACAAACAGGAAGATTGGGCCTGGCTTACTTCTGCATTGCACTCCAAGGATTGGGGAAATTCCTAGTATAAGGAAAACGCCACATTCGCATGGACTGCAACAACGTGGCCCAGTAGGGAGGTTTAAAACAAACAAACATAGAGGTACTAAAACGACGATAGCAAACACTAAGTTCAGGCTAATCAGCTGGAACGTGGCAGGGTTTAGGTCGATCATGACCAATAATGAAGCTATGAAATCACTGAAGACAGGAGACATTTTATGCTTGCAGGAAACTTGGATGTAAACAGCCAATTACATCAAAGGCTATCAGGCGATCCATACAATGGCAAGCAAAAAAAACATATTCGGAAGACGAAGTGTGGGATCTCGATATTCGCAAAATTAAATCTGCAACTACAAATCGAGATTGGCCCGCGTACGCAATAGATGTCCAGATTATAACAATAAATGAGTTCAGAGTAGAGGGCACTCCGTTTGAACTTGGAGTAATCAACCTATATGTCAACCCAAAAAAGGATAAAAACTTAGAGAATACCTCCACGAGAACCCAGGATGTGAATGCATCATCACTGGGGACTTTAACATAAGAGACCTTTGTGGCCCGGAACAAAATCATGAGGACTGCAGTCGTAATCCTATGGAAGCCTGTATTAATAAATTCAACCTGGGGTCTGCGAATAACGAAGGGCAGCTGACAACGACTCCACAACCTACATTTAAAAACATATCCACGCTTGAGTACATCTTCCTGAGTAAGAATTTATTGAGGAGATGTGAAGAGTATAAAGTCCTGCACCCTCCGGGAAGTGATCACCAACCGATCTCTGTTCTTGTCAACACTAGCCGTATGATGCATGAGGAACATCTAACTGCAGGCAATATGCTCATTCTACATAATGAAACAGCTTCAATTAAACGCATTAAATGGGGCCCCATAAGCCGTGCAAAGTATACTAAATGGAAGCAGAACATAGGCATGTCTGACCCACAGAGCAGCTGGGAGGAAACTACGACTTCGCTATTCAATGCCTTGGCTCCAGGAAAGCAGCCTACCTATAATAATAAACATATGCAACTGGGGCAATTTAACTACACTGACAACCAAATCTTCATTCAGAGTAAAAAGAGATGCCGCTTGGCAGAATCAAAGCACAGGAAGGAAAAGTCAATTCGAACGGAAAGACAATTGAAGACAGCAAGAAAACCGCACAAAAAAATTGCCTGCCAACTGAAACAAACTAGCATAGAGGAAAAATGGAGAAACATCTACGCATTACGAGCACCCAACAAAAGCAAGGAATTTCGGAGATATGTCAATGGTCTAAATGGTGGCCATCATACCCACAATGCTGTACCTGCTAACAAATGGGCTGATCATGCCACCAGCCTATATGTCGACTAAAAAACATCCATGGCAAGCATAGTCAAGGTAGAAGACTACCATTATGAAGAGAGCAATGTGGCGGATCCTTACCAAACAGAAAGGAAAATACTAACCATCCTCCAGGGCATCAGGAAGGATGGGGTGCCAGGGCCCAATGAGCTGCCCGGGTATATTTTTAAGGAAGATCGTGAATACTGGGCACACCACATTCAGGCCTTATTCAATCATTGCTATAACTTTTCTGCTGTTCCGGATTCATGGAAAGGCTCCATCCTACATCCCATTCATAAAAAGGGGGATGTCTCCGACCTGGGGAATTATAGACTGATTGCACTACTGGACGTGGAAGGAAAGGCAATCGCAAAAATGCTCTTGAATGAGCTAGAGTCATGGATCACGAAAAATCAAGTAATCCCGCATTACCAGACTGACTTTCGGACGAATTCGTCGACCATGGACAATGCCATCGCACTTATCTGGCAACCAAGGCAACTGAGGCCACCGCCCCTCCATTGTATGCATGTTTTGTGGACTACAGTGCCGCCTTTGATGGAGTTGATCGAAACATTCTGTGGGCTAAGTGGGGTATACCATGGAAACTCCTTGCGGCCATCTTATCACTCTACACCGGCACGTGGGTGAGAGTTAAGGTCACTAGCACAAGTGCAACTGCCAAGATCTTCACGAACAGGGGGCCAAAACAGGGCTGTGTGATCGCACCCACCCTGTTTACCTTATACACCGCAGACCTGGGAGAAGCACTGTTAAAAACTAACATCTTTCCTCCAAAATTGGGCCACCTTAGACTGCCAATTATGCAGTATGCGGACGATCTCGTTTTATTGGATCACACAAGAATTGGCATAAAAAGAGCATTAGAGAAGCTACGTAATTACAACATCGAAAACAAGCTCATAGCTAATGCATCTAAGACAAACGTGCTGATCTATGGCCACAAGTCAAAACCTCCTGCCCTCTCTTCCTGCCTGTTTCTCAGACTCGGTCTCTCTCTACACAGTATCTTTCTAAGGACTTCTGGGCCCTAGACACGACATATTCTAGCTATTTTTGTGTGAATGTTAAGGTACAATCTTGTTGGGTTTCACGCAGGCTTGGCAGGATAGGTAATAAAATTCAAAGTTGCTCTTTAAAGAAGGGTGCCAAAATAGGTCTTGCCTGGGGCACCAAAAACCCTTAAGCTTACACTGAGCCGGTGTTGCTGATGTCATGCAGCACATAAGGTTTCGTGGAATGAAACAGGGCACAAATGAAGGCGCCACAGAAAGACGATGGCTACGCAGAAACAGGCTACAAATGGCCAACTCACATTTGAGCATGCCTTTGCTTGTATCCATTAGCACATTAAAGCAACATCTACAGGCTTTGCCAGTGACTGTTATAAATGAAGGCACATTCTTGAAGTTCTTTTCCTTTTTCCCCTGAGCATTAGTTATTTTCAGTGTTCTGGTATATTCTAGACGGGTTCTTGCTGAATAGCGGAACAAACAGCTGCCATATTGTGTACTGCCGCAGCTTGTGCAAGTAATAGCGGTGGGGCCGGGTGGGGGGGATTTCGACAGACAACAAGAGAAAATTAATTGTTTATTTCATTTTACCTCGTGGTTGTCTGTCAAATTTCCCCCAACCCGGCCCCACCGCTGGTACCTGCACGGGCCGCGGCAAAATTTGTCTATGTATTTTGAACAGATGGAGTTTGCTAATTCCTGGGATAGGACTAGTCTAAAGAGAAGTGAAATGCCGTACCAGAAGTGAAACTGTATTATGGCTGCAAGAGGGAGCCCATAATTGTCTAGAAAGGAAACTTCTTCAAAACCAGAAGGCCCCTGCTTTAAAATAGAGGCCCTAGAGTAAGTACCCTTATTTTGATGAAGGGGTTCTCCATGCAGAAGAAATAAAGCAGCTCTCAACAGTGTTTCCCATTGCGAGTATGTACCGTTCAGTACAGAAAAGTTAACAAAGATAAGGAGATACTCTCCTACTGGCATAGCTATGTAGAAGTGTTACATGGGTGAATCAAGCAGACACTTGAAGTTCCAGTCAGAATATGACATGATTAGATCACGGAATAATGAC
This sequence comes from Lissotriton helveticus, assembly GCF_964261635.1. Taxonomy (NCBI): domain Eukaryota; kingdom Metazoa; phylum Chordata; class Amphibia; order Caudata; family Salamandridae; genus Lissotriton; species Lissotriton helveticus. The sequence continues at coordinate 426,505,086 of NC_136069.1, read as the reverse complement.
TCCTGCAGTACAAAATGAAGCTATTTTAGAAAAGTCATCCCTTTCTAAGTAGCGATACGGTACCTGGTAGTGGCGTGTAGCAAATTTAAACTCAGTCCAACCACAAGGTTTCTACTGAGGCACCTATATTGGAAATAACCTCAATGCATTTCATGTTGTCCCCCAGACCTACATCAGACTTTGCAACTGGGAGATGACAAAACTGGAAGGGGACTGAGTTTTTGTGCTGTGGTACATGGATGATCATGAAAATGTACAGAAGACATGGAGGTCAATAAGGGCTGGTATATATATAGCTAAGCTTTATGAGTGGAAGGCTAGCTAATGTGCTGGTGCCCCAGTGTGAGAGGCTCTGAACCAGTATTTGCTTGCAGGGACATATGTGTTAATTCTGCAAATAAGTGCACTGGGGTGCCCAAATAAATAAGAAGAAAACAAGTTACTTACCTGTAACTTTAGTTCCCCAGTATTGGTAACTTTCATAGATTCCCATGCTTTTGTATCATTCCCCGTCGTCGGACTGGGAGTCTCGGTAATAAAAAATACCATAGTAGTAGGTACAAAAGAGAAAGGAAAGGCCTAGGCCTCATTCCCTTTTGTAGCATATCAGCCTCTTTTTGTAAAAGAGACCAAACTCTAGGCATCAGCCAATCAGAAGAGCCTCACCCTTAGAACCTTCCTGAAGGAACTTCAGAGCCGTTGTGTGCTAGACACCCTACTTGCTGAAGGCTGAGCTTTCCCCGGGGAGGTGGGTGGGCGCATGGGAATCTATGAAAGTTACCAATACTGGGGAACTAAAGTTACAGGTAAGTAACTTGTTTTCTTACCCCAGTATTGGAACTTTCATAGATTCCCATGCTTTTGTATCAGAATAGCAAGCAGTAAACCATCATAAACACATTTTGTAAATAAGTACATCATAACATTAGAAATGAAATAACAAAATGTGTTACCCATGGAAGGTGGGATAGAAAGGAAAGCTCACCAATCACTTGAAGAGGTTTCTCAGGACAGCCTGGCCCACTGCTGCGTCATCCTGCTGCAATGACTCTAAGCAGTAATGCTTAGTAAACATGTGCACGCTGCTCCAGGTAGCAGCCCTGCAAATGTCCTTGACATGCACCCCGCAAAGAGGCTGTAGAAGATGCCACTGACCTCGTTGAGTGAGCACGGACCCTGCCCACCAGAGGTTTTCCTGCAATCTTGTGGCAATGCAGAATAGCACTCGAAATCCATCTTGAGATCCCCTGTTTGGACAGAGGAAGACCTTTGTTCGGACCGCCGAAGGCAATGAACAACTGCGTAGACCTTCGAAAGTCCTTGGTACGGTCAATGTAGAACTTGAGACATCGTTGTAGATCCAGAGTGTGCAATGTTTTTTCCGCTGGAGTGACTGGGTTCGGAAAAAACGTTTTTAGAATCACTGGCTCATTTAGGTGAAAGTCTGTAGGTACTTTGGGGATGAACCTGGGGTTCGTCCGCAAGATGACTGTGTTCTTTTTGAACTGCAAAAACGGTTCCTGGATAGTAAGGGCCTGCAACTCCCCCACTCGCCTTGCGGAGGTGAGGGCCAAGAGTAAGGCCAGCTTCCAGGACAAGAATTTCAGATCCGAGCGGTGAATCGGCTCAAAAGGACCCTTCATTAATTGAGCCAGGACTAAGTTCAAATGCCACGTTGGAGGAGGAGACCTCACTGGCGGAAAAACCCTGAACAGGCCTTTGAGGAATTGCTTGATAATTCTTGAAGACCATAGCGAAGGACCAGAAGCAGATCTTCTGAATCTTGAAATTGCTGCCAAGTGGACCTTGATTGTAGAATGGGACAGATTAGACTTAGCTAGCGAGAGTAGGTAAGGCAGGAGTTGATGAGGTTTTGAGGTGAACGGATCAACCTTATCTTTTTTGCACCAAATACAGAACCTTCTCCATTTAAGCCGGTATGTTCTGTTTGTTGAAGGCGCCCTTGCCTGGGAAAGAATATCCTTGATCTCCTTGGAAAGGGGAACGTTCATGTATTCTCGCTGGTCAGGAGCCATGCTGTCAGGTGTAATGACCTTGGATCTGGGTGCCAAACCTGACCTTCGGACATTGTCAGGAGATCCGGAACAGCCTCCAGACTTATTGGAGGAACTAGCGATAGCAGATGGAGCTCGGTGTACCAAAACTGTCTCAGCCATGCCGGGGCTATAAGAATCAGCTTGCATGGCTCTGTCTTCACTTTCCTGATGAGGCGTGGAATCTGGGGAATCGGTGGAAACGCATAAAGAAATCTCCCCGTCCAGGCTATTGAGAGGGCATTGCCCAATGAGCCTTGATGGTGGAACCTGCTGGCGTAGGCTCGGCACTTCTTGTTGGTTGGCGTCGCAAATAGATCCACCTCTGGTGTGCCCCATGTTTGAAAGAGCCGATCCAGAACCTGTTGTTTTAGCTCCCACTCGTGACTGACAGAAGTGAGTCTGCTCAGTCTCGTTTAGCGCTCCTGGCAAGTGTTCCGCCTGTAGAGAAATTCCGTGAAGAATTGTCCATTCCAGAATCTGTTGAGCCTCTCGCGACAAGGGAAGTGACCTCGTACCTCCTTCCTTGTTCACATAATGCATAGCCGTGGTGTTGTCCGTCCTGACTAGCACCTGTGAACCCTGGAGACGTGGAAGAAAGGCTTGAAGCGCTAGCCTGATCGCTCTCAGCTCCAACAGGTTGATGTGTAACTTTTGGTCGTTTGGAGACCAATGGCCGCTGATCTGCAGATCCTGCATCACTGCTCCCCATCCCTCCAATGACGCATCCGTCGTCAGTATGTGAGGCGATGGAACGTTTGCGAAGGATAGACCTTGGCATAAATTGTCTTGATGCGACCACCAAAGTACTGCCTCTTTCATCTCCCGCGTGACAATCACTTTGTCGTCGAACGATCCGCGGATTTGCTGCCACTGAAGGTCCAGTTGCTCCTGCAGGGGACGCATCCGCAATCTGCAGTGTGGAATCAGGGGAATACATGATGACATCACCCCTAGCAACGACTTGTAGCTGCGTACAGAAAGACACTTTTTTCTTTGAAGGCTTTGAGCCAATATCTGTAGTTTCAGTATCCTTTCTCGAGTAGGAAAAGCCCTCGAGATCCTTGAATCCAACACTGCTCCTAGGAACCGTGCCTTCCTTGAGGGCACCAGCACGGATTTGTCTCTGTTCAAGGTGAGTCCCAGATTCTGGAACAGATTGGTGCAAGCCTGCACCGCGTCCTGCGCCAATGCTCTGGTCGGGGCCTTTAGTAACCAATCGTCCAGGTAAGGGAAGACCTGAAAGTGGTTCTTTCGCAGAAATGCTGCCACCGGTGCCAGCACCTTCGTAAAAATCCTTGGGGCAGAGCGAAGGCCGAACGGCAGAACTCTGAATTGAAAGTGGCTCTTGGCTACTGTGAAGCGTAGGAACCTTCTGTGCGCTGGGTGAATCGGGACATGGAAGTACGCGTCCTCCAGATCGAGCGTGGCCATGAAGTCCCCCGGGCTGACCATCTTGAAAACGTCCTGTAAGGACACCATCCGAAAGGACAGGGAGATGAGATAGGTATTTAGCTCCCTGAGGTCCAGGATGGGACGCCATGTTTCCAGCGTCTTTCTTACCAGGAAGAATCTGGAGTAGAATCCCTGGCCTTGTTGGTTGGAGGGGACCGGCTCTATCACCCCTTTGCGGAGCATTTGTTGGGCTTCGAGTCTTAAGAGACGCAGATGCTTTGATGGAATTACTGCCGGGGGCCTGGGTGGAGGTACTTCCATAAATTCCAGAGTATGTCCTCGTTTTATGATGTTGAGCACCCAACGGTCCGATGGACCAGTTCTGAAGGAATTTTGATACCCTGCCTCCAACTGAAGATCTCCTGGAGGAGGGAACAGTAGACAGAGCCAGGAGGCCGCTATTGACGTTTGGACGAATCACGTCCACGGGCAGCCTGCTTGCCCTTGTTGTAAGGTCTTGAGTAACCTGAAGATTGCCCTTGACGTTGTTGGTATGACTGGCGGTTTGGTTGGTATCCAGAGGTGGTCGACGAATAACGCTGCTGCTGCTGCTGGTACGAACCTCTGTAACCACCTCCTCAGCCTCTCGCACCTCGAAACGGAGTTTTGCGATACTGGAGGGTTCCCAGCGCTCTAGCTGTGTCGATATCTTTCTTGATCTCCTGAAGAGTATCATCGATCACCTTACCGAAGAGGGCCTCGCCATCAAAAGGCAGATCCAGGACCTTGTTTTGGACTTCTGGTCTGAACCAGGTCGCCTTCAACCATCCCTGGCGTCTCAACACCGCCGCTCCTGCCAAAGCACGAAAGGCCGTTGTGGCAATGTCCATGGCACAGTCTATGATCTCCATAGAAACTGCCTCACCTTCTTGCAAAGTCTTCTTCGCCTCTAGCCCTGACTCCGGAGGAAGTTGTTCCAAATTTGGAGCTACATCGCACCATAACTGGCGATCATATCGTCCCAATATTGCCAAAGCATTGGCGGCGCGAATCAGAAGGCTAGCCATTGATGAGAAGCGCTTGCCCGTGTTATCCAGCCGTCGTCCATCCTTGTCAGGAGGGGCCGTTAATGGAGCAGAAGGGTTCCGTGACCTCCTTTGCGCTGCCTGCGAGATTACCGAGTCAGGCTTGGGATGCCTTGTTAGTGCTGCAGGTCCATCTTGTGGTGCCTTATACTTCTTGTCCAAGCGCAGTAGCACAGGGACCACCGTCGCTGGGTTTTTCATTGTCTTCAAACCCTCCTCCCATAAATGATCCACAATCGGAATCGACCTTGTCGTCTTATGGTGAGTGTCTTTAAAATCGTATAAGAAACAGTCCGTCGTTTGAGCTGGCATCACCAATTTAAATCTCCCAGCTGCTCGTTCCATGAGCTGATGAAAACCGCTGATGTCAACGGGAGGAGAATCACCTAAGTCCTGATGAGGCGAAGCTTGATCCGGGATGATGTAATCATTGTATTCATCACCGTCCTGATCTGAGTCATGATTATTATCCGATGACACGTCATCATCATCGTTCTGATCCCCATCCGGATCATTGGTTGGCTCCGACGTAGCCGGAGGCACTGGCCGCTGTGGTTGCGGAGGAATGAGCATCGGGTGGCTTGGAGGCACCACAGATGATTGGCTCCTCACTGGTGATGAAGGAGCAGACCTACGTGGTACTGGTCTGTCAGCTTTCGACTTGTAGTCTTGCAGCATCTTGTGCAGGTCATACAGGAACGTTGTCGGAACTGAAACCATGTCTTGTGGCTCATAGTTCCCAGAGTGGGCCGTCTCTTGATATCCGCCCCCGCCTTGTACATATGCCTCCTCCGAATCTGTGTCCTGACTCTTGATGAGAAGCTGAGATGGACTATTGGCATATTCAAAAACATCCTGTCCGTCTCCCTCAGAGTCCTCCTGGTTTAACAGCATAGAGGGTGGTAAAGAGGTTACCCTTCTCTGGGACGTCATCTCAGGCGTGATTCTTGTCAAAGAAATCGTCACCCGTCTCTCCGCAGCCAGTATCGTCGGTTGTTCCGTCGGCGCAGGAGAAATCCTCGTCGACGATATAGGAATCACTGATGTCGTCGTCGACGCCACCGACGACGAGCCCGCCGTCGATGTAGATATGGTCATCGTCGTCGATGCACTCGTCGACGACATGACCGTCGTCGACACCGTCGTCGATACCGTCGTCGATACCGTCGTCGCCGTCCTCGACGACACTGCCGTCGTCGCCATCGCCGTCGACGATGATGATTTCTTCGACGACGACGTCTTCGTCGACGATGATGTAGGTACACTCTCCGTCGACACTGCCGTCGACGAACTTTTCAACGCTCCCGTCGATGAGCCCGTCGACGGGGCCAACTGTATCTTGGGCTTCATTTTCGTCGTCGACGGAGCCACCGTCGACGAAGTCTTCGTCGTAGAGGACTTGGAACTCCTCTCTGAAGAATTTGAAGAGGGTTTTTTGAAGGCTGGGTCTGTCTTCTCACCCTTAGGAGGCGAAACCAGTTCTGCCTTGTCAGCCCCACTGTGGTGAGGGGAACTTCCTGAACCCCGGCCATCCGACTCCCTGGGGGTCTTCTTTGAAGCCTTTACGGGGCGTCCCACAGAGGAAGAGGGGGAACTTCTAGCCCTTTTCACTGACCTTTTGAAGGAAGCAGATGACGCCGATTCTTCCTCATCACTGGAAACTCCATGTTTCCTTTCCTTTTGCCTCTGCAGCCATGTAAGAAGCCTTCCAGCACGATCTCTCAAGGTCTTGGTGGAGAGAGTGCGGCAAATCTTACAGTCCTCTGCCTTGTGATCTGGATAAAGGCAGTAGATGCAATCCTTATGTCTATCCTCCACAAAAAGCCTTTTCTTCCCACAGGTGGAACAGGGCTTGAAAAGGGCTTTCTTCTTCTCAACCTCAGACATCTTGTAAGAAAGAGAGAGTTTGCTGAAGTAATGTGAAGAAAATCCTGAAGAAATAACTGGAGAAATGTTTAGAAGAGTTGAAAATAGAGCAGAGCTCAATGGAGACTCCCTAGCACAACGTGCGGTAGAAAATCTAAGGCTCTGAGGTTCCTTCAGGAAGGTTCTAAGGGTGAGGCTCTTCTGATTGGCTGATGCCTAGAGTTTGGTCTCTTTTACAAAAAGAGGCTGATATGCTACAAAAGGGAATGAGGCCTAGGCCTTTCCTTTCTCTTTTGTACCTACTACTATGGTATTTTTTATTACCGAGACTCCCAGTCCGACGACGGGGAATGATACAAAAGCATGGGAATCTATGAAAGTTCCAATACTGGGGTAACTGTGAATGATCGCTGGTGTGTGCCCTATTTTAATGGGGAAGCCAATGCCATATACCTCAATGTTGAGTGGGTACTCCTATTTTTCTTTATACTCTTCTTATTTATAAAGCCCTTGCAAATACCTAGAAAATGAGAGTGGCACATTGTTAGAAAATTATAAACGCGCATAATCTGGATAAGTGTGCATTTGTGGCACGTATGTGGATAGAGGAGAGGGTAACGACGACGCAACAGACTGAACCCTCCATTCAATGTGAAAGCTGCAACTTACCCCATGTGCTGTTCGACAGATTGATTGTGAGATGTGCAAGAGGCCACTTTCCGTATCTGTTTTTCTTGGAGTCCTGCAAATCTTCCTCTATAACTGAAGATAAAAGAAGACCAGTTATTTCATTGTAAAATAGAACTAACATTTCTTGGCTAAGCTGACAGAGCCCCAAATAGATAGAGGTCCCTCTGGTTGGAACAATTATAAGAACAGCATCAAACATTTTAACATTGAAAATGCATTCATTTCACTAATATATGTTAATTGTGTATGTTGGAAGGTGGATTATTGGTAGGGCTAAGTGTGCACCTACCACTAGCAATAAGGCCACCAATGCAATATAAGGTCAAGTCAGGGTCCCAATACATTAGCCCCTGGCTAAACCCTCAGTAGCTGGCTGCGAGAAGGCAGGCTTAAGTTAGGAGACAGGTGAGTGTAGCATTTAAAAACACCAATACATAAAAAAGTAAGACAAAACACAATAAAAATCAACGAACATTTTTGGACTTTGGAAATATTTTTATGAGCAAAATTATACCAAAATGACAAAAATCCAATATAGGGAACTGGAGATATGGATTTTTAATGAATAAACACCTTCTAGTGCTTAAATACATTTAGCGCCAACTTGGGATATCTGGTTGCACTTGACTGGGAAAAAGTCAAAGTGTGAGACTGACCGTGATGGAACACTGGTCGGGTACACTAAGCAGGAATCCCTAGTCAAAATTTTAGCTTTGCACTTAGAAACATTTGGGGAGGATTTTCTCTCGACATTGAGCGGGCCTCGTCATCAGGTGGGATTCACAGTGGCTTTGTTGGCTTGGTCCATCGGTAGCCCCTGGTTAACCCCTGAAAGTCTTGAGCTCTGGAGCTTTCAGTGAGATGAGCCTGATATCTAGGTCAGGTCGTGGTGCGAGGTAGTCGGCTTAGCTCTTGATGTTGGGTCGGTCACCTTATGGAGCTTATTTCAAAAGTTGATCCAAACTTCTGGAATTATTCCTGGAGTTCCTCTTGAGGGTTCAAGGTGTCCACAACACAAATTCAAGGTTCCAGAGTCTCTGAGTTGCTCCTTTCAAGTTGGGACTACAGTTCCCACAATGCACATTGCTAAAGCATTAAAAGTACACTAGATACACTCCAGGTTAGGGAATTCATTGGAGAGATGGTGTAGGTGAGGTCTATTAACCTGTTGCGTGCAGGAAGTCCACTCCGTAATCCCTTTTGAAGCAAGGCAAAGTCCTCAGGGCTGAAGTTCCCAGTGTGCAGCAGGAGCAGTCCTTCAGAGTGCAGTCCCTTGAGGAGCAGACCAGGGCTTCAGTAGGGCAGTGCTTCTTCTCCTTGTAGTTTCAGGTAGTAGATTTGAGTTGCTATGCAGCTCTCACATATTTATCCAATGTTCTGGGGCGACACCCAGGGTGGGCACTCCTGGCAATGGGGAACATGGTGCCACCCAAATGCATGACAGCTTCCTATAAGACAGCTGACTAAGCCAACCTCTAGGTGTGGCTCATTTCCCTTAACTCCCCCTTTCCAGTCCTCTTGCAAATTCCATTCCTGGGGCTGTCATCTGGCTGGGGTGTACAGGAAGAGGGGGTAGGCTTGGCTGGCATTCCATACTATCCTGCTCTCTTTGAAGCCCAGTTTGATTTACCCCACCCCAGCACTAGTCTCTGCAGCTGCGGAACTTCCCCCATCAGATAACCTCTCTCTCTGTGCACCTGCTCAAAGCAGTTTGGCCTGTAAAGAGCTGGCTAATCAGGAGAGGCTGCTAGAAGACTGGATTTAGGCTCACAGAAAAGAAAGTTCTAGAACTTCTTTTCTGTATTAGGTATGATAAATGGAACAGTGGCAAGTAGTTGTATTTATCGTTATCAATCTTTTAAGTCCTTGAAATAATATGTTAGCTCACTCCAGTCAACAGTTACACTGTAATATAGTATTCCCAAGTTAGCCTATGGGGCTCAACATGATACAATGTGAAAAACAAAATTGGTTGTTTTCCCCTCACCAGGGCAAAAACAAATCTTGTAAAATATCCATGCTTATTTTAACATGGCACCCTACTCTGGGAGCACCCAGGGTAGACCTTACAGGTGACCTATATGTAAAGGATGAGGTTGTTTAATAATTTGGAAGTACCATTAAATCCAAAGTCGAATTTGTATGTATTTTTTGTTCAAAACAAGCTTGCAAAGCAGGGCTGACTTTTAAAATGACAGCAGGCAAAACAGCTGTGCAGACTTAAGTGCCTCCAATCTGCTGGGCCTCTAAACCCACATGCCCTACCATGTACTAGGGACTTACAGGTAGGTTGTCAGTGCCAATCATAATTAAACCAAATTACCATATTTCTTTTAATAAGAGCACTGGCCCTGGGCCTGGTTAGCAGAGCCCTGGGAGCATCCTCAGTCAGTTACCACCAATGTCAGTAAAAAGAAAAATGCGGGTAATCAGAAAAAAAGGAGGACTTTCTCACATAGGAAATTTTTGGGATTATTATGGTTTCTCTCTCAGGGAGAGGACTGCTTGCAAACCTATGAGAATTGCCTCCGAAAATGATTTGTCTTTCTCCAATCAAACTTAGCACAAAGTAGCACTGATATTATGGCAAAGAATAAGTATTAAAGAAAGAATATCTATTAACTAAAGATTAACCATTAAATAAATTAATGACGATCAACCTTAATTATGTGGCTTTTAAAACAAATGGGAAATAGGAACATATTTTGATGTTCAGTACAAAAGACACATAAAGAGTGACAACGACCTCCTTATGCATCCTGCCTTCACTTTATTAAGAAAGTTAGAACCTAAAATGAATGAAAAAGCAAACATTCAATCACATACACATGGGTGCACACAACCTTCATATGTAATGCTTGTATGCAAATTCTCAAATAAAAAAATGACCGTATACTGAAAGAAATATTTTAGAGGCGCTTAATAATGAGGGCGTATTTCACTCAAAGATCGGCTCATCAATTTGGTATTGTGGCTATTCTCAAAGAATAATGCACCAGTTACTTACCGCTAATTGAATTACTCCGAGTCCTATTCCCTTGCTTCAAATCCTTACATTATGAGAAAAACTGCCTCTGCAAGGTACCCATCACCACTCACCATTGCAAGTAGAAGGATCTTTTCCCCTCACCTCCTGCTCTTGTCCTGTTGATACAAAGCCCAAAGACTCAACCTAAACAAGTCGGCCTCGAAAGGAACGAATAGGAGAGAGGGAAGCAAAGAACAGAAGCAAGGAAGTAGGCCCCAGAGAAATGCAATTACCTGTAAGAAACGGATGCATCATCATTTCGTCCCTCCTACTCTTATATTCCTTACATTATGACAAACTCAAATCCAGGACAACCAAGGTTGCGTGCAGCAAATCTTTATTTCATCTTACAACCAATCACCTTCTCTTCTCTACTCCATAGAAGAAAGTACCTTGGGACCAAACAATGGCCTCTAAATCTAAATCCTGTGCCACCCTGTAGTGTTACTTGGTCCCTAATTCACCCTCTAGTGGTTAACAAAAGTACAAGGTGCAGTCCAGGTGGCTGCTCTGCAAGTCTCCACAACTGAGGCCTCTGAACTTCTGTAAGAGATGTTGACATCACCCTTGTGGATCTACCCTGAACTCCAAAAGTTGCCTGTTGACCCACTGATCTATAAGCCAAGGAAAACAGGGTTTTAATCAATATAATAAGGGACGATACAGAAGGTTTTCCTCCTCTCTTTGCTGGTTCAAAATTGACAAACTGAATCAGTTGCACTGAAAGTGGACACTCTCCAAACATACAGCAAGAGCTCTCCTTACATCCAATTTGTGTAGCCTAAACTCCTCTTCTGATTTAGGAAAAAGGACATCTCCTGTTCCCTGTGGAAGGAAGAATTTACTTTTGTGATAGGAACAACCACCCTAGCTTCAAATATCTTGCAAAAAGGATGTCTGCAGGATAGGAATCCTAGCTATCCTAGCCTTCTGGCAGGGGTAACTGCTACCAGGAAATAAATGTTTTTTAATGTTAAAGATCTAATGTCAACTGATTTGAGAGGATCAAAGGGAGAATCATGTGTGGGCTCCAACACTAATGAAAAATTCCTACTAGGAAAAACAGGAGAGGGAACAGGGTGGATGTGATTAAATGCCATGAAAAGACCCTCATCAACTGCAATATTCCCTCATGTTCCCCCAAAAGCCTTGATCGCTACTCACTGTATCTTCAATGTTGCCACTTTCAGACCCAGGTGAAAACCATACTGGGAAAAAGAAAATATATAATCGAACCCTACTATTCTAGGGTCAAACTGCTTAGCCAGACACAATCAACATAGACATTCACCAATGTCTGGGGTTGGACTTTAAAGTGAATTGTCTCCTGGATGCCTGAAAAGTGACTACCACAGACTCTGATAAGCCTCTGGAAAATAAACCCTACTATTCAATCTCCATGCCACCAATTTGAGCTTCCCTGGGTTTGTCTCCTGTAATTTCGAACAGGTTAGTGGAGATGTAACCATGGAAAAGAGAAACTCCTGATCCTCCCGCCACCAAATAGCTATCAGGAGAGGAAACTAACAGTAGCTCAGCCAAGTCAGGGAAAATAATAACACTGTTCCTCTCCCATTCCTCGCTTCAGAATTTGAGACCAGAGGCAGGCGAGAGCATCTCCCCCTAAGCTCCCTCCACTCTTTACCTCAAGCAAAAACTCTCTACTTGAGCTTTGCGGGGGAAGCAATCCCCTTTCTCTCAAATGTGAACAAACATCACTGTAAACAAAACTCCTGGTACACAGGAACACTCCTCAGACTGTCTGCAATCATGTTGCACTCTTCTTGAATGTGGACAGGTAAAATTGAGATCTGATTCAGGTCTTTTCAAAACAAGTTTGATCTGGGATTTTCCTCTTTCTCCCATCTACAGCAGCCTTTGACTCCTTCTTTAAAACTCATCAGAATGCAAATTCCAATTCTTATAGGAGCTGGATGTTTTCCCCTTTTACCATAAGGTGTGGTTTCTGTTGTTGGTTGCCTTGGTTATCATGTCATCCAACGGATTGCCAAAAAAGCTTCCTGCCATGAATGGGAATCTTCAGATGCCTCAATCTTCTACTACTTCATCCTCAAGTTGAATTTAGCCAGAGCAGTTGCTGCTTGGAGTGCCGAACAATCTTTGCACTCTTGGGTTGCCACCAAAAGTTTGTCTAAGTTTCTGGCTGGAGATTCAGCAGCAAAGGCTGAATAAGTACCTGCTTTTATACACAAGTTCTCTGCTGCAAAAGCCGATTTTGCATTATCCCCCTTCTTGTCTACAGAGTTTGCAGGAGAGAAAACAAAGTCTTTTTTCACTGTGGCAAGGCTGTCATTTCCATAGGAAAACACTGGCTTTCACTAAAACCACTGCTAGTACTTAACTGCATTTTGGGAGCAACTAGAAATAAGGTTCAAGGACTCATTTTACCAGTAATTTAATATAATGGTCAAGTTGGATTCTGTATTATTAGTTAGACAACGTTTTGCTGGGAGAACAGATGGGGGACCGGGATCAACCTGCCACGCCATTCCGGCAAGGATGCAATGCCCCTAGAACAAAGATTTAGGTTGCTCTCGCTACACTCTTCTTGCAGCAGCAAATAATCAGGCAGGAGCTCACAGTGAAGGTCTCTTGCTAACTGCGTTCAGCCTTACCCTGCTGGAAGAATTGGAGCTCCAAAAAAGTGACTATGGGCCTGATTTAGATCTTGGTGGACAGGTTACTCAATCACAATGGTGACAGATATTCCGTCTGCCAAAATAGAAATCCCATAGGATATAATGGAATTTATGTTTTGGCGGACAGGATATCTTTCAATGGGCCTTATAACAATGGCGGTCGGACAAGCAGACGACCGTTATTGTTTCGGGCACGGGACCGTCCGACAAGGTGTCAGCGGTCCCAACAGCCTAATTAAGATATGACCACTGTGGAAGCAGTCGTAAAATGCTGTTTAGCATTGTGGATTAAGCAGCGGCCCAGGAAAAGAACAGTTGCACAAGCCGCAATGTTAAAGAGCATTTTTCAAACATCCATGCACCGTGTGCCAGCTACCATTTGGCACCTGGTACACAGTGAATGGATGTTTGTGGGGTGGGGGGGCCACAACAGGTGCCCACAGGGCCAAAGTGGGGAGGCACATGGGGACAGGGGCCCTGCTAGGCGCCCCCAAAGTCCCTTTCCAACAACCTTTCCATGGCTATCGGAAATGGACATCATCATCTCTACAGCGGTGCCGGCACAGGCACCTCCTTCATTGTAGAGACTATGATCCGACCAACACACTGACAGGCTCCTTGAACTTGTCAGAAGGGTCAGTCATTCCCTCCAACTCTGCAGTCTGACCGACTGAATCATGAAACAATTCCTCCTCATCCTCTGGACCCACATACTAGGGAATCACAGATTTTCTCTGATGTATTTCAACGCCTCATGCCAATCCTCTCTGTGAATACACTCTCCTGACAAAGAGGTACTGGTTAATTTAGAGATCACCTGAGATGAGCCATCCTGAGAAGATGCACCACCGTTTTTTGAATCCTTGGGCTTTTTTGCTTTGTATTTCTTCTTCGTAATCAAAGCCTTAGAGACAACTGATTCAATCATTTTTTTGGAGTTCTGCAGCCAAAATAATGGAGGAACACCTGGAGAAACCTAGAAGACCCCAAAGCCCTACTCCTTCTGATTGGTAACAGCTCCTCTTTAAATAAGGAAACTGACGAAAATTGCCTTTTCATAGAACCTCTTTTGCTCTCAATCCTGTCAATCACTGACTTAATCCCATAAAAAAGGGCTATGTATCCCAAAAAAGTTCCTTGAAACACCAATGGAGGAACACAAGTCTTCTATTGCCCCATGAATGTCCCACAGTTACGCCATCAATCAGAAAAAAACTGGTATAAGCATAAAAGATACTAGTCCAATAAGTGACTAGCATTCTGCGTTGTGGCAGCCCATCGGCTTTGAGAGAGCTCCACTTCTCCCTTTATGCCCTCCTGCTCACATAGGCCTTCGACCTGGAAACGCCTCCTGACATGGAAACTCAGTCCCAGCACCACATGACCGGCCACATGCTGTCCTGAGAGCTATGTGTTGGAAACCATTCCCGTGGCTTCATCCAGCACTGCAGCGGTGCCCCAGGGAGAGATGGCTTCCCCTCAGCATCTACTAGCCCTGCACCAAGAACTTGCAAGTGTCTCCACAGCCACATCTCCACACATGGCTGCTCCGACAAGTGTGTAGATGCAAAGTAAAAACAAGACACCTGGGAGGAAAGGGGCCTTTTATTTGCACAGGTGAGTGGTGATTGGTGTCTGTAGAGGTAGGGTCCCCTGTTGATGTAATAAATGGAAGTGTTGGAGGGAGGGAAAAGGGAGTAACTAATTTACCAAACAATCTTGGCAATTTATTAAGAAACTTATAGTGAAAATACACTTTCCGGTGTTAATCTGAACATTCAACCACCTTACAACCTTTTGTAGAAAAGTCACTAGGTACAAGCGGAACTGTGGAAACATCCTTTCATGTAACACCACACCTAATAAAACTACTTCTTACCTCTCTCCGAAGATGACTTTTGTTCCTTCAGTATACGTTCTACTTCCTAAAAGAATGAATAATAAAAGCAGTTAGGTGAAATAGCTCTCTGTTGGTATTGTGAATAAAAACATCTAAAAACGAAAACACATATAAATGTTTAAGTCATTTATCAACAAAAATCTTACTTTTTTGTATTCTTTATCTTTTAGTAAAGGCCAAAGAAATCTGTTCTATGGGGAAAGGTAACGAGTTCGTAACAATTACAGTTGTGTGTTTGCTGCACAAAATACCCCAAGGTGGTCTGCTGTAGACATCTGTTTGCACCAACCATATCACGCTTGAATCCTAATGTGCAGAACTGTCACCACTTTTCTGGGGCCTCCCCAACTTATATTGCGGAGAATTCCTGGCAGGTTCACTAATTGTTTGAGATTATTATCTTGTCCATCAGCGACCATACTCTTCCAGAAGTGGGACACATACATACAAATTTGAGATGTAAGCTGCATAAAATTCGCCACCCACATAGTACCAGAAGAAAGCTTGAACCAGCACTGATTAAATCATTTATTTCTATGCTTTGATCTAGCTTTTCGTTTTGCAACAACAAAATGTACGGCCAGCCAGCATGTTCCTCTCATTTGGAAAGGCGTGTTAAGGTTGATGTGGCGGATGTTTAGTGGACTAGTGCATTATGTTAAAATAAGAAAGTTGTAAGAAGCCCTCTCTCCTATTGGACGGTGTGAAGGGGGCGAAAATTCCTTTCCACCAGATGTGCAAACCGAAGACTACAGATTCTCATCATGGAGGAGAGGATTCAGCCTTTCGTCTCTTTGGGGTCGATGAACTGACCATGTTTGCTTATAGTGCGTCAATGCTGCAAAATTGTGGGAGCAAGCACTACATTTCTCGAGGTATCTTGGTGTTTCTCACAGTAGCCGATTCACTCCTTTGGCTTCATTCATCTCGTGCTGTATTTTGATGTCAGTGGGCCTGATTCACAGAACTAACTTAAGAAAAAATCCTAAACTTACTACCATTTTGGTATTCACAGAAGGCACTTACTCATTTTGGTATTCACAGAAATTAGGAGTCCTAACTTTAGGACTCCTAAATGCCTTCTTTGAATACCGAAAGTCTTAAAGTTAGGATGTTTGTCAGTTTAGGAGTAGTTACTCCTAAACTGGCAAAAATCCTAACTTTAAGCCCTCAGCCAGGAGTTTGATGCCCAGGGCATCCCCTACTTGGGGCCTGGAGCGGACCCTGTCAGCGGCGGTATGGGCGACTGGGCTGTGAAGAGCCGCGACCTCGATGTGAGGGACGTGGTGGTGGGCTTCGACGAGCACTTCAGCTACATGAAGCTGACCAAGGCGCTGGTCTTCCTGCTGGACCCCAGCTGCCTCTTCCTGGCCACCAACACCCATCTCCCACTGGAAGGGAGGAGAGCCATACCAGGTAAGGACAGGGTCTGGGAAGGTTTGCCAGAACTCACCAGGTGTGTTCATGCAGGTGAATAGAATTGGACTACAACTCACAGAAAGCACTGTTTAGTTAAATAAAGAAAAGCTCATGTGTTTTGTCCAAGCGCAGTGACTGGCAACTCTACGTTTAAGAGCAGGACTAAGCGATAATGATTATAACACTTAGCTAGCAATATTTTTTGAACTAATCTGTCAAGGTTTTGAACTCACTGCACTCATTTTATTGAAAGTAGGTCAGCGGCTGAGTGGCCAGCGGCGGTATAATTTGCCCAGTCTTCATTTTGCATAGAGCTGTCTAGAGTGCATACTTAGAATAGAATAGAATAATCATCTTTATTTGATTTGATAAACAAACCATAAAAGCATATAAATATTAGTCATTAATAAATGATTCACCGAAATACAGTTTTGCTAAAATGGGCTAAAATATAATATCATCCGTGGATAGTCCTTAACCTACTATGCATATCCTCATTGATGTACTCAGTCCCCTCTTGTTATTCATAGTTTTAAAGCGGCATTTAAAAAGTTTGTCACACAATAAAGGGTAAAAACATCAGTTGACATTTTTAAAAACAGCAAAGCTACCCGAGCCTGCCTGAATCTAGCTCATCTTAACAGCTCTTTCAGAAACAGTTTCCTGGTGTAGGCATAGTACGGGCATAATAAAACTAGGTGAAGTGTGTCCTGAGGAGACTTCATGTCGCAACCGCAGGGCCCTCTCTCTTCTGAGTTTATAATAAAACCTGCCGGTACTGCCAATAAGTGGTGGATATAATTTAGTCTAAAACGGGTTACCACAAAACGATCATGGGCATTAGTCATAAATGTTAAATAAGGTTCTATACCCTGTGACATTTTAACTAAAATATAATCTCTCACCGAGTGTTTCCCCAGTTCAACAGTTTCGCGCTGTGCCATCGCAAACATGGGGAACAGTGTTTTAATATCGCTTATATCTTTTAACTTTATTGTCTCAGGTTTGTCAAATAAGTCTACGCGCCCTAGGTTGACAAAGGAGTCTCTGACGTATTTCAGCCATGGGATTTTCCGCTCATGTTCCAGGGCGAGACAATCCCGTACTACCAACCTTGTCAGGCCCACCTCTTCGTTGGTCCAGATCTTCAACCGACCTACTAAAGGCTTCACTTCTATACTGTCTGCGATGTAACTAACACCCAGCTCCTCATGTATACAATATGCTGGCGTGCTCTGTGGGACTTTCAGCATCCGCCTTAGATATTTGTTCTCAACGCTTTGCAGGGTAGTAGGTTTAACAAATCCCCACACCTCACTGCCGTACAGGACTTTGGCACAGCAAACTGCTTTATATTTTTCCCACTGAGCTAAACTCTCTTTTTTGTCTCTGACACAGTGTTTGAATTACCGAGAGTTCTTTTCCCCCAAAGGTTTTTAATCCAGCACTTTAGTTCGAGTGGCTCTGGGCAAGTAAACAAAGCACAAAGCCCATGCCCCTGAAAGCTGCGCAGTGAAAGCGATCTCGCGATAGCTATTGTAAAAAAAAAACCACGCCCGCGAGTGGTGCACTCGCGGGCTCCACAGAGTGGTTTCAATTATCGCGACCGTGTCTGGGCACGATAATTGGAACCACATGGCCTTTGGTGCATGTTACAGACATCAATAGGCTGTGGGCAGAGCAATGCGTCTGCCTTTAGCCTATTGCATGCTGTCTTTCATTATAAGACGCACGCAAAGGCCAATAGCACGGCACAAAAGGAATCACACGCGCACAAGCATGTGCGATTCCTAGGTCAGTGCTGAAACCCCTTTTTTCAGCTCCTAAATGTCTTGTGCTGCACGAGCATTGCTGCACAATGCACTGCTAGGCGCGAGACCTATTAAAAAACATGCTTTGGGAGATGGGCCACAACTTTGGTAGGATTTCTTAGAGAGCAAAATCTATGCAGTTTGCTGAAAGACTTTAACTTAGAGGAGGTCAGCTATTTGATTCTTATGATTTGATTAAGCTAACTCTCCTAATTAATTGTATTTTGCTTTCTGTAATGATTACTTTGGCTATTGAATAAATGTTTAAAATAGATTTGTGTCTCAAGCTTCTCTTTAATGTTTATTGATTATTGTCTGATGACTTACATTGAGAACTTTCAGTTTCCTTCAATTTGACTCTCCAGCATTAATTAATCTGGGTTATTGAACAACACTAAGACCAGCTTCTAAGTGCTTTTAGTTGTGCACCACACAGTTGCACAGAATCCACTGAATTTAGCAAGTGAACTGCATTGTTTGGACTTATCAGTGCAGCTTCTAGTACAAAGAGCGTTATCAATAGATTTCAAACCACAACGAGGCTTGCAATACATCTATGTGGGTGTCTTACCTGTTGTGGACCCTCTAGGGTATCTCAGCCTTTTCAACCTTCAGATCTACCAGCAGAGCACCAGCCTTTCACTAACTGGTGTGAGTACTAGCTTTGCAAAGCTGTGATCCACTTTTGTTGTGTTGCCCCCTCACCTGCTTGGCAGTTAGCCATCAACTTATAGAAATGGAAAGTCATAGGTGTAGCTAGTACCCTACCTTCTGAGAGGCAAGCCTCCCTTTTGATATAAAAAGTGTACTAAGAAGTTTGCTTTGATTATTCAGTGAATTATCATAACGAGCTAAAGTAGCTAAGCAAAAAGTTATTTTTTTCCCCTGCAGGTCCCGTCCGAAAACCCCAACCTTATCTGGTGCCTCCCTGTTTTAGTGTTCTGCCGAATTCCCTATTTATATAAAGAAAGTTGGTCCACTGTCTTTTTTAGATCTATTTACTTTACTCTTGAGTGCATAGATGCAACATTCAATTCAGTGGGGGATAATTTATGGAGCAGGCCTTTGCTGGGGAGATAACATGTAAATAGATTTAAAAAAGACCGCGGACAGGCCTATGAATACTGGTTCTTGTATAGACCAGTGCCCCTTTACAATAAGGAACAGTGTGTATATTTGAATTCCTTGATTTCTCACTCTTTTTTCACGAGCACTACCCCTTTTTCCTTTTCCTTGTGCAAACTTCTCTGAAATGTACATGGTAATCACATTACCAAATGTCTGATGTTTGTATTTCGATTACAAAGAATATATAAATAATGAACCTTCCTAAGTAAATCTTGTGTGGTTGTAGTTTGTGTAAGTATACTGGAGGACTCTACTGTTTTACTAGGGTGTGTGTACAGGAGTGGATTGTATTCATTACCTCAGGTTGACCCTCCTGGAAACCCGTATATCATTATTTCCTTATTTAAATACCTCCTCTAAACCAGTCAAGGGCCAACTTTCTTTCTATGATACTGTACCCAGGTGCTGTGACGTTTATTGGGTTACTATTAACGGTGCTCCGTGCACACTTATTTTATCGAGTTCAAACAACTTAAACAATTATCATTTAGTGCTGCTCCATTCGTTGCACTTAGTCAAAGTGCCTTGTTCAAAATGGCAACTGGTCTGGTTAGGAGTATCCTTCCCTGTGGAATGTGCGCACTCTTTGTTAGGAACGTGATTTGTCCCTTTTCAATACTTCAACAATCTTCTCAATAACCTTTAAACACTCTCAAGATAAGTTTATCTTCTTTATTTTCATGATTGTCGTAAATTCTTCATAGGTTAAAATTATTATATACATTTCACGTGCATCATCACCCACTGCATTTCGGGTCACTATCTGGACCCTTTTTCAGGGGTCTATATAAATCACAAACAAGAAGCCAATTAATCATCCAGCTCAAACTATAAAACAGAACACAACACGATTTCATGTCAAAATAAACTACTTCCTGAATCTATCAAATCATGATACATAAATATTTAGAGCTCGTTCAAAAATAAACGTGAAAAAGCTGATCAAATCAAACGTGTGAATGATGTTGAACTGTACATCCTAGTTGGACCGCTAAATAATAGGTTACAATGTCAAAAGTTAAACTGTGATGCTAGTCGATGCTCTATGGTGTGTTCACTGATCAATATGGATTGATCATCTCGTATCATTTAAACGCTACATAGATGACATCTTCATAATTTGGAATGGAGAGTAAAATCACCTTATCGATAAAATACAAAGGTTGAATGAGTGTCATCAACACATTAAATTTACGTACACCATCAGTAAAAATAGTATAGCTTATCTGGATGTTCTGGTACAAATAAGACATAATACCATCAAGACCAATGTGTTCACAAAACCCACAGATCGGAACAGTGGCTTACATTTTAAAAGTATTCATCGTCAACCATTGAAAAGACATCTGCCATTCTCACAGTTCTTAAGACTTAAACGTATCACTAATACAGAACAAGAAGCCCAACAAACCATTAATGTTTTTGCTAAAAGATTCCTTCAAAGCGGGTATCCTGAAACCTTAGTGAATGAATCGATCCAAAAAGTACAGCGAATTGAAAGATCAACTCTGCTAAGTCAGAGAACTAAACCGAAAAGAATTTCAACATATGTATTTTAAAACATTCAACTGAGGCTAACAAGATTAAAAACATCATTAAAAACCATTGGCATCTGATTGAGAATGAGCCTGATTTAGAATGTATCAATAAACAGAAAATGATTTTTGCTTTTCAACGGTCAAGAAACTTGAAAGAACTGTTATCCAAAAAAGCCACAAAAGAAGGTCATATTAAATTCAAAGGTATGCAAATCTGCGGAAACTGTGCACACTGAAATAATGTCATGAAAGGCAAAGAACTGACTTACCCTTTGAAAGGTTTTAAAATTGATTTGAAACATAACAGTACCTGCGACGCTAAAAATGTGGTTTACGCAATTAAATGCCCGTGTGGCAAAATATATGTTGGCATCACTGAAAGAAAAGTAAAAGTTCGCATAACGGAACATAAAAGCAATATTAGGCTTAAGAATGTAAAATCAAAGGTAGCCATGCATTGGCTATAGGCTGGACATAATGTGTCTCAATTGAGATTTACAGTATTGGAAGCATTGAGAATTGATCCTGGTACCGATCCTCATAAACAGCTTTTGAAAGCAGAATATTTTTGGATAACAAAACTGAACACGTTACAGCCATTAGGGTTGAATGACCGTATTGAATTATCATGTTGTTTATAATCATTTTCACATGACTTTGCATTAACTACATTGTCTATTTTTTTATAATGTTTAGCATAATTATGCATTACTGCTGGAAATTCTGACATTTCACTAATCTATATTGTTTTACTGTGTACAGTTGATGGCCCCCTGGATAACCAGATAGATGCCTTTTTATTAACAGCACCAGTCACTTGCATACACTTTTGAAAGATCTAACTTTATTGCACTCGCTCGTTTTTTTGGATGATGTGCATTTAAATGAGTGAGAGAGGTGGGCACGTGACTACGTCACAATGCATATCCTGTGCAGCGTTAGATATGAAAGTGTTTGGAACCACTCGCAGTGAAGGGCGTACATCCAAATGATTCGGAGCATTACTGCTCGTGAATCTCAAGTAAGTCCGTTACAAGCGTATCTAAGAGGCTGCGTTTTTGCTTGTTTAGAATGTTTAAGCCGTCAGCGCGTTAGAGCAATGTGAGTAAGATCTGAGAACGTGCCCAGTGGGGATTTCTTAGTGAATAGCCACCGCATATATGTCATTGTGTTTCCATGTAACTTTACGAATACTCCATGTTTTTAGAACACACCGTAGAGCATCGACTAGCATCACAGTTTAACTTTTGACATTGTAACCTATTATTTAGCGGTCCAACTAGGATGTACAGTTCAACATCACTCACACGTTTGATTTGATCAGCTTTTTCACGTGTATTTTTGAACGAGCTCTGAATATTTATGTATCATGATTTGATAGATTCAGGAAGTAGTTTATTTTGACATGAAATCGTGTTGTGTTCTGTTTTACAGTTTGAGCTGGATGATTAATTGGCTTCTTGTTTGTGATTTATATAGACCCCTGAAGAAGGGTCCAGATAGTGACCTGAAATGCATTGGGTGATGATTCACGTGAAATGTATATAATAATTTTAATATATGAAGAATTTATGACAATCATGAAAATAAAGAAGATTAAACTTATCTTGAGAGTGTTTAAAGGTTATTGAGAAGATTGTTGAAGTATTGAGAAGGGACAAAACACGTTCCTAAGAAAGAGTGCGCACATTCCACAAGGAAGGATACTCCTAACCAGACCAGTTGCCATTTTGAACAAGGCACTTTGACTAAGTGCAACGAATGGAGCAGCACTAAATGATAATTGTTTAAGTTGTTTGAACTCGATAAAATAAGTGTGCACAGAGCACCGTTAATAGTAACCCAATAAACGTCACAGCACCTGGGTTCAGTATCATAGAAGAAAGCTGGCCCTTGACTGGTTTAGAGGAGGTATTTAAATAAGGAAATAATGATATACGGGTTGCCAGGAGGGTCAATGAAGGTTATTGAGAAGATTGTTGAAGTATTGAGAAGGGACAAATCACGTTCCTAACAAAGAGTGCGCACACTCCACAGGGAAGGATACTCCTAACCAGACCAGTTGCCGTTTATTGGGTTACGCCATTATTTCGTAATGGGAATTCCCTATTTAGGCCGAAATTGCCTGTTTTTAACATTTAACATTTTGGAAGATTTCTGTTAATATCCTGAGGTTGTACAATGCAAAACATAGAGTAGATGCAGGCTTTGGCTGGTTCCTCTACCCGCTGACTCTGGATGTGTCAGGCTGAAGGAAATGGGTTATGCTACATGATTGGATTCCAATTCATTTCAATGAAGAAAAATCTTAAATGCTTTTTTATGCTCTCTACTCTACATCCATGCTAGGATACACATCGCTAAGAGATGCACTGCTTCCCATTGCACATGCCGTGGGTTAGGCATGGAAAAGCCGACAAAAATGACACGTTGTTTGGATGAAAATAGGGATAAGGGTCCTAAGCACAAGTTACGGGCTTTGACATGTCTGTGCAGGGCGGAGGAAAGGTAGTTCAGGGAGAAGGCATTCATGACTCTGAAAACTACGATCAGAAAGAAGGCTTCATCTTCTAGACAATGTGTAAAACACAGAACATAATCTTGCCTCTAGCATAGCATTCACGATTAAATTAAAAATGTCAGGTAGGCAAATGTTTCCTACCCAGAAACCAAGCTTTCAATCTCAATGATTATGTGGCGGAGGGCTGACTATTTGCCTCATCTTACTACCACTGAGTTTAGAACTATGAGGCAGATTCAGTACTCAGTATTTAGCCCAGAGTCAGATATTGATGAAAGGAAAATAATTTCTGGGTTCAATCTTACGTTTATTCAGTTTCTTACCAAAAACAGGCTGTACTCTTTAGAAATAGATTGATACTACTAAAAAAGAAGTTGATCACTATCCATAAGTTTTGTCCTTCATCTATGGAAAGTAAAAAACATTTATGATTTTTGATGACAAGAACCTCTTTTGAAAAAAGACAGGCCATGGAAAATGTGTTAAAGAGGTCATCTTCCCTTTATGCCATAGATCTAATGATCAACTACTTTTCTAACAGACTAGAGATGTAACCAGTAGTATATTTGAACCCACTGAAAAAGATACAAACCTACTGCAGCTATGGTTAGGCACCGGAGAAGATGGGGTGTCTTAGCAAGGCTCCATTACGAGTAGTTGATTTATTCCCCAAACATCCTGCTAAATATTTGACATCCATGCATAGCGCAAGTCTAATTGTGTGTGGGAGTTGGGAACACATTACCCTACCTGTTCCTTGGCCGACAGGCCACTGAGAAGCAAAGAGCAGATGAATGACCAAGCACAATGTACTCGCCAAACATGGTGTTCAGTACTTGCTGAGAGTGGAGCCTGATCGTGTACCGCAGAGGAGTTAATTACTTGTGGGGGTCAGGGAGAGAGCATCGAACACATCATGTGCAGACACTGGGAGCACTTGGGCTGGCCGGTAGCGAAGTGCGCTCTGTGAAGCCTCTGGAGACCTGGACCACTTAAGATTTGGGTGTGGCTGAAAGAAGTGGGAGTCTGGGATTGAGGCCGCTGAAAGAAGTGGGAGTCTGGGATTGAGGCCGCTGGCGTCCTGGCACGTCTGGAGAAGTGATACCCCTCAGCCGGTGGACCCCAAAATCTGCTCTGAAGAGGGTGGGCAGAGATCTGAGGAATCCAGTATGGGCCTGGAATGAGGGGCCAAGAAGGTACAGCAAAAGAGAATGGATAAGTACCCCTTCCTGTGAGGCATGTTGGATGGGGCGGGCGGTAATCCATCCTCTCACACCAACACTGAGGAAGAAAGTACAGGCAAGGATGAGCCAACATTGTGCTCAGGGACTTTCAAAATTCTTCTCTGTGGAGGACACATAGGGCAACCCTCGCAGAATAATACTACAACCATTTTACTTCCTCGACCGCAATGTCATCCTACAAGCAACCAGTAAGCATGAGAACTTCACCTACGAAAACGTAGTCATCAGGATATACCCTGACTTCATGGTTGCGATACAAAAACAACAACGTTCCTTTGATTAGATAAAAAGATGCCTCAGAGATCAAGAGACTGAATACATGAAACGCAGACTAATGGCAGAAGAGAGGTTCTGGATTTTTCTGACACTGGAGAGGCATGAGGTTGGTTTGAGGCACGGAGGACGGTGGGATGTTGGATGCCCACTTGGCCTCAGGAATATGGGTGACCTACAATATGAAGGTGGCAGCAGCAGGAAGGATTCCCCCATTAGAGAGCTTTCACAAAATGGACTCTCTCTGCGGGTAGAGGATGCCAGGAGCCTTGAAACAATGGACAAGATTGCCACCACCTCTGCTAATAAGCAAAGGAAATGATTGAAAATAGTCATGAGGATAGGTTTGCTTGAACTGGGAGAGGAGGCGGCATCCCCTGTTGAATCGGTGAAACAATGAATGTTGATCACACAAATACGTGAATGTGTTGGTGTGGGGTGAGGAGACTGACATGTACTCTGAGTTGCATTGGTTACTAGGTTCAGAGTATTGTGGATGAGACTTAAATGCTCTGCAAGGATATATTGTGGTAAGATGGGGATACAGAATTTAATTGATTTAGCTATACTCATTTTATCTTAAAGTTTTCAGGACATTAAGGCAACAGACTCCCAGCGAATTGGGGAGGTAGGTAGGTCTGATCCCCCAATGCAGGGAGATAGGGAGCGGATCAGGGGTTTGGGTTGGGATGATCAAGGAAGTTTTATAACAATGAATGTGTTGGCACACTGAGACCTACAGATGCACTAACAAACAAAAACGAGACATAATAAAGATTTGATACACAATGTCGGTGATGGAAAGTTGCCCGCATACATGTAGGAATGTGAATGGCCTGGGGTAGTAAACGTAAGAGGGAATAGTGTTTCAATACTTTAGGTGACAAGTCCTTGAGGTGCTGCTACTTCAAGAGATTCAGCTCTTGGGTGACGACTGCAGATTATTAACTAAAGGGAGGTACTTACTGATCACGCTTTTCAGACATACATTCAAACCCAAGGAAGGGGGTCATATTGCTTAAGATGCCTTTTCCAGTTAAAATAGACCGGGTGGTAAGAGATCAACTGGGTGCGTACATGTCCCTTCTTGCCCATCAAGTGAATGCATACTAGATAATTAGCTCTTGTTAGAATTTGGAACTCTGACTGGCAGAAGTATGCACCCTGTCCAAGCAGGTACCACAGTCATACTCAGGGTAAGTTACAACACACCCTAAATTATTCTGTGCTCACCCTATGGTAGCTTAAAACAGAGAAGTCAGGCTTAACTTAAGATACAATGTGTAAAGTATTTGTGTAACTCTTCAAACTGTAACACTGGAAAACCACTAAAAGACTCCAACAAGTAGAAGTCAAGATATGAATTTTTAAAGAATAAATGTAAAATGGCTCTGAGAAGCAATCATTTTCTTAAATGGGATACTTAGTTGAGCTGGACTGGGCCAAAGTCGAAAGTTCAGACAATGGTGATGGAGCACAGGCTGAATATAGGGACCCACTTAGGCACGCTTAACAAAGGTACCTTGATCCAGGCTTGTGTCAGTGTTGAAGAAGATGCGAAGAGCAGCCCAAACGATGAGACTGTGTCAAGCTATGCAGTGGGCGAGTTGCATCAAGATTCTCCGGACAATGGCTGCGCAGCATCAGTTCCGGGTGCAAGGCACTGGTTCTGACGGCAATATGCGGCTACTGCTCCTGCAGCAGGTGTTGCATCAATTCCGAGGAGATGTGCTGATTCTGAGTGCGATGCGCCGGCTCAGATCCACGCTTCAACAAGGATGTGCTGGTTTCAACACACGCAAAGGTGAAGATGCACCAGTTCCGATGAGGATGCATAGGTTCTGGTTGCAGCAGCGCTTTATACCCACTTCCAAGGGCCCAAGACTGGATTGACACCGATTGGCAGGGCAAGACTTGCAGCAATTAAAGTCCAGGTCTGTAGCAGGATGAGTTGAAGTAATTGATGTCTCTGAGACATAGAACAGGATGGAAGGCAGCAAGTCCTTCGAGTCACTCTGGGTTCAAGTGATGATGGTCCAGCCCTTCTCGCCCAGGCTCGAGAGCAGCAGGAAACAAGGCCAGAGCAGAGCAAAGCAGGAGTCCAGCAGAGTGGTAGTCCTTTCAGCAGCACAGCAGTTCTTCCTGGCAGACTCTTCACAGGTCCAGAAGTTTACTGAAGTCTTGGTTTCAGGTCTTCCCTTCCTGCTGTGGCTCCAGTCTCACTCCAAGTGGTTATGCAGCCCTTTGGGTGTGTAAATGCTAAAAAAAAGGGGTCACTGTTCCTAAAAAAGGAAGGAGAAGGTGTATGTGGACAGGACACAGCCTATTCGGGTGTAAGTGTGAGGCTGTGCCCAGCTCCTCCCACACATCACCCAGGATGGCTGTCCAGACGAATGTATGACGTTACAACGCATACATTCACAACGCATACCATCACAACGCAACTTTTACAACGCAAGATCCATTACAACACATGATATTACAACGCATGCCATTACAACACAGATGCTATTACAACGCATGCCATTACAACGTAAGTATAGGCAAGTATTTAATTTTATTATTATTAATTTAATTTTAATTTAATTACAAAAATGTTTATTCATTTATTTAAATTAATTTTTAATTTTATTTAATATATTTTAATTTACTATTCTAACTCTTTGGGGGTGTAATACTAGGGTAAGTGTTGGATAGTGTAGGGGTTACAATTACTATTCTAACTCCAGGGGGGTGTAATAGTAGGGTAAGTGTCGGATAGTGTAGAGGTTAAAATTACTATTCTAACTCCAGGGGGATGTAAAAGTAGGGTAAATGTTGGATAGTCTAGGGGTTAAAATTACTATTCTAACTCCAAACTCTAAAATTATATTTAATTAAAACATTTTTTTTAAAGTAAATTACTTTATATTTAAATTAAAATAAAATTAAACTAAAATTAAATGTAATTAAAATATTTAAATATATATAAGTAAATTAAGTTATATTTAAAATAAAATTAAATTAAATTAAAACTAAAAATAATTAAAATATTTAAATTAATTTAAGAAAATTTAATGAAAAATAAATTAATAATAGTTAAATTAAATACTTACCCATACTTACGTTGTAATGGCATGCGTTGTAATAGCATCTGCGTTGTGATGGTATGAGTTGTAATAGCATGTGTTGGAATGGATTTTGCGTTGTAAAAGTTTTGTTGTAATGGTAGTGCGTTGTGAAAGTTGCATTGTGATGGTTGTTTCCCGTCCAGGCACATCTTAGCTTCTTTTATGTGTGGCAGTCTTGAGGGAATACCCAACTGTCACCCAGCCCAGACTGAACAGAGACAGCCAGCAGGCACCAAATGGCTAAAGTAAGTAAATGCCAACTTTCTAAAAATGACATTTGCTAAATTGTAATCTAAAACCCAACTTCACTATAAGTTATGATTTCAAATTGTGAGTACAGTGACACCAATCTTGAAAAGTCTATCTCTTCACAGTAGGGAATTACACTTAAAAGATGTAATAAGGTAATCCCAATGTTATCCAATGGGAGAGATAGGCCTTGCAGTAGTGAAAAAGGAAATTTGGAGTTTTTCACTACCAGGACATGTAAAACGTACAAGTACATATATTGCCTTTTAAATACATTACACCCTGGCCTGTGGGTCATACAGGGCCTAACTTAGTGGTGAATGATATGCACAAAAAGGGGCGGTCTAGGCTTGGCAAGAGGTTTATCGCAGTAGTAGGGTAAAACTGTACATACAGAATCTGCAGTGACAGCCCTGACCCATGTTTATCGGGCTGCTTAAGTGGGTGGCACGAGTGCTCCAGGCCCACCAGTAGCATTTAATTAACAGGCCCATGTAGTGCACTTTACTAGGGACTTATAAGTAAATCAGATATGCCAATTGCGGTTAAGCCAATGTTACCGGGGCCGATTCACAGAACTAATCTGAGATAAAATCCTAAACTTACTACTTTTGGTATTCACAGAAGGCATTTAGTAGAAGTAAAGTTAGTGCAAAAACAACAATTGATGGACAGAATGCAGAACAATGTCATACATTCACCCTAGTAAAGATCTGGGCCTAAATCC
This sequence comes from Lissotriton helveticus, assembly GCF_964261635.1. Lineage (NCBI taxonomy): Eukaryota > Metazoa > Chordata > Amphibia > Caudata > Salamandridae > Lissotriton > Lissotriton helveticus. The sequence goes on along the minus strand of NC_136069.1, from coordinate 426,476,388 downwards.
ATCGTTTTTTTGCACGCCACATCACCCCTGTTCAGACATGGCCATATGCAAATCAGCCTTGACCCTGTGCCTCATGGGAACAGTCCAGCCCGAACTGCCAAGCCATGTCTTTCCTGGACAGGAATCAAGCATCCTGGGACCGGTTTCTGGCTATCAGCGGTCTTCAGCCAGGATAGCTTGACTTCAGTGGTGTGGAGAGCATGGGACTCACATCTGAGCATACCCATCCCACTCGGGGTGACAAATGCAAAAACAACAATTGATGGACAGAATGCATCACAATGTCATACATTCACCCCAGTACAGAGATCCGGGCCTAAATCCATCGTTTTTTTGCACTCCACACCACCCTAGTTCAGACATGGCCATATGCAAATCAGCCTTGACCCTGTGCCTCATGGGAACAGTCCAGCCTGAACTGCCAAGCCATGTCTTTCCTGGACCGGAATCAAGCATCCTAGGACCGGTTTCTGGCTATCAGCCGTTTTCAGCCAGGATAGCTTGACTCCAGTGGTGTGGAGAGCATGGGACTCACGTCTGAGCATACCCATCCCACTCGGGGTGACAAATGCAAAAACAACAATTGATGGGCAGAATGCAGAACAATGTCATACATTCACCCCAGTACAGAGATCTGGGCCTAAATCCATCGTTTTTTTGCACTCCACACCACCCCAGTTCAGACATGGCCATATGCAAATCAGCCTTGACCCTGTGCCTCATGGGAACAGTCCAGCCCGAACTGCCAAGCCATGTCTTTCCTGGACCGGAATCAAGCATCCTAGGACCGGTTTCTGGCTATCAGCCGTCTTCAGCCAGAATAGCTTGACTCCAGTGGTGTGGAGAGCATGGGACTCACGTCTGAGCATACCCATCCCACTCGGGGTGACAAATGCAAAAACAACAATTGATGGACAGAATGCAGAACAATGTCATACATTCACCCCAGTACAGAAATCTGGGCCTAAATCGATCGTTTTTTTGCACTCCACACCACCCCAGTTCAGACATGGCCATATGCAAATCAGCCTTGACCCTGTGCCTCATGGGAACAGTCCAGCCCGAACTGCCAGGCCATGTCTTTCCTGGACCGGAATCAAGCATCCTAGGACCGGTTTCTGGCTATCAGCCATCTTCAGCCAGGATAGCTTGACTCCAGTGGTGTGGAGAGCATGGGACTCACGTCTGAGCATACCCATCCCACTCGGGGTGACAAATGCAAAAACAACAATTGATGGACAGAATGCAGAACAATGTCATACATTCACCCCGGTACAGAGATCTGGGCCTAAATCCATCGTTTTTTCTGCACTCCACACCACCCCAGTTCAGACATGGCCATATGCAAATCAGCCTTGACCCTGTGCCTCATGGGAACAGTCCAGCCCGAACTGCCAGGCCATGTCTTTCCTGGACCGGAATCAAGCATCCTAGGACCGGTTTCTGGCTATCAGCCATCTTCAGCCAGGATAGCTTGACTCCAGTGGTGTGGAGAGCATGGGACTCACGTCTGAGCATACACATCCCACTCGGGTAGTAAAGTTAGGACTTCTAACTTTACTACTACTAAACTGAGACAAAATCCTAACTTTACGACTTCTGGTATTCACAAAAGGCATTTAGTAGTAGTAAAGTTAGGAGTCCTGACTTTACTACTACTAAATGCCTTCTGTGAATACCAAAAGTAGTAAGTTTAGGATTTTATCTTAGATTCGTTCTGTAAATCGGCCCCACCTTGTTTAGGGGAGAGAGTACAAGCACTTTAGCACTGGTCAGCAGTGGTAAAGTGTGCCGAGTCCTAAAACCAACAAAAACAAGTCCAGAAAATTGACAGAGGCAGCCAAAAAGTTGGGGAAAGTCAACCCTAAGAGTGTCAGGTCAAACAGCTCTGGTTATCTAGCCCTCCATCTACAGAATGGGGGTCTGGTAGTCTTTGGAGCAGAACTCCTTCGATGACCAAAAGGAATTTTATTAATGGGAGTAGATTTTAACCCCTTCGAAGCTCATGACGAGCCCAGCTCGTCATGGAGTTTCCATTGGTTTCAATGGAAATTCAATGGGAAGAGGTGGATGTACCTTAGCATCCAAGTGGTTAATGTTGTCATGGACGTGAAAGCAGACCAGAAAGATCAAGGAGGATGTAGTGGGTGCCCACAACTCGAAATGTTCAGAGGATTGGTAGATATCTGGAGGTGCCACACCCCAGGGGCACCTCAGTTTTCTTTTTACTCAGGAGCCAATGACACTTACTGTCAGATGGATTATTTGTTCATGCTGGGGCTGAACAAGTATATATTTTGGGGTGCTAGATTCCTGACCACTGGAATTTCTGACCATTACCCACTTTTGGTTGAACTAGGGCATCAGAATCAGAAAGAATATCACGGCTGACGTATGGACACTTAGTTAATGCGGGAAAGGGAGTTGTTGAGAAGCTTCGACTCACCAACATAAATACAATAGATTCTGAGGTGGTCCTGTGGAAGACGTGCAAAACTGTGCTCTGGGGTCAGTTGATCTCCCTGACATATGCCTAACTTAAGAATCCGTGAGAGAAAATGAAACAAGGAGTGGCACAAATTCTGGATCTAGAAGATGAAAATATAGCATAGGCTAATGCAGATCTACATCACCAAATGGAACTTACAAAACAGGAATATCTGACATAGGCCACAGTCACAGCTCAAAATCAATTGTTAGCTACCCAGCTGAAATTGTAAGATGTGGGTAACAAGGCACATACATTGTTAGCATGGCCAGGAAAGAGGGATGAAGGAACTAGATGGGTGTTTACTGCTTAAAACCAGGTGGGTTTGACGGCGACAGAGAATGCACATATAGTAGCGGTATTTGCTGAGCAATTGGGTACACTGTATGCCTCTCATGGAGAATGTTTAGAAGCAGAAACCCAGGAAATATTTTGCGAACATAATCTGCCATATTTGGAGCACCAGAACACCCTACGTGGTCAACAGCTGCATTTTACAAATTAATTTGGAATATCTTTACATCTATCTTGGCTTGTCAGTTTTCTGTATCTCTTAAGTCATAGGCAGTTATCCCAGAAATAAAGTCCATTGGGTCCATATCTAAATGGTGCAAAGTCAATCTTGTGTCATCTTGGAATGGGTATTTTAAAAAAGAATGGTATACTCAAGAAACCGTGAATATTACTATAGAATCAAAAAGTAACAACCTTGAAAGGAAAGACAAAAAGTAAATCAATCCATGAACTAAAGGGGCACTAAAAGAAAGAACACACTAATAACTTTGGAAAAGTGGAACAGCTTACTAACAGAAGACACTTGAAAAAGTAATGGATCTGGTCAACCAGCATTACGTAGACAATTAAATGAGAAGTAACATGATACATCAGACGATAACATGTTAAATATCTAGACCTCAGGGTGGCACTGTGCAGGTTAGCTTTGTAAATTGAGCACTTTTCTGTGAGCCATGCAGTTACAGGATGAAGAATAAGTCTTGAACATACTGTTCTATGTGTGCGAGGACATCCAAAAATTCATGCAGCAACCAACTTAGGAAGTCAGCCATACTTTCCACAAACATTTATTGGTCTATTCTATGAGAGAAGAATTAACATGAAAAATAGTTGCTTTTTTAAATCCCTGTTTAAAGACACTGATGTGTCTATGGGCATGTTTGCCATGAAACTTCGAAGCTTTCTTGAAAACCGAATATGAGAATTTAAGAAAAGTAAACATTATTGTGTGTTGCACCTGACGAGAATCTAGTTGATGTAAAAGTGGCTACATAAGCTAATTTTTTTTGTTTTTTTTGTTTTTGAAGACGTTTATTAATGCTCAAGGGTGCATTACACATAGCAAAGCCTACAACCCTGCGGGCCGGCTGCAATGGAACTGTAAATCGTGAGGGTGCAATTCTGCATATGAGGGCGTAGCATCGCGCCCCATTTGTCCCCGGTACAGTAGATCATAAATAGTATAGTCACATTGCCAGAAATCAAGAAAAGAATAGGTCCATAAATGACGTCTTATTTTTCAGTTTTTCTAGAACTAAGCCATGAATACAGCAAACTAAACAAAACAGTTCGTATCGGCATGTTCCAACTTTCCTATCGTGACTTCCCCACATCAGGTCCGTCCCAGTCGCACGGTGTAGATAGGAGACACCCCTGAACAGTGTGGTATGCGCCGATGATGTTACAGTACGGCAGGGGGTCAGTGGTGTACATGTGCAAGTGTCCTCGGACCTAAAGTGGGACAGCTCCTTTGGGGCCATGGTATTTCGCCGGTCGCCGGCCTGATTAACGGAGCATGTAGCAGTCAGGTGTAGTGGCCTCGCTGTCGGTGTATCAAGCGGCGTCTACGCCTGTAGTCGCCACCTGGGGCGCCGTTGACGGTTTCCACCCACCGTAACATGGGGGGTTGGAAAGGCCACCACCGGTGAGCAGGGGTCCGATACTACGAACATGTGAACAAATATGAGGAAGGGGGTGGGGGGGGGGGGTGGAGTGCGCTTGCGGGGGCAATGTCGGCAGCTCTGTGCTGTGGGCGTATTGCTGGGCGAGGACCGCCAGTGGGCGCCTGCGTGGGCGTCGAACCGTGTCTGAGGCCTGCGCGCTGGGTGAGCCATGTCTGTGTCGGGGGGTGGGGGAGGCGCTGCCGCGGGTGGTGGTCCCTGCAATAGAGTCGGAGCCTCCGTGGCTCACCTCCGGTGTCGCCCATCCTACGTGAGCCCCCTGACGGCGCCCTCCCCCCGCAGGGACCCCAGGAAGCCATCCCAGAGCTGTGCGATCGGGAACTGCCGCAGACCCGCTATTTCTTCCCTGCGGAGCGCCGTGCCCTCCGTCCCGGCCCAGTTAGTAAAGGATGTGAACCAGTGTTTCGGGGTAGGCGGTTCTCGCCGTTTCCAATGCCTTGTAAGCAGGCGCTTGGCCGTGATGAGGCCCAGATCCCAGAACCGTGCCTGTGGTTTGTTCAGTTTGGTTCTTTTATAGAGTCCGAGAACGCACGCCTCCCACGTGTCCGGCAGACCCGGGCCTGTGCTGTGATTCAGGAGTGAAGTCACCTCCCCCCAGTACGCGGCCAGGGTTGGGCAGTGCCAAAGCATGTGTAGGATATCCGCACCCAGCAGGTGACATCTGGGACAAACGGCAGTGTCAATCGCGAAGTATCTGTTTATTCTATCCGGCGTTAGGTATGCCTGGTGCAATATGTACAGTTGAATGACACGAAAGCGGGAATTGCGGGGGACGTTCACAGGACTGGCTAGGACCAGGTTCCACTCCTTATCTGTCCATTCCCTCCCTCGGTGCGCCGCCCATTTAGCCCTAATCTGTATTGTGGGATGTTGCGTGTGGATGAGAAGCGCCTGTGCTAACCAATGCGTGATGTGCGCGCCCCTGCCCATTACATGTAGATATTGGAGCAGGTGGTGTACCGGCGGCTCATCCCGGATGTCTCCCCAGGAGTCAGTGTATGCCCGCAGTACCGACGCATGGAGTAGGAATTGCCCAGCCGGCAGTCCCGTGGTTTCCGATAGTTCCGCAAATGGGAGAAGGGCCCCGTCAGCATACAGGTCGCCCATGGTCTCTACTCCGGCTGTGACCCAGCGGTCTAGATTGCGCTGCATGACCATCCCACTCCTCCTGGGGGTGCCCAGCATGGGGAGGGCAGGAGCATATGGTTTGGCAGTTCGTGTCAGTTTCAGGCTCCGGAGAAAGCATTTGCGGGCCACGGCCAAATGCAATGGTAGAGGACGAGGTCCTTTGGTTAACGGGTGAAACAAGGCGCAAACCCGAGGGTGGGTCCATTGGTGGTCTGCAGTGGCCGTGTCGTCTAGATGCGTATCGCTGAGCCAGTACGTCACCCATTGGAGCTGTGCAGCCAGGTAGTACAGCTCCATGTTGGGGACAGCCAATCCTCCCTCCGCAGTCGGGGAGTACAGTTTAGCCAGCGCCACTCGTGGTCGTCCCGCGTTCCAGATCAAGCCGCGAAGCATCGATTCCAGGTCGCGGAATATCCGTGCGGGGACATACGTAGGGATATTCGCGAAGTGATAAAGTAACCTGGGGAGCGCTATCATTTTGGAAAGAGCGATTCGGCTGGGCACGTTCAGCGGCAGAGTTTTCCAGAAGGACATCTGGGCTCGCAGGGAGGAAATGGCGCGCACCAGGTTGCCCTCCAGTATGTCCTGTGGGTCTCTGTAGATGTGCAGCCCCAGGTATTTAAACGTGGTCGGGTACCAAGCGAGCCGGGCCCCTCCAAGGTGCACATCACATTCCTCCTGGTCTCGGCTGAACGAGTATACTCCGGACTTGGCCCAGTTGACCCTGAGGCCCGAGACCTCCGCGAAGGTTCGGAAGATATCCGATAGCTCGGTCGGTACCGCGGTGAGGTCCCGTACATAAAGCAGCAGGTCGTCTGCATAGAGTGAGACTGTGTGCGTTCCGTCAGCCAATGGGATCCCCCATTCCGCTCCCCTGTCCCGCAGCAGAGCCGCCAGTGGTTCAATGGCCAATGAGAAAAGGAGGGGCGACAGGGGGCAACCTTGCCTGGTGCCTCTGCGCACTCTGATCTGCTCCGACAACAGCCCGCCCGTCCTCACTCGAACACTGGGCCTCTGGTAGAGTAGTCCGACCATGTCAGCAAAGGCATCTCCCACCTCGAATCTGTCCAAGACTGCTCCCAGGTATGGCCATTCAACTGAATCGAAGGCCTTCTCCAGGTCCAGGACCAGACACCCCGATCTAGGCCAATGTGTCAAGGCTGCTTCCTGAATCCGGAAGAGGCGGCGTAGGTTACGAGACGTGCTCCGCGCCGGCATGAAGCCGTTTTGATCCTCATGTACCAGGGTTGGTACCTCCAGGGCCAAGCGGCGGGCCAGGAGGGAGGTGAATATTTTATAATCGGTATTCAGCATGGCCAACGGCCTATAGGATCCCATGAGCGCGCCATCCCTGCCCGGTTTCAACAGCGAGACGAGGTTTGCCTCGTTGAGCGAGTCCGGGAGTGCTGATTCCTTCATCGCAGTATGGTACAATTTGAGCAGCTCCGGAACCAGCACGTCCGAACACGCCTTAAAGAATTCGGCAGGTAGTCCATCCGGGCCAGGCGATTTGCCGTTGGACAGTGCGAAGATGGCCTCGCGCATTTCTTCCGGGGAGAAGGGCGCCCCCAGGGCGTCCTGCTGCGAGCCGATAAGGGAGGGCAGCGGGATATCCGCCAGGTATTCTGCTATGTAGGCCGCGGAGACTCTCAGGTGCGACTGGTATAGGGCCTGATAGTGCCCCACAAACGCTCGATGGATCCTGCTTTGGGTGTACACTAGCTCTCCCTCAGCCGTGCGGATGACGGATACTGGCTCCGTGCGTTCCTCCTGCCTGACCAACCAGGCCAATAGCCTACCGGGCTTGTCACCGTGTTGATGTACCCGCGCCGAATGGGCCGCAAAGTTGACGTGCCGCAGCCGTTCCAGTAGTGTTTCGTGCTCCGCCCGGGCCGCCCGCAGCCGGTCTCCCGCGCCCCCCACCGCCTCCCGTTCCCCACCGAGTAGGTCCGCTTCCACCCTGCGCAAATCCTCCTCCAACTTCCACCGTATGCTCCCCTGGGTGCTCAAGCAGTGTCCCCTTACCACCACCTTGAATGCGTCCCACTCTACTCTCGGGGAGGATGCTGTATCTGAGTTGTCAGTGAAGTATTGTGCTACGCAGGCCTGCAGGGAGTCTCTAAAGGGGGCATCTAGCAGTAATGCAGGTTGCAGTCGCCATGTGGGGATAGGTGGGCGCGGGCGTTCCCAGGCCAAGTGTAGTGTATGGGGGTTGTGGTCCGAGTGCGTCCGACCCAGGTATTGGGAGTCAGTAATGTGCGGCAACAGTTCCGTGGATACCATGTACCTATCAAGGCGTACGTGTAACTTATGTGCTCCCGAGAAATAAGAGTACACCTGAGCGTCAGGATTGTGCGCGCGCCATGCATCCCTCAGGTCCCACTGTGCCGCCCACTGTGTGAGTGCTCTCGCGGCCCCCTGGGACGTTGCCTCCGGCCTCGGCGGGACCGAGCGGTCCAACACTGGGTCTAGCACCGCGTTATAGTCGCCTCCCAGTATCCATGGGACGCCGTGCCAGGGCGCCAATCTCTCCGAGATGCGCGCTAGGAAGGTGCCCTGATCCGTGTTTGGAGCGTAAATGGACGCCAGGACCACTGGTTGCCCGTCTATGCGACCCTTCACTAGGACATACCTCCCCTCCGTATCCAAGTGTACTTCTGACATTACGAAGGGAGTTCCCGGCTTCACCCACAGCAGTGCTCCGCGGGCATACGAGGAGTACTCGGTGGCGTACAGTTGTCCCCTCCATCTTCGCCTCAGCGCTGTCACCTCCGCCCCACTCAGGTGTGTTTCCTGCAATAGCGCGACCTGCACGTTCTGCCTTTTCAAGTAGGAGTAGATCTGATACCTGCGCGCGGGAGTGTGCATACCTCTAATGTTCCATGTACATATTTTTATGGTAGACATTTTGGCAATATACATCCCTCCCTGACATTCCCAACAGGAGCGGCTCCACCAATTGTCCCAGCAGCGGCCCTCCCAGCTTTCCTGTTCCCACCCCTCGCAGCACACTCAGCAAAGTTCAGGAAGACATTAGGACAGGGAAAAAAAACAATGCAGAACAACAACCAACAGCGGGCTATCCCCACTAAAATGCCAAAAGGGCAGTGGCGGAACGGGCCACCGTCCATGCTCTCAAGGGAGAGGAACAGTCTTACTTATCTAAGGGGCAGTGCGTGCTAAGCACAAGTTCGGCAAAAAAGGATATATAGTCAGTTAGGGGAAGCAGGTCTCTTCCCTGAGCCACTCGATACAGGTTGTTAGTGGCCGCCCACTACGGTCCAACACTCCGAGTAACCCATCCTTCATGTAGCCAGAAGCGGTTGTGAGCTGAATGACCACCCCTGCATATCCCGCCCTGCTTACCATCAGTGTCACAAGGGCATTACTCACTGTTCCAGGTGTCCACTGTTCGGTCAGCTGGCAGGGGGGGGGGAGGGAGACGGCCCCAGCGGCGGCGGGCGCCAGTCGCGCATCATCGTCCAGCCGACTTCCGCCAGCCCCCCCTTCGTTTCGGCAAGGTCAAAACAAACGGTACCTCCAGTATCAGTGGACCAAGTCAGAGGTTTGCGGCGTAACTATAGGTAGTTCCACCGAGATCTGTGAGTTCGGGATCCCATATATGGCCTCGTCGTCGTCGCTCGGTATCGGCGGTTGGCCGTCCTCCTGGGCTGTCTCTTGGGAGGGTGGGTTGCTCATTTGAGAAACCGCCTGTAATGCATCGCGTTGTTCTCGGAGCATCTGGTCCAGTGGGGGAGAGTGCCTCGCCCCCTCCTCCTCGCATTGGGACTGTTGGGTCCTGTGTCTGCGGCGGCGTCGCGGTCCTCGTAGCCTGGTCCTCGTCTCGCCCCCGCGAGAGTGTTTGGGTGCCGTGTCCGTGCCCCCGTCCAGCCACTCACTGGCCTCCACAGGCGTGCTAAAGAAGTAAGTGTTGTCCCCCGCCACTACTCTCAGCTTGGCAGGGAATAGGAGGGAGTACTTGAGGCCTGCGGTGCGCAACCTCCTCTTCACTTCCATGAAGTCGTGCCTCTGGCGCTGTACCTGGAGGGTGTAATCGGGGAAGAACATGATTGACGCATTGTCTATGCGTACCTCACCCAATCGCCGGGCCTCTCGCAGCACCGTGTCTCTGTCTCTGTAATTCAGTATCCTGAAGAGTAGCGGCCTCGGGTTGGCGCCGGTGGTGTAGGGCCGCGTTGGCACCCGATGTGCGCGTTCCACAACAAAGTGAGGCGACAGCGAACCCTCGGGCAATAGTGTCCGCAGCCAGTCTTCCACATGTTGGGCCGGGCGGGCCCCCTCCCATTTTTCAGGAACCCCCACAAGGCGGATGTTATTGCGCCTCGCCCTCCCTTCTGCGTCCTCAGCCCTGTCCTCCAGGAACTCCACTCTGTTCAGGAGGTCCTGCAGTTGCCTGTCTGCCTGAGTGACTTTGGGCTCGATCTCCTTCACTGCGCCTTCCAGGGTCTTGGTGCGGTCGGACAATTTCCTGTGGTCATCGCGCAGGAGGGTCAGGTCCACTGCAACCCCATCTATTTTGGACTCCAGGGAGGTTCTAGTTTGCTGGAGGGACTGTTCCATTCGTTCCACCGCTGCCAGCACGCTGTCAAGCCTCGAAGCCAGTTGCTCGGCGGCCATTTTGTGTATCGGTCTGCCCGTTTTCCATTTCGGCAGGGCCCCACCAGTCCCGGTGCGGGTCCGCACTCCCCCGGACATGTGCGGGTGGCGCCTGTCCGGCAGGGTAGTCCCCGGTGCCGCTCCAGTGATGGCGTCCCCGGATGCGCTGCACTCCTGGGTGGGGAACTCTGCGGGTGTCAGCTATTCCCTCAGATTAGGCCGTCGTTGTTGCCCCCGTGGGGGGGGGGGGGAGGGGGTCCACCAGGGGGTGTTTCGCCTTGTCGCCCCACCACACCGACCCGAATGCTGCAATGGCCGGGGGGGCGTATGTGACACGCACGCCCGTGCGATCTGGGCAGGTTGGTCTGGGCCCTGGCCTCACTTCACTCATGCCCCACTGCCAACCTGGTAGCCTTCGCCTCCATGGGGGGGGTCCGCAAGTGCTCCCCTCCGTGTGTCCACAGTGTGAGGGGTGGAGGGACGGCCGCTCTGCTCTTGGTGGTAACGCAGCCCCCCGGACAGGGTCCCGTCCCCTCGATATCCGCTGCAGCGTGGTGGGCTCCCCGGGTGGCGCCGGTTGCTGTGTGGTCCCTCCGGGGGGGGGGGCGTCCGCCGCTTGGGGCAGCCGCCCTCCCCTGCGTCCCCCCCGGGTCGACCACTGCCCCGCCACTCCTCACCTCGGTCCAGGGCAGGCCGCGCTTGGGGTCCTCGGCGCGAACGGGGGACGCCTGGTCTCCCCGCCGTCTGGGCTCGTCCCTGGCGGGCCGCAGTAGTTCAGGGTGTCTTCCGGACCACCGGCGGGTCCACCCGGCAGGGCAGCGGGCAGCTCGTGAGGTCCGGGCAGCTCGGAGAGGGTGGGCAGGCGGGCCTGTTCCCTGGGCCCAAGCCTCGGTCTCCCTTGATTGTGTCGCCGGCCCGGGAGCGCCTCGCCCCGCTAGAGGGCTGAGGGAGAGGTCGGGGTCGGGCCCTTCGGAGCTCGGACACAAAAGTTCGCCAGATGCGCCGTGGTGGGTTCCGGGGGGGTCCGCTCAAGGTTTCGGGCGGCCTCGCTCAGTATTGCCGGATAATTGGCTCAGGGAAGGGGAGCCGGTAGCGGAGCTCTACCCAAGAGAGTCCGTCGCCATTGCGTGCTTAGCCACGCCCCCGTGGCTACATAAGCTAATGATGTGAAATTGAGGCTGCAAAAGGGATCTCACCCGTTAATCAGAGCAAATGTAAACAGTCATTTAAGGTTCAAAATAAACAAAAGTAGTCGAAAAAGAAGCCTCATAAGCATGTAATGTTTTAAATGTTATTGTTTTATACATCCTACCCGTAATCCTCCATGAATGTGTCTGCATAACCATTGGTCAATCATGCTACAATACTTCACAATTAGTCAACTTCGGGCTGTTTGAACGTCGATGGAGTCCTTGAGGAAGTACAAAGCACGTAGTACAAGCCAGAGTCCTGGGCAAGCCAAGGTGCAACGCCAAAGTACATATGGTCAAGTCACAAGGACTCAGTGGAGAATGATGTGGATAAATCTGTGGAACTGGCAAAGGTGATATTTCTGCTTGGCTAGAGACCAACAAATGGAAGATGCCATGCAAAGAATGTCGAAGAGTCATATGAGGAGCTTCTTGACATGCAAACTATGATGAATATAAGAATATTAAAAAATGGACATCTATCTATGACCATACAGCTCAAAGACCTATCCCTACCTATTGTAAATGGTTAGGCTGCCACACTGAAAAGACTGACTCGAAATGAACTAACACATCTGGGCATGTTGGTAAGATCTGTGTGACACAAGGTCATGTGTCCAACTGCTGATAACCTAGGTTTTTGATATTACAAGCCAATAGCTTGATAATCCAAGTCATGGGGTGATTATTAAATATCTAGTTCTTTCAATATGTACCAAGTAATGACTCTGTTTGCAGGATCACTGCCTGTGGGCACAAACACCCTGATAGATATGGAAATGGCATACTCATAGCCAAAATCAGAAGCCTGCAGGATGAAATGAAGAAGCTATGGTAATTAATGCACGTACACACTCTAGAAGCTACCCTAAAGTTGTAGTTACTTCCACCGAATTACCGCGTCTATACAAATACTCTATAATAGAAGTTTTGGACACATCAAAAAATGCATAGGCCTGTCCTCACACACCACTAGGTGTCATGCTTCACCATATGCAGCCCTTGCGCTCTAAAATCTAGGTTTGATAGAGAGCGGCCAAAAAATCAGAATATAGAACTGACGCCATAGGAGTTTAATATAGTGCAGAGCACCGTATGGCTATTAACACTGCGAAGTTGATAGGGTGTACTTCGTGGACATTTTTTAAATGTATCAATGTCACACTGGCTGATTAAATTCGACCACTATACAAGTGTGTTTGGAGTTTAGTTTACCTAATGTAAATGTTTCACAAGAAGCAAATGCTTTACACGGGGCTTGTATGGATTTAAAAATTATGTGCACTTATATAGCAATCTATTTTGTAGTCAATGTGTACTCTAATTGGGGAATGTTTCATAGTTTTTCTTTGGGTTTTGTGTATTGTAGATTCTGCGTCATTCACAAAGTGCAGGGAATACATGAAGAAGTCCCTATGTACCAATTGCATACAAGTTTGTAATTGTTATAATTATCCCGCCTTCTCTTGCCAGTGACGCCTTAGCGTGCGTCACCGATAAGGTGAGGTCTGTCTTGGTCCTGATGAATGCTGGCTCTAGATAGCAGAAACATGTCGACCTTTTTTTGTATATTTATTTACATAGGACATTTTGGTTCAAACTAACCTCTTCCATGTCCGCCTTTCATCACTGTTTTTAACAGAGTCAGAGCTACTCTTTCATTAAAAGGGTTTGGGGAGTAGCCCGTACTCCTTTTAATTCACTTTCTTACCACTGTTGGAGATACTTTTCCAAATAAGAACCCAATGAAGACAACTGGCAACCGACTTTCAGTTGGTGCCTGAGGGTTCTTTTTTTCTACACTGTGCATGTATAACCCACTTCAGTACTGTCCCTTTGGGTCTGTCACTCGGGCCTAGCTGGTAGTAATCTTTGAAATTTATGATTTCACTACCTTTTTCTTGTTCCTTTTTCTATTTTGTCTTTTTCAGTCACTCTTTTGTTGATTTGTATAAGTATCTTTAAGGGGTAAGAGTGTCTTTCTGACCCTTCCTCACTTGTTGTTTCGATTGATAGAGAGCAGGCCTACACCTGACGTCAGGGAGGCACTTCTAACAATTTGTGGGGCCTGTGAGAATAGTGAATTAAAAACCAATGTGGTACCCCAATACACATTTAATCGTAGGGTGTATCACTTGGTATTAAAATGCTGGAATGTGGGGATTAGGGGAACAATTACCCCATCACTACTGTGAAGCCTCTGTTCCCTCCCCTGGATATCACCAGTGCTCCTGTGTGTAAGAAGTTATCTGCTGTCAAAGGAATATACCGCACAGTATAAGTAACAGTGTGACTATCAAATACAATAAACCACCCAGCATATTATTTGTGCCACAAAGTGTCAAGGCGCCGGGAGCAAAGGAAAAACAAATATAAAAGTATAATTTGATTTGTACTGTTCCTGTTTGGTTTCAGCAAGTGTAATCGTAGTTTGGCACTGTAAATCATTATCAGTGGGTTAGGATTTTCTTCTAACACCTAAAGTGTAAGAGATGGGCCTAACTCATTAATGTTAAAACATCGTTCACCATGCCATTCCAGTTCTGTCCATCAATAGTACTTTTTGCATTTGTCACCCCGAGTGGGACGGGTATGCTCAGACATGAGTCCCGTGCTCTCCATGCCACTGGAATCGAGCTATCTTGGCTGAAGAGGGGTGAAACCCCGAAACCGGTCCTAGGATGTTTGTTTCCAGTCCAAGGAGGACCTGGCATGGCAGTTCGGGCTGGACTGTTCCCATTGGGTGCAGGGTCAAGACTGATTTGCATATGGCTGAGTCCAAACTGGAATGGCATGGTGAGCAAAAAACGATGGGTTTAGGCCCAGATCTTTATACAGGGGTGAATGTATGACATTGTTCTGCATTCTGTCCATCAATAGTTGTTTTTGCATTTGTCACCCCGAGTGGGATGGGTATGCTCAGAAGTGAGTTCCGTGCTCTCGATGCCATTGGAATCGAGCTATCCTGGCTGAAGATGGGTGAAACCCCGAAAACGGTCCTAGAATGCTTGTTTCAGGTCCAGGGAGAACCTGACTTGGCAGTTCCGGCTGGACTGTTCCCTTGGGGTGCAGGGTCAAGACTGATTTGCATATGGCTGGGTCCAAACTGGAATGGCATGTTGAGTAAAAAAACGATGGATTTAGGGCCAAATCTCTGTACTGGGGTGAGCGTATGACATTGTTCTGCATTTTGTCCATCAATAGTTCTTTTTGCATTCGTCACCCCGAGTGGGAGGGGTATGCTCAGACGTCAGTCCTGTGCTCTCCATGCCACTGGAATCGAGCTATCCTGGCTGAAGAGGGGTGATACCCCGAAACCGGTCCTAGGACGCCTGTTTCCAGTCTAGAGATGACCTGGCTTGGCAGTTCGGGCTGGACTGTTCCCATTGGGTGCAGGGTCAAGACTGATTTGCATATGGCTGGGTCCAAACTGGAATGGCATGGTGAGCAAAAAAACGATGGATTTAGGGCCAGGTCTCTGTACTGGGGTGAATGTATGACATTGTTCTGCATTCTGTCCATCAATAGTTCTTTTTGCATTTGTCACCCCGAGTGGGAAGGGTATGCTCAGACGTCAGTCCTGTGCTCTCCATGCCACTGGAATCGAGCTATCCTGGCTGAAGAGGGGTGATACCCTGAAACCGGCCTTAGGACACTTGTTTCCAGTCTAGAGATGACCTTGCTTGGCAGTTCGGGCTGGACTGTTCCCATTAGGTGCAGGATCAAGACTGATTTGCATATGGCTGGGTCCAAACTGGAATGGCATGGTGAGCAAAAAAACGATGGATTTAGGGCCAGATCTCTGTACTGGGCAGAATGTATGACATTGTTCTGCATTCTGTCCATCAATAGTTCTTTTTGCATTTGTCACCCGAGTGGGACGGGTATGCTCAGACGTCAGTCCTGTGCTCTCCATGCCACTGGAATCAAGCTATCCTGGCTGAAGAGGGGTGAAAACCCAAAACCGGTCCTAGGATACTTGTTTCCAGTCTAGGGATGACCTGGCTTGGCAGTTCGGGCTGGACTGTTCCCATTGGGTGCAGGATCAAGACTGATTTGAATATGGCTGGGTCCAAACTGGAATGGCATGGTGAGCAAAAAAACGATGGATTTAGGGCCAGATCTCTGTACTGGGGTGAATGTATGACATTGTTCTGCATTCTGTCCATCAATAGTTCTTTTTGCATTCGTCACCCCGAGTGGGACGGTATGCTCAGATGTCAGTCCTGTGCTCTCCATGCCACTGGAATCAAGCTATCCTGGCTGAAGAGGGGTGCAACCCCGAAACAGGTCCTAGCATGCTTGTTCCCAGTCCAGGAAGGACCTGGCTTGGCAGTTCTGGCTGGACTGTTTCCATTGGGTACAGGGTCAAGACTGATTTGCATATGGCTGGGTCCAAACTGTAATGCCATGGGGACAAAAAAAACGATGGATTTAGGCCCAGCTCTCTGTACTGGGGTGAATGTATGACATTGTTCTGCATTCTGTCCATCAATAGTTCTTTTTGCTTTTTTGTAACTAATTATTGTTGGTCACTTTTCTATCATGAATGTTAGGACGTTTTGCAACTGAAAAAAAAGATTAAAAATATAAAACAGTGTTAGACCCAAATCACTCAAAATCTTTCATGCGTTAAAGATCCAATAAAAATTAGAACATTTTGTAAAACTGCATGAAATATACAAAAAGTAAGCGCTTTATTTAGAGTTTGTCAAAGGGGATCATACATCAGAAGCGTGGCAGACGGCCTATCCTCTGTATTAAAAGTGCTTTGTAGATGATGGCACTTATACGGCGATGGTATTTCCACCTCGTTTCGACAGACTATCTCCTCTGCCCATCTTTAAATGGGGGGCTCCTTGAAAACATGTGTACTGCTTGATTCCATTTTAAGTTCATTTTTTGGGCCTATTTGTGAATACTGGAATCAAAACTAAACATGAAACGAGCCCCTATTTAATTTGAAAAATAATAACTCTTCAATGAGTAAATGTGGTTCTCGCTGCGGACGTAGAACTGTACCAAATGAGTAATATAGGTAGCACGTCACAATTGAGGTCAACCACACACAAAAAAAACAGAGTTCACCTTTTGTTGACCCAACAATAGGGAGGATATTACTCATAGGTGGTGAAAATTATAAACCAGAACAGAAAAACACTGCATGAACCTAATGAATAGATTACACATGTTTTCAACTAGATTTAAATCGTTTAGAGAAAATAACACTTGCATCTTTTCTAATACATGACAAGTGAATGCATCCTATACAACGAAGCTGATGTTGTTGCCTTATTTCCAGTAAAAGCAACTCGTGGAAATGTTTTACCAGTAGTCTCAACATCCTACATGCTTTGAAAAGGTCAATAACTTCTCACTGCACTTGCATCAGTCTTCACTACTCTAATCAACACCTTTCTCTTCAAAGGACTCATCCTTCTGGACCTCAAATATACATTTATCATACCTATCCCAAAGAAAACCACTTCGGGCCTTGATAATCTGCCTAACTATCGATCTATCTAACACCTACCATATGTTGCAAAAGGGACTAGAAACAGGCATCACTCGCCACCTGTCATACCACTTCAAGCCAAAATGCATCCAAAGGCCATCAATCAGACTTCTGGGCCCTGTTGGTGCACAGACGCCATATTATTGCACGTCAAATAAGAATATTCAGCTAACAAAACCAGAAGAACAGAAGTCAAAGCAGGGAAAGTGAAAAAGAAATGTAATAACTCTTTCAGATGTTTTGTACATCATTGACCATCAGGGGCCGTATTACAGATGGTACCCTAGGGGAGCAACTGGTGTTTGCGCCCGCTTTGCGTGCCCCCAGGGGCACTTTGGTATTATAGAAAGGGATGCAGATGCTTGTGCGTCGATTTCTATAATGCTGATAGTGCTGGAGCACTTAAAGCGCCAGCTCAATCTGCAGGGGGAGATTCTTCATTTGCATAGCGACGTGCCCTATGGAAATGAGGGAATACCTTTGACTCTGCCCGCAGCGCCAGCACTATATTACAGATGCAGGCGCAGAGTCAAAGTGCGCCATTTAAAAGGTGGTGCACTGTCAGTGCGCCTCCTGACAGCAGCCCTCTGACAGGGAGTATAGGGGGTCCCATGCATGCAGCCTGCTAGCGGATCTCTAAACCCCTTTGAAAGTGCAGGTGGGTGCCACCTGGCCTGTGAAAACACAGAGTGGCTGCTCCGTGTTTTCACATGAATGCAATGCTCCTAGGGTAATGTGAGTTTGCGGCTTCCCTGGGGGCAGCGCATACACCATAATGGGGGGCAAACAGTGATAATGTGCAATACGGCCCCAGATACTCCCAATTGAACTGGCTATATATATCTGCAGTCATCAGTAAAACAGCGCTGTATGGTTTGAACCATTCCTTCAAAACCATACCCATTAAATATAAAATAGATCCCTTTTCTCCAGAACATTCAACCTCACTTCAGGGGTTGCCCATGTTGCCAACGCTGTCGAATGCTAACAGGGCCCACTTTGCTGTCATCTTAAATACCTACAAGATTGGATGCCACGTGTACATGGACAATAACCATCTCCATCTCAAGCTTGTAGCTGAGCTGTTAACCTTTACAACTGGTATGCATGTTTTTCACAGGTTTAGCACTGAAAAATGTGCTTTCTTTTAATGTTGAGAAAACAGAAGTCATCCTCGCGGTCCCTGCCAATAAAGTCCGATTACCTTTATTGCGGCCTGTGGATTTGGGCATGCCCCTCATCCTAGTGGTTAAAGTATGTAAACTTCGAAATGGTACTTCATTGAGGCATGTCCATTATGACCTCCCATCCTCAAGTAAATGCTGTTGCCAAAACAATATTCCATCCCTTCTTTCTCCTAAATAGGATTTGCCATTGTTCAAAGAGCTCAGAATATTACCCTAAAGCTTACAGTAGGAATCTGTCTGAATCACTGCAACAGATTATAAACTGGTCTCGCCAAAAATCACTCTCAAAACTCCTTAGATTCCAGGACTATACATGTCACGTGTTCTTTGACTTAAATGATTACATCACTTTGGCACTTAAATGCATTTATTGACTCTAAGTAAAATAATGGAACATTAACATACAAAACCACTGGTTTTAGCTGTATTGTGATTACTGGTATATACAATCAACCACAAACATTAAGTCTGTCAATTAGAATCTACTGACTAAACAACCAGCCAGATACAAAAAATTTGAATAACTGAGGCATTCATAACAGGGCGCTTCCTGTGGAACTGGAAAATTACTATCTCAATTTCAGGAAAGCTTTAAAGACCCATCTCTTCACCCTGGAGTTTCACTAGTCCAGTTCTATTCACAAATTGTATTTGATGTCACCATTCCTACAGCAAGGGTACTAAGAATGGATTTGCCATCACCACTACTAGCTTCTGGGACTCTTGCTCAATTTCAAGGCTTGTCATGGAACCGTGATAATATTCAGATGTAGGGATCCAACAGCTATTTCTATCCTTGCTAGCTGGCTGGCTGATTTATTCAGCAGCAGGTTGCTCAAAAAGTCAATCTACTGCAGTTAACTATTCCTTCCTATATATGTACCCATGTTTCAGTAGTGCTTTAATGCCACTGTTAAGTGGATAGTTTAATTTAAGAAAAGGATCACATTAAATAAAATATAACAAGAAATATATGTGCACACTTTCCACAATGTTTTTCTCTATTCAGAGACTGAAAGATTACCTAAAGATTGTTTATAGCCATAAAAGAGACAATTTAAAAGAAATCAAACACAAGTATATGCATCAACCATAAAGATGTTGGGTGTACAAATATAAAAAACACGAAATTCATTATCGATATTTATCCATGCTAGATTCCTAAATCCATCACACTCTTATCAGCCATTTTTTAAGTTTAAAAAAACATAATCAATAACATCCTGGTTAAAGTTAATTTAACACAATTAGGGCTACACAAAAACTTCTAACAACGAAGTAACCGACGGTACAGAGCATACCTAGAAGCCTAAAAATGTGCAAAATTGAATATGAAACACCAACGACGAGATAAACAAACAGAAAGCCGTTGGAGGATGCATATTATTATCTGAAGTGTATGATTTACCGCAATATAACAACCATTTACATTATTATTGTTATATTTACTTTTAAAACAAGAAGAATGGAGTTGCAGTTTATAGGGAACACATTCAGCCACCAAATACACCTATTAGACAGCACTCGACTCCTACCATTTATATAAATTCAGAACTACTTCTCATTTGTTAATGAGATTTTTGTACCTTCATAAGGTAAGATAAACAGCAGGAGCACCGTTATCGCCGAAATCCAGTCTATTTATGGCACAATTAAAATGCAACTTCCTTGCCAACTGTCATAGTTTTATTCATGCCTTAGAATGGAATGAGAAAACTACTGATTAATTTAGACTTCAAGTAAAAACTATTTTATACAGTTTCAGGGTGACTTAACATATTTGATACATTCAACTTGAAATATACATATTCCAAATATCAAACATATGTTTTGAAAGCCACCATCGACTTAAACTGGAAAATATCACACTCTATATTCCATTAACTCGTATGCCAACTAACCAATCAAGGGACTGAAATATGTCCCTATAGATAAGCAAATCACAATATAGTCTTTGGCAATGCTGAAATACAGCAAACAGGGACCACTAGACGTACGACCACTAGAATGCTCAATTTGAGGCTACAATCAAAGAACTGCAGCTGACTCGTTCAATATAGACATTGGAATAAACACCAGGACTACAGACCTCAGTCAGTGATCGTGCTTTGTGGAGTTCACCAATTAACAAGAGGCTGCAAGCATTGTGAAAGATTGATAGGATCTGCAACTGATGGAGCGAGATAGAAAACAAAATTTTGTTTAAACTCGCAAAGTCACATTTCCATAACATGAATAAAATTATTAATGATTTGTGATATGTCATGCTAATACAACTTAGATTAAACTTTACACGTGGGGGTACTAACATGTGTGCTCATAAACGTGCATAATTGTTGCATCTTTTTGTTCGTGCTAAATAATAAAATAATTTATTGTTTTCGTTTTTGTCATTACTAACTGCTGCAAACTTAAATTAAGCATGTGCTTGTTTTGCTTTTTCTTGTCTGTGTAATGTCATTTCTACTATTCTAGGTGCATATGGGTCTCATTGAAAAACGGAGACTGGTAAATATAAACGCTGCTTTATTTGTTTGCAATGGCTAGGTAACATTTTGATTAATAGGGTGGGTTAATTAATTAGTAAACCATGGGGTGGATACAGAATACACTTTAATTCTTACATTAATACTTTTCTTGTGTTTGTTTTATACTAGAAATCATAAATTACCTGCTTTTGAGGCCTAGCTATTTGAGCCGCAAAATAAGAGATGATCTATAATTCTGCAAAAAGTCACGAGACGCCCATTCTGAATTAAAACGTTTATTGAAGCTGCATTCACAAAGCAAAAACTGATGAGCTGACATCATTCTGTCGGACATGGCCAAGGTCGAAAGTGAACTTTTTGTCAGTCCTTAACTTGGCATCCGCGGAAGTTGCACTGAAAGGCTATGGAAGCTGCGAAGATGACTTAATACAAAGTTGCAATCGCAGGAAGCTTCTGGCTTCACGTGGAAGAGACAATGGTCTTTGTAAGACATGATTTTGTGGAACTTTTTAAGAATCGGGTGACATGTCACTTGTCACTCTCAGCCAATGGGACGTCGAGTATTTCTGAAAACTTTCCTTTGCTAGTTTAGTTAGCGTAGAAAGGTATAAAAAGTCATGCCCTTAGGGTTGGGCTGGCTGCTGCTTTCTGACTTTCCGATGAGGGTGATGTGCTACTGGACTTTGCGTGGAGCACGTAAGAATCCTCAAAGATCTTTACTTTAATTTCTGTTTATTTAGCACAGTTAGGGAAATAGGTTTTAGAAATGCTAAACTTTATATAATTTCTTTATATTGATTCAATTGCTTAAATTGTATTTTTCTCATATTTCTTACCATCATGCTTGCTTTATTGCTAATAAAATTCATTTATAAAACTTACAACATATATACCATAATTTAGAAAATAAAATCTTACTTTTGACAAACAAGCTGGTCTTGGTTATTCAGAAGTGTAGGTTACCATTAGCTAGATCACGTCGCCTATGGTGGTCGTTTAAATGGTTGAGTTTTATTCTAATGACAATATTCTTTCTGCAAATGTATAAATATGTATATAATGTGTAGATAATGTGTATATAGATTTATTCTGACCACCTGATTCAGTAGGCCCAAAAATATATCAGGTTCATAAATGGGTCCATATTTAGTATAGAATTTTGTTTATAGGTTATGAAGTTGGGTAGCGTAGTTTATGATATATTTTCTATAGCCCGCTGGATCAATTATCTGGTAGCAGAAATTGATGGTTGCTAAGGGGTAACCAAGGTAACATGTTGGTTGCTAAGGGTTGCGTCATGGTATGGAAATAGGATCGATGTTTTAACATTTGTTAAGTTCGTTTTTCGTGCCTATCTGTAAGCTATACCGGTATAGATTGTGTGGCGAGAAATTAGTCACGCAAGCCATCTGTTCTGTTTGTAGTGATATCGCCGAGTATCACAAGAGGTATCGCCGTGTACCATAGTGTTGTCGCCGAGCAGCACAGTTTTAGGGCTAGGTCTGAATCTTGTATAGTGAGGATTTTCTAAGAAATTAGAGCAGCATGAGAATAGGGACAAAGCGCCTTCCATAAAACTCACTGTGATGAGAGTATTAGTTATATCCGAGCTTGAGTGAAGGGTAAAATTTAACGTCGGTACATGATTATCTATAAACAGGTTAGAGTCCTGTACGGGTACATGTTTCATATCTATAAACAGGTGAGAGCCCTGTACGGATAACGTCGTTATTTTGCTAATGGTGCATGAATTCTATAAACAGGTGAGAGTCCTGTACGGATTTCATGTGTGTTTGAATTTAGGGAATTTTCCGTGTAAAAGTGCGAGTTTGAATTGTATTTTATGTTCAAGTGGAACTCTTAGAACTTTCACTTCGCGGTGGGTTCAGAGCAAAGCGAGTTCATAATTATACGTGTTAGAAGGGTGGGGTAAGGTTACTCTACTGACAATTGAATATTATCCTTAGTGTGAATAGCGCCGTCTATTCCGAAGTGTGGATACTTGAATGTATGTAAACTATCCTAAATAGTGAAACGAACAGATGTTGTCTTTATAAGTCATTGTTAAGAATTAATTTACACTGAAAAGTGTTCTTAAAATGGCGCTGTGAAAAGATTTTGTGAAGGAGGGGTAAGCGCCAGGAGTGAGAAGCGAGAAACCGCAGCTGCTGTGTACGTCACAGAGCCGCGCTGGGATTGGGTGACTTACGTCACAAACTGTATTCTGATTGGCTCTTGAGTCTCTGACGGCCTGTGAGCAGATTGGTTGTTAGGAAATTCTCCAAATTTATTGGTTGAGCAGGAAACTGACGTAGCTCAACTGCCATTGGTTTGTTGGTGTGTTTCGCGCACGGATTGGTTGTTTTGCGGAATATCCCGGAAATATTTTACGAACGAATTTGTGAATTAAATTTAAATTTTAAAAAAATGAGTTATCATTTTAAATATGCTGAGAAAAAGACAACATTATTTCAGAAATTTAAGAATTTATTTTCACCTGACAAGAAAATCGAAACGCGAGGTGGTAAACTACTTCATAAGTATAAAACACCTGCAGCGTACATGGAAGGTGAATACGGATATCATACTGTCTTATGGTTCGACAGTTGGAAACGTTATACTAAAAACGATGGTGTTTTGGCTTGGCCTGATGATGGTTCATTTAATGTAAGAGTTTTAAGAAATTTACGAGAGAAAATGAATGCTCTTGTTCCAAAACCGAGACCAACTCAATTTGAAGCTTTAGTTGAGTGGGAAGACGAGATGTATCAGTTACAAAGAGAAGCTAGTGGAATTAAAAGACCTTCTAAAAATCCATCATGGAAAAGAGAAACTCATGAAGATAGATTGCGAATGTGGAGACAGGGAAACATGAGTGAAGGATTGTATTTAATTCATGAAATGGTAATGGGTTCTCCTACAGGGAAATCTATGGAAAGTGAATCTGAGGATGCAGTTATGGAAGAAATATATACAACTGCTAGAAAGAAACAGCCTAACCAGCCTTTGAGACCTCCTAGATCATGGTCTACTCCGGTGGTTTCTACTGAAACTTCACCGAGTGCACCTCCAATTAGTGAAGCTCCTAAACTTTATCCAAATAATAGTGAAATCACTGAAACTCCTAGAAGATCAGAATTTGAGAATGCTCGAAATGAAGGCAGACATTTTTCAATGACTCCAAGAGCAAGGGAACCTCCAAAAGATTATGCAAGAGAGACAAGAAATGTTGAGGATGATGATTATAATGAATATTTAAGGTCTAAAGAAGAATTAATTAAAAGAATGACAAAAGGCATGGAAGCTGTCACAGTTCCAGTAACAATAGGTCCTGTTCAGCCTATATTTGATCAAAGAGATACAAACAAAACTGGATTAACTATTCCTTTAAATACAGAAATTCAAAAGCCTGCTGAAAAATTTTATTCAGACTTGACTGAATTAAACACTTCTAGATCGAGAATGCCTGATTTAACCTTTAATGAGGATTTATCTCCAAAAACACCAATGGGTGCTATGTCAGATGTAGGGAGTCCTGAAGTCAGGGTAACCACACCAAAACTTGATGTGGCCAAATTAAAGGCGAATATTGAAGAATTAATAATTGGTACAATTGGCCCAGATAGTTTAAATTACTATCGGGATGATGAATTACTATTCATTTGCAAAAGTATTCAGTGGAAAACGAAAAATAAATATGATCAATTAGAGGATTTAGCTGCAGAACTTGAAATCGATGTAAGTAAACAAAAGAATTTTGCAAAGCATTACAGATTAGATTTTTCAGAAAGTGACATTGAGAGTTTGAACTCAATGGGAAGAATAGTTCACATTAAAGATTTGATTGTCTATATCAAAAAGCTAGGAGAACTGAACAAATGGAGAGTGAAATGGACCAAAAAGAAGGAAGATGAAAGATTAGAAAAATTGTCAAAACAATTTCCAATGAGAGAAGTTGCTGGTGGAGGATATGTTCATGTCCCATGGTCGAGACAGGACATTTTGTTATTCACAAATGACTTTCCTAAATTAAGAGAGAAACCTGTTGAGTGGTACAGGCAAGTCGATAGATTTATCAAAGTGTCAAAAGTTCTGTGGATTGATTTGGATGGATTTTTTGACATTGTTGTTCCATCTGATCTTTGGACGGAATGTAAAATATCTATTAGTTGGCCAAAAACAGAACCTGAGCGAATTAAAGAAACAGGTGCCCCGAATCCACTTGTAATGGATTTCTATGAGAAAGTAATTGTTTGGATGAAAAACAAAATTCCACCCAAAGAAGTTGATTGGGTTAAAATAGAAAGAACAGAACAGGAAACAAAAGAATCGGTTCATTCCTTTTATGAAAGACTACTGTTAATCTTTAAACAATACAGTGGTTATGAAAAATTAGATGAAAAAGACATGAGTCATTTTATCTATAGATTTGTTTATGGATTAAAACCTGAAATAGGAGAAATGATCCGAACTAGTATTGTCGGATGGCAAGCACTATCTATAGATGATATTCTGAGAAAAGCAAAATATTGTAGCGATGAATTAGAAGTAAAACAGAAGAAGCTGAAGGAGAAAGCCATGTGGGCTCAGGTAAAGGTAGCTGAGCAACAGATTGCCAGCATGGGAAATAAGAACACTAATTTTGTTCAAACTGGAAATACGAACCAGATACAAGGAAAGTTTAAAGGTAATAATTTCCAAAAGAAATTTAGCCCAAAGATAGAAGAGCTGAAACAAAGATTACCTTGTTTTAATTGTGGCGAAATTGGACATTGGAGGGACGAGTGTCCTCATCCTCCTAGAAACTTAAAGAATCCCTTATTGAATCCACAGATGCAGAATGGTGTTAACCTGCAGCAACAGATGCAACAGGGGTTAAATGAATTTAATATTCAGCGACAATTACAACAACAGCAACAACAGCAGGTGAATAATCGTCAAGACCAATTGCCACAACCACCTTTTCCGAATTGTGGGGGAGTTCAAAAATATAATCCAAACGTGGGATTTCAGGGATGTGAACAGGTAATAAAACCACAAAAACAGCAAAAGCAGCAAAGGGTTCAAATGCAAAATGCTTCACAACAATTTTTATTAACAGAAAGTCAAGACAGTGATTCTGATGATTATTGCTGACGGTGCCCGAGAGAGGAGGAAGAGTGTGTTGTTGGAGCCACTCTTGAGGTTGACCAGTCCGGTCCTTATGTAAACGGGAAAGTTAATGATGTAGACATCACTTTTCTAGTGGACACTGGTGCTACCCGTTCTACTGTTAGATCAGTGGAAATTGAAAACCTACCTCTCTCTGGGGATACCATCCAAGTTGTGGGAGTAAGTAATCAGCAAATTAAAACAGACTTAACTGATCCAGTACCAGTTGAAATTGGAAATTACAGAGACAAACACAGATTTGTGGTTTGTAATAGTAGTCCAGTAAATCTATTAGGTAGAGACATCTTATGTAAAATGAATTGCAGAATATATTGTTCTCCTGAAGGAGTTGAGTTACAAACAATGGAGGAAGATGGTTTGTATAGAATGACAATGATGATGATGGAAGCAGAAGAAACAAAATTGTTTCCTGCATTTGAAGAAAAGGATTTACCTGAAGAGCTAAAGGAAACAGTGAAATCTGAAATATGGGATTTTACTGGGAATGAGATGGGTCTGATGAAAAACGTAGATCCTGTTAAAATTGCATTAAAACAGGGAATAGAATTTCCAAACACTCCACAGTATAAAATGAAGACAGAGACAATTGAGGGTATTACACCTGTAATTGAAAAATTAATAAAGCAAGGTGTATTAAAGGAAATGAAGAGTAGTTCTTGTAATTCACCAATTATGGGAGTTAAAAAGGCTAACGGAACATTTAGGATCGTACAAGATTTGAGAAAGGTTAATCAAATTGTCATTCCATGTTGTCCTGTGGTTCCAAATCCAGCAGTAATTCTATTTCAGATTCCACATGATGCTGAATGGTATACAGTCATTGACCTTTGCAATGCATTCTTTACTGTTCCTTTACACCCAGACAGTTATGAAATCTTTGCTTTCAGATTCCAAGGTAAGACCCTTGGATGGACAAGAATCCCTCAGGGCTATACAGAAAGTCCTTCAATCTTTAACGAACTGTTAAAAAGATCATTAGAAGATTTAGACTTACCAGGTAGGTCTACGCTAGTGCAGTATATTGATGATTTGTTAATAGCTGCAAAGACAAGAGAAAATTGTGTAACAGACACAATAATTCTGTTAAATCGCCTTGCAGAAGAAGGACATAAAGTGTCCCCAGCAAAACTACAGTTTTGCAAACAAGAAGTGAAATATCTTGGTCACAGAATTGCAAAGGGAAAAAGACAAGTAACAATAGAGAGAATAAAAATGATTCAAGCAATGTTACCGCCAAGAACACAAAGACAGGTCAGAATGTTCCTAGGAATGGTAGGTTACTGTCGACAATGGATAAGTGGATTTTCAGTAATTGCGAAACCACTACAAAGACTGACCAAATCAGATGTAAAGGATCCAATTATTCTCAATGATGTTGAGATGGAATCTTTTGAGAACCTGAAAAAGAGCTTATGCCAAGCTCCTGCTTTGGGTATGCCAAATTATGAGAAAGATTTTGAACTGTATTGCAGTGAGAGAGAAGGATGTGCATTATCTGTGTTAATTCAGAGACATGGAAATTTAAAGAAACCTATTGCCTACTTTTCTGCAGTTCTTGATCCAATTGCAAAAGCATTACCAGGTTGTTTGAAAGCAGTTGCTGCTACAAGTATCAGCCTTGAACAAAGTGAAGGAATCATTATGGGATTTCCTGTGAAAGTTTTTGTGCCTCATTCGGTTGAAATATTACTGACAAGAGGTAAGACTCAACATTTAACAAGTAGCAGATTGACAAAGTATGAGAAAATCATACTAGGAGCAGATAATGTTTCGATTTCAAGATGTTTGAATCTGAATCCTTCTACATTACTGCCTGATTCTGAAATTGTTGATGACATTGAGACAGAACATGAATGTTTAGATGTCATGGAATTCTGCACTAAACCCAGAAAAGACATCAAAGACAGACCTTTGCCTGAATCGGATTTTGTCTACTTTGTAGATGGCTCATGCTTAAGATCCGAAGGAGGTGTCTTGAAAGCTTCATACTCAGTTTGTACAGTCGAAGATGTTGAAGAAGCATCATGTCTTGAAGGAGTTCGTTCAGCACAAGTGGCTGAATTGATTGCTTTAATTCGTGCATGTGAAATATCAAAAGATATAAGAGTTACCATCATTACTGATAGTCAGTATGGGTACGGAGTTGTGCATGATTATGGACAACTCTGGTCACAGAGAGGATACATGACATCAACAGGATCACCAATTAAAAATGCAGTTTTCATTAGAAGATTAATTGAAGCAATACAATTGCCAAAAGAAATTGCCATAGTCAAGTGTGCAGCGCACACTAGAGGAACTGATTATATTTCCAAAGGAAATGCCTTCGCAGACGAAACAGCAAAGTACTGCGCAAGAAAAAATTATTCATACAATCGGAATAGAAGTACAGAAACTGATTCAAATTCATTAATGCTAACAACTGTTGTAGAAACATGGAATGAGATTAGAGATTTACAAAACGAAGCAGAAGATGAAGAAAAAGACCTATGGTTAAGATCAGATTGTAGACCACGTGATGAAGATGGAGTGTGGGTTTACAAAGATGGCAGAGTAGTTTTACCAAATTGTTTGATTTCTGACATGGCCAGATTATATCATGGTCCTGCACATTTAGGAAGAGATTCTATGGTCAGACTTTTTAGAGAAACATGGTTCAATACCAAATTCAGAACCATTGCAGAATCTTTTTGTCAAAGGTGTTTGTCATGCCAACAAATGAATCCAAACAGAAAATCAGTGGTGGGGACAGGAATAATTGGTCGAGAGGGTGGTCCCTTTACCAGGTTACAAATAGATTTCATTGAAATGCCTTTACACAACTGTTTGAAATATGTACTTGTAATTGTATGCTTATTCTCAAGATGGGTGGAGGCTTTCCCTACACGACATTGTGATTCAATTACAGTAGCAAAACTAATGCTCAGAGAAATCATCCCAAGGTACGGTTTTCCAGTCACTATTGAGAGTGATGGAGGAAGCCATTTTGATAACAAACTGTTGAAATTAATTTGTGAAGCTATGAGCATTGAGCAGAAAATACACTGTGCATACAGACCAGAGGCATCAGGTGTAGTTGAACAAATAAATGGAACTATCAAAAACAGAATTGGAAAAATGTGTCTAGAGACAGGAGTTAAGTGGACTGATGCTCTTCCACTTGTTTTAATGTCATTAAGAAGTACACCAGATAAAAAGACAGGTTTGAGTCCTCATGAAATTTTAATGGGAAGAGTTATGAGGCAAGCTTTTGTACCTGTAGGTAAACTGTTGAGCATAAATGACAGTGCAATTTTGGATTACTGTAAAAGGTTATCTGATATGGTAACTTCTGTGTCTAATCAGGTGGGAACTGAAGCTCAATCAAATGACAAAGTTTTGACACATGATCTGAGACCTGGAGACTGGGTCAGAACGAAAGTACATCGGAGGAGGAATTGTCTATCTCCTAGATGGCAAAAACCTAGGCAGGTAATCTTGATCACTACAAATGCTGTAAAGTGCAGAGGATTGAAGCGTTGGATTCATCCAAGTCATACTATTCCAATACCGACTCCTGAGAATTCTGATGTTGAAAGTGATACCACAGATGATTCTGATTCTGAAGCAGAAGACAGAACAGAAGGTGAAGTAATTCCAGATTCTGAAGATCGACAAGAAAGTCGACATCTGGAAACTGTGTCAGTGAATGGAAATCTGACAAGAAAAGACTTAGAAATAATTGAAATAGATTCTGAAGGTGAAGAGAATCTGTTAAAAGGAAAGATAACTGAGGATTCAGTTGTCTATATTGAAGACAAAGAAGCTGAACCAAAAGAAGTTTCAGACCAGGAGAGTATCGAAAGGCAGAGAACAAGCTCTGAAGTAAGGAACAAAAATCCGAAATCTGGGAAGCTAGAGGTAATTGAGGAAGAGGAGGAGAACGAATTACCGAGTACCAGTGATGGAAGACAAAGTGAAGTTCTTGAAGGAGTGAAATTGCCGAATAGAGAAGTTCCTGAGTCAATTGAAATTTCAGACTACGAAACTGAAGAAAGTGAAGCGGAAGGTGAAAGTGAAAACGGAAAGAAAAGGACTTGGAAGTCAGAATCAAATAATTCTGAACCAAAGAAGAAGTACGTAAGAAAAGCAGACTACTGGCCTGGTGGCAGATTGAGAGTAAGATTGATTAAAAGGCCAATAGAACAAGTTGAAGAAATCAGTAGTCAAAAGAGTCCAGGAAAAGAAATTGGAGTTGGAAGAAAAATTGAGGTGATATCGAGAAAAGGAAAGAGAATAATTAGACCAAACCAGAAATACAAGTCTCCTGAGTGGACTTACTTAGTAATTCCACCTGTTATTGACATATATGATAGTAGTGAAGAAGAAAACGAAATCCAAGAAATTAGTGACAATGATTAAAGTACAGAATTATTAATTTGGCAAAAGGCTGAAGAAATACTGTTAGTTGACACAAGGTCGAAGAAAAACTGTTTAGTACAAGAAAACTTATATATGACATAAGGTTGAAGAAATCTTGTTTAGGGTTATAAAAGAAAAATATATTTTAAAAGGGGGGTGTATATAAATTTTAAAATTTATTTTTATTTTGAGGCTAAAACTAACCTAAAAATGCCTTACGTTAAGGAGAGCACTTCAAAATGTTCTGTTTTTAAGAGATGCTGTAAGATGACTCTGGTATGTCTGCTCATTTTAGTTCTGCTCTGGTTGATACTAGCTGTGATTATACCTTTAGAAATGAATAAGAGAATTACACAAAGTTAACATAACAAGCAAAGCTCTGGTTAGCCAAACTAAACATAGTGCATCTGCAAAAGTAATTGATCATCAGCCTAACATTCATCAAGATAAATCAATAGGTGATTTTTCAAGCAATACTTTCACAAAGCTTTTGAGTGAATATGTAAAGGTAATGGATGCAAAGGACCTTTTATTTTGAGGCTAAAACTAACCTAAAAATGCCTTACGTTAAGGAGAGCACTTCAAAATGTTCTGTTTTTAAGAGATGCTGTAAGATGACTCTGGTATGTCTGCTCATTTTAGTTCTGCTCTGGTTGATACTAGCTGTGATTATACCTTTAGAAATGAATAAGAGAATTACACAAAGTTAACATAACAAGCAAAGCTCTGGTTAGCCAAACTAAACATAGTGCATCTGCAAAAGTAATTGATCATCAGCCTAACATTCATCAAGATAAATCAATAGGTGATTTTTCAAGCAATACTTTCACAAAGCTTTTGAGTGAATATGTAAAGGTAATGGATGCAAAGGACTGTTATGTATGCGTTAAATTACCCGCTTCTGTTTCTGAGGGAGTAACTTATAATATGCTTCCTCTCACTTATGCTGTTACATGTAGTGTATTAACTAGTTTATTTTATCAAACTGGTCGATTAGAATATTACTATTCAAATTATGATGAGATTTTTGCTAATGTTAAAATTGATAATGCTTTAAATAAGCATAAGAAAGCTAAACAATTAAGAGAATATTTCCTTGTTACTAACGAACTCACTTATGAGTATGCTTATAAGAATAATCTAACATGTAAATTAAGTGCTGAAGGAAAGAAATTTTTGAATATGGTTGAGGAGAGAAGAGCAATTTATAAGAGAAATGAATTAGTCAAGCAGACTAAGTCATCCTTCTGGCAAAAAGAGGATGAGAAATTAAATGGCAAAATGCTTGAAAATATTGCAATTCACATAGACAAGCCTGTTAGTGGAAAGCTTTGCATTAGAAGAGATAACACACTTTTTGATAATTATTTTGTAGGTGCAAGCAACTGTGAAGATACTTATCTGATAATGGGAGGTTGGGGATTTAAAGGTGGAAAAGATCCTATCTTTCCTGGAATTTATTTTGTTTGTGGTGACAAAGCCTACTACAACCTTCCAGACCATTGGTATGGAACTTGTTATGTGGGAATTGTTTTTCCTAAAGTGTTTCATGTTGACAGAGATTCAGAAGGATTATTTAAAATTCATAATTATGTAAACAGAGCTAAAAGAGAAACTTTTACTGAAGTTCTGGGAGATATTTTTCAAGCTGTAATACCTTTTGTTGGTATAACCCTAAATGCAGGGAGAATCAGAAAATTGTCCACTATAGTTGATAGATTATCAACTGACACTGCTGATGGATTTCAATTAGTGAATGTTGAAGTTATTGCAATTAGATCCATGGTAATTCAAGATCGCCTTGCTTTAGACATACTCCTAGCAAAGGAGGGAGGAGTCTGTGGCATTTTACATGTCCAACATTGCTGTACATATATACCGGATGAAAGTAAGAATATTGAAATGTATATTAAGAATATTACACAAATGCATTCAGAAATAATTCCTTTAGAAGAAGAAGATTTTACAGAGAAACTTTCAAAAAGGTTTCAAGCAATTAAAAACTGGTTTCATAATATCGGAAGTTCAATTCTTGGCAAGATTCTGGCACCTTTGATTATAATAGTATTCATTTTTATTTTGACTAAAATAGGTTGTTTGTTACATAAAAGAAAGAAACATTTAAGAGAAAAGAAAAGAATCTATAAACTCAGAAAAGAAGAGGAAAGGGAGATTGAGTTGCAGGAGTTACATAGAGAGCGTCATGTTAATTGTAAAGATTATGCTGAAACAGACTTTTAGGTTTACTGATACAAATGAATTTGAATCGATTTCTTAAAAATTTAATTTACCAAAATTTTGAGTGCTAGTGTGGTGATTTGTTAATCACCAGATGAGGGAGTTGATGGAGCGAGATAGAAAACAAAATTTTGTTTAAACTCGCAAAGTCACATTTCCATAACATGAATAAAATTATTAATGATTTGTGATATGTCATGCTAATACAACTTAGATTAAACTTTACACGTGGGGGGACTAACATGTGTGCTCATAAACGTGCATAATTGTTGCATCTTTTTGTTCGTGCTAAATAATAAAATAATTTATTGTTTTCGTTTTTGTCATTACTAACTGCTGCAAACTTAAATTAAGCATGTGCTTGTTTTGCTTTTTCTTGTCTGTGTAATGTCATTTCTACTATTCTAGGTGCATATGGGTCTCATTGAAAAACGGAGACTGGTAAATATAAACGCTGCTTTATTTGTTTGCAATGGCTAGGTAACATTTTGATTAATAGGGTGGGTTAATTAATTAGTAAACCATGGGGTGGATACAGAATACACTTTAATTCTTACATTAATACTTTTCTTGTGTTTGTTTTATACTAGAAATCATAAATTACCTGCTTTTGAGGCCTAGCTATTTGAGCCGCAAAATAAGAGATGATCTATAATTCTGCAAAAAGTCACGAGACGCCCATTCTGAATTAAAACGTTTATTGAAGCTGCATTCACAAAGCAAAAACTGATGAGCTGACATCATTCTGTCGGACATGGCCAAGGTCGAAAGTGAACTTTTTGTCAGTCCTTAACTTGGCATCCGCGGAAGTTGCACTGAAAGGCTATGGAAGCTGCGAAGATGACTTAATACAAAGTTGCAATCGCAGGAAGCTTCTGGCTTCACGTGGAAGAGACAATGGTCTTTGTAAGACATGATTTTGTGGAACTTTTTAAGAATCGGGTGACATGTCACTTGTCACTCTCAGCCAATGGGACGTCGAGTATTTCTGAAAACTTTCCTTTGCTAGTTTAGTTAGCGTAGAAAGGTATAAAAAGTCATGCCCTTAGGGTTGGGCTGGCTGCTGCTTTC
The DNA here is from genome assembly GCF_964261635.1 of Lissotriton helveticus. Lineage (NCBI taxonomy): Eukaryota > Metazoa > Chordata > Amphibia > Caudata > Salamandridae > Lissotriton > Lissotriton helveticus. The sequence goes on along the minus strand of NC_136069.1, from coordinate 426,442,916 downwards.
TGACTTTCCGATGAGGGTGATGTGCTACTGGACTTTGCGTGGAGCACGTAAGAATCCTCAAAGATCTTTACTTTAATTTCTGTTTATTTAGCACAGTTAGGGAAATAGGTTTTAGAAATGCTAAACTTTATATAATTTCTTTATATTGATTCAATTGCTTAAATTGTATTTTTCTCATATTTCTTACCATCATGCTTGCTTTATTGCTAATAAAATTCATTTATAAAACTTACAACATATATACCATAATTTAGAAAATAAAATCTTACTTTTGACAAACAAGCTGGTCTTGGTTATTCAGAAGTGTAGGTTACCATTAGCTAGATCACGTCGCCTATGGTGGTCGTTTAAATGGTTGAGTTTTATTCTAATGACAATATTCTTTCTGCAAATGTATAAATATGTATATAATGTGTAGATAATGTGTATATAGATTTATTCTGACCACCTGATTCAGTAGGCCCAAAAATATATCAGGTTCATAAATGGGTCCATATTTAGTATAGAATTTTGTTTATAGGTTATGAAGTTGGGTAGCGTAGTTTATGATATATTTTCTATAGCCCGCTGGATCACAACTCATCTTTTAGGTAGGAAAAAACTTTTAGAAACGCATTTCAGTAACTGTTGTCCTTCAGGGAAGTGAACAATCTGAAGCAAATAAGACACATTGGGGTGATACAGAAAAAGCAATTATAAAAATATGTTTTTTATTTAATAACCAAATATCCGTCTTGGAAAGTGTTCAGAAAAAAATTGCATAGAAGCACTAACAGCCTAAAACATTACGGAATAAAGGCTTCCACTTTTTGGTGGATTGTCTATCGTCCAAATTTTAATATCAGAAGAATAAATATTCTTTAAAAGTTCAGTTCATCACCGAAATACCGATGAAACAGGACGCCAACAATGTACTTATTGAGGTAATTAAAAGACCCGTTATCTAATACAGATTCCCGAATTTCAAATCTGTGCTTCATCAAGATTCTTATGCATAAGAGGCAAATCACACTGAAACCCTTGAACTTATCACACTTCTTAGACATAAATAAACCATTTGAAAACCCAAGACTTAAACTCCTAATGAATTTCAATCACTGGATGGCTTACAATGACAGTTAATATATCAAAAAGGCTTAAACTGATTTGAAAAGTGTTATCTTTTTAATCGCTAAAACCTTTAATGATTTAAACAAGATCATATCTTAGCGATCGTTTTCAGGGAAGGATTTTCATCTTGTCTAACTCAATCAGAATCTTTACTAGATGTATCACTTATTGTTAGAAATAGGGGTCTCTAGTTGGCAGAGGTAGGTACCTTTGTCCAAGTAGGGACCCTTGATTCTAGTCAGGTTCCTATTGAGTCCAGAATTGATCTAAAGTTCTGAGGTTTAAGGTCTACTACTTATACCCCATTTTGTCTTTGTTCTCTTTGTGCCAGGGTCTCTGATCCCCGTCCAAACCAGTTCTGTTATCACTGGTGCAGTATGACCACAGGGGGTGGAGACAGCATTGTGCAAGGGAGACAAGCCCTGGGCAGGTGCAAGGAAAACTCCTCCCACTACTCTAAATGCAGCCAGATCAGCTCTGAGTCCTCCAGGAAGGGCCAGGCACAGCTCAACACCCCAATAGCCGTCTACAATGAATGCACATAACCAGCTCCTTTAACTCAAAAACCAGACAGTCAATCCACAAACAGGCAGAGGAATACCAAATGGTTAAACAAGAAAATGCCTACTTTCTAAAAGTGGTATTTTCAAACACACAATTTAAAAACCATCGTTATTAAACGATGGGTTATTAAATTATGAGTTTCTTGAGCCTAAACTTTATTTCTCTATCTGGTCCCAATGAGAAGTTATACTTGTTAAGATGTTACAAAGTATTTCCCATTCTTTCCTATGGAGAGATAGCCTTTCAATAGTGAAAAACGAAATTGGAAGTATTTCACTATCAGGACATGTCACACACACCAGTACATGTCCCAACAGTACATTTCCTACCTTTCACAGACACTGCTCCCTGCCCACAGGAGTGCCTTACATGTAATAAAAGGGAAGGTTAAGGCCTGGCAAGTGGGTGCACTTGCCAGGTCGACATGGCAGTTCACAAATGCGCACAGACACTGCAGTGGCAGATCTGAGATACCTTTTCAGAGCTACTCATCTGGGTGGCACAATCAGTGCTGCAAGCCCACTAGTAGCATTTAGTTTAGAGGCACTGGCACATTCAGTGCACTTTACTAGAGACCTACAGGTACATCAAATATGCCAATCAGGGAGAAGCAATTGCCATAACAATTTACACAGGGAGCCCTTGCACTTCGACACTGATCAGCAGTGACAAAGTGCTCAAAGCATCTGAGCCAGCCAAGAACGAAATCCAGCACAGCATCAACAATACAGGTGGAAGAGGCAAAAAGTAAGGGGAAACCACGCCAAAGATGCCAAGTCTAAAACTAATACTAAACTTAGAAGATGAAGTTAACAAGGACACAGCATCCTGATTATTAAAAGAATGGGAGGCGCTTAAGGTGGTGGTCAGTGAGCACTGCACAGCCACATCGGCTGGGGCATGTGTACAGATAGACCACAAGATTACGCAACAAGAACAGCTGCTTGATACCTTCAACAGGGCTGAGCACTATAATCCTTCTTAGCACCACCGGGCGACAGCTGAAAGGCAGAAATTATTGGCGTTATTAGAGAGGCACAAAGATATTTGACTATCCACACTATGTCACCAAGGCACATAATGAGTGGTTCAGGTCTGGAAGACTGCTTACACAGCTTACTAACCCTACTAAATAATAATCCCAGATATTATTCACCCTGGGCCCTATGGGGCATAAATTATTCAAACAGGATGAAATTAATGCAATGTTTCAGGATTATTACACTCAACACTATGCTGTTCAATCAGGCCCGGGCATACAAGACATACAGATGTTTATTATTGAAGCTGGGACTTGTAGACTGGGCATGGTGGTTCAAGAGGTGAGGGGGGCTATCAAGTCTCTGGCAAGGGGGAAGTTGCCGGGGTCCAATGGCTTGGCTACTGAATTTTACTCAACTGTGGGTATCTTGGCTCCTGTATTTATTTATTTATTTGAATAGTTTTATAAAGCACGAACAAGACCCACAGGGGTATCAAAGCGCTGTACAGAGTTGGCGCAAGCAATGGTACAAATACAATGTGAACGTAGGTGAAATTACAACATGGGGAAAACATTCAGGTTAAGAGTAGGGGGTATCAACGGTGCCCTAGAACACGAAGGAAGAGTAAAACATCATAAAATAAAATGCACCAAAGAAGTGCAATACGAATCATGGAATTTTATCAAAAACAAGAGCCAGATCACCAGTTAATGCAATTAAGGCGCCATCGAGGACTAGATCAAAATAATGTAAAAGAATACAATAAAACACATCAGTGTAGTACAACAAGAATTGTGGTATTAATAAAAACAAGAGCATGATCACAGGATGAGGGTGTTAACATTTGTTCAGGAGTAGTCGTTTGACCCGTTTTTTAAAGGAAGTAGTGGGAGGATTGGATCTGATCTCGGGTGGCAAGGATTTCCAGATTCTCGGAGCAAGACCAGTGAAAGCAGGGTTGTAAGATCTTTTCTTATTGAATCTTAATGGTTTCAAGAGAAGGGTGGATGTACTTATGAGGTTCCAGTTGGAGCCCGATAGTTCAAGCTTATTTGCTAGGTAGTACAGGGTTTTGTAGTGTATGGCTTTATGAGTCAGGCAAGCTATCTTGAGTCTGGTTCTAGCTTCAATAGATAGCCAATTTATTTGCAGAAGGTCGGTGGAAATGTGGTCATATTTTCTGGAGCCTGTTATAAGTCTAGCCGATGTGTTCAGGGTAGCTCCGTGTGGGGCCAAGCTAGCTTTGGGCACTCCAGCAAGGGTCAACAGCCCATCTTCCAATCTAGGGATAATCAATTACTATTGACTAAACTTGACAACTCCACAAAACATCAGGGCACCCTCTCTCCCACCATGTGTGAGGTCTGATTGTCCTGGTTTCAAACGAGGAAAAGAAGATGACCTTGTTTCTTCCTACAGACCACTCGCAATCTTAAACATAGATTGCAAAATACTCAGTAAAATGTTAGTCAACCATCTGCTGCCTCGGCTCCAAGACCTGATACACCCGGATCAATCTGGGATTAGAGCACTGTGCAGCACGGTCCATAATATAGGACAGTTGATTCAAGTCTTGCACTCTTTTATTCGGGAGTAGCCCACAGAATTGGCATTAGCCATAGACATAGAGAAGGCCTTTGACTCCCTGTATTAGGACCTCCTGTATACAGCTATGGCCAGCATGGGCTGAGAAGGGGGTTCCTTAACAAGACAAAACTGTTGCTCATGGCCCAACAGCTCGGGTTATCTTGAGCCCCTGTGCTATTCAAAGAAGCATCAGACAGGGGGGTCTTCTCTCTCTCCTGTAATGTTTGCAATATCAGTTGAGCCCTTGGTGTTATAGCTCAGGCAGGATAATTCCTTTCACAGGCTGTGCATAAACTGTCCCCCGTTCTATATGTCACTATACACGAATAATGATATACTGCTATATCTCCAAAGGGAACGATTAGATGCAGAGCGCTCTCCCACTTTGGGAAGGTGTTCAGCCACCAACCGAACTGGGGCAAATGTAATGTTGACCATTTCATCTCTGCGCTAGTCTATCTCCTTTTGGATCTGTCATATGGAATTGATTAAGTGAGCGAAATATGAAGGGGCTGCATTGCAGGGGGAAGTACGGCGGGGCATACCCTGCTGGAGAGCCAAGTTTTTATAAGTATGGGATGCTATTTTACAGAATTGCCCCCTGAAGGACAGCTCTGGTAGATTTCTGACGGGCACTGGGAGTGACGAGGGAGACACTGACTGACTGCATGATTCTAGCCAAAGATCAGAGTCCTCGTGATCCTATCGAACCCTTGCCTCCCCCTCTCATATAAACTGACACACTGGCTCACATGTCATAGATGTGAGAGAAGATTTACTACTGCCCCATAACTCTAACATTGCTACCTCATTTTGCTAAACTCGCTCCAGCATGTTGATCAGTTGCATGCCTATCCGCTTAACCGCAGTGAAAATTCTGCCGCAGTGCGGTACTTTGATCAAGTGGGTGGGGTCGCGTTGGCCAACGGACGTGCGCAGCACTACAGAGGTATTGCTTGCGACAGCCGTTTGCCGACAGAAGCAGCGATGGGGCTATTATTGAAATGTGTTCTTTTTAATTTTCCATCTCAAATATGGATACCCCATCAACAGTACCCCCTTCAGAGTGACCATATTGGACATTCCATTCCCCTCCTACTTGTTATACTTGGCAGTGGGACCCTCCCAGCCCTTTATCACATGTTACCTCGCATTGCATACTGTTCTGTTGTATGTGTATATGGGCGGGACTCCTGGGCTGTATATCCTTGATGTAAATGCCACTATGTTTACGGAAATCCATAAAATTATGTTGCAAATAAATAAATAATAATTAGCCTATGAAGATACAAAGCACATAAAAATGTATACATTTCTGTATCCAAATTAAAAATACTTTTCACAATGTCAAGCTTCTAACTCCATAAACTCTCTCTTTCCCTTAAAGGCTGGTCTCTATTATCTCCCCTTAATTATTTCTGGTTTTACAAATGGCAATTAATATACGTGTATTAATCTTGTTTCTACATTCGCTATCATGTATACCTAACAACATAGAGTATTTTTAAAATCTAATTTTTTAAAGGGCCGGAGGTGTTCCTTTCACAGGTTTTATACCTGAACCAATATACATTTTGAAGCATGCTCAACAGACTATATATATACACAAAAGGTTATGTTACAATTTCAAAATGATTCAGTCTTGTAGGCTTTGCTTGTGGGGTCCTGAAATTTACCACATTGATTTTCACAACAAAAAAAAACAAATGCTTTTACCACATTTGTGGAATCCATATACCTCCACTAATATGCTTTTTAAAGGACGTTTTATAGTATTTTTAGTTTTGATACATACATTAGTTTAACTAGGAGAGAGTCTTATGAATATGAGTTAATAGTTGTCAGTCTACTCTTAGGTCCTTACTCTCTATTGTAAACAATCTGTCGCAAATTTCGGTGGATCACTGACAAAATATCGACCTAGAAAATATCGACCTACAGGAATATCGATGCAGAAATATCGAAGGCAAGAATATCCACATCCTATCTATTTTTTTCTGTAAAAGAATAAATGTAAAATAAAGTAAATAACACTAATAAATAAAATAAACATAATTAAAATATCTAATAATGTTTAAAATTAATAAATAATACATATATAATAATAATACATTAATTAAACATATACAGAAAATATATAATATATACATACTGAACAGGAAGTTGTAATAATTATTTTAATAATTTATGATTTAATAAAAAATATTATAAATTACAAATACATTTACAAACATAAAACAAAAACATAAATAAAAAGTAAAGAATTACATTTAATGAATTTAAAAAATTGAATATACCTTTAATATTGTTAAAATTAATTATATACTACATTATCTAAATTTATACAAAAACATTAAATAGCTAAATAAATAAAAATACTATTCAAAATCCATAAGTAAAAAAAACACAGTAATAAAAATGTTTGATAGCATAGAACTTAAAATTGCCATTCCCACTCCAGAGAGCGCAACAGTAGAGAAACCATTGTATAGCGTAGAGGTAAAAATTACTATTCCAACTCCAGAGAGTGCAACAGTAGGGAAAACATTGGATAGCGTAGGGGTAAAAATTACTATTCCAACTCCAAAAAGTGTAACAGTAGGGAAAGCGATGGATAGCGTAGCCGTAAAAATTACTATTCCAACTCCAAAAATTGCAACAGTAGGGAAAGGGTTAGATAGCGTAGGGGTAAAAATGACTATTCCAACTCCAGAGAGTGCAACAGTAGGGAAAGCGTTGGATAGCGTAGGGGTAAAAATTACTATTCCAACTCCAAAAAGTGCAACAGTAGGGAAAGCAATGGGTAGCGTAGGGGTAAAAATTACTATTCCAACTCCAGAGAGTGCAACAGTAGAGAAAACATTGGATAGCGTAGGGATAAAAATTACTATTCCAACTCCAGAGAGTGCAACAGTAGGGAAAGTGTTGGATAGCATAGGGGTAAAAATTACTATTCCAACTCCAGAGAGTGCAACAGTAGGGAAAGTGTTGGATAGCGTAGGGGTAAAAATTACTATTCCCACTCCAGAGAGTGCAACAGTAGGGAAAGCGTTGGATAGCGTAGGGGTAAAAATTACTATTCCCACTCCAGAGAGTGCAACATTAAGGAAGGCGTTGGATAGGGTAGGGGTAAAAATTACTATTCCCACTCCAGAGAGTGCAACAGTAGGAAAAGCATTGGATAGCGTAGAAGCTAAATATAACATACTTATAAATAATTGTTGTAAAAGAAATAATTAAAAAATTAATTTTTAAATAACTCTAGATCATTTGTAAATACCCATTAATAATTACTAAAAACATAATTACAATTGAATAATTAATTAACAATAAATTAACTATAAATACCAATAAATATTCATTAATAAATATAAATTACCAAATAATAAATATTGAACACTAAAATATTTTTCAAAACAAAAAACATATTGATCATTAATAATTGATTAACAATTAAAAAATGGTAAACAATACATTTATTTTTAAATACATTTTTTTTTATGAAAAATGAATTACCAACTAATAAAATTAATTTTCAATTAATAAAAAGTAATTAACAATTAAAAATCTCAATTACCAATTGTAAAGAATTAATTACCAATTAAAACATGTAATTACCAATTACAAACCTTAATTACCATTAAAAAAAATAATTAGCAATTAAAATAACTAATCACCAATTAATAATTAATTAGAAATAAAAACATTATCAATACCAATAAAAAATAAATAATTACTTCATTACAATTAAATTACTTCCCACCCAATTCCCCTATAAACCCACAACACGCTACTGAACTTAAATGCAAACATTTATTAAAATGAATTTACAATTACTAAAAATTAATAATTAATTTACTATAATTAAATTACTTCCCACCCTATTCCCCTATTAGCCCACAACCCGCTCCAGTACTAAAACATAAAATTAAATTAAAAATTAAATTTTTAATATACAAAAAATAGTACACATAGAATTTAAAACAAATAACATACTTAAAAAACATATAACACATACATATAAAATACATCGAAATTAGTAACATAGATATAATTGATATCGATATTACTAACTTCAATATTAATTACATCGATATAAAAAAAATCAATATTACTTACCTTAGGGTCGATATTCTGTCCAACGATATTCTTGACCTCGATATTCTTCACCTTCGATATTTTTAACTCTATATTAATGTAGGTCGATAATTAGGAATCGATATTTTGACTGTGAACCAATGTCGGTCAACCGCAGACTCGCAGGCAAACAAATGAACGTGAACACATCAGAATCAAAATAGTTCAGAAGTATCAGGGCTTAAAAGTCTGGAGATTTTTCATATGTATACCCATCCTTTCATTTAATCAGATAAATATGCACAATATGTTTTACAGGTGATTTCATTAACACTGGAGAAAAGTACACACGCACAATGAATTACTATGCATTGCCTTTGCACTGACAACATGAACAAAGATGGAACGCATTTCTGGTTCAGGAAATAACATAAAAGATATTAGTATGGCAGTCCTATGTTTGAACTTCAAAACATGGATGGATGTTAATTCAAAAGTATGAACTTATGTAGGGCAGCACAATCTGCTTTAAACTGGGAGCGAGGATGTATGCCCCACCACAAAATCAGAAGTACCTCCTGTTTTTCCATTCCAAGCCTAACCTTCCAGGCATACACATAAAAGGACCAATGCTACATTTTTCTCTCAAAATGAATGTGTATATGTCTTCCAAACTGCTGAGTTTTGCAAATGCTGTTCAATGCATCCCCCTACTAAGCCCATCTTGTCAATTGCATTGCGATTTCTTGTTATCACACACTAGTTCTTAAGGTGCAGCTTTGAACAACAAATAAAAGAAGTAAGCAGCTGCCAACACTTTATCGTTTCATTTGACCAAAGTTGCTTTTCTTGTTGCAAAGTTTAAATATCGAATTAGGCTGTTTACTTTACTTTATTATTATAACTAAATAACCAACACTGGCGCCATGCTCACCAGCACCACACACAGAAATGCTCACCAGCTCCACTCACAGAAACTGGAAAAAGGTAGTGGAAGACCAGTGGAACTACTCTCTCAACTGCTACCTCCCAGACACAACCACCGTCACTGGCTCAATTCAAGAAGGACCTAAAGACCTGGCCATTCGACTGAACTGCTATGCCTTTGACAGATCAGCAATACCCCCCCCCCCCCAGTGCCTTGACACCCTAATTGGTGAGTAGTCGCACTCTACAAGACACTTGATTGATTTATAGATTGGTGGCAAAAACAGCAGGATTGTGTTTGTTGCAAGACAATATGGAAATAGGTCCTCAATGGTCGATGTCCAAGAGTCCACGTCTTGCTCAAAGATGGCTGCTGGAATGTCATTTGGAAATAGGGCACTATTCATTCTGCTTTTCCTGATGCGCTTGTTAATTCGTTCAAAATTATAATTTTGGACAGAGATCTCTTCTCCTTGTGGATCACTTTGACATCGGACAGTGGACGTGTCTCCTGGTCCATCACTTGGTGGTTGTGAGTAATTAATTGAGGCATTATCATAGAGTGAGCTGATGTGCATTTTCTAGGCTTCGTGTAGCACATATTTCCTTGTCCCAGAGAAGTTCCTTTTTGTAGACAGTAATACTCAACCAGAACTTTTTTTGGTGTCTTTCGGGGCAGGTGATGCAAAGTTCCATCCATTTTTGATCTTCGTGATTTCGTTTTGCCTCCCAAACTGCTTTTTGTAAGCTTTGCGGAGGCAGTTTACTTTGATTAAGTGAGCTGCATCATGGTCGGCTTGCTGTTCAAGAGCTGCATCTCTGCTTTGAATTGTTTTGTGTACAAGGAATTATTGGAATAAGGTTTGTGTTGCATTTGCCCAGCTTCAGCTAGGCTGGCCATGGATCTTTATCCAAGCTAATATTGGATTTATTTTGTGCTGATGTATTTCGCTAAAGGTTACGTTCCACCAAGCACATTTGATCATCACGGTCGCATTCCATCTGATACTTTTCCAGCAGTCCGGATGATTACACGAACCCACCGTACAGAAGAGAGATAATCTTTTGCAGCTGTTGATGGTGAACTTCTGATGGAGATGGTCACATTTGCATTGATTATCAATATGGGCAGGGTTGAATTAGAAAATAGTTACTAAGATGAAAGTATACTCTAGTACGGCTAATTTTTATTTTGAAATATGCATGTGGGACATGGGCTGATCTTCACGGAACCGACAATTTATTGTATGGAGACCCAAACTTTGAAGATGGAAAGAATAGTTTTCCCAATTAGTCGCCTCTTTGGGCATTTGTGACCTAGGTAGGACTTGATCAACAAGCATCAACTATGGAATCTTGATTTGGTAGCAGGTTTCAATGAAAGTCACGAGGAACAATCAGTGGGGTTTCGCTGAATCAGACAAATAGATCTGTGAGATAATATTACATTTTTAAATACTTTACGGGTTCTCTTTCGATGCAGGGTTAATGTATACATTTATCAGAATTAGCGAGCCTACTTGCAAGTCAAAGTCCCAGTTTTCAATTTTTATGCTTAGTAGACATTATGTAATCTTTCGAAATTATTGTATATATATATATATATCTCAATGCTCGAAGGTGTCCACCTTTGAGTAGCACGCGAACAGCAGCTTGGTTTATGTATAAGTGAGGACAGGGATCCACTTGTAGACGCCGCTCCGTACGGGATCTGCCCGACGCGTTTCGAAGCTCCATATGCTTCTCTTCAGGGGCTTTAACGGAAGCGGTGTGCGCAACCGCCGACCCACTTCCCCATTTTATATATAACACACCCACCGATGGGAGGCTCAAATGAGACTGTGCATTCTGGGAAGTGTGGTCCGGGAAGCACACAATCAAGTCCTGTATGGACTCCACAAGTGGGCCCGTACATGGAATCGAGGACGGGCACTCTTGCCGGGTCCATACAGGACTTGATTTGTGCTTTCTGCACCACACTTCCCATAATGCACAGTCTCATTCGAGCCTCCCATTGGTGGGTGTGTCATATGGAAAATGGAGAAGTGGGTTAGCGGTCACGCACGCCCCTTGCGTTAAAGCCCCTGAAGAGAAGCATATGGAGCTTCGAAACGCGTCGGGCAGATCCATTACGGAGCGGCATCTGCAAGTGGATTCCCGTCCTCACCTACACATAAATCAAGCTGCTGCTCGTGTGCTACTCAAAGGTGGACAACCTTGGAGCGATCATATATATATATATATATATATATATATATATACATATATACATATATACATATATACATATATATATATATATTCACTGAAAAAACCATAGGTTATAGACCATATATAGTTAGGAATTAGCATTTACAAAACCTTGAAAATTCACTGAAAAAACCATAGGTTATAGACCATATATAGTTAGGAATTAGCATTTAAAAAACCTTATTTTACCCACACAAAACCATTGAAATTCCATATATAGTTAGTTGTACTAACTATATATCGCGCACCCGCAATCCACTGCTGATCATGTCACATATTACATCATTCATGACATGGTCAGTGACATCACTGATGACATCACTGATGACATCTCAAATGACATCACTGATGACATCACTGATAACATCTCAAATGACATTACTGATGACATCACTGATGACAACATCCAGTGACTGTGTATTTCTGTAAAGTTAAAATATGTCTTACATATTGAAGAATGAGTGGATGTATAAGTGTCTGGATGAAGGATTTAGTAGGTGCGTGACTGACTGTATGAGTGAGTGATTAAATGTGTCTCACTGAGTGCATGGGTTAGTGACTAAACTGTCTTAATTTGTGCATCATTATGTCTGTTGTTCTGTAAACTGCTGCATGTGTTGATCATTAGCTATATGAGTAACTATATGGGTTATTGATTGGTTGCCCAAGTATTTGTATGGGAGATTTGTGTGTGTGGGTGGCTGGGAGGTGTATGACTCTGTGCATAGATGTGTGAGCAGTGGATTCACTAGATGTATGAGTTCAAAAGTGCATGTGGAAACAGCTGTATGGGCGGTTGACTGTGTGCATCAGTGTATTGGTGAGTGAATAGATATCTCAGTGCTACATGTCAAAGTAAGTACATATGTAAAACACAGTACATGTGAGAGTTGACATATATAAATAACTGTGCATAAGAGCCAGTGAATGAGTGAGTGGCTGTATGGATCATTGTGAACTTGTATCAGGGATTGTATAAGAGAGTAAATATGTGTTAGTATATGTTTGAATAAGTAAGGTGTGTATAACTGTATAGTTGAGGAAATGGAGGTGTGACTGACTAGGTGTGTAAGTAACTCCATGGATGAGTGACAGTCTGTCAGTGTCTGTTTACACTGAGTGTATCTAAGGTTATATTAGAGTCTGAAGAGGTTCATCGTATTATCACATGAATGATGTCATCAGTGATGTGATCAGTAATGTCAAATGAGATGTCATCAGTGATGTCATCAGTGATGTCATTTGAGATGTCATCAGTGATGTCATCAGTGATGTCATTTGAGATGTCATCAGTGATGTCATCAGTGATGTCACTGACCATGTCATGAATGATGTAATATGTGACATGATCAGCAGTGGATTGCGGGTGCGCGATATATAGTTAGTACAACTAACTATATGTGGAATTTCAATGGTTTTGTGTGGGTAAAATAAGGTTTTTTAAATGCTAATTCCTAACTTTATATGGTCTATAACCTATGGTTTTTTCAGTGAATTTTCAAGGTTTTGTAAATGCTAATTCCTAACTATATATGGTCTATAACCTATGGTTTTTTCAGTGAATTTCATTGGTTTTTTAAAAGCTAATATCTATAGCTGTAAAATGTATTCTTCTTTAAATCCAAAAATATATTTTATATGTTTATTAATAAAAAAAAATTTAATATTTTTTTTGTTTCGCTCCCGGTCCGCGAACCGGAAAGCTTTCCGTTAGCTCAAATTGATGCCGCGACCCGGTCCGCGAACCGGTAAACGTTCCGTTTGCGCAACTGCCGCGTTAGAAATCAACATCGTGACGCGTCGCGGAAGCGTGACGTATCGCGTTGTCGCGTAATGCTTATTATGACGTACCGCGTTAGCGCACCCGGAAGTGCTCCGGGGCGCGGACCGAGGCGCGAAGCGCAGCGACCCGGAAGCGATCCGCGGCGCGTCGCGAAAGCGCGACGTATCGCGTTGCCGCGTAATGCGTATTATGAAGTCTATCATTCATTTTTCATTATAGTACGCTGCCCAGAACGCTTCCCGGTTCGCGAACCGGGCGCTACCCACGCAAAAAAACAAAAAAAAATTTATTTATTTTTTGCCCCGCGGGGCCCTTTTAAAGCCTCCACATTAAACCTAGGGGGTCAGGGAGGATATACTATGCCCCCTTATGGTCATTTCCCCCTTTGTTTTGGCCTCCTCTTGTCTCTCGATCCTACCGAGAGACAAGATGGCGGCCGCTCCGGACTGTTTAGAATGTTGACAGGCACCGGAGAGCCAATCAGCTTCGCCACGCGAAGTTCCGGTACGCGTAAAGTCCGCGAACCGGAGCGCTGCCCGGTCCGCTGTTACAGATATATATCTTTTTTTGAACATTAATTTCTCAAAATCCACTGAAGCACATATATTGAGACCTAGCAAAGGCACATCGGGCTACCAGTCCCTACAATTTTGCCAAGTTTCGTGCAAATCCATTCAGCCGTTCGGGCTAAAAGTGAGGCCAACCGCCCTATGGAAAACTCAATGTTAAAAACACGTTTTGGGACCCCCCTTTTTTCTCGGCCCCCCCTTGACGAACCCCCCTCAAATTTCCAGGGGCTGCTCAGAAACAACATGTTCCATTTTCCTGAAAATTTCAGCCAATTCCGTCCACAAACGCCAAAGTTATTAGACATAGAATTTTCAAAAATCCCATAGAGAAAAAATCCTAACTATATATACCTACTGGCGACCGCCAGTAGGTAATATAGTTAGGATTTTTTCTCTATGGGATTTTTGAAAATTCTATGTCTAATAACTTTGGCGTTTGTGGACGGAATTGGCTGAAATTTTCATAAATATATATATATTACCTACTGGCGGTCGCCAGTAGGTATATATAGTTAGGATTTTTTCTCTATGGGATTTTTGAAAATTCTATGTCTAATAACTTTGGCGTTTGTGGACGGAATTGGCTGAAATTTTCAGGAAAATGGCACATTTTGTTTCTGAGCAGCCCTTGAAAATTTGGGGGGGGGTTCGTCAAGGGGGGGCCGAGAAAAAAGGGGGGTCCCAAAACGTGTTTTTAACATTGAGTTTTCCATAGGGCGGTTGGCCTCACTTTTAGCCCGAACGGCTGAATGGATTTGCACGAAACTTGGCAAAATTGTAGGGACTGGTAGCCCGATGTGCCTTTTGTAGGTCTCAATATATGTGCTACAGTGGATTTTGAGAAATTAACGTTTAAAAAAAGATATATATCTGTAACAGCGGACCGGGCAGCGCTCCAGGACGCGTACTTTTCGCGCAACGGAGCTTTGTGAAGCGAAGCTGATTGGTTCTCCGGCGTCTGTCAACATTCCAAACAGTCCGTAGCGGCCACCATCTTGTCTCTCGGTAGGATCGAGAGACAAGAGGAGGCGAAAGCGAAGGGGCAAATGACCATAAGGGGGAATAGTAGATCCTCGCTGACCCCCTAGGTTTGATGTGGAGGTTTTAAAAGGGCCCCGCGGGGCAAAAAAAAAAAATAATAATAATAATCGAACGGCTGAATGGATTTGCACGAAACTTGGTAAAATATTAGGGACTGGTAGCCCGATGTGCCTTTGCTAGGTCTCAATATATGTGCTCCAGTGGATTTTGAGAAATTAACGTTCAAAAAAAGATATATATCTGTAACAGCGCTCCGCTTCGCGTAACGGAGGTTTGCGAAGCTGATTGGTCATTCTGTCACTGGGCTATAGTTGGGCTACATCTGGCTGATATTTGGGCTACATTTGTTTTTTTTCGTCTCTGGCGGCCATCTTTGGGCTACATTGGGCTACATTGGGCTTCATTGGGCTTCATTGGGCTACATTGGGCTACATTTGGGCTCCAACATATATATAGGCCAATGTAGCCCAATATATATTTTTCAAAGTTAATTTTCGTAAAAACCACTGGAGCATATATCTTGAGACATAGCAAAGGCACATCGGGCTACCAGTCCCTACAATTTTGCCAAGTTTCGTGGAAATCCATTCAGCCGTTCGAGCTAAAAGTGAGTCCAACCGCCCTATGGAAATGAAGGAAATGAATGGGTAATTTGTAATTAGCAAATAGCTCATCGCAAACTAGGAATGGTAAAGAATCGCTATTTATTCCTTAAAGTTCGCTATTTAGGAAATGCAAAAAACTTTGATGATACATATGGCGGTTCATCTCTAACAAGATAAGAAGCATAGGGATAGATTTATGATGACTGGCGCATCACCAGGGATGTGTTAGTCATTCTGTGCCGCTGTTCCGTCACCTATGGTGTGCTGCATTTACAATGCGGCGCATCATGGGGCAAAAACAGCACAGATGTAAGCATGGGCGTAAAATCCGCTCCGCTCGCGGATTTTTCGGATTTTCGGCAAATCCGCAATCCGCGAACGCTCGCGAATTTGTCGAAAATCCGTGAATCCGCTCGCGGCGGATTTTTTGCTTGGTTGCGGCGCGCGGCGTGGTGCACGGCGTTCACTTTCCGTCATTTTAGCGTTTGCCGAGTTGTTTTTCTTTGCGAGTGACGCGCCATTTTAGATCTTGCTGCGTGTTCCCGCGGGAGTTTGTCGCCCGCGAATACGTACTCGCGGCTTGCCACCTTGCACAGCACACCTCGCGAGAGTTCGCAATTGCGAACACTTAGTTGCGGCGGAAAGGAACAATCTCGCACTTGCGAAATAGAGATTTTGCAATTTCGCACAAGAAAATCACCAGCAAACAGGATAAACCTTCAGAAAATTATGATTTTTATCAGAATCACTCCTCAGGTTGACATTTGCATGGCCTTTTTTTTTGCAAGGAGTCCATTTTGGGGGGGGGGGGAGGAAGGAAGTGCCCCACAGTCTCCAACTTCCTGTTCCTGTCCAGCAGGCTCCTCCCAGTGCTTTGTCCATCTCCTGGTCACTTTCATTTGGATCTGGAGCTGGAAGGATTACTTTTTGTGGGTGCTGCTGGATATTTGGATTTGAGGCCTTTTTGACTGTCTTTGGATCACTTTTGGATTAGAAATCAACTTTCACAAGTAAGTTTGTTTGGGGCATTACAGTTGCTGCAAGTACAATTTTGGAACTTTTTCAGAAAATTAAATAAATTATATTGTGGGTAGCCACAGTATCCAGTAGGACCAGGGTTGGTTATGGGTGCATGATACAACTGTTTTGTTGAATTTAAACACAATTGAGGCCATGGATGGGCTGGGATTGTGCAGATTTTATTGTTTTTTGTCGTTTTTTTGGGCCTGCTGGTGTGGCCCTTTGCCCAGGGGTGGTGAGTGTTGCATGGGCCTAGTCTTTCTGTGGGGTGTCTTCTTGAATTTAAACATAATTGAGGCCATGGATGGGCTGGGATTGTGCTTATTTTATTGTTTTTTGTCGTTTTTGGGGGGCTGCTGGTGTGGCCTTTTGCTTGCCCAGGGGTGGTGGTGGTGCATGGACTGAGTGTGCCTGTGGTGTTGTCTCACTCTCTTTGATGTAAACATCATGGATGGCATTGGATTGTGGTGATTTCTGGCTGTTTTTCTGTTTTTTGGGGGTGTACTGTTGATGTGGTCTGGCCATGTGGGTGGTGGTGGTGGCCATCTTGAGTGCTGGCTGGTACAGGCAACATGTGCTTGGGGTGTAAGGGGGCCATTTTGAGGAGAGGCAGTGTCTGAGGCCTGCACTTATTTTGCCTACTTTTCATCCCTTATGCCCAGGGGTAGTGAGTGTTGCATGGGCCTAGTGTTTCTGAGGGGTGTCTTCTTGAATTTAAACACCATTGAGGCCATGGATGGGCTGGGATTGTGCAGATTTTATTGTTTTTTGTCGTTTTTTTGGGCCTGCTGGTGTGGCCCTTTGCCCAGGGGTGGTGAGTGTTGCATGGGCCTAGTCTTTCTGTGGGGTGTCTTCTTGAATTTAAACACCATTGAGGCCATGGATGGGCTGGGATTGTGCAGATTTTATTGGTTTTTGTCGTTTTTTTGGGCCTGCTGGTGTGGCCCTTTGCCCAGGGGTGGTGAGTGTTGCATGGGCCTAGTCTTTCTGTGGGGTGTCTTCTTGAATTTAAACATAATTGAGGCCATGGATGGGCTGGGATTGTGCTTATTTTATTGTTTTTTGTCGTTTTTGGGGGGCTGCTGGTGTGGCCTTTTGCTTGCCCAGGGGTGGTGGTGGTGCATGGACTGAGTGTGCCTGTGGTGTTGTCTCACTCTCTTTGATGTAAACATCATGGATGGCATTGGATTGTGGTGATTTCTGGCTGTTTTTCTGTTTTTTGGGGGTGTACTGTTGATGTGGACTGGCCATGTGGGTGGTGGTGGTGGCCATCTTGAGTGCTGGCTGGTACAGGCAACATGTGCTTGGGGTGTAAGGGGGCCATTTTGAGGAGAGGCAGTGTCTGAGGCCTGCACTTATTTTGCCTACTTTTCATCCCTTATGCCCAGGGGTAGTGAGTGTTGCATGGGCCTAGTGTTTCTGAGGGGTGTCTTCTTGAATTTAAACACCATTGAGGCCATGGATGGGCTGGGATTGTGCAGATTTTATTGTTTTTTGTCGTTTTTTTGGGCCTGCTGGTGTGGCCCTTTGCCCAGGGGTGGTGAGTGTTGCATGGGCCTAGTCTTTCTGTGGGGTGTCTTCTTGAATTTAAACACCATTGAGGCCATGGATGGGCTGGGATTGTGCAGATTTTATTGGTTTTTGTCGTTGTTTTTTTGGGCCTGCTGGTGTGGCCCTTTGCCCAGGGGTGGTGAGTGTTGCATGGGCCTAGTCTTTCTGTGGGGTGTCTTCTTGAATTTAAACATAATTGAGGCCATGGATGGGCTGGGATTGTGCTTATTTTATTGTTTTTTGTCGTTTTTGGGGGGCTGCTGGTGTGGCCTTTTGCTTGCCCAGGGGTGGTGGTGGTGCATGGACTGAGTGTGCCTGTGGTGTTGTCTCACTCTCTTTGATGTAAACATCATGGATGGCATTGGATTGTGGTGATTTCTGGCAGTTTTTCTGTTTTTTGGGGGTGTACTGTTGATGTGGACTGGCCATGTGGGTGGTGGTGGTGGCCATCTTGAGTGCTGGCTGGTACAGGCAACATGTGCTTGGGGTGTAAGGGGGCCATTTTGAGGAGAGGCAGTGTCTGAGGCCTGCACTTATTTTGCCTACTTTTCATCCCTTATGCCCAGGGGTAGTGAGTGTTGCATGGGCCTAGTGTTTCTGAGGGGTGTCTTCTTGAATTTAAACACCATTGAGGCCATGGATGGACTGGGATTGTGCAGATTTTATTGTTTTTTGTCGTTTTTTTGGGCCTGCTGGTGTGGCCCTTTGGCCAGGGGTGGTGAGTGTTGCATGGGCCTAGTCTTTCTGTGGGGTGTCTTCTTGAATTTAAACACCATTGAGGCCATGGATGGGCTGGGATTGTGCAGATTTTATTGTTTTTTGTCGTTTTTTTGGGCCTGCTGGTGTGGCCCTTTGCCCAGGGGTGGTGAGTGTTGCATGGGCCTAGTCTTTCTGTGGGGTGTCTTCTTGAATTTAAACATAATTGAGGCCATGGATGGGCTGGGATTGTGCTTATTTTATTGTTTTTTGTCGTTTTTGGGGGGCTGCTGGTGTGGCCTTTTGCTTGCCCAGGGGTGGTGGTGGTGCATGGACTGAGTGTGCCTGTGGTGTTGTCTCACTCTCTTTGATGTAAACATCATGGATGGCATTGGATTGTGGTGATTTCTGGCAGTTTTTCTGTTTTTTGGGGGTGTACTGTTGATGTGGACTGGCCATGTGGGTGGTGGTGGTGGCCATCTTGAGTGCTGGCTGGTACAGGCAACATGTGCTTGGGGTGTAAGGGGGCCATTTTGAGGAGAGGCAGTGTCTGAGGCCTGCACTTATTTTGCCTACTTTTCATCCCTTATGCCCAGGGGTAGTGAGTGTTGCATACTTGCATGTCCCTAGTCTTTCTGTGGGGTGTCTTCAATGTAAACATCATGGATGGCATGGGATTGTGCTCATTTTTCTGTGTTTTGTCGATTTTTTGGGGTGTATAACTGAACTGATGTTCCTCTGTCTTCCATTGCTTTTAGGTGCACAAGAAGACTCAATAGAACCACCAGTGCCAGGAAGAAGTCCTGCAGCGGTGTGTGCAGCATAACGTCACGCGAAGTCACGTCTGGACACAGAACCCTCTGCAACTCGTGCAACTGCTGCCTGCTGACCTGCTCTGAAGAAGATGGCCCCAAAAAAAGTAACCCGTAGCTCCTCTAGCAAGAAAGGTGCCAGTAAGGAGCAGAAGAAGCAAGTTACCAAGGACACTGGTGTGCCGCCCGCCCCTTTTTTTGTGAGTAAAAAAAAAAGTATGCCTGCAGCAGCTGCAGCGGGATCTGCTGGGGACCAAGCTGGCAGCAGCACCCCCGCTCCATTGGGCTCAGTGCCACCACCACCACCACGCCAACTTAAGTCCAAGCCCTTGAGTGCTGCAGAGGCAGCCAGTATACTTCTTCAATCACCATCGACCAGTGATGTTGGCTCATCGCAAGAAAGCAGCAGCAATGTCCCTCAATCAACACAGGTTGTTGTAGCTCATCTGACGAGTGTTGAACAACCACAGCGGCAACAACAATCACATGTGCAAGTACAAGCCCAAGTACATGTGGAAGGAGAGGCAGCGCAAGGAGATGCGCATGCAGAGGTGCATGGAGGGTCACAACAAGTGCCCACAATAGTTGTTCCTCCCGAAGTAGGGGCACATCAGGAAATCGACAATCAAGGCGAGGTATCATTTGAGGAAGCCACTCCTCCTGATGATCCTTCATTGTCTTCCACAACCCTAGCAAGGAAGAGATCAAGGGTGGTGTCTACATCCTCTTCAAGCACACCTCCTTCTGATGATACGGATCAAACTTGGGAACCAGCACCACAGCCGTCTGAGAGTGAGGCACACCATGATCCAACAAAGGTACTTAAGCGTAAAAGGAAGCTCGTCCAAAGTCTCAGACTTATGGAGTGTGATGAGGCTCAACAAGAAGTGGCGGATACTGCTGCTGATGAAGACTCTGCCAACGACGACCCAGTCATCATAAAGGTCACTGCAGCCCCAGCGGGCATGCAGCAAACAGACATTTTGACCCTAGCCCGAAGAGCTGCTGCGCGTGATGATGATGATGATGATGTTGTCGATGAGGAGGCAGTGGAAACACCACAATCATTGGAGTTAAGTAGTACACCAACTCGTCCCGCTTCCATATTTCTTTCTGGCAAGAAGAGACCTGCGTCAACCTCGACCTTAATTAGTGGCGGTGAAAGTGGAAAACGTACAAAAGTTGGCCAATCCAGATCCTCCACTTCATCTGGCATTAGCTTCATGACCACCACCACCACCAGTATCGCCGCCTCCTCCAGGTCCCACAGACACTTCAAGTCCCCAGTTTGGGACTTCTTTACTGTTTGTCCCAAAAATCCAAGGTTTGCCATTTGTACCCTTTGTAAGCTTGCAGTTAGTCGTGGTAAGCCAGGTAGCAACTATGGTACCGGCGGCCAGAGTGGTCATCTTGACAGAAAGCACGCTGTCCAATGGTTTGCGCACCTAGCTGCGATCAAGAAAGGCCAAAATCAAGGAAACGTTGATGTTTCATCTGATGTTGACGAGCAGGAAGAAGACGTGTCAAACACTTCCCTTACACCCAGTACCCCTCTCAGCAGCACACCCAATGTGAGGCACACTAAGAGTGTTGGAGCGAGTGAGACACCAACGCACAAAAGTTCACCAGCGAGCAAAATTGGGTCAACGAAGTCATTATCAGCCCGTAAATGCTTGGTCCAGGGCAACATTAGAACAATGCTTACTTCAGAGGTGCCATATGAACGCAACCACCCACTGACGCGTCTGTATAACACTAAGCTGGCTAAAATGCTAGCTGTGGACCTTCTACCTTTTTCTTTTGTAGAAGCGGTAGGTTTTCTTGAATTAGTTGCAACGCTCTGCCCTAAATGGAAGGTTCCGAGCCGGTTCTATTTTGCCAGAGTTGCGGTTCCAGCACTACATGAAGATGTGCTGCAGGCGATTGGGGCAGCTTTGCAGAAGAGTGCTGTTCACACAATACATCTGACAACAGACATGTGGACCAGTGGCCCAGGCGATGATTACATGTGCATCACTGCACACTGGGTCTCTTTTTCAGGTGTTATAGCAAAGCTAAACGCAGGTGTTGACCCGGACCAAGTTTTCAAAGCTGCTCGGAAACATGCAACACTAGCCATGTTTGCCTTGGAGAAAAGTCACACAGCAGAAAACCTTTTGGAAGAGTTTGACAAAAAGGTGTTGTCAATGCTATCCCCCCTAAAACGCAAGATTGGTTATGTTTCCACGGATAATGGCGCCAATGTAGTTAAGGCCATGTTACAGGGTCACCATGTTAGAGTGCCGTGTTTGGCGCACTGTATCAACCTGGTAGTTCAAAAATTCTTGAGTGATAAAGAGAGTCCAGCGTTCGAGGTAATGGCCACCTGCCGCAAAATGTGCAACCATTTCAGCCATTCTTTTAAGGCCCGGAAGCATCTGCGGAGACTGCTACTTCAACGTGGAATGCCAGTGAAAGCACTCATCCAGGAGGTGGCAACACGTTGGAACTCAACCTTCTACATGCTTGAGCGTCTGCATGAGCAGTATACGGTACTCGATCACTATTTCTTGACAGAGGCTACATCTCAGAAGGAGGACCTGCGGATGAGTAAGGCGCAATGGGCCATAGTTAAAAGCCTGACAGACATGCTTCGTCCTTTTGAGTTCTTCACGCGTGCAGTCAGCCAGGAGGACTGTAATTTGGGAAAAGCTATCCCATTGTTGTGCATACTGGAGCACCAACTGATGGCGGTTTCTTCTGAGTTTGAAAAAGATGAAAAAAAAAAAAAACATTTCATTTTGTCTGAGAAATTATTACATCGCCTACGTGGTGATGAACGTCTTAAAAACATCAACTCAGATCAGCATTACATTTGTGCTACTATTCTGGATCCACGCTACAAAAAGGCGCTGGCAGACAACGCATTCTTTCCTTTCGCTGATGCAGATGTTCAAAAGTACAAACATTGGTTAGCCTGGTCAGCCAAGAGGTTTGAAAAAGAACGGCAGGTTATTGAAGGAGAAGCCAGTACATCAGCATCAGCATCAGCAGGCCATCCGCAGTCACAAGAATCCACTTCTGCACCTGTGGCTGGGGCACAAGTGACCTCTCAGCCGTTAAAGACACCGGCAACTGGATCATCTGCACCACACACAATGACAACACTAACAGTGGCTGGGGAGGAGGATTGGCTAAGTTTGATGGGGTATGGTTCTCGAAAAAATGTCACAGGCACAGCAAAAAGTAAGCAAAGTGGAGGAACAGTTGATGACCTTGAGTCGATGGTGCAGGACTATCTGAATGACTCAACAGTGGTCTTTCTTAATGAGGAGCCATTGCAGTATTGGCATGGCAAAAAACAATTGTGGCCACAGCTCTACAACCTGGCTATAAACTATTTGTCTTGCCCACTCGCAAGTGTGTCTTCTGAACGTGTTTTCAGTGCTGCTGGTGGCATTGTAACTGCCAAACGGAGCCGCCTATCGCCCAAAAATGTGGAGCGGCTGACAATGATCAAGATGAATCAGCACCTCATACCACCAGATTACAAAGTGCGAGAAAGCACGCCACATGAAGACGATGAGGACAGCAACGTAGATGAGGGGATTTTTTCTCTGTTCGGTGCCACTGACCTCATCCAGCCTGAATTCGCAGAGTATGATGACGAAATCTTGTTCTTATTCCCTGACACCGAGCCCTGAAAATGAGACAATCAATCAAGAACTTTCTTTTTCGTCCTTATTCACTTTTATTCCTGTGTGCTTTGTGTCTCTCTGTCTTTGTTTTGCACAGTTAATTTAATTCAAACTTTAATCACCTAATCCCAAAAACAAGACCATCATCAGAACTGTCTTCACTTGTTTGCTTATTGATTTGAAGGTGCCGCAGTCTACATTCCTCAGGTTCACAAGTTCTGAAGAACATGCTCCTCTATCCTCCTCCTCCAGACTGCGATTTCCCTCCAAGCAGAGTGCTGGATTACGCACAATGAAGAAAGACTCAGCACTTGTGGGGGTGTTGTACTTCTTTGCGGGTGAGTTGACGGTTTTGGGCCCATTGCTGTGAAGCTCTAATAATGGACAAAAGTGTTTTGGACCAAATATGAGGTGGAAATTTCTTGCCGTTTTTGCTGACTTGCTTGCCTTTGAGGTGCTCTTTGGCGGGGTTCCGGGGGTTTGTGTGTAATTTTTGGTGTCTGTCGAAGCACTGCTGCGACAGTCTAATCTTGATTGCATTTGCTTTTCAGGAAATCCGTGGTGGAAAACAGGAGTTATGATGATTGATGATGATGACCTAGCTGAACAGCGCGGCATTTGGAACGAAGGCCGAGAGATATTGTAAGTATGAGATTTAGCTTTTTCGCTGTTTGGGGGTGTTGTCGGGTGTTTTTTTGCGGGTGGGTTGGCGCCGGCGGGTCTTGCCTGGGGCATTCCTGGGAAGGTCTAATACCGGATACAAGTGTTTTGGACAAAATCCATAAGGAACAGCCTTTTTTTTGCCATTTCTTCAGACATCTTGCTCAATGTAGCGTTTTGGGGGGCTTCCTGCTGTTCGTGGGTGGGTTGCGGCCGGGGTCTCTGTCGAAGCACTGCTGCGACAGTCTAATCTTGATTGCATTTGCTTTTCAGGAAATCCGTGGTGGAAAACAGGAGTTATGATGATTGATGATGACCTAGCTGCACAGCGCGTTACTTTGGACCGAAGGCCGAGAGATATTGTAAGTATGAGATTTAGCTTTTTCGCTGTTTGGGGGTGTTGTCGCGTGTTTTTTTGCGGGTGGGTTGGCGGGTCTTGGCTGGGGCATTCCTGGGAAGGTCTAATGCCGGATAGAAGTGTTTTGGACAAAATCCTTAAGGAAAAGCCTTTTTTTTGCCATTTCTTCAGACATCTTGCTCAATGTAGCGTTTTGGGGGGCTTCCTGCTGTTCGTGGGTGGGTTGCGGCCGGGGTCTCTGTCGAAGCACTGCTGCGACAGTCTAATCTTGATTGCATTTGCTTTTCAGGAAATCCGTGGTGGAAAACAGGAGTTATGATGATTGATGATGATGACGACCTAGCTGCACAGCGCCGCGTTTGGACCGAAGGCCGAGAGACATTGTAAGTATGAGATTTAGCTTTTTCGCTGTTTGGTGGTGTTGTGTCGCGTGTTTTTTTGCGGGTGGGTTGGCGGGTCTTGCCTGGGGCATTCCTGGGAAGGTCTAATACCGGCTAGAAGTTTGTTGGACAAAATCCATAAGGAAACACCAGTTTTTGCACTTTTTGTAAGTTAGGGTTCGTTAGGGTTAGCCCTAGCAGCAGGATTGCATGTGTTTAGGGGGGTTCTATTGCAACGCGGTTCTGTTGTTGTAGAGCACTGTTGGAGCGATGCTGGCTATGGATACTTTTGCTTGCAGGCAAGTGGTTTGAATACAATCCACGGTCTGTATTTGGGTCTACTGTTACTTTCAAAGTACGTTTTGTAACCATTTTTCTGCTAGGCATCGTTTTTGGAGATATGATTGGGTTCTTCTACATTTTTGCGACTGGCTTTAGTAAGGGTCTTGGTGGGAGCATTGCTGGGAAGGTCAAATTTTGTTCTAAAACACAGTAGTACACCCACCTTGAGGGGAAAGATCCGCTATAATATTTTGGCCATACTTATTGATCCTTAAAAAGGTGACTCAGACAGAGCACGCAATTTCAAAAATATTGTACTGTCTATTAGGGAAATCAAAGTGTCACTTTTTGAACCACACAGCGTACATACCTTTTATTTATTTATCAGTGGTATTGTAATAGCACTTCCTGTTTTCCGTTCAATAATTACAGGCCGGGTTTCAGTCAACATCCGCCAGGCAGGCAGTGGACAGGGTGTCTCTTCTGTCAGTGGTCACCACCACATTGATGGACGAAGCGTCAGCTGGAATGGAGGAGTGCCGCCAATAAGAGGAATTGTTTGCTGCATGCAACTTACTTACCAATTTCAACAGGACAACTCCAACAACATACGCAATACAGATACAGTATCCATTGTTGTCTTTTATTCTATGAGTGTGACTGCATGTGCTTACCTTTACTTTGTAACCAAAGATTGTCTGTAAACTCTGTATCTTCAATTATTGTTTGTCCATGCTCTGCTTTTTTTTTCTTCTCTCAACAAAACCTACCCAAAAAGAAACCCCCATTCCCATCCATTTTACAAACCCTAACCCTCTTCCCCCGGGCTGTGTTGTTTTGCTTGATGTCTGACTAAAATGACATCAATAATTCCACACACTTGCTGGGGAGGATAAGGTGATAGCAGCAACAGGCTGGTGAAGGAATACGAGGATATCTTCTAGACTTACTCAGCTTCAGTACTATATCTTCTAGTAGTAGTAGCCAATGTCAAATAAATTCAACGCAAGTACTAGTTATACTTGCAATACTTTACCATTTGTTAGGCTACATTATGGCACTGTTCTAGTGTACTGTCACCTGCTATTTTCTCGATCGTACCGTAACCGTTGTAATGCTACAGTAAGGAGTACAAACAAGGTTTCGTTTTCTTTTTTTCCATAGGCATGCAACTGCCACTGTGTCACACCACTAGTAACACCGCAATGAGGAAATGTCACCCGCCCAGGAATGACAACGTTAATCCCCATTTCACCTGGAGCCAGCCCTGGGCCTAGCCCTAATTTCTAACACAAATTACAGGTAAGATAAGCGTTTGGTGGGAGGTAGTATAATGGAGTATTATTTCGGAGTAGACAAGAGATTGACGGTTGTACTACTAAAGTCCTACGACTGTTCAGGAAAACAAAGTTACTGTTACACCCCCGCCCCCCACCCACCAGACTGAAAAGCAGTAAAAAACAGGTATGGTCAGATAAAGTTGAAAAATATATTTATTTATCCCTAACAAAATAATCTCCCTCACCCACCCTAACCCCAACGATTGTCTCTGAAACGTCCCAAAACGATCCCAACTCCCAAATCCCACCCCCCAAAAGTCTATAAAAAAAGGGCAAGGGACACTCCACTACTGGAGGGTGCTGGTGCTGGTGCATGATGCGGCATGGGCATCATACTCCTTGCGGAGGGTGGCAAGCTCGGAGCGGAGGCCCTTAACCAAGGTCTTATACCTCAGGACCTCCTGCTCCAGGTTGGACATGCGGACTCGTAGGCGGCGTTGGCGTTCCTTGCAGCTCCTGTGGGGGGCAGCTGGTATTTCGGGTGCTTGGCGGTGGCGGTCGGCTTTCTTAGCCCGGCTCGGTCCCGCTGGTTTAGTCACGGAGGAGGATGCAGTGGTCACAGTCGAAGATGTTGCCCCGCTCGACTGCGTGTCCTCCTCCTCCTATAGGGCCACCAGCCGCCGATACTCGGCGACTGTGGCCTCCAGCCTCCGTTGCCGGGCCAATCTAGCCTGCTCCCTCCTTGTTGTTGATTTGGAAGGAGCAACTATATGAAGAAAGAAAGACATAGTCTGTAACCAATGCTCCTTATTAATAACACAAAGTGATTGAGCCGAAAGTTGGGTCACAGAGTACAAGTAGCAAATTGAAAGCACAGTACATAACTATTGAGGACAGTATCTATGTAACCTCCCACTTCTGCATCCTTGCTCTAACAGTAGTGGTAGTTTAATGAACTAATTCTACGACCACTATGGACTTCCATTACAGTCGACTATGACAGTACACCAGTCTTATTCTTCTTCTTCTCTCTTGTTTAGGGAAATGGGTACGTTATCTTATGCAAGCCGGCAGAATGACATGGACACAGCACAGTGAAGTTGCACCCGAGAAAAAAAGTTGCACACCATGATGATGGAGACAGACTTGCGTTACTGTACCGGTCCAGTACATGCAGGTGGTGAAGCTATTACTTTTCTATTACGGGTGGCACTGAGAATACTCTGTTACAAGGGCTACTGCTTAATTAATTTACCTTTCACCCTACAGTGCAAATGAGTACTAGAAAAGGAAACTGAAGAAGCTAACTAATTTGATTATCTATCACTTCACATGGGACGTATTTAATGACAGATGAGATGACTTTAGGTGCTTTGCTTAATATTGAGTGAACACAGTGATACACCCACACATGAATGACGTACTACAAGTAAACTAAAGTTATTAAGAGAGGTACGGAGTGTCCACCGTAATAACCAGATATATGCTGTGAATGCAAACGCAATACAAAGTACTACTATTCATGGTAGTATTGGACACATTTACAATTTCTTTTCCTTGCCTTCCCTGCACTGGGACGGACGTGCGGGTGCGGTGGTACATGCTCTTCAAGGTAACACTTACTTCACCTGGCGACCATCTACTCTCTCTAGATACACATTTGCTATGTAAGAGTCAGAGAATACCATGCTCCAGGCATCCATTCATTCAAAGTATACGCACACATACAGTTTCTGTTTCACCCACCCAGGCTGCTGTCCTTCCACCCATCCTTGCTTCATCATTGACCCAGCCATGCACCATACCATATTCTTTCCTTCCCAGCCACCTCTGGGTCCAAGCAAACACATATCGTTCTTCTTTGCCAGCCATCATACAAGTTCGCGTCCCACTTACTTACACCCTTCTTTCGCTTTTCGTTCATCCCATCCATCACGTTCGTCTAAGAACTTATTGGGATTCTTCTCACCAAAAACTTCACAGCTAAGTCGAAGTACATTTCGAGGAGGCTACTACCTGGTTGATTTGTAATTGTAATACACCCATGCAGAAAGCACACTATGCAGTCTTCAATCTCAATAAGTAAGGAATATATAGCTTACCTGTTTCCGCCACCACCGTTTGATCCCCCACAGGAACGGCCACCAGCTCTTCTAACGCCGCATCCTCCCCAGAGGCCTCCGAGTCCAAGTCCAACACAGCCACCTCCGCGCTGGCCCCGTCACCAGATGTTACACCTACAAAGTACATTTAAGAAAGTTAGAATACACCACTCACTACTATATACTATTTGGTCTAGGAGAAATGTTAAAAAAACAGAATACAATGTAATAATTTGTGACTGTCTACTCCATAGTAAAAATGTCCCATTTTCCAGGGAAGGCTGTTGTCTTGCTGCACTTTTATGCACAACTGATGAATGCTTGCTTTTGATTTTTAACACGCACCACTTTTTCTCCTAACAGACAGAAGCTTGACTCCTGAGTCCTAAGAACACGACCAGGATCAAGTTCAAAGTAGGTGAGAGTTCGGCTCGACCACAAGAAATGTGTCCAATTAATCGTCAGCACTAACCACTTTTCCGTTTACAGTTAAATAGTTTTATGACAAAGTAGATTTTAATAAATGTGTTTACTTTTAATAAAGCTTTTACACTTAAATAGACTCTGTGGTTTTTGTTCCTCTAGACTAGAGTGGATGAGCTAAAGGTTTTGGAATTTTTGCAAGCATGAGTGCCTCTGACACTTCTTGACTGTGCTGTGACTCCGTACTACTCTCTTGTCCTGCGTACGATAATCTAGAGATCATTGGGGATCTATAATCGGTGACTTCGGGAGCTGAATGACTCTGCCACACTATCTAGTCAGTAAGGAGACAGTGCATAGAGGTATTGCTGAATATAATGGGAGTCCAATGGAATTGCCAAATGTCCAATCTTAGTTAGCTACACAGACAGACTAATAAGAATAGTCTAGTAATACCACAGGGAGTCATATTCGAGGCAGGATAAGAATTTATATCCAGTCTACAAGAAGATCAAAGACGATTTAGAAAAAATCGAATGAGGAACGCTAGGAAAAAATAGGTACTGTTTAGTAAAATGTAAACTTACTGGGGCCAGCAAAGGAGCCCTCGCCTGCCCGATCCTGGCCTGCATCCTCAGCACCCTCCTCCTGTGTCCTCTTGCCCTTGGGGGGAGCTGATGTACAACATGAAAGAAAGAAAAACCATAAAACATGGATGAGATTTTTCAACCAAATCAAACATTTCAAAAGAACAATAACAACATATTTTGGAAAAATAGCAAATAGATAGACAACTATTCCACGGGATCTATCTCATGTGGTATACTACGTTATTCGTATTGCCTGATTTGCGGAACGTTGACTTAGAAAGTTCCTATGTAACTCAATAAACAGACTACTAAAGAGGTTTGCCTAGGCCTGGCACTGCAGGCAGTAGTGCGCAACACGTGACAGACAAAGTCCATCCTGCTTGCAGATCAGTGAATACTCAAACTATCAATCCACCCGCCACCACCGCCACTATTTCTTCTGATAGCCATGTGACTGTCTAAAGGAAGGACACTGGACTTCAGTCTGTTGGGGCTGATTTATAAGTCCCTTGCGGAAGTTGCGGCTGATTTTCCTCCATTGTTGCGTGCCTTTTCTGACGCAGCGGCAGAACAAAAGACTCGCCATGGTGTTGGTGCGGCGTATATATTAAAAAAAAAAACACATATGGGCATATGGGCGATGCATCACGTTGTAAAGCCCTGCGCCATCAGGGGGCGTTCCGGCGCAAGGGAGGGCGTACCTGCGCAGGAACGAATCCTAAAAGTGGCTGAGGGAAATCTACAAGATGTCAATCAGTCATTTTTAGGACAATGATGCATGACTCAAACCCTGCGCGCTTGAAGCCGACGTACGGCTTGATGCAGCATTGGGGAGATAGGGTACCCCAGAGCATTGCTGGAGCTGCGCCATCGTTGGCACGCAACTCCAGCAATGCGCTGCCTTTACGGCACAGATGCGTAAGGCTTCTGTGACGTTTTGGGCCAATGGGTGGTGGTGGCATGGCACACAATTACTGCCGCATCCCTGCTACTTTGCAGGGATGCGCCGGTAATTGAAAATATGACCCTTACTGTCTAGCATTACGCAGTTCTTTTCTTTACAGTACACTGATACATAATTTCTCAGGCCAATGAAATGCTTCTGAACACAACATACAAAACAAAGAAGCATAGTAGCAAGCAAGGCTACTGAGAAGGAGAGCAGTGCACCTGAAAATGAAATGCATAGAAGATTTTGAAATATAATTTACCTCAATGTAATCGGCAGCATTATTGCTCTTGGTAAAGAACAAAGATTTGCAAATAACAGAGCAGGATAAAACAGAGTAGTAAATGTACTACTACTACTACTCACCAAGCCCGGGGACCTCTACGCCGAGCGCGTCCAGCAAGTCCCGCTCCCGGTCCATGACATCGGTCCAGCGGTGGGTGGCCTGGTTATATGTGCGCCGGACCCCAGAGATCTTGTACATGGCCCGGCACACCTTCTCCCACCGCTGGCGGCGCTCCCGGATGCCATAGCCGGTCGCGATCTTGCCGCCTCCCAGGATCGTCTTGGGGAGGCGGCGCTGGACATGGAAGATCAGTGCCGCCACTTCCTCCGCGCTGAAGATCTCCCTCGGGACCACTTGCTCCCCCCTTAAACGCCCGCACGGGAGCCGGGCACGGGGTGCGGGACCCTTCCCCTTCTCAGGGTGCTTCCCGGCTCCCTTTACCATGGTCTGGGCAGAAATAAACTTAAATGATAAAGAAGAAATAGAATAGTGAAGAAGAAAAGAAAAGAGTTTAAAAAAGTAGTTTAAAAGTAAATAAAAGCTGCAGAAAACACAAAAATATAGAGCTAGAAAAATAGAGGGTTAGATAATAAGTAAAATTAGATCAAAAAAACTTCAAACAAGCAAAGGATGGCAGAGATTGAGAGAGGATACAGAAAGCATGCCCAGAACCATAGCAATGAATGAGAAACAAGATGGCCGCGCCCGTTCACGACCGCGTGGGTAAGTTCGCGCGAGATTTTCCTTGCGAGTACGCGCGAAATTGTACTCGCGAGCAGCACACTTTGCGAGATTACACATAGCGGGCGGAAACGGAATTACGTCACGCCAACAAGATGGCCGCGCCCGTGTACGACCGATAGGGTAACTTGGCAAACGAATAGCTAGAAGCGCCTCGCGAACACGCGCAAGATCACGCGAACATACACGTCGCAACAAAAACAATTTTGTATTCGCACGTATTCGCGGCTTCCGAAATCGATCTCGCACGGATTCGCGCCCCAAATAACGCGCGAAATTGCAAAAAAAACGATTTTAGCTAAAATGAAAGCAATGAGCAGGTGCAAAAGTTCAAACTTAACATTAGTAACATTCAAGGTAGTGCTTCCTGATGGGCCCCTCCAGAGTTTGCAACAATTCTATGACCCTGCTATGACCCAAACAGCAGGCTCATAGAATAGCACCATAAAGGTCCTGTAAAAAAAAAATTTCACTGCAACAAAAAGCAAATTACAGATAAGGAAGGAAGCAGGTGCCAGCCAGACTGGAACTTTCAAAATTACTGACACATTAATGAAACACAAATTAATTGATGGCAGTTGAAGAAGGGCAGGTGTGCTAGCTTTTTTCAACCACCATAATCTACAGTAATAAATAAACCTAATAGGTGCCTGTGAGGATGTACTAGAGGGTGGCATGGGTGTCCCAGAGGGTGGCAGTGGTGAAACAGAGGGTGCTGTGAACCTGTGATGATAAACCAGACGTAGAAACAACATAGTCGCGGCCGTTGCAAGCCGAAAAGTAAGTTCGCAATTGCGAACTTGTCCCAAAATCGGCGCGAACACGCGCCAACACAAAAAACGGAAAAATCCGCAAATCCGCTAGAGTTCGCGGATCTTCGCGGATTGCGAATCCGTAAATACGCAAGTTCGCGGATTGCCAATCCGCAAAATCCGCCCATGCTTACACAGATGCGTGATGTATCTGTGCCGTAAAGGTGGCGCATTGCTGGAGTTGTATCGCAAGTGTGATGAAGCTCCAGCAAGGGTCGGG
Organism: Lissotriton helveticus; assembly: GCF_964261635.1. Classification (NCBI taxonomy): domain Eukaryota; kingdom Metazoa; phylum Chordata; class Amphibia; order Caudata; family Salamandridae; genus Lissotriton; species Lissotriton helveticus. The sequence continues at coordinate 426,410,581 of NC_136069.1, read as the reverse complement.
GGTGCCCCTGTCGCAGGGTTTCTGTTCTCACACAGAACTGTGGACAGAGGATTGGAACCTCGGCGAATTAGGGTGTCCCAAAACTCACCTTAGTAATCAAAAACCCCTTAGCAAGCTAGGTACAGTGTCACATTGGATATAACAAACTCTCAATGTTTAGACAATCCAGAATATGAACTTATAGTACCTCAGGATACGTGGAACTCATGAACAGTCGGTCGTTATATATTTCTTAGAAACCAGAACATGGAGTTAAGAAGAACACATGTGTATTTGAAATGTTTATTTACTAATGCCGTCTTCTCAGGCGTAGTATCTTAGATAATACAAGTACACATATTATCAGTAGCAAAATTACCAGCATAGTTACTAGTACATAAAAAGCGAATGGTGACAGTATGTTAACATGCTGTAAATGAATAAGAGTTAGCAACACTTATAAGCAGCCGCGGGCCGTGGAGGGAGTTACGGTGGGGCAGGGAGGCGGGGAGGGGGAGGGGCAGGGTGGAGAGGGCTCCACCCTGCTTCTCCCCCTCCCCGCCTCACCGTAACTCCCTCCACGGCCCGCGGCTGCTTATATCTCACCCTCCCTAATACACATATTATATTATTTGCTAAGAAGGTCTCTTTGTGTTGGTTTAGGGCTTGCCCTTACTTTAGTGTCTTAGATTTGAAGGAATCACATCAGCATACACCAGCTCTCTCTTCATGTGAACCGCATCAAGTGTTGTGTATGTGTGTTCGGCAAAGCAATATAAAACCCGCCTCATGCCCAGAATTGGCAGAAGTTGCACTTATGTTATGAGTATGAAGTCGTGGAGATCAGACCTCATAACAATTCTGTATCGTGTTGTTCTTGAAACTTTAGCACTCGCTGTACAGATATAGTTTAACAAGCAAAGCAGATAGTAGAGCAATAACATATTATTCTCATGTAAACCACGATGAACTACTAGGTTGAAAGCTAAAGCAACAACTAAGTGTCGTGTGCAGAAGTTGCAAAAAAGGAAAAATGGCGTTTAAACCGGTAATGAGCCCATGCTAACTTAACACGGTGTAAAGATATCCAGGACCTAGATGACACCTCCCCATGATCCGGAAACGAACTGAATAAGATAATAGAAGTGCCATCTCATGAGAGCAGATTGCAAGTTTATATGTGGACGGTCCGCAAGGTAAAGCATTAAAAACTAGGAAAATTTAATGCTAAAGAAAAATAAAACAGCCAAGTACTTTATCGAGTCTTAAGCCAATAGGCAAGGTAAATAATAAAAACTTGACAAATAAGTCAATGAATTGTCAATGAAATGCTAGTACTCAGCATATCAAACATGAAAAAGGTCTATGACATAACTGTGTATGCAAAATAAGCTGCAACAGCCTCCAATAGGAAGTCACCGTCTTCATCCGAAAACAGTTCAGCCATCCAATTTAAAAGCGGAAAAGAACATACGTGCTCTCCCAGCACCGGATCCTCTATCACCATCAGAGGACAGCTCGGTGGGTTTTCAAGAAAGCTCTGTTCCAAGAAAGACTGTGTTGCCGCCAGTAAATTCCAGGGACCAATTAGTCCATGCATCAATGCCACAGCCATAATCCTTTCGCCAGGACAAACCAACTCGTGAGTAATGATAGGAGTCATCAGCTGATTAAAGTCGACGTCAGGAGAAACCGGTCCGCAGAGACACAAATCAATGGCCCAATCGAAATCACAGGTCAGGCAGTGAAATACAGGCTGGACACAGGTGAAGTATGAGAATCGAAAAGATAATCCATATGCCGTGCTTAATATCGCCAACGGCATTGTGCCATAATATTCTAGCATGCGATTGCGGAACAGTGTCAGCAGCTGCAGGGCGGGAGGTTGCATAGGAGGGACATCCATATTTAAAAATGTAAAAAAGCACAAGAGCGTCCGCTGGTAATGCAAGTAAAAATGGCAATCCACGAAGCAGAGTGGAAAAAATAGAATGAAAGAAAGCAGGGATGACTCCAAAGATTTTCTCAAATGAAGTCACGAGACCACTGGTAACAACTTTAAAAAAGTGCGCCAGGGCCTTTGTGGAGGATGCGTTAAAGATAGTCCGAACCATCTTGCTGAAATGGAAAGGCAAATCTGAATTGAAAAGGGTCTGCACCTCTGTACGGGTGTTCGCTATGTGAAGCACGAAAGTTTCACGGGCCGAACTCAAGGCCACCTCTCTCTGAGACAAAAGAGCTCTTATTCTTGCCATGCCGTTGAAATCTGCTCCCAAGGTTGGTATTTGTGGCGAGGTTGAAAACTCCCTATGTTCATGTGTGGGAGGAAATAGAACATTTCTGCAGCAAATAACCCGTTCACTTACTGTTACGATAAAAGGAATACTTTTAATTAACCCAGAACAATCTTCATTATTGAGCATCAAATAACTACCATTTTCCAACAACTTGAACGTGGGGATGATAGCAGGAACTGGCGTGCCTTGCAACACGCAAGCCATATTTGGTCGGTGTTTGTTGCATGAACCGTGTAACTGTATGTGCCTACACATTAGTGAATGATCTGGCGTCTCAGTGCATTCCTCTCCATTCAGATAAACTTCTTGATCATCTTTGAAACATCTGTATGTGTATGGAAGCGACCAGACCTCATGAAGAAAAGCACTACCTAAAGGTTCATAACGACCTATTGGTATATATTTCATACAATTTGAAAACTTATATAAAGCAAAAGGCAGCGTTATTAAACCGTGGATAAGGCACGTTGCCAAAAAACCCGCAATCCTCTGCTGATGATGTCACTGAGCATGTCATGAATGATGTAATATGTGACATCATCAGCAGTGGATTACGGGTAATAGTATCTCTAGTTTACTCCCCTATAGCTGTCTTTCTTTTAACATAAGTGTCTGTTTCCTTCCCTTATACTTACTGTTTTTGGTTCGCTTCCGGTTCGCGTACCGGCGAGCGAACTGGGAAGCGAACTAAGAGAAATAGAGGTTGGCACAGTTCCAAATATTGTACCAATTTTTTAATAACGGGGAGGTAGTTCTGAAAAGAACTTTTTTTTTAATTGTTTTTGTTTTATATTTTTTTTATTATTTTTCGGAACATTTTTTTACTTTTTTTGAATTTTTCTGAACAGTTTTATATTTTTTGGGGTTTTTCTTGGAGGGGGCAATGAAAACGATTCATTGTAAAGGGCTCAACAGGAGCAACAAAACAAAAAAAAAGTATTTATTATTTTGGGCGTTTCGTACAAACTTGCATATGATAGTCAATAGCTCTGTTGATCAGAGTGATGCTTCTTTCTCCGTAGCAAATGAATCCATCGCAAAATACGCAGATGTGTTTTACTTCACCAAATCTCATTTGTATATTTGGCACCATCTCCCTGCCCTCTGGTCCCGTTACTTCCGGTACAACAGATCTTCTGGCCATAATAGGGAGATTATCTAGGTCGTTCCGAAACTGTGCAGCACTGTAGTTGTTAGGATGCCACCTAGTCATATGGCGATGCATTGTGTAGTTTCCGAAACTGTATTTTTTCTCGGTTCCTCTGGACAGTCTATCTTGACATATAAGGTAAGTTACGTATCTTGCATTTACTTTTTTCTGACCTTTGGGAATTTAAAAAAATTGCCAAATGAAGTTTTCTTTCCGGTGAGACGTCCTGGGCTCCTCAGGCAAAAACTTCCTCTCTTCGTGCTCGTCGTTCTGTTCCTCTTCTTCCTCTTCTTGTTGAATTATAACTTGAGCAGGTGGTCCACTCTTCCTTGGATGTGGTGGAGGTGGTGGGGAAGCACCAGCTGAAGCTACTAAAGAAGCCATTGCTCAGTGATCACAAAGGGTCTTTCTCTCACAATGATGAAAGTCAGAGTGAGGAAAGAAGGAGGGATTTTCATCATTTGGGAAAAACAAGAGTTCTCAACCAATGAAAACTGTTCATTTTAGATTATATGACCTAGTCTTACATCATTAGGAAACCAAAAGTGAAATGAACCAATGAAAAGTGTTATTACCAAGTCACATGACCTGCTGTGTTTACGTTAAGCGCTTTGCAGGGCCTCCCGGTTTGCTTCCAGAAACCTGCGCTTTGCGACTCGCTTCGCGTACCAGTTCGCTAACGTAGCACGTCATATGACGTATCACGCGACAACGTGAAACGTCATGCGGACGGGAGGCGTCACGATGTTGTTTTCTAACGCGGCAGTTGCGGTAAAGAAACGTTTACCGGCTCGCGGTCTATTTCGCGGCATCAAGGTCAGCTAACGGGAAGCTTCCCGATTCGCGAAGCGGGAACGAAGAAAAAAAAATGTTTAAAAAAAAAATTATTCATAAACATATAAAATATATTTTTGGATTTAAAGAAGAATACATTTTACAGCTACAGATATTAGCTGTTAAAAAACCAATGAAATTCACTGAAAAAACCATAGGTTATAGACCATATATAGTTAGGAATTAGCATTTACAAAACCTTGAAAATTCACTGAAAAAACCATAGGTTATAGACCATATATAGTTAGGAATTAGCATTTACAAAACCTTATTTTACTCACACAAAACCATTGAAATTCCATATATAGTTAGTTGCACTAACTATATATCGCGCACCCGCAATCCACTGCTGATGATGTCACATATTACATCATTCATGACATGGTCAGTGACATCACTGATGACATCACTGATGACATCTCAAATGACATCACTGATGACATCACTGATGACATCTCAAATGACATCACTGATGACATCATGACACACCAATACCAGTTACTACATACGCACTCACTGATTCCTACGTCTACACACACATTCACTCATTCACCCATACAATCACTCATACATACAGTCACTCATTATTACAACACTATCATATGCACTCATACACCTATGCAGACACTCACACACTGCCACTCATCCATGGAGTTACTCACACACCTAGTCAGTCCTGTAAAGAATCAATCACACTTCCATTTCCTCATCTATACAGTTAAACACAGAACACCATACTTCAGTGACATCACTGATGACATCACTGATGACACCTCAAATGACATCACTGATGACATCTCAAATGACATCACTGATGACATCATGACACACCAATACCAGTTACTACATACGCACTCACTGATTCCTACGTCTACACACACATTCACTCATTCACCCATACAATCACTCATACATACAGTCACTCATTATTACAACACTATCATATGCACTCATACACCTAGTCAGTCCTGTGAAGAATCAATCACACTTCGATTTCCTCATCTATACAGTTAAACACAGAACACCATACTTTTTCACACATATACTAACACATACTTACTCTCTTATACAATCACTGATACAAGTACACATTGATATGCACAGAGTCACACACCTCCCAGCCAGCCACACACACACTCAGTCTTCCATACATCCACTCATTCTTCAATATGTAAAACATATTTAAACTTTACAAAAACACACAGACACTAGATGATGTCATTTGAGATGTCATCAGTGATGTCATCAGTGATGTCATTTGAGATGTAATCAGTGATGTCATCAGTGATGTCACTGACCATGTCATGAATGATGTAATATGTGACATCATCAGCAGTGGATTGCGGGTGCGCGATATATAGTTAGTGCAACTAACTATATATGGAATTTCAATGGTTTTGTGTGAGTAAAATAAGGTTTTGTAAATGCTAATTCCTAACTATATATGGTCTATAACCTATGGTTTTTTCAGTGAATATATATATATATATATATACATACATGCCCCCTTTGTGTCCTCTTTGCTTTTATATTTTACTGCAGGTTACAAGGAATTCATAGTATCCCTGTATCAGACATTTTATTTTGTTCCATGATTTTTGGATACAAATAATATTTTTCAATTTCAGCTATGCCGTGATTTCTGAATCAGTGTGAATCTTTTCCATGCCAGCAACTTTCAGCGATAGCAGGGATACTTGACTATTGCTTATCTTATTCCAGATTCGTTGTGGTCTCTCAACAGATTTATGTAATCAACACCTTGAATATTTGGACAGGGTAGTGGCAATCCATCCCCATTCGTATGTATTTACTTTGTCTGGCAATTTAAGTTTGCAGTGTATTCCTCGAGCCTTGTGCCAAGAGACTGTAAGTGGAGCAATGATCAATGATGAAACTCTAGAAATGGACGTCTTGCCCAACGGCGTTTTTAGAGTTGAAGATTTGACATTTAATATTGTAATTGGTGGTGCTTCACAGGGGTTAGCTCTATCATTCTTTGCTTAGAGAATGGATGGGTAGTGAACCTATATTGGCTGTGTCACCAGGATACGCTATTCCTCAAAGATCTTGTGTTTCTCCACTATTTATCCTGCTGCTTCTTCCAGTGCCCATGTAACAATTGTGGCCTCTTTTTGTCTAGGATAAACGACAGGCAAAACTGTATTGCTGCATTACTGCTAGATGACAAATGCATTCAATCTTGATGAGCTGCTAATAGTTTAGTTAGAATACCTCTGTTTAGAGTGCCTCTAACACCTCTTCGATCGTATTCTGGATCCAAGGTGGTAGTTAAACTATTATTCCCATCGGTCCCTCATATATTCCTATGGAAGTACTTCCTGAAAGGCGGAATAATACAACAAACAGCCAACAGCATGAGGTGAGATGGTCATACTCCTCTGAATGGAGTCAAAACACACTCTATGTATAATTTAAAGAACTGGTGCGTGCTGTACTGGTCTAGTTCCAGCCTATGGCAACTGGTTTTGTCCGGGTTCTCTACGTCCAATACTCACATATTCCTGTACACCATGTGATTCTTTGCGAAAAATGTGTGCACAAAATTTCAATGTGGATATTCACTTGGCCCGTAACACATATAGCTGGGCACGCACAATCTAATTTTTGATGCTGAGAAGATGATAGTGCTTGACCAATTATCTTCCCCCCAGACTTGGGCAGACTATCACCTTATTTCCTTATTCATAAATGGAAAATTAGGTAAAAACTCTGAGGCGATGAAAGATGGTAATGTGCTGGAAGAGACTGGAAAAGGATGGATCCAGTGAAAGTGGCAGCTAACTTTAGGCAGGACTTTGAGGAGACCACATTAGGTGATCATACAATAAGCTTAGACAACAAATTGCTTAATTGTCTGGTAAAAAATATAGAAGTTTCTCTAACAGTGGTAAGACAGAGGTTCAATGAGTAACATAGCCCTGTTAATGGGACTGGCCGAGCAAAACTTGCTTGAAGCTTAGCTACTGATGGGCAAATTAGAGACAGGCGGAATCTCCCACATTTTCTGCACACTATCCCCAACCGGTTTCCCTCCCTGAATCAGAAGTCAGAGAAATGGGTTAGGGCCTTAGATTACCTTGAGTGTCTGGTACGTATGACTTACCTGCTTGCATTCCTTGCCTCACAGTGACGCAAGGAATGCAAGCAGGTAAGTTGCATGTGCCTGAATCACGGGCTATCCCAATTTCACGGGGAGTCATACGTACCAGACACTCAAGGTAATCTAAGGCCCTAACCCATTTCTCTGGCTGATCTTTCACCCCAACTGTCTCCGCTGTCCATGTCTAGGTGCAGACTTTTTCCATGTGACCTGGCAATGTCATATTTGATTGTGTCATATTGCCAACAGATAATGGTCACCCTATTCTATGTGTCAGACTACCCAACTGACGTATCACCAACACAGGTATTACTTTGAGTTCTTGATTGTTATGTGGGGGGGGCAGTTGCTGAGACCGTTGCCTAATTTTCATGGCTACCAACGTGGCCAAACAGGATACTGCCTGCAAATGGAGAATCATAGCTTTACCAACTCCTTTGGAGGGGTACGCTGGCATGGACTGGTGTGGAAAACTAGAGGAATCATCTACACCGCTGTCACATGGCTCATAGGGACATTGTTGTTTTTCACTAACTTAGCATGAGCTCGTTGCAGCTTGCCTGCTGCTTTGCACATTTTACTACGTCTTTATTTTTTGCAATATTTTCCAAAGACTGATTTCACATGAGAACTCATCACTGTGTTCACACTCTGCATATTCCTGGGATTTTGACTGAAAATGATGTGCAGGGCGAACAACAATGCCCCTTGTTATTTTGTTCTGGCCAGTATTAGCCATTAGACAAAACATATTGATGCAGCTGTTGTTTGGACAGCGAACTTGCGTTTTAAGTGGGGTGCACGAATAGGTAACACACACTTGGAGAGTGCGTTTCACTACTTTATCAAGAAAGAGGTACTCTTTTTGAGTCTATACTTCTCCCATTTCCCACTAAATGTAGGGAGGAATTTGTCAGTATACAACTCACCACAACCCTCGAATCGAATCATCTTCTTGACCCTCTAAATTTGGTTTTTGAACCGCCCACCGCACCGAATCAGCTCTCTTGGCTTCCACGGATAACATCCGTAACATCTTGGACCAGGGTGGATCCACCTCCTTGATCCTACCTGATCTCTCAGCGTTCTTTGGTACTGTGACTCATTCGATCCTTCTTGCATATCTCAATTTCTATGGTATCTGTCTCAAAGCTCTTAATTGATTTTCTTATTTCCTCTGTTCCCATACCCAAACAGTTTCTCTTATACCAATCATACCTTATACTACTAATATCCTATGTGGAGTCCCACTGGGCTCCACAATTAGCCCCACCTTGCTCAACCATCTCGCTCATAACCAAACCATACACATGTATTAGCCAAAGTTCATAAGATCCTTTCGCTATGACACGGTATCGTACATAGTCGAAACCCAAATTATCATCTGCATCTCTCGCAATCTACATCAAACACAAGTCACGTTCTAAGAATGTATGTCTGTTGTCGCTTCCTGGATGCAACTTAGTTGCCTCAGATTGAATAGTGATAAGATTGGAGAGATACTGTTTGGTAAATGTAGGTCTGCTTGGTATTCTCCTTAGTGGCCATCTTATCTGGGCATCACTCCTCTTTGTAAAAAAACCTAGGATTCTTTCTCTATCATAATCTTTCCATGACCAACTCACAAAATCGCTGCCACATGTTTTCTTCTTGTCACAAATGGAGCAAATAACACATTCCTTTACCACTTGATCAAATCAAATTAATGAGTGTCATTGAATTGGGTAACAATGAACATCTGTTACTCAGCGCCAATAGACCTCTGGGTCAAGATGCGCTTTACAAATACACATGTTATGTTAAATCTCTCTCTCTGTCCATAGAAGGCCATCAGAAGGATACTTTCACATGTTTCTTAGTCATAGTAGCCCTTAAGTGACCTTCATGAGCTTGGAACAATGATGAGTTCCTTAGTGAGATGGGGGGAACAAATATGTTGGCTCTGAATAACAAACCAGCCTCAACTGCTAATTCTTCCGCTATCTTGACAAAGTTTTCAAGTCAAAATCTAGATTTCTTTCCTTTGGTCATCCTGAGTCTAAATACTTCATGACTATATCCAAAGTTGCATCCTCTTTTACTGGTTTGCACCAGTCAGTTTCTGAAAAGGCATCCACCTGAGGTAAATCTACAGATGCAACAATACAATCTTCCATGTCTTTCTCACAACAAAACTACTTTTGTTCCACCACACTATCTGAAAATTCAGAATGATAAACTGCACAACCATTTTTCCCACCTGTAATATATTCTGGGTCAAAATCAAACTGTGAATGTTTGGTTGAAAGTCTAGCAACATGCAGTGTAAATCCTCTACTGCACTTTCCACTCAGTATGTATACCATTGGCCTGTGGGCAGTTTGAATCACAAAGCATCTGTCCTATAAATAATTCCGAAACTTCATGACCACCCATTATCAAGCCAAGAGCTCCTTTTCAATCACTGAATGGTGCTTGTCTGCACCTGCCAACACCTGAGAAGTGTAATCAGTGTAAATCCTTTAACATACCTTCCACTCAGTATGAAAACCAATGGCCTGTGGGCAGTTTGAATCACACAACATCTGCCCTATAAATAATTTGGAAACTTCATGACCACCAACTATTAAGCCAAGATCTCCTTTTCAATCACTGAATATTGCTTCTCGCTACCAGTCAACTTCTGGGAAGCGTATTCAACTGTTTTAACCTGAGTATATTTCACTTGAGTGAAAACAGCACCTAATTCCACATTGCTGGCATCAACCGTCACCACACACTACAATTCAGGATCATAACATTTCAGCGACTACTCTTCTGTCCACTCAAAAACTTGTTGGCGCTCCACATTCCATTCAAAGCAACGCCTATCGTTAACATATGGAATAGAAGTCTTAAATATGTTGCATAATTTTGTATGAAACGGGCATAGAATTCACACATGCCAAGAAACGATTTCAATCCCACTTTATCTGCAGATGGTTTAACCTGTGTGATGCTTTTGGTTCGATTCCCTGACTGGATACAGAATGGCCCAAATACTCAACTTTGTCAGTTAAGAAAACACACTTGTCACTTCTAAGCACAACCCCATGGAGCTGAAATCTTTTTAACACTTCCCTATATGGTGAATAATTTAGTACATCATCCTGAAAAATTGTTAACCCTTAGATGCCCTTAAGCATTTTGCACATGACTCTTTCAAAATCCAAAGCTGCTGAAGCCAGTTCAAACGCGTGCGGCAAAACTGACATGTTCCAAAGGGGAAAACAAATGCTGTGAGATGCCTCGAATCTGGCTTGAGCTCGATTTGGTGATATTCAGAAGCCAAATCTAACTTTGAAAAGAATTTCACCTCCTTCAACCCAGACAGCAACTCAATAATATTTAATAAAGGGTTAGAATTCACTCAAATCTCTCTGTTCTGACAAAGGGGATCAACACAGACCCTTAATTCTCCATTATGTTTACCAGCTACCATCAAAGGAGACAATCACAGCGAAGAATCAATAGATTCTATTATGCCCCTTTTACATTGTGATTCCTACTCTTTCTCAAGATCCTGCCATTTATTAAAGGCACATTTCTCAATTTATGTTTACTATGTCTAGCTCCTTTGTTTACTTTAATCTTGTATTTGAAATGTCTACTTTTTCCTAGTTGCCCAGAAAATACATGTGGATATTGGTCCATGATCATCTCTAACTCTTCATTATCTCTGACTGCCAATACTTGTTCCTTTGTTCCTGGTTTAAGAACCATACAAAACAGACCTTGGTGGAACAACCCTAAAATGTTAAGTCCTTTGTCTGTTACATAAACTTTACCAGCTATTCTCCTACCTTTGATTCCAAAATATCTTCAATGTATTCACTCAAATCAACTTTACGTCCTTCAGAAGACACAGCTGTACAGTCAAGAGGAATTAGTGGTGTTGCTGGCCATATTTTTCATATAAGTCTTAATTCATCACTGTGATCCATGCCCCAGAGTCCACTAATAGTTTCAACACTTTGTCTTTAACTTTTACATCCATATTTGAGTCTACACATGAACTGGGTTCTCGCATTCTGACATCTTAACATTTAGCCACCAGGACCATTTTTTAAAAATCCCTTTCAATGCATTCTTCTTCTTCTTGAGAAAAGTTATCAGTAACACGGACAGCAGAAATGGCAGAAGACATATAGGTCTAGTGTTTACAGTGGTCAGTTATGCCTGCATTGAATTTCTTTAAGAGCAACACCACTGTCAAATGTTTCCAGGCTTTGTGGACCATGACAGTATGAAAAAGTAGATTAACTAGATTTGTGAAAGGAGAGTCAAAAGGGGAAGGCGCAAGAGAAGAATATGGAGCTGATCCTGACTTAATGGAAAGACGAGATTTACCATCCTCTTCCACTGTGGCAGGGGAAAATGCCTCAAAAGGCCCAATTGGAGCCAAGTGAGGCTATATTTAAAATCTTGAGAGACGTGATGGGGGTGTTGAGTTGCAGGACTGGTTGGTTACAGAAACAAAATCTGACTGCAGTTCTAAAGTGTCTCTGTTGAAGTTTTT